>NW_027468598.1:645000-1290000 GCF_046254945.1 Alosa pseudoharengus | reverse complement strand
TTCCCAATACTTGCCACTTCCGTTGATTTTGTCATGTATAGCCCGACCACACAATCATAATATAAACTAGATCTGCAAAATGTGGACATAACAAAATGGTAGTGGCAAAGTGATTTGCGAGAGATCTTTGACTTTGAGAATGTACAATGTCAGCCCATGTTAGCCAACAAGTGGTAGCCCATTGTTAAGCAGCAATTAGAATACTTATGTAGCAACATTCCAAACACAAAAGTGTGACGGTACGCTTTTACGGATAGTTAACGGCCGTCACACCAGTGTGACGGTACGTTCTTAAGGGTTAATAAAAAGGCCTAGCCTAAATGAATCAAGAGTAAGGCAAAACAAATGCCTAGTAGCCTAATGAAACATACGGATTGATGCAGTATCTTTGTAACATTATTAAAATAATCTGTCACCATAGCCTATGCCTACGTTTGCAAAGAGGAGAACATTTATATTTGATTCACAATGAAATGTTACATTTAATTTACATGTTGACAATGAGTAGCCTAGTTTTGGTTGTTGTTGGTGGCGTTATTGCATCAGTTAGTTATGCCTACAATGCAAAATTGTTTCCTCGCAATTGGAAGCTCCTGTAGCCGCATAGGATTTCAAAACATTGCGACGTGAAATGCCACAAAAAGCGGTTTGTGAATAGGTCTTAGGGAGTCCTCTCGACTTCTTTTAAGCTGTCCCAGACTTAGGTGCTACTTTTAGGTGTCCTAAAGTTAGAAGTGACACGCCCATTATTTTTAGGAGTTGCTCCTAAATTCGCCAGTTAGGAGCTACTTTTAACCTTAAAATTCTTTGTGGATCCCTGAGGTGGAAAGGTGCGATTTGTTGGGGGCAGGGCCGGATTAACAATTCATAGACCCCTGGGCACAAATGTCTGATGGGCCCCCCAGCCAACGTGAATCGGGCGGTCAGTTAATAGGCCTATAACGTGAAAAATGTTCTTGTCATCTAAGGCACGAGTGCATCTATGAGGCCAAGCTTCACCAAGTAGCCTGTAACGAAAATTACATTTAATTAAACTGCTTGTATGCCGAAATAGTTTTCAACATTTTGAATATCAGTGCCGGGTGAATTAGGAAAAGTAGCCTTATGGCTGAAAGCTGCTTGGGATCCCCCCCCTGTCAAGCAATATAACCATACAAATGTACGGCCTGCTCACTCATTGTTTCAAAAAGGAACAATTTCGGCTTTGTCGAACTGGCCATTGTAGGCTACGTAAAAATAAACTTCCAAAACTAACGAAAAATATTTATCTTCTTTCAGTTAATTCAAAAGTTTCCAAAAAGTTAAAAACAGATGACGTGATGCGCGTCATTGACATAATGCGCAAATATAGCCTAGATCAGGCCTATTCAATTACCGGGCCGCATGCGGCCCAGACGCAGCCTCCGAGTGGCCCGGCCGATGGTCCAGACAGAAAAGGAAAACACTGCTCACAATCAGATATAGGCTTTGCTACGCACTGAAAGTCCTACGGACACACGAGGGCCCTTTCCGAAGCTAGTTACTTCGATCTAGCCCTACTCAATTCCACTGAATTCATGCATTCTGGCTATGGGCAAAAGCGAGGGAAAATGAATAAGGGAGGGCCAAGTAGCTAGTTTGGGAAAGCCTTAAAAACTCTGCGCGTCGCTTGGCAACGACCCATAATGATGCGCATAGTTCAGCGCAGAGCAGGGTCCTGAGTTGGTGTTTGCAGTTTGCGCTTAAAATAAAATGTCTCTTTCAACCCCAAAATGTAAAATTACAGATGAAAACCGTCGATTCAACCCAACGTGGACGGACAGGTATCTTTTTATTTTGCCATCCGCTGCAAACGCAAAGCCAATGTGTTTGATTTGCAATGAGTGCATTACTGTTCATAAAGAATATAATGTCCGTAGACACCACATTGAAAAACACGCGGCATTCCGGACAAATTTCCCCGAGGGCTCTTCGGAGAGGGCTGTAAAAGCAGTTTGATTGCATCCTACAACCGGAGCTGTGCTACCATGGTGCGGTCATGCACTGCACAAGAGAGGGCTACAGCAGCTTCACTTCGCGTTGCATGGATATTGGCCAAAAAGAAGAGGGCATTCACTGACTCCAAAACCATGAAAGACTGTATGTTGGCCGTGGTGGATGAAGTGTTAGTTGACGCTAAAGTTAAAGCAAGTGTGACATCTGCTATTAAAGACGTTCCCCTGTCAGACACTACAAACATTCGTAGGGTTGATATTCTTGCCACAGACGTATTCGAAACACTGTTGGGTGAACTTAAAAAGGTTGATGTCATGTCTGTAGCTGTAGACGAGTCTACAGACAAAACAGACATTGCACAATTGTGCATCTATGTCCGTTTTTATGATGGCAAACACTTCCGAGAGCAGTTGCTCGGCCTACTGCCATTGAAAGGACACACAACTGGCGAGGTAGTCTTTGGGAATAGTTCCGCATTTTTTGAAAAAAATGGTCTGGACATGAAACGTGTGTGCATGCTTGTGACAGATGGTGCTCCATCCATGGCCGGTAAAATAAGTGGTTTGGTAGCACGTTGGTCTGCTATTGCTCCTCAGTTAATGCATTTACACTGCATTGTGCATCAGACGGCATCAGCTTAAAATTACTATGGATAATGTGATGGCCACAATCAATTTTATTCGCTCCACATCAAGCCTGCAACATCGCTTATTTCACCAGCTGCTGTCAGATATGTCTGCAGTGCACCACGACCTGCTTTTACACAACAATGTCAGATGGCTGTCAAAAAGAAGGGCACTGGAGCGCATCTGTGATCTCCGAGAGGAAATCGCAACTTTTCTCCGCAGCAGCAGGCACAAAAAAGCGGAGGCACACCTGGATCGCATACTACACGACATCTTCATGGCTGATGTGTGCTTTCTGAGCGACATATTCAAACACCTGAATTGATACGTTAAGAAAGTAGCAATCTTTGTGCTCAGTATGTTTGGATCTTTTCACACATGGATGCAATCAAAAGCAACTCGTTGCTCCCTGACTGACAGTAACCTTCACCAGTGCCTTCGGATTGCATTGACGTCTTATGAGCCAAAAATCACTGAACTCATTCAGACTAAAAAATGTCACTTCTCCCACTAAAAAATCAGCATGCAGGGTAGGCATAACTGCTGCTAGGCCTATCAGCATAATATGCTAATGAAAATGAATGATTTAAAACAGTTAGCAATGGGTGGATAATCTTCTCATTCATGTGCAGCAGATAACTTTTACTTGCTTTGAGTATTATTATTTTGTATTATTTTGGTTTCAAAGGGGAAGCAAATGTTAGGCCTCTTGTAGGCTCTGTTTTTATGCACTTTGATATGTACCAGGGTATTTTTTTCCTTCGGTTTGTTATTTAAAAAGTGTAAAAAAATTATTGCTACTAGGCTACCTCAATTGGTTGGTTATAACTATTTTATTGTTGAAGTGACATTATTCATTGTTGCCAAGTTGAAAGGTCAATCAAATAATAAACATTGTTTTTGTGTTGGTTTGAATAATTACCTCCTGCTTTCTGGTCGCTGAAAATGTGTGGCCCGGCTCAAGTCTGTGGTTTTAAAATGTGGCCCAAATGAATTTGTAATTGAATAGCCCTGGCCTAGATATTCAAATATATTCGAATACATGTGTTTATTTTAGAGGGAAAATACAAACGTCATTTTTGAGCAATTGACAGCCCTAGTCCACTGTAGGCTACACCAATCGGCTATTAAAACACCTCCCACCTAGCCCCGGTGAGTGGGGGTCGCTATAATGCGTGTGAAATAGCACCATTGAGTAGCCTATGCGAATAGCCTTAAAATCGTTCCAGTGCCACTCTCTTGACAGGCTATGGACAACAGGCGGGTTGAAACATTAGCAAAGTATGCATATGTTGCACAGAAAACCACATTTATTAATTATACTTGATGCATTTTTTAAGAGACCCACACAGGGTTAAAATAATAAGCTGAACCATAGCATTGTAGCTTACTGCGGGCTTGTTAAGGCCTAATCAAACTTAGGAATGACTGACTGACTGCTTCCTAAGCCCAAGTCATGTATCCATAAACTACCATTCAAATATGTGTTCCGAAAACCCAAACTGACATTTTTAATATTATTTTTTAATTATTAGTAAAACAAAAGCAAACAGTTTATGTCTATGAACACAGTGTGTAATGATCAATTCTGAGCTGCGTGACATCTGCTGCAGCTCTAATTATGAAAAGCCAAGTGGATTGTATGTGACCTGTCTGTTCTGAAAACCTACCCTTATGAAAAACAATTGGCCTTTTTTGAGGAGCTCCAAATAAACTAACTAGTAGTAGTAGTAAAAGTAGTATTGCCGATTTTTTTGCCAAGCTCAATTGGGAGGGAGGGGGGGGGGGGCAGCAAGACCCGCTTCATTCATTGTTTTAAATAACGTTGTTTGTTGCTTACACACGCCATCTCCAGTGGTTCACTTTTACTTGCGCAGCAGACGCGCAGATTGGATGAGCGCTGACACCACTTCCCCCCTAATTGCGTGTCTCTTCATTTGAGAACACTAAATTAAGAAATATTTTCTAATCAGGTATATTGTTTCGTTTATTTTTCTTTCGGTCCGGGCTTAAAGCCTGTAAGGGCTTAAAATTAATTTTTCAAAATGGGGGGAAATTCCCCCCTTCAGTGCTTCACATAAGGGGATTAATTCAGTTGGGGAGGATACATTTTACAAACTGAAATCGCATTTTCCTTATAGGCCTGCAGGCGTCAATGAGAGAACAACACTTACACTTACATGATTTTGGTTTCGATTTTCCAATTGGAGTACGTCTTTGTGACAACACGTCATGATACATTTGATAATGTTTGATCGTTGTTTTGGTATGAAGCATCTTTTACGTAGGCTAATGAATGCGCACTCTAGAAAGTGAAAGTAGCCTAACCTTTGGGTTGCACTCTGTGCACGTTAAATGCGCTATACAAATAAAACTGACTTGACTTGACTTGACTAACCTAGGCCTATGCATTCTTGACAGTTCCTGATCGCTAAACCTTTGTTTTCTTTCCCTGGGAAGCAGTTGATGTAAATCGAAGCATGCATAACTTGACTTTAGCGGTGACAAGTCCTGCTGCGAGATCTAGAGAAAGAGCGCACCTGCAAAGTGGTTCTCTGTGTGTGTGTGTGTGTGTGTCTCTGCATGGGGTTACGTTCGATTCAAGTCAGAAGTTGGTCCGTCCAGTCCCGCATTCACGCCGCTCCATTAATAGATTAACGTTACTAGACATCGTAAAATGTGTGCAGGAATTTCTCGTATTATGATGGCTAGAGTTGCGGGACTTGAATAAATCATGCGCTATATCCGCAATCCTGCGATGTATAGGCCCTGTAATCAGTTAGGCTAGGCTATATTTTATTTTGCCCTAGGCCTAGTTACTAGCTAGCTATATCTTGCTGATTGGTTGACTGCTGCCAATAATTAACGTTGGTTGTGCTGGGCTCATGCTCGACTCGTAATCTGGACCTGAGTGGAGAAGTGGGGTGTTGGATAACATCTGCTAATGTCGAAGAAGGTATGTTTTGCCCCAAAATGCATGAAACATGCAAGTTCAAAATCCCGCTGGTAGCCTTGTTACATCTCCGTTTCATATACTAGGCTAGCCTGACGAGCCAGACCCACATTAAAATGTAGGGTCTGGGCACTCACCGTTCGCAGTGCTCAGTCCGACGGGCGGGATAATCGGTTGTCTTTCAAATTCCCTCTGCACGCAATAGGACAGCGCTATGAGTACCATGCGTTTCCCACCAGCCGAGCTAGTTGGCTAGTTCAAACTTTTGCCAACTTAATAAAAGCTTAACTCGTGTCATACTGTTCGACAACAGCAACATTATCTTATTTGTTTTTAAGTAGCCATCAATCATTATGTTAAGCCTGCCTAACGACTCTATACACGATTTGATTGGCCTGATAGAAGTTTAATTTTTCGAGCTCACAAGCCAACGGAGAGTTGCTAGACTAGCCCTGGCAGCAAATGTAATTTGCTGCCGCTAGGGTGCGTCTAAATTTCTAGGCTAATACTAGGCTACTAGTGTACAATAAATTAATTGAACGAACTCGACTGACAACAGGTAAATCTACTGATTCGGTCATTGAGACTCTGTGAATACAGAACAAACATTGTCTTTCTGAAGTTTATTTTTGTATTCCGGGGTACAGTAGCTTGACAATAGTTTTTCTTACCGGCTTGCTGTTTAAACTGACTGCGCCCCTCCAGAAGCCGCTCTGAACTTTCCTGCCAGGTTTATGACGTAAACCGCTACATCTCAACACGGCTCTGGCATTGCCTAAACTCATCGTGTGGGAAATCAGATTATCTGTCAATATTGGGCTTTGAAAATAAGATATATTTGCTACTATATATTATATATATATTAATATTTGATATTTTGTAACATTTATAGAGAAACCTAGGGGCTAGTTAAATTAGAAATTAGATTTGTTGGAAATTTAAAACACATAAAAAAAAAAAGATTTGGGGCTTTTGAAAAAAGATTCGGGGCTTGAGCCCCTGAAGCCACCCCCTCGCTCCGCCAGTGTTGTGGAGGAGGCCCTATAAGCCTGAAGATCATAGACAGAGAAAGCATGCTCTGGGAACAGAGCACAGATGCCGGTCTAGTGTAACCATGGGTAGGCCTATGTCTACAAGGAAAATGTCTTAGTGCTTTTCGGGGGTGGCCGCACCCCCACTTCCAACGTCACTGGCTGCCTGATAGGTGAAGAGAACAAGAAATGGAGAAACATCAACGCAATGCCTAGGCCTAATGTTATTAGGTTGGATTTTGTAGTTAGACTACGGCCAATGTAACACCCTCGTTTATGAAACTGGAAACCATTGAACCAGGAGACTGTCACAAGACAAAACAGATTTGGTTAGACTAGGCTAGCTAACTCACACAACGTAACTTAATGCTCTGAATTCGCGGTCAACATGAAATCCAAAACTTTTTGATCACCAAGTTGAAATTTCCAGTTCAACCACAAATAATTCCGATTATTTTTAATATCATCCAATAACTAATTCAATGTTGATTTAGGCCTATAGAAAACCATGGAACACCACTTAAAACTTCAACGAAGAGTTGCCATTGCTGCAGCGGTGCTGAAGAGATGTGGACGGCACGGCAGGGCACGCCCAATGAAAATAAATTAATGCAACAAAACACAGACCCCGCTTCTCTCGCGCCAGTCACTGAAATGAACGCAACACAGAACCCGCTTCTCTCGCGTCAGTCACTGACAGTAGAATAAATGCATGATGGGGAAAAACCCTTTGATGATAAGCGCAGCGCAGCAGCAGTTTGTGACGTTGTCCCTCATGTATGAAAACTAGTATTGCCAGGCAATACTACTATGAAAAGTAGTATTGCCGTGGCAATACTGGTGACGGCGGCCATGTCCTGAAGTAGCCAAAAGCATGTAGGCTAATGATTCCTAAAACATACCAAATTCAGTCCATTCTGTGGCTATCGAAATTTGGGTACTATCGTGTTAACTGTAACACACCCTCTGAAGCCTTTCGTGACGCATAGAAAATACTTTTTAATGAACCTGATGCGTTCTTCATTCTCGGATTCTAAAAATGACGTTTTTGAGTCATTAAAACTTAATACAAAGTGGTTTAGAGCCATTTTAAATCGCTGAGCTGCAGCTTCGCGTGCGTTCGTAGACTGTGCGCTCCTCCTCCGTCTACTGACAGCCAGGGCGTATACATTTCTTCTACGGCTGCAAACGGGATTCACTCGCAGTTAACCAAATATTTCTTTATTAGGGCAGGGCAGGCATATTTCTGGCTCTTAAATTATTTCTAAACCAGTCTACTAAAGTCTGTAGTGAAGTCTGTGTAGGGTTTTCCAGCCGCTGTTTATTTCGCGAGCCAATAGCCGCTTCATTCTTTCATTGAACGTTAAGTGAACGTTAAGCCTTAATGCGTAGCCAAGCCTTATGCCGTAGCCAAATAGCATAAAATAAATTGAAACAATGCCTTCTAGTAGGCCTACTCATGGACTGATACTGTAGCTCTATTGGGAGGGACAAGGCTTCATTTCTTTTCACGAGACATCCTGCTCACAAGACCCATCTGCTGGTTGTTTGGGTTGTTGCAGCGTCACTGGAGAAATACAAATTAAAATCGTGTGATCGCGCGTGAGGTCACGTGTGAAGCCGGCCAATTTGAAGTAATGCCCACTGTACTCCAGAGCGACTTATAGAAAATGTGGTACCTTTGATAGCAACAGCCTTTAAACACATTTTGCAACAGGGCTTTGTTTGTTCTATATCTGATGAGAAAACCAATTCTCGTATCTCGCAATTCTTGACTTGGTATCGGTATCAAAACAATAATTTTGGTGTTGTGATAACACTAGTAAGAACCATGGTCAGTTAAATGAAAAAGCAAAGAAAAGGGTGGCTGTTGTATCGGATACAGTTCTGGCTGGATTTGAACATGTTTTATTTAAGATTTGACAAACATAATTTTACCAACGAAATTCCTGTCCAAAAAGAGAACTTTTCTTTGTACAATGTTGTAAATACCTTCAAATGTTGCAAAGCCAAAAAAAGACCTGGCCTGTTATTTTGTTAACAAAAGATTAACTTTTGTTAACTTAAAGGTTAACTTGCTTTGCACCACCTTACACTGGGCACACGATAGGGCCCGGTGTCTTAAAACCTTCTTGGACTATGTGACTTAGACCAAGGACATGTGTATTGATTTTAGGAATAAGGACTCCAACTCGGTCGAGCAATACAAGTATGTGGGGATTATATTGGTAACACGCTGAACTTTGGCTGTAACAATATGTTGTGTACGAAAGGTCAGCACCATCTTTATTTTCTGAGAAAGCTGGCTAAGCTTGGTGTGTAGCTAGCTAAGTTAAGGTGTGTCTTCAACAGAAAGGTCTATCTGAATTGTATAATAAACAAGTGCTAAATCCATTCTGCCTGACAATACTGCTGCTACCTGAACCCCAGGCCCTACCCTCTGGCTCTTGCCTCAAATACCCACTAGTTGAACCAACAGATACAAAGACAAAGTGTTTTGTACACTCACCTATTTTGCCACTAAACTCCACAAGGAAACATAGGAAACATAACTTCTCTATTCTCTCTTCTCTATTATCCAAGTATAACCCAAGTATTTACTAGGCTGGTTTTGGTCATTTAATTTAATTGTCCATCAGTGGTTCAGTGTCTGGATCATTAAGATAATTATATCGTAGGTTTTGGACCCTTTAACCTTCATCAAGACATCATGTTTATCCTTTCCCACACACATCCTGCTCCAGCAAACCAACTAGGATATTTACTGCTGCTGACAGAGGAACAATGCTTAATCACTTCCCCTTTTCACATTGGTTTGTGTGAGTGCTTGCTAGACCTTGATACAAACTCCCAGGAAATAGAACAAGTGAAAAATAGCCCTAGCAAGAGCATGGTTAAGCTGGAAATATTTTGACTAATCAGCACATTGTGAACAAAATACTGAGATAAATAGTGATTTGTCTGATTTTAATTGGCTTTAGTGGCTAGCTGCAGTTACAGGTGCAGTCACTGACAATTGGTCACAGTTAGAATGATTGTTCAGTCTGACATTCTGAATTTAACTATTAATCAGCACTTATAAAGCCACTTTAAAATAAAAATGTTAATTGCAGGCATCACCAAAAAGGACAGTTCTAAATTGTTGTACTGCACAAAAAAGCTTCAATTAAACTGGAAGAACACATAAGCGAAATACACAAATAAAATATGTGTCACATGATACAAAGAACAAAAAAGGAACACCACTCTTGCACACATGTGTCAGTCTTATTAACCACACACAAATTTCCATTTCTAATTATAAACTATGCTTTTTAAAGATGTTTACTAGGAGGCTGAGTGAGGTCTGCATGCCACACACATGCGTTTCCTGTCTCACTCTTTTTCCTCCCTGTTGAGAACACCTTGGCAGTATTTATCATAAATGCAAGAGGGCTATTCCGTGCAAAATCAGATAAGGTTGTTGCTGCACCATCTCAGATTTTGTTCCTTGTCTATATCAAGAATGAATCCAAAAACCAAGGCCTGTATAATGAAAATAATTATTCATAGGCAGCGCAAACTTGATTATCTACAAGGCCCTAGATCTGGGAATAAGCGCAAAAAGAGTTTAACCCTTAGAACCCTAAGCTGTTTTTAGGGCATTTTCACTACCTTTATTTATAAGGATTTATTCTGGTCATTGTAAGTGCCACACACACATATTATATATTGTTTTTCAGCAGAGTCTAGGCTATCCAGATCTGCCATCATTTCATGTATTAGTACTAGCATTGATTTTATTTAGATTTTTAAATAATTAAAATATAAAAAGTGTATTATAAAAATTCTTATATTTCGACATGTATCTCACCACAGCAAGCTCATAGCTCTACATGCATTTCATGTGTTTGTAGGGCAGACTGTCCTGAACCGGGCAATGTAATTGCCATGTTGGAGGGATATTCTGGGGCTGAGCAATTTACAGAAATATGTGGTGTGTGACTTACATAAATAAATGCCATTTTTTATTTAGTGATGAAAAATGACCTTTCTGCGCTCCATATTTCTGACACGGACTGATCTGACCTGACTTGACCCAAGTTTGCGTGTTAGCATGTGTGCATGCACTCATAATGATTCTCAACTTTTTACTGCATTGCCATGAACAAAGTAAAGGCAAAAAAGGTGTTTCTTTGTTGAACAAATTGGGATGCAATGTGAGCCTTGAATTGGATGCCATGCAGGAATTTGCTAGGATCTCAAAACCGGATTATGAACATGCTTTGCCATTATAGAAACACACGATAGCGTTGGATTATAAAACATGCTTTGCCACAAAAACAGACAAAAACGTGGGCTAAGTCCAGCTATATGAAGTTATTATTTTGCTGTCACTTCGTCTGTTTTATAACCCAGAAGGATGTACTTGGTATCAAATGATAGCTCTGTGTCTCCTCTTTCATCTGACATACGTGGCATATCTATCCGATCACGGGTCCGCGAGTAATTCAAACGAGAGTAATGGGTGTGCAGGCTTTCTTTGGAAAGCCCCACTTCTTCTCTGTCATGCAATAAAGGTTTCATCTCGCTGCGATGAACAGTCGCGGAGCAATGTAACAGAGAAGAAAGGGTGTGTTTTTTGACGCACTTTGCGTCAATCGGGTTCTAAGGGTTAAGGGTAGACATTAAAGGAACACGCCACCCAATGTCAGTAGTGATATATGTTCTTACCTTAACTTTCACAAGTTGAGTCATACCTCTCCCGTGTTGGTACGTGCACTCAAACTCTCTGGTGCGCGGCGCGAATGTGTTAGCATGTTGCTATGCTAGCGGGCTCAGACGTAGCCATAGAGAGAGGAAGATAGCAGTAATCAAAAACATCCACGTTTTCCCTACTTAAATACAGTTGCACGAGTAGTTGATAAAAATGTGTAAGGTCACACAACATGAAACGTGGCGATTTTCCAAGCGAATAAACAGGAGAACTACAATGTGTGGCGCAATAGCACTTGGGAGTACTTCGACGTTAGCGTAGTAATATTAATTAACACCTAATTGTAGATCCTATCCTAAATCTTATCGTGGATAAGATGAAGGGTCTGATAATGGAAGGCAGTGTTTCCCACAGAATTGAATTGTATTTGTGGTGGTAGGTGAAGGGGGGGTGGGTTCTGTGTCGGAGTCAATAAGATGAACGGCCTATAATTATACAGTTATACTTGCCTTGCACGACAAGTCCATATTGACAAGTAGCTGTAACGTTATAGTGTGCTAACCTCCACAACACAACAGTATTCTAACAATACTCTATTCTAGTGTGCTAACCTCCACAACCCAACAGTATTCTAATCTAGTGTGCTAATCTCCACAACCCAATAGTATTCTAACAATACTCTATTCTAGTGTGCTAATCTCTACAACCCAATAGTATTCTAACAATACTCTATTCTACAGGACTATTTTTTTGTCGTGGATAAGATTAAGGGTCTGATAATGGAAGGCAGTGTTTCCCACAGAATTTAATTGTATTTGTGGTGGTAGGTGAAGGGGGGGTAGGTTCTGTGTCGGAGTCGATAAGATGCTAACCTCCACAACCCAACAGTATTCTAACAATACTCTATTCTAGTGTGCTAACCTCCACAACCCAACAGTATTCTAATTGTACTCTATTCTAGTCATTCAGGTGCTGTTCAATGATGTGAATCTTAAATGAGCAATAGCAGGATGTCATGTGCACCTAGATTATAATGCTCTAAGTGGGATTTGAACTCTCAACCTAAGGATCACCAGTACAAGGCATTATCCCATTGAGCCACAGACAATTACAAAATGTGTATTGGTAAGCACACAACATCAAGAAAATTCAAAAGCCCAAATTTCACAATAGCTCCGCAACTGTTCATCGCAGCGAGATGAAACCTTTATTGCATGACAGAGCAGAAGTGGGGCTTTCCAACGAGACCACACACTTGTCTGTATGTTAAAGTATGAAAATGAAAGAAAATCATTAAATTAAATTAAATTGCATCATATTTACATACTTTTCTGCGCACCCATTACTCTCGTTTGAATTACTCACGAACCCGTGATCGGATAGATATGCCACGCATGTCTATGAAAGAGGAGACACAGAGCTATCATTTGATACCAAGTACATCCTTCTGGGTTATAAAACAGACGAAGTGACAGCAAAATAATAACTTCATATAGCTCAACTTACCTCACGTTTTTGTCTGTTTTTGTGGCAAAGCATGTTTATAATCCAACGCTATTGTGTGTTTCTCTATGGCAAAGAATGTTCATAATCCGGTTTTGAGATCCTAGCAAATTCCTGCATGGCATCCAATTCAAGGCTCACATTGCATCCCAATTTGTTCGACAAAGAAACACCTTTTTTGCCTTTACTTTGTTCATGGCAATGCAGTAAAAATTTGTAGAGAATCATGAGTGCAGACACCATAGGCACACACAGGCTAACACGTAAACTCGGGTCAAGTCAGGTCAGATCAGTTCGTGTCACAGATATGTAGCGCAGAAAGGTCATTTCTAATCACTAAATTAAAAAAATGGCATTCATTTCTGTAAGGCGCACACCACATGTCTGTAAATTGCTCAGCCCCAGAGAATTCCTCCACCATGGCAATGATATTGCCAGATTCAGGACAGTCTGCTCTACACACATATGAAAGGCAAGTCGAGCTGCCAGCTTGTAGTGGTGAGATACATGTCAAAATATACGCTTTTTGGATTTTTATTATTTAAAAATCAAAATTAAATCAATGCAAAATACATGAAATTGTGGCAGATTTTAGCCTAGACTCTGCTGAAAAAAAAACACAATATGGCACTTACAATGACCAGGTTAAATGCTTCTAACTAAAGGTAGTGAAAATGCCCTTAAAACAGTCTAGGGTTCTAAGGGTTAATATAACTAGTGCAGTGCCCGTTCAAACATGCCATTCCTAAAGAAAACCCGTAGCTCAATTAGGCTACATGCCCACAGGTATGCCTGCTTTAAAAAATAGGATGATAGGGAAACATCATTCCAGCTAAGCATTCAATAATGAATACTGAATATTATAATATATTAGCCTATAATTAATGTGGCCTCTAATAAATTTAGGCATGGCTGCATGTGACATTTCTACAGATCAGAATGACATAATGACAACTGTTTTGAGTTAAGGCTAAATGTGTATAGCTTACTGAATAACTTCCTAATGCTATTCGAAGCTTGCACATACTTTTATTTTGAGTGGTCACTACATACATACCCGTGTTTGATGGCGTGATAAGTGCCGTCGCTCAGTCTGCAACTTGTCTAACGTTAGCTATGTGGCATTAGCCTATCGCTTTCAATTTGGGACCTTGCAGTCGGAATTGTCGTTTTAGTCAAAGTCTCTTGAAAGTCTATTCGAGTGGTCACTACATACCCGTGTTTGTTGTCGTGTTTTTGCAAGTAATCATTTTATGCAAGCAAACTGCATACAGGGAGTCTTTATTGTTGAGGTCAGACATGAGAATCATCTTGCATCTTAACCCACAAGCGGTTCCCGAGTAATCCGTTTAAATTGCGACTGACTATCATCAAAGTGAGACCTAGCAGAGCCCGTTCTCTGGACCTAGCTACTGTCAGTACACGATCCATGGGGTAGAGCTCCCCTGAAACTGGTCCCCTTGGAAACAGTGCAGTGCAGCGATAAACGTCCTACATAAATAAGCATATTTTGAAATATGCATTCAAAAATCTTCAAAATCGAGAGTGCACACCTGTGCCACGCGCGAGCCACATACGAAATCTTAGGTCAGTCTGACAAACGGTCAGCGAGATATGCATGCCACAGACACACACACACACAGACGCTTCTTGCTTTATAGATAGATACAATATAACACTATGTTGTATGCTAATACGCTAATATGCAGAAGCAGGGTTCCCGCTTTCGTAAAATGTGCGCACGATTTAGTAAAATGAGCGCACGTTTTCTGGATACCAAAACATTTATTGCAATGACCCCTCTAGGGTTCTGTACTTCCTAGTGACATTGCACAAAAATATGAGGGAAAACAAATCATACTTTTCCAGATTGGTAGCCAAGAATGAAAAAGGAAGCTATAGCATGTAGCCTATAGATGGCCATTACAATGACCAAGATAACTAGCTTAACAACACAGGTGACCACTTCTGCATAATTTCATGGAGTGCTGAAATGTACTATTTTTGACCATTTCCATTAGGGCTGTCACTTAACGTTTGAAAATCGATTGCACAATCGATTGGACCAAACAACACAAGTTTCGAAAACTAAAATAGGGAATCGATTTTAACCAAATATGTACACTATTAATTTTAAACGAATTAAACAAATAAAAAAGATAGATGTAACAAAATTCACAAACAAGAATATAAGAATATAAAAGAATTCCGAAGTGCAGTAAGCATTGCGAAAGCTAAAAAGAAAATTCCCACCAATTTTATGCACCGGAAACAGCTGTTTCAATCAGCTGCTGTGTTGCGCCCTCTTTACGTTCGTCCTAATGCCTGTTAGTTAGAAGTGTGCAGCCTTCTCCGGATATCATAGTGATTGATGGTCAGACAGTCGAATCTGTAGTCTTATAAGTACTTAGGCACTTTTCTTGACAACAAGCTGACATTTGAGAAAAATACTGACTTGATCTATAAGAAAAGCCAGCAGCGTCTTTTTTGTCTTCGAAAACTCTCCAAATTCTACGTTGACTCTACCCTGATGACTATGTTTTATCGTTCTTTTATTGAGTCTGTTATTACATTCTCCTTAATTTTTCGGTTTCAGTCCTTGAGGGTAAAGGAGAGGAACCTGCTGAACAAGGTTGTTAGTGTTAGTAGCAAAATTATTGGGCTTGGACAAGAAACTTTACAGGATCTCTACAACAAACAGGGTCATTCCACGTCAGTTCAACCAGGGCCCACGCACTTAGGTCTCAAAAAATTCTGAAAACATTACCAGGTGTACCTATGTTACCCAGGAGGCACACTGTAAAATTACTCTTATGTAAGATCAATACTTTCCAAGATACAGCCAGTTTTACAGGGGGAAGGGGGTGTCGATTTTGTTCAGCCTCTTTTTTTTTGTCAAAGTTCACAAGCCCACAGCGCAAGAACTAAACCATGTAAGTCTACCGTTATCTAATGTTAAGTCCACCGAATTGCGGATCTACACGATCGCTCAGTACTTTGGACTGTGCTTCCATCATCTCCAGACTGCAGTCTAGCAGGCCTAGCTTCTAACGTTAACGTTATCTTCAGACTGCCAGTGAATTCACCGGGTTGGTCAGTTGCTAAAGAACTTTGTTGGCATTGCATCGGTTGTAAAGACACAGCTCTGTGCGCAGTTTTCACGGATCATCATTGCCCTTGGACATTTTCAGCTGGTTTGGAAATTGGACTAATTTTAACATCACTTTTTCCCCTTTTAAAATATATTTTCTTTTTTATTTGTTTATTTGTCTGTCTTGTATGTCTTGGTGTCACGGGTACGCTGGCGACTACGCCGCTCCGTCCGGCATTTTTTGTATTTGTTATTTTTTAAATGTATTTGTCTTGTCTTGATGTCATGGGTACGCTGGCGACTACGCCGCTCCATCAGGCATCTTTTGTCTTGTTGTTATGTGTCTTGTTTGTGGAGCGCTTTGGATTGCACTATGTGCATGTTAAATGCGCTTTATAAATAAATCTGACTTGACTTGACTTGACTATGTAGGAGGCTCAAATTTTGCATGCTGGTACATAAATAGGAATAGTATGTAGCAAAATCGTCATGTTTGGTCTGGATAGTCCTGCATGGTCATAGCTGTCCCTCAAAGTTGATACAAATTTTATTGGAGTTTTTGGCTGGGCTCTGTTTAAGCCTTCAGAAGACATATTTGTACTCAACATAGGCTCTTGATTTATTTTCCTTACTGAGATAAGTAGAAACACTCTCACAAAAAACAATGAACAGAAAATAAATTCCTTCAGGGTCTTAACAGCAGACCTTACAAGTCTAAAAAATCATTTTGGTTCTCATTTTCAGAGCACCTAAACACCTTGTGGGAATATACAAAGATTTTTTAAATATTTTTTTCTTTAATCTCCATGTTCTCTTTATTCTCTTTTCTTTTTAAAAACACCAATTTGTCTTGTCTCATGCAAATCTTTCTTTTTCACTTTCCACCCTGAACATGGGCAAAATGCACCATTGACATCAATATGTTTTGTATAGAGCTACCACAGGTTACTCTATACAACCACAGGTGGCAGTGTGGTGACCCTATATATAACATATTTGATGTCAATGGGGCATTTTGCCCATGTTCAGGGTGGGAAATAAAAAATAAAGATTTGCATAAGACAAGTCAAATTGGTGTTTTCAAAAAGAAGGGATCATGGAGAATAAAGAAAAACATATTTAAAAAATCTTTGTATATTCCCACAAGGTGTTTAGGTGCTCTGAAAATGATAACCAAAATGATTTTTCAGACTTGTGAGGTCTGCTATTCAGACCCTGAAGTAGTGCTGGGCGGTATGACCAAAAATGTATATCACGGTATTTTTCAAAATTCTTACGGTTTCACGGTATATGACGGTATTTTTTTTACCATGCATAATCAGATGTTCACAGCATTTTCTACAGGTTGAGAGAGGAATTGGTGCAGTACATTGACTAAGGATGGTCTATTTTACTGTCATGATGTAGAATAACTCCACACTAGTGGAAATGCAGTTTTGCATGGCCCCAGAAAATGATGCTGTTTACAAAGAGCCACTCATGATTCTAATGAAGAATCTAATCAGAATGCAAAGACAATTGCAGTCAAAATACAGAAGTTTTACTGAGCAAATTTCACAAACATCTTGTATAAAACCAATACAAAAAGTAGTGCAACTTGCAATAATTATACTTTTTTGAAAATGATACAATTTAAAATAAAACCTCTCTGTTAATATGCTTACTCTGTCAAATAGGCCTATCAGAAATGGAAGCGTTAGCGTTAAATTCTGTCAGGAAGACTCAATGCATGAGTCACTCATTCATTCATTACTTCCGACCAATCACCAGTCTGCATCAGCCTTTATAATCACTTTACTTTGCACCTGCCTGTTGCTTTCAGGTGCCGATTTTCGATGTTCCGTATCCATGCACGGGTAGCTAGTCATTCACTTCGCCACAACTTTAACATGTGATGCAGTCATAGTAGCTTAGCCTACCTTACGTTCGCTTCAACCGAGTCGGACGCATCTCACCAAAGTCTCGGGGGTTTCCATGTAGGATAGTAGCTCGTAAACGTCGGAGAGTAAGGTAGGCCAAATTGTTGCCACCGTTCGGGTTGTCCGCCCGGTCTTATCAACGGAAAGAGACAAGTTCCGCGGCTTGAAGGTTTCTCTTTCACCCTAGTCTCGTGTTAGATCCTAGTTGCTTAATGAGGTTAACGTCGTATCGCTAACAACGCAAATATGGTTGCTAAACTTTTCTGACGAAAACCGTCAGACTTATCAGGCTACGCTGTTAACATGCATGTACGGAACCGTTTAAAAAAAAAAAAAAAAAAAACTCCGTTACTCCAGTTATCGACACTGGTGATGGTTTCCTTGCCAAAGCTGCCATGATACAGCTTTGCTAGGTCCACATCCTAGGCAAATTGTCTCGCTGGTCAGGCTGTCGTGTATGGAAGGCCAACAGGGACAAAAGTACTCTTCCTAGTCCCTGTCCCTTTCTAGGCTACTGTCATTAACCCATAATATTTCCGATGCACCTGAAGGCCATATTAATCTTATTTTCATTCTCCTGTCTGGCTGATCATTATTGTCTGTTACTGTCATTGGTTATGTGTCTACATAATATGTAGGCCCCATACATTGTGTTCGTTGATTTAACTAATGGCAACGTAAATCATGGCTGTTTATTTGCCTGCCTGCTAGGTCCTTTTGAAAATGCTATGTCTCCTCTCTAACCACTCCATTCCTCCTTGCAGGTCTTCAGGCTGTAGGGACTAGAACAAGATCTTTCCTCAAACTCTTCTCTGCCAAAAGAGCAACACCTCTAGCAGGCACAAACTCTCCTTCAGGCCAATACTGCACTCACTCATACTTTTTCCAAGCATAATGCACTTTGCTTGTCGTCATTCGTAATCTCCCATTACGTCACGGCAGCCGCAAGCACAGGGATGGCATTCCTTCCCATTTCTTCATTACTTAACATCTTAATAATCTTTCCATTTCAGGAGCAGCTCCTCTTCGTTTAATGTAAATGCCTCTCTCTTTAATTTAAGGGTATGCATCTGTCGGCAGTGGAGTACTGACCCTCACCGTAACTATCTACTTCATGCAGGGATGCGGGGCTGGTTCACGTAGGCCTATAGCCAAAACGTTCATCGAGGGTCAGTGCTTTGGTTCATATTTAATCTTACTTCATCCAGGTCATGTGATGTCAACTTATTTACCTCCTCATCTAAGCTATACGCTAACCCTTCAGGTCTTTATCCCACCACAGTAGGAGCAGCAGAATAGTGAACTTGCATTGTTAAATCATTAGATTTTGCAATTCACTATCGAATATCCATATCGCCTCGAATCTCAATCACATAATTCTCAATCGTCATATAATCAAATCAACCAGCAATTATTAGGCTACATCACCAATTCACTCTAACTATTTAATTTACTAGGTCTGTGATGCTGGTTCACATATTATAAACACCCACTTACTCTTGGCTCTGGAGCAGTGCTTGTTTCACATTTAATCTTATTTCACCCAGTCAGCATGATGAGGATTACTCTTCCATCTTTTGTCTTTATTTAGTTAAATGCTAAACCATCCTCAGCGACCATCCATAAGTGCTAGTGTACTGATTGTAGGGCTGGGACAACGCGTCGACGTAATCGATGACGTCGACGCAAAAAATAAGTCGACGCAAAATATGAGCGTCGATTCGCATAACGTGTGCTGCTAAATATTTTTAATTTTACACCTTCAGTGTTTTCCATACGTTGACTAATCTGTGGCTGGGCACCACGAAATCAAAACCGGCCACCACACATTGATGCTCTATGTTGTAGGCCTGCTATTTAAATTAAAGATAAGATAAAATAATTTCATTGAGCTGCACTTACCACTTACTCACACAGCCTTTCCTCGCCCCGCCCGCTCTCTCTCGTAACGAGCCCCTGCTCCTCCTCTGCATGTGCGTTTAACAAAATATTCACGATTGTTGAAGGATTGTTGTTGCCACATAGAAGCACTGCATAGAACACAGTGGGCTACATTGCTATTAAATCCGATTAGCATTGTGACCATGCTGCGCAAATTTGTTCAAAACCGCTGCATTAAAGTTAAAGTAAACTCTGCTAAGGTCTTATCACAACATAGTACATTGAGGAGACTAAACGAAGTTAAGTTACAGTATGCAATCAAGCAGTAGCCTTATCTCAAAGCTAACGTTAGAATACTGTTTGGATGTCAAGTTTAGCATGCTTACTTGCAGCTGGTTGTATTACTCATGCAGGGCTCATTTTATTGACTCTGTTTGCAAAATCCAGATGGAAATGGAAAAATGTTTTCCAAGACTCAAAAGTGCTTGTCCAAAGGAGAAGTACGAACTGTTATTTGAACTACGTTACGAATTGCATCCACACATGATTCCCACACGAACGTCTTAAAATGACTAACTGAAACTTTATAGAATGCTACCTCTGACTAATAATACATTACTTTGCACTTGTAGTTACTTGCACTTCAGTCTTTTATTTTGGAATCTTAAGAGCAATAAACATATATTGCAGTGTTAAATAATTCATGTTTTTTCATTCAGATATGTAAATAAACATGTATAAGTTGCTATTAGTGAATTAATGGGGAGATAATCGATAATCGAATCGAAATCGAACTGAAAAAATTAATCGTTAGATTAATCGATGCATCGAAAAAATAATCGCTAGATTAATCGTTTAAAAAATAATCGTTTATCCCAGCCCTAGTTGATTGTATTTTGTCTTGTCCTGTTGTGTCCTTAGGTCTGCTGTTGGTTAGTTAACCCTGGCTCTCTTTTCACTTCCTATCAATTCACTCCTTGAAGCCGTGTTCCTCATGGCTTTCTATGGGTTCATGCGCTCCGGGGAATTTTGTTCTGACAGCCAGGTTCTTAACCCTTCTCAAGATCTGGCTTGCTCAGCCATCCTCTTCTCCTCCCACTTCTATGTATTTCTGAAACATTCTAAAATTGACACCTCAGGTTCTGTTGTCATTATCAGAGATTATAAAGTAAATAACTCTTCTGTCCCTATACTTCTATGATCAACTATCTTAAACTTCGCCCACACACTTCTCCTAATGCACCTCTTTCTTCTACCCACCGGGTTATCTATGTCTAAACAATGGTTCAGAATCCACTTGTCGACAGCGGTTGGTAGCTGCGGGCTCTCAACCTCCCAATATACTGGCCATTCCTTTCGCATCGGCGCTGCAACGTCAGCAGCCGTTCTAGGATTACCTGCATCCTCGATCAAGTTGCTCAGAAGATGGTCTTCGTCGACTTACGAGTCCTATATAAGACCTCAGGATCAAGCCCTTCTAGATGCGCAAATAGCTCTCGCAAGCGTCAAATAAGGTAAGCTACCTTTCAAAGGTCTGGTGGTGGTAATTCGGCTCAGCTAAAGCATTATATTAATTACGATGGACCCGAGCCACTCTTCTCCAGTCACTATGCACAGCCGGCACTTTAGGCACAGAATAAAGTGTTAATACATTCTAGTCACTACGCACCGCCGCCCTTGGTCTAGCTTCTGCAAGCAAAACCTCGGGTAATCTCACATCACAACAGTTAATGTCTTTTATATCCTACAATCACCCCACTTCACTCATCATATACATACGCGACTCGACAGTCGACTCGAATCGCAATCATCAAATCACAATCATCAATCGTTATCGAACCGAACAATCATTAAGCACTTTCCACAGGGATTTGCACCACATTGCATTACCTTCTTGCCATGCAAGAACCGAGCTTACGAAAGCTCTGAGCTTGTGCAAGCTCCTCGACTTCGCTGCAGACCATGCTGGTCATTTTCTTCTTTTCACCAGAGAGTGCTCAAGCTTTCTATCTGTTTCTCTATACCTTTCTCTCTGAAGTTATTACCCATGGACAATGTCTATTTCATGTTTTCCTGTCTTGTTTAGCTAACGTTACCTATGCTGCTCATCTTATTTTGGAGGGCCTTTCCAAGAGCAAGGTGCAAAAGCATGGCCTCACTCCATCTTGCCCTTGGATCTGCTTTAGCTCCATTCCGTTACAGGATGCGGCTTGCTCACGGAAACAGTTATCACATTTAGGGGTCGTACTTAAATCGGATATAATCTATCATGGACACTACACCGTGCTGTTATTTTGGGTAAGTCAACATAATTAATTCATTAATCTAAACCTTGCTTTGTTTACATTTCTATCCTAATAGTAGGCCTATACGTTGTGCTATTTAGCTTTCTTTAACATGGCTTTACCTCTGCCGGATGGACAGTATCTGTTAATTTCATCTGCTGTACATCTTGTCCTTGCAGCTTCTGTTCACCATTGAACCGTAACAAATGGAGTTCACAAACTGTAATATTTTGCATCAACTTGCTTATCAATTAAGAGCTAGCTACTCCATTGCTCGTCACAAGGCTCACAAGAATCTATGGACTGTACGGTTACTGAGTTCTTAATTACTGAAGACTCACTCAGCAGTAATGAGCATTTTGTAATCGATGTACTTCCTCTTGCAAATGTCTGGTGGTGGTTATCTAAATTTAATCATGTTACTCATCTCTTCGTTTCTGGTGCCCGTACTGGCTTGGTCGCATTTGTGCAGGTCATAATCTTCTTTAACTGCAAGCGCTATTTCTTCTGCACTAACCTGAGCTTCTGCAACTGCGAGCTCATTGTCCCCCGAGCATTTGCAACTGCAAGCTCTATCCCGTTGCACTAACCCTGAGCATCTGCAACTGCGAGCTCTATTCCACTGCACTGACCCTGAGCATCTGCAACTGAAGGCTCTATCCCCTACACTGACCCTGAGCATTTGTAATCGCAAGCTCATCGCCCTGCACGTTGTTAGTTAACCCTTAAGCTAAGCTTCTGCAAGCACTAGTCACTCAAGCAGTCTTGTTCAATGGGTTGAACATCTGCAAGCTCAATTCCCTTCCATAACTTTAAATCAATCTCAGAATTTGAGTCACAGGTGGTTGAATCCATAATCATAATCATAGTCATCCTCATCAAATCATCAGTTATTTTATTAATAGTATATTCTTCATGTGTTTCTCTGATTCATCTCCCGAGCTCAACCGGATAATACAACATGCACTGTTTAATATTGTTATGCTCCATTTCAGAGAGGATGACCATCTAAGCATTCTGGTGGGTATCTTTATTTCTTATTCTTTGGGGGTAGGCTCCGCCCCTGCCATCTCATACCGGCAGGATCTGCAAGGGTCTGCACACTCGGTGACCTGGACCGAGGACGGGGCCTATGCCCTGTCTTATTGTTGCTTATGCCTTTTGTATATCCTTTGATGGATTAAAACGCGTGTTAACTTGCATTGTACCTCCCTGAGTCTTTCTGATAGAAATGGAAGCGTTAGCGTTAAATTCTGTCAGGAAGACTCAATGCATGCGTCACTCATTCATTCATTACTTCCGACCAATCACCAGTCTGCATCAGCCTTTATAATCACTTTACTTTGCACCTGCCTGTTGCTTTCAGGTGCCGATTTTCAATGTTCATTAAACTACATTACATTAACTAGCCAGCTAGTATTGCTCAGTTCATGTCTATA
Organism: Alosa pseudoharengus; assembly: GCF_046254945.1. Lineage (NCBI taxonomy): Eukaryota > Metazoa > Chordata > Actinopteri > Clupeiformes > Clupeidae > Alosa > Alosa pseudoharengus. The sequence goes on along the minus strand of NW_027468598.1, from coordinate 1,266,602 downwards.
ACACGCTTTACTTGCTACCTGGATAATTTCAGCGAATATTCTTAAAGGAACATGCCACCCAATGTCAGTAGTAATACATGTTCTTACCTTAACTTTCACGAGTTGAGTCATACCTCTCCCGTGTCGGTACGTGCACTCACCGTAACTAAGCGTAGAAGTAATTAAAAACATCCACGTTTTCCCGACTTAAATACAGTTGCACGAGTAGTTGATAGAAATGCTACGGCCACGCAACATGAAACGTGGCGATTTTCCAAGAAAAGATTCACTGAACAAAAATGCTGATGTGGTACATGAAAATTTAGCTAAAAATGTGGAGAATGCAATGCAATCAAGCATTTTGGACGATATATTGTCACAAGCTGGCAGAATAGGCAACAGGCCGATGTGCGTTTTATTTGGAGACTGTTTTGCGAGACAGAGACTGAGTTTGCTGCTGATATTCTGGGGATAGGCTACAACATAGCCAATGTACGACTTTAGCCTTTTAATATATTTGCTGCATTGGATCAGTCTTTCTAGAACAGGCAAGGGCTTTCTAGCCTCACGTCAGCAGCGCTGCATCACCCATATAGCCATAAACAACCAGCGGATGGTGGGCGGGTGCGGTTTTGAAAATTGGTCAAAAAACTTTGGTGCTGATGGATGATAAGTTTTGCTATGCAGTTATGGTTGAAATAATAGCCCATCAGCGCATCTCTAGTGTGTCTTGGAAAGTATGGCTGTATCTTGGAAAGTATTGATCTTACATAAGAGTAATTTTACAGTGTGTCTCCTGGGTAACATAGGTACACCTGGTAATTTCTTCAGAATTTTTTGAGACCTAAGTGCGTGGGCCCTGGTTGAACTGACGTGGAATGACCCAACAGCTATTTAAGAAAGCAAACTCCATCTTGTCTGACTGTTCTCATCCTCTACATCAACAGTTTCAGTTTCTACCATCAGGTTCATTGCTCAGACTCCCATTTGCTAAAACAAATAGATTCAAACACTCCTTTGTTCCTTCTGCTGTCTCCCTTATAAAAGCTAGGAGGAAAAGGTAGTTTACTCACCTATGATAATGATGTGCACCATGTTATTTATTATATTATGTGTATTTATGTATTTTTTGTAATTTTGTGTGCTCTTACTGCTGCAAAACTAATTGCCCCACTGGGGGACAAATAAAGGCATTACATTAGTTGTTTGTGGATTGGCCTATATTTGGCGTTGAAAATGGAAACGTCTTTAGACATAAAAAATCGATTTTACAATCGATTCAATGAACACTTTATATGTCTCAAAAATCGAACAGGATTAGACAGCCCTAATTTCCATTTCAACTGTGAAACTCAGCAAATATGCTTTGTAGTTGTGAACTTATTGCTGTAGGCTATCATCATCAAAACTATTCCACCTGTGTGTGCCATACAGTTTTGGCTACAGCACAAATATTTCCATCCATAGATAAAAATGAGCAAATCTAATTTTTGAATTTCTTTTCAAAGCGCACCAGATTGATGCATTTAAATGTTAAAATATGCACAATTCCGTTATGGAGGAGCATGCCCCCGGACCTCCCTAGGGGGGCTTGTTCCCCAGTGCAGTTCTACGTCTAGTGACACCCCTGGTACAAATCAATGTGGGGCTATTTTGACTGACAGATGTGACCATGAAGCTAGCAATTCTTTTCCAAAAAAGTACTAGATTAGTACTAAAGATGCAATAGTCTGGAAATACAAATATTTCTCCATAATGCCCTTGTTTCATTTTTCCATACTTATCCAGACCTGGAAATTAGTAAAATCAAATTCCAAAAAGCTACATAGCTATAACTACAGCAATATTTAATCACATTTAAGCTATTTTAATATTTAATCTTTTAAACTACAGAGTTATAGCTACAGCATTAGACTAACGTTTAAACTACAGTGCAGAGGAGACAAGTTAGGAATTACTGTGGTAATCTTATGCAGTGGAAGTGATTACTAATATGTTTATATGTATTAGAAATGAATACTAATCTACATGAATTACATAGAGATGATTAATATTACATTTTCATTATGTGTATGCTTTTCTGTATATTCAATTCTACGCATCAACTTTGCTTTGGCTGTCATTTGCTTTCTCCATGTCACAACTTCCTAATAAAGGTCATGCGACCCCTTTTGTCATGAGTTAGGGATATTCTGCCTGAGGCAGTAATATTACGATTAGCATACTAGGACAAGAAAATGCTGAAGAATGTATATTGTATTGACCTATTATCTTACTTCCTTTGAGTAGCCACAAGACTTGGCATGAGGATCATATGCTATGTCCAAGAAGTATCCATGTATTGTTTTTGCATGTATGAGGATTTGCATGTATGTTTTGGAAAAGACCATTGTACACTACCGTTCAAAAGTTTGGAGTCACTTAGAAATGGTTGTTTTCATCATTAATGCCATTAATGTTGCAATTAAATGACTGGTTAGCAAGTTATGAACTGAATATGTGACTACAAGTTCCCTATAGAACTTAGCTAACGGCTTCTACACACAGTTGCGTTCCGTCAACGCATGCCAGTGGGTGTTCCCGACGGTAGCTATGCAAATGACTTGAAGTAAAAGGGTAATTTGATTGGTTGGTGCCGTCCGTCGATTGGCTTGATTGCCCGGTGCCGTCTGTCGGTGCAGCAACAGCTGAACTTATCAACGCGAGTGACAAGAGAAACGCGACGCAACGGATCCACGATTCAGTTCGGCAACGGATGACGTGAGCCCATGTAAAGTGAATGGGATGCGTCTCCAGCACTGCAACGCACGCAACTGTGTGTAGGAGCCGTAAAACTACCATTTCTTTCTACAACAATCACAGCTCAGGAGAAGTACTTCTAGCAAGTTAACTCAACACAACATCCATTCATTAATTTCCTAGCCAATCACAGTCGATTCACAGTCACATTGCCTACGCCCCCCCTTCATTCAATCAGCCTACTACGAACCAATAGGAAACGAATGCGGTTCTTAAAAACTTCTGTGTCTAACTCCCCTCCTTGCTACTTTCAGTAAGCTAACTTCGACGTCGCCTCCACCACCCCACAGCCACCAGTTGTTCCCCGTCTCAAGCTTTGAGTATGACAACGTCAGACCAGGGAACTACTGTTGCAATCACGATTTCCTTTTGAAAGTCTTTAATAAAAAGGAGATATAACAAGCCAGCTGGAACCTACCGCGCTCTCTCCCTCTTGTGCACGCTCAAATGTGTTCCCAATTAAATGGAGCAGCATAACATAAGTTAGATCTCCTGCAATGGAGATACTATGCATCTCGATGTAACAAGCTGTTTTGACATTGACATTGTAAATGTTCTAAAGCAGTTTGCAGTAGCCTAAAGTTAACCACGACGTCGTCTATTGCTGGAAAAAAAATAGCGAGCAGCCTATGATAACATAATTAAATGCTCGGCAGGCCGGATTAAAGTGTGTGGAGAGCCGGATCTATGATAAACTAATAAATGCTCGGCAGGCAGTACCAGTGAATGTGAGAAAATAATTATTTTCTGGTCCCGTTTGAATTGTGCCATGAATGTGAACATATGTTGTCTGAATTTTTAATATAATTTTTCATGTTACGAGTTTGACAGTATATTATATGATTCTTCGGCTATCAGTTGTGGAAAAGACATAACGAGAAAGACTACATGTCGCCTGTGACGTGAGCTAGCTCTAATCGCTAACATTAACTGAGATGCTAGTTTTTGTAACGTCAGGAATAAACACACATAGTAACAAAAATATTCGAAACATGTCTAGCTTCACTCAATACATTAACAATATGATAGTGTGATTGTAAAGTTGTATGGTTCACTGTGTTCAAAGTCAATCTTAATAACCCTCTACATCTCGACCAACTGATGGTTGTTATGGGAAACTAGTTAGCTGTTGTCTAGCGGAAAGTTGTAGTCCACAAAGTGCTCTCACACAAAGTTTAACCGCATCAAACCCGCTCAATTGTAGCAATCTTTACACGAAAATTTATATTAAAAATTCACAGACAACATATGTTCACATTCATGGCAAAATTCAAACGGGACCAGAAAATAATTATTTTCTCACATTCACTTGCATTAACGATTTTTCAATCTAGAGGTTCAGCGGGGATAGCGGAAAAGGCAGGACTTACCAGCTCTATTGGTGTGGAGAATGGATCAGCAGGTTGTTAAACCAGTCAGCTGACTGACCTAGCCGTCAGCTATCAGCTAATGCGCCAACTTTGAAAGCGAGGCGCGTATTACGCTCAGGGAGACCACTGGAGACCTGTAGCCTACATCAAGCCGGTGAGACTGATTAGTTCTTGACCTGGAGTCATCTTTTTCTTTTTTCTTCTAAAGACTTTTATTTGCTCTTTTTTGTTTGGCTGGGAAGACCAGTAGTTCAGTCTTACAGGAGGTTTAGCTGGAGGTGGTGTTCTTTTATCAAAGCTGATATATCAGACATCTTGTGTGTATATGTGTGTGTGTGTGTGTGTGTGTCTGTGTGTGTGTGTATGTGTCTGTGTGTTTATGTACAGTATGTGCGTGCGTGCGTGTGTAAGTGTGTGTGCGTGCATGAGTTCATTTTTAACTAAGTGGCGCTATGAGTGGTTAGGCCCTACGGTTCTTGACATCGGTCTCCACCCTACCCTCTTTTTTAGAGGGTCCGGTGCAGTGGGTGGCCGATGGATCAAAACGAAAATCAATGGTTCTATGTCATCCCTCACGGGATCACGGGAAATTTCCCTCACAGGATCAAAAGAGTATAATGTACATCCTTGTTGGGCTACATGCCCACCAGGTTTTGTGCAGCCTGGTCTTTCAGTGTCCCACGAATCACTGACACAAAATTACTGATAAGTAAAAAAAAAATGAAAAATGCAGCGGACATAATTCATTTTTGGAGTTATGGGCAGAGATGGCTCAATAGTGCCCCATAACACGGGTTATGTTATGTGATGTCTTAATAGGGCCCCTTAATCATATACTATGGGTAATGTTATTCACTCCTGATATCTGAATGGGGCCCCTCAGTCAAATGACACGGGTCACACTATGTGTGATAATCATGCTTTGCAATTGGCATCTTTTTTCACAGCAAGATGCCTTAAATCCATTTCCACAAAACCCGCCAGAGTTACTAACCAGGGCAGGGGAGCACTTTTCATGCCTGTGTTTATTTGCTCAGGGGAGCACTTTTCAAATCTGTGCCCAGGGGCCCAGCGATTCATTATCCGTCCATGGTTTCCCAGATAGCAAGAGGCTGGCGGACCACTGTCAGTCCATTGGGGGCATAGCTGGCGGTCCGCTGTCATTTTGCTCATCGGTTCTCTGGCGGTCCGCTGACGGGTTGCAGACAAATTGCCCAATATTTTGCCACTATTGGTCTAAAATCTTCTTCATTTTTTCAGTTATACTCCATATATCATTTTTATTAACTTTTGTTAATATTCATGACAAGTTAAATTTAAAGAGATGGTGGTCCAACAGCAGTGGCACACCACCGGCGGCATACCACCAGCTATCTGTCAATCTGATTTTGCTATCTGGATTGTCACAGAAAACTTTTGGACAGACCTGTGATGCCTAATCTCCTGACTGGATTGTGTAGATTAACTTGCCATTGTTATCTCAGCATTTAGGCCTTTCTCTCTCTCCATATCTATAGCCTACTTTTGGCTTTTTAGCTGCAAGCTTGGTTTAATTTTTTCTTCTTTCCATTTGATGTAGGCTAGGCCTTTAAAATGGTAGCCTATTAGGCCTATCTAATTTTTTTTAAGCAATCATTAGAAGGCTTTAGTCCTTATTAGAAGGGTTCGAAACTGCAAGGCAGCCTACAGAGGAGAATGACCTAGCCTACCATAAAACTGCCATAAACCTGGTGTTTTTCCATAATCACACACCCTTTTCTACCTCTTGGTATATTTGGTCAATATTTAACCCCAAGCCGCTAGATCAAGGTCTAACGTTAGTCTAGTCACAATGCTGCCTAGCCTACTTTATAGAGTAAACCTTGTCTGAAAAGAAAATATAGGGCCTACTATATGGCGGAAAAACGACATGTTTGGATATTTCTGAGCTGTAGGCTATTTCTTATGGCTTAATTTTCAGCTAAGACTGGATGTATCATTTAGCCTAACCATTCCATTTCACCTGTGTTGTGAAGGTCACACAATTACAATCCAGAATAGGCTACACCCACTTATGGAGTGCCCCTTGTCCCGTGATAATTTAATAACCATTCGACCGTAAATTGTTAGTTATGAATTATAGCCTAATGCAGATGCTAAAGCAGTTAGCTTATTATTCTTTGGCTCTAGGCTATCGTGGCACTGGCTTTATGTTAGAACTATGTTTTGCTAAAACAATTCTGAAGATTGCCGTTTGCCCTCCGTAACAAACTCCGTAGGCTAACATTGATTGACGAGTTAGGCTACTATAGAAGTAAAAAGTTAGGCTACTCACATTACCCATGTCTGGTAGATCCTTAAGCGCCGTACCCTAATGCCAAAATAAAAAGAAATCCAGGTGAATTAACTTTTACTAGGCGGCTCGCTGCAGACCAAAAAGATGTGTCATCAATTACCAACGTTTGTTGGAGTTTAACCTAGGGGATGGTTCCTCAAGACTCCCGCACAGGAATGATACGCCTACGCCTACCAACCTATGAGGAGCGCCAGACTTTTCTTGGTGTTTGATGACTGTTGAGCTCGATGTCATTGTTATAAAAACGGACAGACAAGCCTACCAAAAAAAATCCCCTTCTGGACTACACTACACTAGGCTAGGCTACCCTTGACTGGCAGACGTGGCGAGGTCTACCACTTTCACACAGCATTACCACTTCAATAGCCCTATCCCAAGCCATAATATAAATGAATCAGATAATATTTGTGCACTAAAACCACTTTTGATATCCCTTAATATGGTGATCATGCTGCAATGTCTAGAATTCACATAGGCCTATACTTAATGCATGAACAACTTTTCAGTAGGCTTCAGCAGTAGCCTATCTATCCATCTACCAATGGAATTAGGCTACAGAATTCCACCAACTTGGGATGGAATTAGGCTATGACAGAGGATACAGAGATTCTTAAATTTGATAAATAAATTAGATAAATAAATGGATGGTGCTCACCATTATCCATGAACTAAGTAAATAAAAACATGTCATCTTAAACCGTGTGTGCAAGAAACATGTAGACCTATTAATTCATACTTGCAACTGTTTTAAGAAATTAATGTTGGCCTACATTAGTGTGCCTATGTCATTGGTTGTTACTGGTGCCAAAGACAGATGTAGCCTATCTTATACAATAATAAAAACTCAACTTCTGTATTATGATTTGATGTAGTATGATCATTTTAACATCATTGTTAAATGTTTGGTTGCCACCTAATATGGAGATGATAGGACTGTCACTATGCCATCTGCTTTACAAAACATTGGAATAGCAAACATGTAGCTGAGAAAGACATTGAACATAACCACCATGAACTGAGATCCTCCACTCTGTTGTTGTAAATAGCTAAGGAGTTGACATGTAAACAGTGGATGCATCCAAATGCCAGCAGCTCTTTGTCTTTTGTGATCCTGAACAGCCTAAATAGTCCAGTAAGCATTTTCAGGGCTGAGTTCAGTACCTCTTACTATTGTCATCGGTGCACCACTTTTGTCATCTGATCTTCTCTAGGAAATCCACTGGTTGATTTTTCAGTTATCAGTAAAATACTTCACATGGCCATGTTGCATTCTATGTGATCCAAGTGGACAAATGGGTCTGCTTAGGCCAAAAGTTAGCCTACTGGCACTTGAAATCTTTGTGAGTTACAAAATATTCTGCAATTTTCTTGAGCAAAACACACAGGGAGAAAAAGAATTACACTCACATTGTTCTCCTTTGTATGGCTTAGTATCTCCATGGTATGGAAGCCACTTATGAATAGTATTTGACTCACATCTTACATTTTTGCTTGTGAGATGTGATTTTATCTCCTTTATATTTCTACCTGCAGTTAATCATGCATGGAATTGTTGCAGGCCTACAACAACTCTAAGAAAAGACTAAGAGATTGTTTTTTAATTGAGATTTGAAGGATGCAAGCAAGAAATTGAGATTAGGAGATACAATCTCAGCGAGCCAAAAGTATTATACAAGAACAATTAATAGGAAGGTGTATTTTCATACATGTGGGATTGTAGCTGCTCTCTCTGCAAATTTTCTAAAGATACCCTTGCTGAACTATAACGCTATAAGCATATTGTTCAAAGTAATCAAACAGATTCTAAACTATTCCTCACATTCCTACTTTATATTTATTTCAACTAAATACAAGGATACAAGGATACAAGGAAATGTATTGTCACATGCATATAGTTACTGGAAGTAAGAAATGAAAAAAAAAAAAAAGAAAATAACACAGTAAAAACAAAACAAACAAAGTCATCAAAAACATTAAAGAAATTTTACAACAATTTACAGATATTATAACAGGTCTTCCCCATTCTTCTGAACAGTCTATTTCACTGCTGGATTTTGTAAATCGACAAAAAATGTAAACAACTGGAAAATGTTTGTGGGGCAGCATTTAGAAACTGAGCAGCTCATAGCCCAAAATTCAACTCTTACCTTGCTCAGCACATGAGAACGGTTGAATCTGTCAGTAGTGGCATATCCAATTCCTCGGTTGCTGGGCTATAATGTCCCACTGGCACAGTGAAACCAGAATGAACCTCTGGATCGGCCGGGCTGGAAATATTTCCTGGCAGGCTTGTTTTGTAGTGTGCCGGTGATGCTTTTTTTCCTGAGGAAATGGGCCATCCCCTTTCCTCAAGCACCCCTGCCCCCAGCGCCTAAAGGCCTCAACAGGAAGACTTCCTTTTGAATAGTCAAGTCAGTCTATGGATGCTGGCTTTGATAAGCCCATGCATTTTATAATTGGAAAATTCTTTCAGAATGTAGGAAGACTGAAACAAGGAGGAACTATGCATATAATACACATATACATGTACATTCACCTATCTCATATAGAGAGAAGTGTGTGTGTGTGAGAGCGAATGAGTGAAAGAGATTGTGTGTATGTTTGCATTACAGACAGAGAGGGGGCATCTGTTTAAATACAGACAAAATTAATGTAACTTCTGTTTTAGTGCATCAGGGTAGAGGTAGGCCAGGGGAATAGCACTTTGGTGACCTCTGGAGGTGGTTATTGTTTATGTGGATGTGGTAACCTTGAAACAGTAGATGTTACATCTAGGCTGAAGGCTGCAGGCTGAAGCCCTGTATCATCTTCAGTTTTAGAAATGGATGATCCCCATCGAGTGAAGCCCTGGATTTCTAAGGTTGTGAAGATTGTTTTATTGTTAATCAGATTTGTGAGTGCGGCCACTCACATTCTTGCAATTTTCAAAAGTTCATTAGACTTTATGGGCGCCTTTGCCTCTTGGCCCAGTATGTCGGATCACCTTCAGTGGGCAATTCTATTCACCCATATACTTTGGATACAGGTGGTGGTAACATAAGCAGTTTGCCTCTGAAAACAAAGAAGTCCCAGAAAAAGATAGATACAGATATTCAACATATTCATTGCGGCTTAATGGGACTAATCAGACACATCTCTGTGTATAGGCATTTTATGCTGACTCTATTTTATAGGGCTGAAACGATTACGAGTAATTCCAATAATTTGATTACAAAAAATTATCGAGGAAAATTCTCTCAAAGCTTTGTTTAATTCCTATCATTTGCGTTATGTGGCCTACTCAGCTCAGGGATTATTGCTTCACACGGACTGTAATTACTGACCTGCACACCACTTTCAGAATTAAGTTGGCGAGATGACAGAGAGCCAAGAATCCGTCCGTAAAAGGCAGCGAATGTCCAAAGTTACGGGATAATTTCAAACATAGAAAAGAAGACAAGGTGCAATTTGTCCACTGCAAAGCAGAACTACAACGCTGAAGTTGGCTCCACGTTCGCCTCCGGTTCTCCTTATCACTAAGTTTCGATTCCACCTTAAAAAATACAAGTTTCGGCCATTGGGTGGCAGTGTTTATCGCAACATCGAGCAATTATGCAGCCAGAGAATGTCTAATAAGAGGAGAACCGCCACTCTCGGGAAACTTCCGGTTTCTGAACTGGTTGCCGTTCCTTTTCTGGTTCCACATGATGGCGCTCACGAATAAGTGCAGAATGAATGGAGGTCTATGGAGCTGTACCCCGCAAATCCACTTTTCTCGGGATATAATTTTTTGCCCAGAAAATCGAATGTTGCAGTCGAAAGAGGGGGCAGATAAAATACAAACCGCTGAGTATTATATTTTTTGAGTCACTTATTTGTTCTAAAAAGCCTTTCAAATGTGTCAATGACGTCATTCATTAGCAGAAAGCTAGTGTGTTGTGGGCAACAACAACCCAATCTGTAAGAAATCGAAAGGACGTGACTACTCGTTCATTCAACTTTTGACCTATAATCCATATTGAGCTTGCAGAAACCACAATCAAATCTTTGATTTCTCAACTACAACCAGGTGAAAGAGACACATTTAGCCGTCTAGCTCCATAGAAGCTCCATAAGATCCCCATTGTTTTTGCACTTATTCGTGATCGCCCCTAGCGGAACTGCAACAGATCCGGCTCTCCGTAAGCGGGCTCTGATGCAGCTCTGTCAATAGTGATCGCTTTTCTCGAGCTACTTTCAAGTTTGCTGTCGTTGCAGTCAGTTCGAAAACACAGCGACCGTGCACAGCAACATGTTTTTTTTTTTTCATTTTTTCTGTTCTTTGTGTATATTCCCTGTGTTAAGAGGAAGGTTGTGCAGATCAAGCGTTATTTTAGTTCCGCTGACATAGTCAGTGTATATTTCTTTTATTTAATGGGCCCATTGGCTATTTGTTTCTCCTGCATAGCCTAGCCTAGGCTTACTAGTTGAATGTGAAAGGATGACTTAGAAATGGAATATTAATATTCATACAATGCATTTTAAGAGCCACAGGCCTAACATAGGCTAACATAATCAATGAACTCAAATGCTAATTCATATCAATATGCCATGATACATTTTGAATACTTCATGAAGTGTCCACAACTTTGTGTGCATGACTGATTTCTTATCTGATTAATTTAATAAAAATCTGTTATCCCCCATGCCTTTTTTACCTTTCTCATCACCATAAACCAGGGGTATTCAATTAATCTTCAGCAAGGTCCAGTTATGGAAAATTTCCTCAAGCAAAGGTCCGGAGCATCATAATGTTTAGGCTATGTATATGTATGTATGTATAATATATATACAGGGGCGGAGCCAGAGGGGTGGCTCCGTGTGGCACAGGCCACCCTTGAGATTCGATTGGCCACCCCAGGTGCCACCCCAAATCCTAGTCTACGATTGGCCATTAACATGGTGTAAGGCGGGACCTTTCTTGATGCACTTGCAGCAGTGTGAAGTAGGCCTATCAGACGTCAGAAATGTAAGTGGCAAACACGCTTGCCTTTATTGGCCTGCGGCACAATTGAACTGCGGAACGAAAGGTTTCCCCGATCAGAATACTCCTTAATACGCAACTTTGTGTAGGCTTAACAGAGGTAGCCTAAATATCGTGCCTATGACGATGACAGCTTTAAAAAGAAAAAAACATTTATTTTACTTGTCTTGCTGGATTGAAGGCAGAATGTGGGCTGTTGCGCAAATAGATGAATGAGGGTCGGGAGATTCCGTTAACAAAAACCTAAAGTTTTGCTAACATTTTCTCCATTATTATCGTAAAATATGTCTCCATGCAGGGCAGGGCTGGTTCTAACCTAGGCTAGGCTACTATATTTGGGTGGGCTGGTAGAAATTTTGGGTGGGCAACATAGCAAAGCTGTCAAATTGGATCAAAACTAACATAAACACAAAACAAACACAAAACAATCAGTCCTACCTAGCTTGAGTTGCTGCAGCCAACAGCCAGGGATAGGCAGTATGTCTGATACATGTATGTAAAATACAAAATAGTATGTTGTCATTTTTATTTTATTTAGTTGGAAAAAAATGGCACCATATTTTGTATAAAAATATTTTATAGGTTTGTAGTTTAAAAATAGTGCCAAATTATTTTGGTAAAACCAATAACCTACTTTTGGTGATGTGATTATAAAAGTGCAAAACAATGAATGCAGCACTGGTGCTGACTTGTAATTTGCCCAGAGTTGTTGTGATCAGAATATTGAGATTCAGGCAGATAAGTTTCTTGAGAACTTTAGTCATCCAATTCAAACACATGGAAGTCATCCAATTCAAACGCATGGAACCGGTTATGTGGTTGCCCTGCAAGAAGTTGCAAGAAGATGCAACGTGCACAATGTTTGCTCACATACAGTACACAATACACTCCATACCAACCTCAAGTTAATCATCTAATCGGAAGACATGGAACCGGTTATGGTTGCCCTGCAACAAGTTACCCCACGTGAAAATTTAATTAATAATTTGCCCAGACTTGTTGTGATCATAATATTGAGATTCAGGAAGATGAAATTGCTCACAAACACAATACACTCCTTCATACCAACCTCAAGTTTCTTGAGAAAATAAACAAATAGACAAAAAAGCAGGTCAAATTATTGTAACACCTACAAAAATAGATGGCCATAGAGTGGGGGAAATGTCTTGGATGAGTATATTTTATATATCTTCATTTACAGTAATATAAATTGATTATATTTTAATGTCCCCATGATGGAATTTGTTTTAGAACAGCATAGCCCAGTGACAGACAACTTAGATAATTCACTTTAATATGTTTGTATTACATTTTATTTAAATACAAATACATTTTATGTGAGAGTAAGGTATTTGTGTTTTTTGTCCTTCAATTTATTAGTAGCCTATGGTGTTTGCATCTGGTTTCCCTAATGTATTTGTGCTAATTTCACATCTTGAGCCTGTTTCTGTTTATCTGGATGTTTTGCCTCATGCCACCCTTGAATTAATCAGTGCCTCACTAGTACCACCCGTGTTAAAAATGTCTAGAATCTAGTAGAGGTGCTTCAAATTGGCGCTTTTAAAAATCGCCTGTCTCAGAATAGAAGAGGTCCAGGGCAATTCTGCGCAAAACTGTCACATCCATATTTAAATGGCGTTACGGACGTGACCGTTTTGCGTGGTATTGCCCCCGTATCGTTATATAAAGCTCTTTTCTCGCTGTCTAGCTTTCTCCTCTGAGCAATCGATGATTTGAAAATAACTCACTTATCGTTAACTTAGATATCCATCTGATTGTTTCTCGTCCCGTCTCCTCTCCTCGCTCGTTTCAGGCTATCAGTCTCTTCCCCATAGTAGGCTACTTTACTCACTGACTCGACTTTATCAGAATTCACAGATTTCACTCTCTGAGTAGCAGTAAGCGAAATGATGGTTTCTGAAGCTCCTGAAGTAAATGCTGTTATCCTAACCAACGAAACATTTAGCGCAGCTTTGAAATCTTACGTGAAAATCTAAATTAGGCTATTATGGTCTGGGTCCGGATAGGATCACGTCACGGTCCGGACTCGGACCGCGGTCCGCCATTTGGTGATCCCTGCCATAAACAATAACTACACTTAAAGGGATATTCCACCATTTGGGGAAATACACTCATTTTCCACCTCCCCTTGAGTTAAACAATTGAGTTTTACAGTACCTTTCCCCAGTTCATCCAGCTGTTCTCTGAGTCTGACAGTAACACTTTTAGCTCCAGCTCATTGAATCAGATTAGACCGTTAGCTTATAGCAGAGATGCAATATGAGATATATACTCACCTCACCGAGTGGTTAGTGGTGTTCGTTGATGTTCCAAAACAAGTAGCGTAGCGAAATACAGTTTCTGTCATGTTTTATTTGGCATTTTGTAAAATTCCATTGATTTCTGTTTGAGGACTCATTGCACGTTGATATCACTGCGCCACCGTCTATGCTTCAAATATTGAGCGGAAGTTTATACACGGTTGTGAGGTGTCTGAAAAAATAGTTCCACAATAACAAATAAGACGGCTGGAAATCATACATTGATATTTGATTTTAATAATCAACGAACACCACTAGCAACTCGGTGAGTTGCAAAAAAACCGACCGTTAACTCATTGAGTGCCAAAAACGTAATATTACGTTTTTCCTTCCCATGCGTTGAGTGCCAAAAACGTAATATTACGTTTTTAGCTTTTTTTTTTTAAATTAAGAAACTAGACACTCTAACACACCTTATATGTGATTTTGGGAACTCTGTGATGAATGGAAATGAAATATATGATGATCGTGAAACTCATGAAAACGCACAATCTGGACATTTTATCTGGACATTTTATCATAACTCGGTTGTCACTTTGGGTCGAATCAGTGACGCATCCACGTCAGGTCAAAACCAGGACATTTTTGTGGGTCTATCACTAGGTGGCAGTCTCGCCAGGTCTCGCTGATCACTTCCCGGAAAGTTGAGTTGACATCAAAATCATGTCATTCGGATGTGTTTTGAGAAAGTTCGATTTTACCGTTTTTAGTCAAAACTCGTTAGCGTGGAATTGAGAAGGGCATATTATTTCGCCGCTACAAAATGCTATTTTTATACCTCTTCTACAGTTCCAAACAACATTACACGCTCTGGAAATTCACAATTTCGTAGCCGTTTTTTTTTTTTTTAAACGGAACGGCGACGAAATTGTGAATTTCCAGAGCGTGTTACTCACACACTTGGCAGTCGACTCCTACGGACTTTCCCCTAAAGATGGCAGCAAAGATGGCAACATTTCCGGAAAGGTACTGGCTTGATGAAATTCATTCTTGACTCTATCCGACCACATAAAGACCTCGGGATACTTCGGTTTGGCTTTAGGGACCCTCTACTCACTACCACGTAAGTGTAATGTTGTTTGGATCTGTAGACAGGACCAATCATCAAAATTTCGGTGTCCACCACTCTAGTTCATCCAAAACAAACCAGAAAAGGGACTCAAAGTGCTAAATACCGGAATTTTCCTTTAAATAAATCAGTGAAACAGTATCCTGATAAACAAGCAGCATTTTAATGCCTCTGTCATGTTTCATATTTGGTAAATAAACCACAGTGAAACATTAACCTGTTGAGGAGTACGGTCACAAATATGTGATCAGATGCAGCTGGGCCCCTGGGAGTACGATCACAAATATGTGATTAGAACATTTTCGAAAAAGGTTCTATAACATGACGCAAGGTTCTATAACATTCTGCCATTAAACAATTTTAAGAACACTGAAACTATAGAACGTTCGCGTAGAATTCTAGAAGGAGCCAGGAAAATAATTCACTCTCTGGGGAATGGCATTGTCTTAAAGAATTCACTCCTCAACAGGTTAACTGCTGCCATTGGTCAATTCCTCTGTAGCCTGGCAAAACTTATCAGAAGGATTTTTGATTTTCGAAAGCATTCACCTGTCACAGCCAAATGAAATTGGCTTTCACAGGTCACACATTTTGTCTGATCTTCACGAAACTTGACATACGTGATCCTCAGACCATGCCTCACAAAAGTTACCAGAAGGATTTTAGATTTTTGAAAGCGTTTGCCCGTCACAGCCAAACTAAATCAGTAGGTCATATCTCAGGAACGCCTTCACGTATCGAAACCAAACTTGGTACATAGACTCCAGACCATAGACATAATATACATAGACCATAGACAGTAAAAGAAATGGACGAACAGACTCCGTCGTTCTCAATGGGAGGGCACTGAGTCATTTTTCAGTTGGTCCCCCCAGTACTGCGCAGACTCGCACTTAACTTCGTGACGTTAGCCATCGAACTGAATCTTGTAACTCATATGATAGATACACAGAAATTATTCTCACACTTCCTTCGCCTTCAAAGTCATCAAAGTTAAACATTTATTTATGTATTATTATTAATATCATCCTCACAAGTGATATCAAGTCGTGTTAATGTTGAAACTACCACACATGATCATCTTCAAAAACAGTCATGGTAAAACAAAACAAAAAAGTTATAGCTTGTAGCCTTGAAGCTAATCTTCTTTCCACTTTTCTGACCTACGGTCAATCCATCGAAAACCTCTGAAATGATTATCTTTAGACTACCTAACGGTAAAACTACTGTTTTTCATTAGGTTTACTTGCCTCTACTCTATGCTTTACCTTAACATACAATGCTATTGTAGGCTACATAGCTTTGTTCACGAGTTTCCGTGCTGGCTGGACTACGCTTCTTATCCAAACAATACGGTTATCTCCCTTCAGTGCGTTAGCTTCCCTTCAACCGGACATGCTAAACATTCTTCTTACGTACGAGGTAGTCGAGTCTTGTTTTGCCTTTTATTGTTTATGTAGATAACACAGAAGCTAAAATATCGGCACATGATATATGTTATATGAAGTTATGGGAGTTCAAAAAAATCCTAAATGAATGGGCGTTCTATGGGGTTAGCAGAGAGTTGATAACCACCGCTACATCGATGCTTCTACTTCCGGGAATTCGCCTGCCCCCTTGACATAGACGCCGGATTGGCTGCTGGAAACAAGAAATGCGGCCGCCATCTTGGCACCGGTCATACTCCTCATTGCGTTGCAGCAGAAGACACAAGATTGTGAAGAGGTTGCTAGGTTACGGGGATGCTGGCGAGACACGCCGCTCCGTCTGGCATCATGTTTTTGTTTGTTTTTATGTAATGTTCGTAATTTTATGTAATGTCATGTTTATTTTTTGTATTGGTTTGTCTAGTTAAATGTTTTCCCTATTTATTTACGCTATTTTTGATAGTTTTCGTGTTATCCTTAGTCCTTTTTACTCCTAAGTCAGCTGATGTCGTTGACATTTGTCCATTGGGAGCTTGCTATGGCTAGCTTTTGCCCTAGCTGGGCATCGGACATCCTTCCATCTATCCGTGAGCGGTGCAGCACTTCACTGTCTGGTCGAGGGGATCTCTCGGGACAGCTGGACCTGGGCTACTCTGCGAAAGATCTGCCGTGGCCGCCGAGCTGTTGCTGACCTGCGAGCTGCCATGCCAACTGCAGACTAACTGGGCCTCTGACATCCTTCCATCCATCCTTGAACTGAGAAGGATCAATCTTTGATATTACTGTATGAAAATCGTAGCCATCTAGCTAGGCTATGTTTACTCGGTGTTCACCCGGCTATGAACTGAGACTTGATAAGTCATGTTCCATAACACTGACTTAGATTACAACTGACACAAGAAGGCTATTGTAGAAATAAATCATACTAGATTTGGCCGGCGAATTTTACACAAGTGGCACAGACTAGCCTATTGTAGCGTCGGCGCAAAAAGGCAGTGTTACCTAGCGTTCATGGGCTTCGGAAAAACCTTTCTCCGAGTGAAAACATCATCATTCCGCGTCATTCACGTCACGTAATGTGTGAGTCAGAGGTCGGAAACTGGGGCTAGATTTTGCTAACAGAGTTGCCCAGTTAGGGGCTCGTCATCACTTTTGTCGTCATGTTGTAGTTCGTTTGTAGTCCATGTGGCCTTTCATGTCCAACAGTTTTAATGTGAACTTGGGAATTTGCCCTTTTTATCACTTGAAAAGCTGCATATCTTTCTTTCACGAGCATCTTACACTATATTTTAAGCAAATACAGTTGTTTGTTTAGGATTAGTGAGTGTATGTTTTAACCTTTGTTGTGGCATCCGTGTTTGTCACACATTCGATGGCAAAGCACTTGAACACTTGCTGTCGGAAAAACAAAGTAGCCATGGGGGCGGTCCTTGTCATTCTGAGGTGCCCTGAATGCACCCTTACTACATACCTGACGCACCCGACCGGTAGCGCGACAATGTGACGTCAAAATGACGTAGATCTCTCTGGCGCGCCAGGGTTTTGGCCGTGTAGCACACGGTAGCGCATTACTCATTTTTTTTCATACGAGCGCGACAAGGCGGAAACAGGAAGATGGACTAGTTCGAGGGCAAGCGAGTTGCAGTGTTTTGTTACAGTCGTGAATTTTTACTAGTTTGCTGGATAAGTTAACAAAGTTACCAGTGAGAGTTGCAACACATGGAATTAAGAGGAAAGAATAGAAACGATTAATTTTCAAACAAAGGATATCTATTAAGGTCTGAACAAAATCTCTTTCCACTTCAGGAAATTACACAAACTCAGCCAGCTGCTAGCTAGCTAGCCAGCTAACTAAACTGTTTAAATTATTAAAATTTCCCTCGGGATGATAAAGTACCTATCTATATATCCATCTATCTATCTATTTATCTACCTGTGCACACACCTTGGAAACTACATGATAATGATGATGGTATTGTGAATAGTAGCAACCAAAGTCTGAAGTACCATCACAGAGGCTAGCTACTGGTGTTTCTTACTGCAGCTTCTTCTGCTGTGTAAGTAGTTAACGTTAGTCTTTTCACAACAGCGACACCTCTGTTCAGGAGAATATTGCAAGTAGTGTCGCAAGTATAAATGGTTCCGGCGCTTCTGTGACGTCACATTGTCGCGCTACAGGTTGGGTGCGTCGAGTATGTGGGACGTTTTAGAAAAGATTCTATAGTTAACTAAGATGAATCATAAGACGATTCACCAATGGAACGAAATGGCACTAGTTCCGGACTCCTAAATAGGCGTGTCAAAACATAAACTTTTCTCTGAATAAGCAATAATAACATATACATATAATTTTGTATACTATTTTACAGTCATTGTTTGTGTGTGATGCCAATGAAACACTCTTTCGGAAACGGAATGAATAATTTCATTTTGCCCTGTTAACCAAGCTTTAACCGAACTTTCCGTTTACTGTGCTAATGTTAGCTTGTGGCTTTTAGAAAATGGGTTCAAAACTTACATCGCTGAATGTAGGGCTAAGGGATTGGTCATATTCCGTGAAAATGTTCATTTCTCCCATAGGAATACATAGACACTGGACCTCCCGCTAGACTCCTAAATGGGCGTGACAGCTTCAAACCCCACGTCACAACGTGCCAGAATTTACCCTCTTATGAATCGTCTCGCTTTATCAACCGTCTCTGGTTTTAGCGTTCTCCAGCGAAAGGCATACTGGGATACGGGGGTGAACAATTGGGGGTTTATGTCTTTATTTCGTTTATTAAGTTATAAGTGTAAAGTTAGTGTCTTTAGTGTAACATGTTTCCCTTTTAGTTTTCCCTCATGTGTGATCCTTTTTGTGTGGGGGGCTGGACCTCCCCTGTTGGTGTAGTGTGTGTGTCTTCTTGACCTGCCCTGTGTGCATTGTGTTCTGTGTCTGTGTCCCTGCCCTCGTTCTCAGCCAATAAAGCTTGCACTGAACAACTCTTGGCGTCTTGAAACCTTCAAACGTTACACTATTATTGGGCAATCGCTAGTTGCTACTTGTAGCCTAAGTGTGTTGTTGGTAGCCTAGCTTCACTATTTCCTGAATAAAGTAACTTTTCAATAGCTCAACTTCTTTATTTATCAAGTAGCTTAGCCAGACAAGCTACACTTTTCTTGTCAAGTGAAATTAGCACAATTTAAAGTAGCTTCCTATGTAGTGAACTAGCCTACTGTGTTGTGTTAGGCTACTAATACATTTGACTGGGTGGTAGTTTTGTGTAGTGTTTTATTCATGGCAGAGTAACTGATAGTTTAGCTCACTACATTTTCGAAGTAGCTTGCCCAACACTGTATTATTCACGTCATTTACCCTAACAAGAATAAGATGCCTCTCAAATTCCTTTTCATTCATTTATTTATTATTTTGTATCTCCCCAGAAACAACTGCCTTGTTCAAGAAGACTGAATGAACTGAACGGTCTCCTCACACCCCTGGAACTGAGGAAGGTGCAGCTCTTTATTGCAGTACTGCAGGGCATCTGCTACACTGTGACTGAATGTTTGATATATGAGCTCCACCTTCATCACCTGCATTCGCCACTCTGTGTCCCATTTTCCCATCGTCTGGTTGACTTAGTCCTCTTTTATGGAGTTTACCCAGTTTCACTATGTTCTGCCATCTTATTTGCCCACCTGCTGTCTGAAGCACTTTTGTTCTCAGCCAAAGTGTACCCAAGCAATTTTAGCAAGGTGGGAACATACAAAATTACATGCACCAGTTGTCGAAATCATAGAACCAACTGCATGACGGTAACCTCTGTCTCACTGAGCCTGTGAAGACACTCCCTGATTCTTTACTGATTGCAATGAACGGGGCTGATCTTAGCAGTTTTCTAAAATGTTTCTTAATTCCTTTTTATTTAATCTCTTCATTGGGGCTGGAACCTTTCTGTGAACTGTAAATAACAGATGCTGTTGATGAACCCATTGACACTGTACAAGTGACAAGTCACCTTTTTGTCTTGAATTGATGAACTGTGCACTGATGAACACTTACTATGCCAAACCAATGTCTGTTTTTTAAGGATCAGAAACAAACCTACAAACTTGCACTTTACAATATTTATGGAACTTGTCTAACAAATGCTGTTGATATTGAACAGTTACTCTATTTCCTTTATACCACACCAATGCCTGTTCATCACTTTATTTTTGATGGCACTGAACTCTTTAACTCATTAAAACTTCTATCAAACCAGTTTTTGTCTATGCTGTCAAACGTGGATTAGTTATGTTCCCAGTTTTTATATTGGATGTCATCACTTTATAATATATCATATATCAGAATATTATATTACTGTTAAGCCCACTATAAATATTAAAATACACACAACCATGTTTCCTGTATCATACAGCTTTTCTACTGGGAGGTTTACAACTTATTCTGAGTCAATTTACCCAAGTTTGTCACTAAACCACATAGGCCTACTTGGAATACCCCTCAGATGTCTGAATGGCACTGATCTCACTTAAATGTTTATGGAACCTTTCTGTGGACTGTGAATAATGCTGTTGATGGAACTTTTCTGAACTATATTTAACTCATTAAACTTGTATCAAACTAGTTTTGTCTATGCTGTCAAACATGGATTATGTTCCCAGTTTTGATATCGGACGTCAGGTCACTTTATATCATATATCATATATCAGAATATTCTATTACTGTTAAACCCACTATGAATATTAAAATACGGTAAGTCATGTGTCCTGTATCATAGCTACATGTATGACCTTTGCAGCAAAAAAAAAACGCGTGAGAATCTGTTCGGTATTCAGTGAGAAATGATTAATTAAGTGCGCTGACAGCTCATCTCACCGGCCAAACAGTTTACACTGAGTGGAGTGGATGACCGGTCCAAGATGGTGGCTCCAAATCTCGTCAGCGCTAGTAAGGAGTAGCGGTCGATGCGGCGTCTATGTATTTTATGTCTATGCTCCAGACCCCATCCTGAGGACGCACAATCAATTTGGTGTATTTTGACCAGTAGGAGGCGTTATAATCACAGGAAATAGGCTCATATCTCAGCAACACTTTCACGTATAGAAACCAAACTTGGTACATGGACTTGGGAACCCATCCTGAGGACACACAGTAAATATGGTGACCACATTTGACCACTAGTGGGGTGCTAGAGTTACAGGAACTTAGCTCATATCTAAGCAACACTTTAATTTCTCAAAACAAAACAGGGACTCAGGACTCCATTGTGAGGCCACACATATAATTTGAGGCCCTTTGACCTAGGGGTCGCTGCAACTAGCAAAAATGTGTTTCGGCATTTCGGATGTATGTTCTTACATTACATTTAGCAGACACTTCTTGACCAAAGTGACTTACATATGTCAGCTATATTACAAGGGATCACATTGTCCCCGGAGCAACTTGGGGTTAAGGACACAACAGTGGAAGCCGGGAACTGAACCTACAACTTTCAGGCTACTGCACGCTAGCCCAGCTCCTTAACCACTACACTACCACCGCCCACATGTTAATGCACGTTGATCTCTATGCAGTGGCGTAACGTGCCAACACCGGGCCCGTATGCAGGATTATCAAGGCGGCCCCCCTACTACAGCACGTGATGACGCAATGTCCACGAGTAGGTTACTGTACCATGAATAGGACAGGATAAGATCCTTGAGACACAGCATATAAGAGATGACATGACTGACAATATCAGGAGTATGTGCACCACAAAAACAACAAAAAAAATACTGGTGAGGGCGCACGTAACACATGAAAAAACACTGCTGGTGACAATATGAAATTGCATTAATGATAAATCATTCGTGTTCATTTAGCCAGGAACATAGCATACGCCTAGCTATACGGGCCTAGGCCCGCCTACTTGTCATTCATGCCGTCAAAATAGAGGGCTTTCCTTCGTTTACGTTCACCATCTAAAAAAGACGCGCAAGACTGCACTATGCTGAGAGCTCAAGAATCAGTCAAATCGCGAACAGTCGGCAGCTCTGTTTAAAATGTTTCTGTGTAATTGTCAGCTGTCATGAAATGCATTCATATTCCCCTCTTTATGTCATAGTCAAGTTAGCATGCCTATGGAAAGCCTTTGTAGTAGGATTGTCCAATGGCAATCTGTTGCTTCAATTTATGTTTTATGATGCACCGATGCTGGGTTCATGCAGTTTTGCGCAAGTTTAAAATGTTTAGTCGACTGCGTAATTTGTCAGCTGTGATAAAATTCGTTCAATAAGTTCCACTTTTCATGTCATGAATGTAACATGCCTATGATAAGGCTTTGCAGTTGTCCAATATGGCCAATCTATTGTCTCAATTGTGTATCATGCGACGCGCTGAAGCTACGTTCATGCATTGTTTTGCTCCAGTTGAAAATGTTTCTGCGTAATTTGTCAGCTGTGATCAAATGCGTTCAATAAATTCCACTTTTATGTTATAAATATAACATGCCTATCATTGTATCATTGTTTGTATGGTGTATCTAATCTAGGCCCCTCTTATGTTCAATCAAATTGGCTTTGCCCACCCGTTTTTTTTATGTGCCCACCCATTTCAGCATTTCTGGCTACACTACTGTCTGCCCTCTTCGACTGAGCTGCCCCCCTTCCAAAATAACGTAATTTTGACGTTCTTAGAAAGCGAAAGTAGCCTCTCCTGTGCGTGAGCGCAGATAGGTGCGTCCGAAATATGATGTGAGTAGGCAAGCAGAGATGTCTATGGATGTCACAGGTGGGCTACATGAAACTGAAAATTCAAATCAAATTGTTAGGAAAAATGGTAAGTAGCATAGGTTTATGCAGCTGGAAGCATATTTTCTCCAATGTCATTAACATGAACAATATTAGACAGCTAATATGTTACATTTTTGCATGCGTCTACTTAATGGAGAATACTTAAACTTTAAACCATTAAAATGGCCAATAGGTGAAGCAAATAGGCAGACATCATTATTATATACTAACCTGAAGGCTAATGAATAACTTTAGAAGATGCATTGCTCCCAAACTCAAACAAGTTTATTTATCACTTGGTTTGGTCCAACAATCGTAACATGAACTATAGAATGAATAAATGCTAATTTACTTAACCCCATAAGTGCATAACGAGGGTTAGATATATAATCACAAACAAAAATATAGCCGCAAGCGGCAATGGCAGGCCCGAGCACCTGCGGGCCGCAACCCGTGACATGTCGGAATCCAACAAAGCACCGACGTGGTGCGTTTGTGAAATGTACATTTTTGATGCGTGGGCTATTTGCTTTTGTATTTTATTTTCTGCCACATTTACTCGCTTGGCCAGGTGGGGGCGTAATGCAAGGCAGGCCCATTGGGTGTCATCATAATCATAATATATATTAACCTGAGAAATTTCAGACCATTCATTTTAAGCAAAGAACATTTCTGATACACTTGATTGGCCAGATGGTGGCGCTATGTTAGGCATGAATATTACACATGTGAATATCATCACAATAATGATATCCAAAATGTTTGTAAACTTTCAGATCAATCACTTAAGGCATTGTCCATTTCTGGCACATTTCCTGCTTGACCAGGTGGTGGCGCTATGCCAGGCAGGCCCATTGGGTGTTTGGATATCATCATAATCATAATATCTATTAACATGAGAAGTTTCAGACCATTTATTCAAAGCATAGAGCATTTCTAGCACATTTCCTGCTTGGCCAGAAGGTGGCGCTATGCTAGGCCTGTGAATTACGAATGTGAATATCATCACAATAATGATATCTAATATTTTATAAAGTTTCAGATCAATCACTTAAGGCTTTGTCCATTTCTGGCACATTTCCTGCTTGGCCAGGTGGCGGCGCTATGCCAGGCAGGCCCATTGGGTGTCTGGATATCATCATAATCATGATATCTATTAACCTGAGAAGTTTCAGACCATTCATTCAATGCACTGTGATTTTTGACACATTTCCTGTTTATGTGGTGAGATATTAAAATCATATCAAATATATAACTTATCAAAAATCCCTTCACAATTTAACATCAGCGACATCTTGGCATCATATTTGCCAAATTTCACATGAATCTGACAAATTGTCTAGGAGGAGTATGTTAAAATTGACCATGTGACATCAGTATAATTGCCATTTTTTCTGTTGCCAGGTGGTGGCGCTATGCCAAACATGAATTATGGGCATGTAAATATTATCATTAACATGGTCTTCAATGACCTGTGAAATTTAAAACATTTCAAGCCATGCATGGTGAATTATGACACATTTATTGCTTTATGTGGAAGGGTATTAAAATTAATAATTTCGCCATTTCGTCAAATTACAACATATCAAAAAAAGGCTTCACAATTTATAATCAGGAACATCTCGGCATCATGTATACCAACTTTGACATGAATCGGATCAACCGTCTAGGAGGAGTACGTTAAAATTGATCGATCATGTCCACAACGCACAAAATGTCAATTACCTCACTTCCTGTGGGCGTGGCTAATGGCATGTTAATACAAAAGTTGTTTGTTTTTGGGAGTTACATACACCCACCAAATTTGGTGTGTGTATCTAAAACTATATGCCAACCACAAGTCACAGTGACATAAGGGGGCGCTATGGAGTTCCTGGGCAACGCCCGGTGCCAAGCTTTTATCCCTGTCTATTCACTGTATCACTTGATGTGTGTGCCAAATTTCATGCGTTTTCACCCATGGGAAGCACCTCCTTTGGCATCATGATTCATCACATATTTCATCACATATTAGTCTGCACAAAATCCCAAATACCTCACTTCCTGTTGGGCGTGGCTAATGCATTGTACATACGAAAGTTGTTCATCTTGGGGAGATACAGACACCTACCAAATTTGGTGTGTGTAGCTGAAAGTATATGCCCACCACGGGATCAGTCATCTAAGGAGGCGTAAGGGGGCGCTAGCGAGTCTCTGGGCCATACCCGGGGCCAAGCTTTTTTACCTAGCTGCTTTGTGTGACACCTGATGTGTGTGCCAAATTTCAAGACTTTTCGATTATGTTAACCACCTCAAAATATTTGCCAACCATGGGATCAGTCACCTAAGGGGGCGCTAGCGAGTCCCTGGGCCACGCCCGGGGTCAAGCTCTTGTACCTAACAGCGATGCGTGACACCTGACGTGTGTGCCAAATTTCAAGAGTTTTCAACCATGTTAACCACCTCAAAAACAGGAAAGCAAAAAAGTGGAATAACAATAATAATAGTGAAATATAGCCGCAAGCGGCAATGGCGGGCCCGAGCACCTGCGGGCCGCAACCCGTGACATGTCGGAATCCAACAAAGCACCGACGTGGTGCGTTTGTGAATGTACATATTTGATGCGTGTGCTATTTGTTTTTGTATTTTATTTTCTGCCACATTTACTCGCTTGGCCAGGTGGGGGCGCAATGCAAGGCAGGCCCATTGGGTGTCATTATAATAATTATATATATTAACCTGAGAAATTTCAGATCATTTATTTTAAGCAAAGCACATTTCTGATAGACTTTTTGGTTGGCCAGATGGTGGAGCTATGTTAGGCATGGAAATTACCCATGTGAATATCATCACAATAATGATATCTAATATTTTATAAACTTTCAGATCAATCACTTAAGGCATTGTCCATTTCTGGCACATTTCCTGCTTGACCAGGTGGTGGCGCTATGCCAGACAGGCCCATTGGGTGTCTAGATATCATCATAATCATAATATCTATTAACCTGAGAAGTTTCAGACCATTTATTCAAAGCATAGAGCATTTCTGGCACATTTCCCGCTTGGCCAGATGGTGCCGCTATGCTAGGCATGTGAATTACGCATTTGAATATCATTACAATAATGATACCCAATATTTAATATTTAATACGTTTCAGATCAATCACTTAAGGCATTTTCCATTTCTGGCACATTTCTTGCTAGGCCAGGTGGTGGCGCTATGCCAGGCAGGCCCATTGGGGGTCTGGATATTATCATAATCATGATATCAATTAACCTGAGAAGTTTCAGACCATTTATTCAATGCACTGTGATTTTTGAAACATTTCCTGTTTATGTGGTGAGATATTAAAATCATATAAAATATATTACATTTCAAAAATCCCTTCACAATTTAACATCAGCGACATCTTGGCATAATGTTTGCCAAATTTCAAATGAATCTGACAAACCGTTTAGGAGGAGTATGTTCAAATTGATCATGTGATATCAGTGTAATTGTCATTCTTTCTGTTGCCAGTTGGTGGCGCTATGCCAAACATGCATTATGGGCATGTGAATATTATCATTAACATGGTCTTTAATG
Organism: Alosa pseudoharengus; assembly: GCF_046254945.1. Taxonomy (NCBI): domain Eukaryota; kingdom Metazoa; phylum Chordata; class Actinopteri; order Clupeiformes; family Clupeidae; genus Alosa; species Alosa pseudoharengus. The sequence continues at coordinate 1,239,979 of NW_027468598.1, read as the reverse complement.
ACCTGTGAAATGTAAAACATTTCAAGCCATGCATGGTGAATTATGACACATTTATTGTTTGTGTGGAACGGTATTAAAATTAACAATTTCACCATTTTGTCAAATTACAACATATCAAAAAAAGGCTTCACAATTTATAATCAGGAACATCTCGGCGTTACGTATACCAAGTTTGACATGAATCGGATCAACCGTCTAGGAGGAGTATGTTAAAATTGATCATGTTCACAACGCACAAATTCGAAATTACCTCACTTCCTGTGGGCGTGGCTAATGGCATGTTAATACAAAAGTTGTTTGTTTTTGGGAGTTACATACACCCACCAAATTTGGTGTGTGTATCTAAAACTATATGCCAACCACAAGTCACAGTGACATAAGGGGGCGCTATGGAGTTCCTGGGCAACGCCCGGTGCCAAGCTTTTATCCCTGTCTATTCACTGTATCACTTGATGTGTGTGGCAATTTTCATGCGTTTTCACCCACGGGAAGCACCTCTTTTGGCATCATGATTCATCACATATTTCATCACATATTAGTCTGCACAAAATCCCAAATACCTCACTTCCTGTTGGGTGTGGCTAATGCATTGTACATACGAAAGTCGTTCATCTTGGGGAGATACAGACACCTACCAAATTTGGTGTGTGTAGCTGAAAGTATATGCCCACCACGGGATCAGTCATCTAAGGGGGCGTAAGGGGGCGCTAGCGAGTCTCTGGGCCATACCCGGGGCCAAGCTTTTTTACCTAGCTGCTTTGTGTGACATCTGATGTGTGTGCCAAATTTCAAGACTTTTCGATTATGTTAACCACCTCAAAATATTTGCCAACCACGGAATCAGTCACCTAAGGGGGCGCTAGCGAGTCCCTGGGCCACGCCCGGGGTCAAGCTCTTGTACCTAACAGCGATGCGTGACACCTGACGTGTGTGCCAAATTTCAAGAGTTTTCAACCATGTTAACCACCTCAAAAACAGGAAAGCAAAAAAGTGGAATAACAATAATAATAGTGAAAAATAATAATAATAATAATCCTTACAAAAACAATAGGGCCTTGCGCCCTTCGGTGCTCGGGCCCTAAATATAGCCGCAAGCGGCAATGGCGGGCCCGAGCAGCTGCGGGCCGCAACCCGTGACATGTCGGAATCCAACAAAGCACCGACGTGGTGCGTTTGTGAAATGTATGCGTGACACCTGACGTGTGTGCCAAATTTCAAGAGTTTTCCAACATGTTAACCACCTTAAAAACAGGAAAGCAAAAAAGTAGAATAACAATAATGAATAATAATAATCCTTACAAAAACAAAAGGGCCTTGCGCCCTTCGGTGCTCGGGCCCTAAATATAGCCGCAAGCGGCAATGGCGGGCCCGAGCACCTGCGGGCCGCAACCCGTGACATGTCGGAATCCAACAAAGCACCGACGTGGTGCGTGTGTGAAATGTACATATTTGATGCGTGTGCTATTTGCTTTTGTATTTTATTTTCTGCCACATTTACTCGCTTGGCCAGGTGGGGGCGCAATGCAAGGCAGGCCCATTGGGTGTCATCATAATCATAATATATATTAACCTGAGAAATTTCAGACCATTCATTTTAAGTAAAGAACATTTCTGATACACTTTTTGGTTGGCCAGATGGTGGCGCTATGTTAGGCATTGAAATTTCACATGTGAATATCATCACAATAATGATATCCAAAATGTTTGTACACTTTCAGATCAATCACTTAAGGCATTGTCCATATCTGGCACATTTCCTGCTTGACCAGGTGGTGGCGCTATGCTAGGCAGGCCCATTGGGTGTCTGGATATCATCATAATCATAATATCTATTAACCTGAGAAGTTTCAGACCATTTATTCAAAGCATAGAGCATTTCTGGCACATTTCCTGCTTGGCCAGAGGGTGGCGCTATGCTAGGCCTGTGAATTACACATGTGAATATCATCACAATAATGATATCCAATATTTTATAAAGTTTCAGATCAATCACTTAAGGCATTTTCCATTTCTGGGACATTTCCTGCTTGGCCAGGTGGTGGCGCTATGCCAGGCAGGCCCATTGGGTGTCTGGATATCATCATAATCCTGATATCTATTAACCTGAGAAGTTTCAGACCATTCTTTCAATGCACTGTGATTTGTGACACATTTCCTGTTTATGTGGTGAGATATTAAAATCATATCAAATATACTACAACATTCAAAAATCCCTTCACAATTTAACATCAGCGACATCTTGGCATAATGTTTGCCAAATTTCAAATGAATCTGACAAACCGTCTAGGAGGAGTATGTTCAAATTGATCATATGAAATCAGTATAATTGTCATTCTTTCTGTTGCCAGGTGGTGGCACTATGCCAAACATGCATTATGGGCATGTGAATATTATCATTAACATGGTCTTTAATGACCTGTGAAATTTAAAACATTTCAAGCCATGCATGGTGAATAATGACACATTTATTGTTCATGTGGAAGGGTATTAAAATTAATAATTTCGCCATTTTGTCAAATTACAACATATCAAAAAAAGGCTTCACAATTTATAATCAGGAACATCTCGGCATCATGTATACCAACTTTGACATGAATCGGATCAACCGTCTAGGAGGAGTACGTTAAAATTGATCATGTCCACAACGCACAAAATCTCAATTACCTCACTTCCTGTGGGCGTGGCTAATGGCATGTTAATACAAAAGTTGTTTGTTTTTGGGAGTTACATACACCCCCCAAATTTGGTGTGTGTATCTAAAACTATATGCCAACCACAAGTCACAGTGACATAAGGGGGCGCTATGGAGTTGCTGGGCAACGCCCAGTGCCAAGCTTTTATCCCTGTCTATTCACTGTATCACTAGATGTGTGTGCCAAATTTCAAGACTTTTCGATTATGTTAACCACCTCAAAATATTTGCCAACCACGGGATCAGTCACCTAAGGGGGCGCTAGCGAGTCCCTGGGCCACGCCCGGGGCCAAGCTCTTGTACCTAACTGAAATGTGTGACACCTGACGAGTGTGCCAAATTTCAAGAGTTTTCGACCATGTTAACCACCTCAAAAACAGGAAAGCAAAAAAGTGGAATAACAATAATAATAATAATAATCCTTACAAAAACAATAGGGCCTTGCGCCCTTCGGGTGCTCGGGCCCTAATAATAAATATAGCCGCAAGCGGCAATGGCGGGCCCGAGCACCTGCGGGCCGCAACCCGTGACATGTCGGAATCCAACAAAGCACCGACGTGGTGCGTTTGTGAAATGTACATATTTAATGCTTGTGCTAGTTGTTTTTGGTATTTTATTTTCTGCCACATGTACTTGCTTGGCCAGGTGGGGGCGCAATGCAAGGCAGGCCCATTGGGTGTCATCATAATCATAATATATATTAACCTGAGAAATGTCAGACCATTCATTTTAAGCAAAGAACATTTCTGATACACTTTTTGGTTGGCCAGATGGTGGCGCTATGTTAGACATGGAAATTAGACATGTGAATATCATCACAATAATGATATCCAAAATTTGTGTAAACTTTCAGATCAATCACTTAAGGCATTGTCCATTTCTGGCACATTTCCTGCTTGACCAGGTGGTGGCGCTATGCCAGGCAGGCCCATTGGGTGTCTGGATATCATCATAATCATAATATCTATTAACCTGAGAAGTTTCAGACCATTTATTCAAAGCATAGAGCATTTCTGACACATTTCCTGCTTGGCCAGGTGGTGGCGCTATGCCAGGCAGGCCCATTGGGTGTCTGAATATCATCATAATCATGATATCTATTAACCTGAGAAGTTTCAGACCATTCATTCAATGAACTGTGATTTATGACACATTTCCTCTTCATGTGGTGAGATATTAAAATCATATCAAATATATAACATATCAAAAATCCCTTCACAATTTAACATCAGCGACATCTTGGCATAATGTTTGCCAAATTTCACATGAATCTGACAAACCGTCTAGGAGCAGTATGTTAAAATTGATCATGTGACATCAGTGTAATTGTCATTCTTTCTGTTGCCAGTTGGTGGCGCTATGCCAAACATGAATTATGGGCATGTAAATATTATCATTAACATGGTCTTCAATGACTTGTGAAATTTAAAACATTTCAAGCCATGCATGGTGAATTATGACACATTTATTGCTTATGTGGAAGGGTATTAAAATGAATAATTTCGCCATTTCGTCAAATTACAACATATCAAAAAAAGGCTTCACAATTTATAATCAGGAACATCTCGGCGTCATGTATACCAACTTTGACATGAATCGGATCAACCGTCTAGGAGGAGTACGTTAAAATTGATCATGTCCACAATGCACAAAATCTCAATTACCTCACTTCCTGTGGGCGTGGCTAATGGCATGTTAATACAAAAGTTGTTTGTTTTTGGGAGTTACATACACCCACCAAATTTGGTGTGTGTATCTAAAACTATATGCCAACCACAAGTCACAGTGACATAAGGGGGCGCTATGGAGTTCCTGGGCAACGCCCGGTGCCAAGCTTTTATCCCTGTCTATTCACTGTATCACTTGATGTGTGTGCCAAATTTCATGCGTTTTCACCCATGGGAAGCACCTCCTTTGGCATCATGATTCATCACATATTTCATCACATATTAGTCTGCACAAAATCCCAAATACCTCACTTCCTGTTGGGCGTGGCTAATGCATTGTACATTCGAAAGTTGTTCATCTTGGGGAGATACAAACACCTACCAAATTTGGTGTGTGTAGCTGAAAGTATATGCCCACCACGGGATCAGACATCTAAGGGGGCGTAAGGGGGCGCTAGCGAGTCTCTGGGCCATGCGCGGGGCCAAGCTTTTTTACCTAGCTGCTTTGTGTGACACCTGATGTGTGTGCCAAATTTCAAGACTTTTCGATTACGTTAACCACCTCAAAATATTTGCCAACCACGGGATCAGTCACCTAAGGGGGCGCTAGCGAGTCCCTGGGCCACGCCCGGGGTCAAGCTCTTGTACCTAACTGCGTTGCGTGACACCTGACGTGTGTGCCAAATTTCAAGAGTTTTCGACCATGTTAACTACCTCAAAAACAGGACAGCAAAAAAGTAGAAAAACAATAATAAATAATAATAATAATAATAATAATAATAATAATCCTTACAAAAACAATAGGGCCTTGCGCCCTTCGGTGCTCGGGCCCTAATAATAAATATAGCCGCAAGCGGCAATGGCGGCCCGAGCACCTGCGGGCCGCAACCCGTGACATGTCGGAATCCAACAAAGCACCGACGTGGTGCGTTTGTGAAATGTACATATTTGATGCGTGTGCTATTTGTTTTTGTATTGTATTTTCTGCCACATTTACTTGCTTGGCCAGGTGGGGGCGCAATGCAAGGCAGGCCCATTGAGTGTCATCATAATCATAATATATATTAACCTGAGAAATTTCAGACCATTCATTTTAAGCAAAGAACATTTCTGATACACTTTTTGGTTGGCCAGATGGTGGCGCTATGTTAGGCATGGAAATTACACATGTGAATATCATCACAATAATGATATCCAAATTTTTTGTAAACGTTCAGATCAATCACTTAAGGCATTGTCCATTTCCTGGCACATTTCCTGCTTGACCAGGTGGTGGCGCTATACCAGGCAGGCCCATTGGGTGTCTGGATATCATCATAATTATAATATTTACTAACATGAGAAGTTTCAGACCATTTATTCAAAGCATAGAGCATTTCTGGCACATTTCCTGCTTGGCCAGATGGTGGCGCTATGCTAGGCCTGTGAATTACGAATGTGAATTTCATCACAATAATGATTTCTGATATTTTATAAAGTTTCAGATCGATCAATCACTTAAGGCATTGTCCATTTCTGGCACATTTCCTGCTTGGCCAGGTGGTGGCGCTATGCCAGGCAGGCCCATTGGGTGTCTGGATATCATCATAATCATGATATCTATTAACCTGAGAAGTTTCAGACCATTCATTCAATGCACTGTGATTTATGACACATTTCCTGTTTATGTGGTGAGATATTAAAATCATATCAAATATATTACAACATTCAAAAATCCATTCACAATTTAACATCAGCGACATCTTGGCATAATGTTTGCCAAATTTCAAATGAATCTGACAAACCGTCTAGGAGGAGTATGTTCAAATTGATCATGTGACATCAGTATAATTGTCATTCTTTCTGTTGCCAGTTGGTGGCGCTATGCCAAACATGCATTATGGGCATGTGAATGTTATCATTAACATGGTCTTCAATGACCTGTAAAATTTAAAACATTTCAAGCCATGCATGGTGAATTATGACACATTTATTTTTTATGTGGAAGGGTATTAAAATTAATAATTTCGCCATTTCGTCAAATTACAACACATCAAAAAAAGGCTTCACAATTTATAATCAGGAACATCTCGGCGTCATGTATACCAACTTTGACATGAATCGGATCAACCGTCTAGGAGGAGTACGTTAAAATTGATCATATCCACAATGCACAAAATCTCAATTACCTCACTTCCTGTGGGCGTGGCTAATGGCATGTTAATACAAAAGTTGTTTGTTTTTGGGAGTTACATACACCCACCAAATTTGGTGTGTGTATCTAAAACTATATGCCAACCACAAGTCACTGTGACGTAAGGGGGCGCTATGGAGTTCCTGGGCAACGCCCGGTGCCAAGCTTTTATCCCTGTCTATTCACTGTACCACTTGATGTGTGTGCTAAATTTCATGCGTTTTCGACCATGTTAACCACCTCAAAATATATGCCAACCACGGGATCAGTCACCTAAGGGGGCGCTAGCGAGTCTCTGGGCCACACCCGAGGTCAAGCTCTTGTACCTAACTGCGTTGCGTGACACCTGACGTGTGTGCCAAATTTCAAGAATTTTCGACCATGTTAACCACCTCAAAAACAGGAAAGCAAAAAAGTGGAATAACAATAATAAATATAGCCGCAAGCGGCAATGGCGGGCCCGAGCACCTGCGGGCCGCAACCCGTGTCATGTCGGAATCCAACAAAGCACCGACGTGGTGCGTTTGTGAAATGTACATATTTGATGCGTGTGCTATTTGTTTTTGTATTTGTTTTTGTATTTTATTTTCTGCCACATTTACTCGCTTGGCCAGGTGGGGGCGTAATGCAAGGCAGGCCCATTGCGTGTCATCATAATCATAATATATATTAACCTGAGAAATTTCAGACCATTGATTCAAAGCATAGAGCATTTCTGGCACATTTCCTGCTTGGCCAGAAGGTGGCGCTATGCTAGGCCTGTGAATTACAAATGTGAATATCATCACAATAATGATATCTGATATGTTATAAAGTTTCAGATCAATCACTTAAGGCATTGTCCATTTCTGACACATTTCCTCCTTGGCCAGGTGGTGGCGCTATGCCAGGCAGGCCCATTGGGTGTCTGGATATCATCATAATCATGATATCTATTAACCTGAAAAGTTTCAGACCATTCATTCAATGCACTGTGATTTATGACACATTTACTGTTTATGTGGTGAGATATTAAAATCATATCAAATATATAATTTATCAAAAATCCCTTCACAATTTAACATCAGCGACATCTTGGCATAATGTTTGCCAAATTTCAAATGAATCTGACAAACCGTCTAGGAGGAGTATGTTCAAATTGATCATGTGGCATCAGTATAATTGTCATTCTTTCTGTTGCCAGTTGGTGGCGCTATGCCAAACATGCATTATGGGCATGTGAATATTATCATTAACATGGCCTTCAATGACCTGTGAAATTTAAAACATTTCAAGCCATGCATGGTGAATTATGACACATTTATTGTTTATGTGGAAGGGTATTAAAATTAATAATTTCGGCATTTCGTCAAATTACAACATATCAAAAAAAACCTTCACAATTTATAATCAGGAACATCTCGGCATCATGTATACCAACTTTGACATGAATCGGATCAACCGTCTAGGGGGAGTACGTTAAAATTTATCATGTCCACAACGCACAAAATCTCAATTACCTCACTTCCTGTGGGCGTGGCTAATGCATTGTACATATGAAATTCGTTCATCTTGGGGAGATACAGACACCTACCAAATTTGGTGTGTGTAACTGAAAGTATATGCCCACCACGGGATCAGTCATCTAAGGGGGCGTAAGGGGGCGCTAGCGAGTCTCTGGGCCATGCCCGGGGCCAAGCTTTTTTACCTAGCTGCTTTGTGTGACACCTGATGTGTGTGCCAAATTTCAAGACTTTTCGATTATGTTAACCACCTCAAAATATTTGCCAACCACGGGATCGATCAGTCACCTAAGGGGGCGCTAGCGAGTCCCTGGGCCACGCCCGGGGTCAAGCTCTTGTACCTAACTGCGATGCGTGACACCTGACGTGTGTGCCAAATTTCAAGAGTTTTTGACCATGTTAACCACCTCAAAAACAGGAAAGCAAAAAAGTGGAATAACAATAATAATACAGAAATATAGCCGCAAGCGGCGATGGCGGGCCCGAGCACCTGCGGGCCGCAACCCGTGACATGTCGGAATCCAACAAAGCACCGACGTGGTGCGTTTGTGAAATGTACATATTTGATGCGTGTGCTATTTGTTTTTGTATTTTATTTTCTGCCACATTTACTCGCTTGGCCAGGTGGGGGCGTAATGCAAGGCAGGCCCATTGGGTGTCATCATAATCATAATATATATTAACCTGAGAAATTTCAGACCATTCATTTTAAGCAAAGAACATTTCTGATACACTTTTTGGTTGGCCAGATGGTGGCGCTATGTTAGGCATGAAAATTACACATGTGAATATCATCACAATAATGATATCCAAAATGTTTGTAAACTTTCAGATCAATCACTTAAGGCATTGTCCATTTCTGGCACATTTACTGCTTGACCAGGTGGTGGCGCTATGCCAGGCAGGCCCATTGGGTGTCTGGATATCATCATAATCATAATATATATTAACCTGAAAAGTTTCAGACCATTTATTCAAAGCATAGAGCATTTCTGGCACATTTCCTGCTTGGCCAGAAGGTGGCGCTATGCTAGGCCTGTGAATTATGCATGTGAATATCATCACAATAATGATATCCAATATTTTATAAAGTTTCAGATCAATCACTTAAGGCATTGTCCATTTCTGGCACATTTCCTGCTTGGCCAGGTGGTGGCGCTATGCCAGGCAGGCCCATTGGGTGTCTGGATATCATCATAATCATGATATCTATTAACCTGAGAAGTTTCAGTCCATTCATTCAATGCACTGTGATTTATGACACATTTCCTGTTTATGTGGTGAGATATTAAAATCATATCAAATATATTACAACATTCAAAAATCCATTCACAATTTAACATCAGCGACATCTTGGCATAATGTTTGCCAAATTTCAAATGAATCTGACAAACCGTCTAGGAGGAGTATGTTCAAATTGATCATGTGACATCAGTATAATTGTCATTCTTTCTGTTGCCAGTTGGTGGCGCTATGCCAAACATGCATTATGGGCATGTGAATGTTATCATTAACATGGTCTTCAATGACCTGTAAAATTTAAAACATTTCAAGCCATGCATGGTGAATTATGACACATTTATTTTTTATGTGGAAGGGTATTAAAATTAATAATTTCGCCATTTCGTCAAATTACAACATATCAAAAAAAGGCTTCACAATTTATAATCAGGAACATCTCGGCGTCATGTATACCAACTTTGACATGAATCGGATCAACCGTCTAGGAGGAGTACGTTAAAATTGATCATATCCACAATGCACAAAATCTCAATTACCTCACTTCCTGTGGGCGTGGCTAATGGCATGTTAATACAAAAGTTGTTTGTTTTTGGGAGTTACATACACCCACCAAATTTGGTGTGTGTATCTAAATTTATATGCCAACCACAAGTCACTGTGACGTAAGGGGGCGCTATGGAGTTCCTGGGCAACGCCCGGTGCCAAGCTTTTATCCCTGTCTATTCACTGTACCACTTGATGTGTGTGCTAAATTTCATGCGTTTTCGACCATGTTAACCACCTCAAAATATATGCCAACCACGGGATCAGTCACCTAAGGGGGCGCTAGCGAGTCTCTGGGCCACACCCGAGGTCAAGCTCTTGTACCTAACTGCGTTGCGTGACACCTGACGTGTGTGCCAAATTTCAAGAATTTTCGACCATGTTAACCACCTCAAAAACAGGAAAGCAAAAAAGTGGAATAACAATAATAATAATAATAATAATAATAATAATAATAATAATAATAATAATAATAATCCTTACAAAAACAATAGGGCCTTGCGCCCTTCGGTGCTCGGGCCCTAAATATAGCCGCAAGCGGCGATGGCGGGCCCGAGCACCTGCGGGCCGCAACCCGTGACATGTCGGAATCCAACAAAGCACCGACGTGGTGCGTTTGTGAAATGTACATATTTAATGCGTGTGCTAGTTGTTTTTGTATTTTATTTTCTGCCACAATTACTCGCTTGGCCAGGTGGGGGCGTAATGCAAGGCAGGCCCATTGGGTGTCATCATAATCATAATATATATTAACCTGAGAAATTTCAGACCATTCATTTTAAGCAAAGAACATTTCTGATAGACTTTTTGGTTGGCCAGATGGTGGCACTATGTTAGGCATGAAAATTACACATGTGAATATCATCACAATAATGATATCCAAAATGTTTGTAAACTTTCAGATCGATCACTTAAGGCATTGTCCATTTCTGGCACATTTACTGCTTGACCAGGTGGTGGCGCTATGCCAGGCAGGCCCATTGGGTGTCTGGATATCATCATAATCATAATATCTATTAACCTGAAAAGTTGCAGACCATTTATTCAAAGCATAGAGCATTTCTGGCATATTTCCTGCTTGGCCAGAAGGTGGCGCTATGCTAGGCCTGTGAATTACGCACGTGAATATCATCACAATAATGATATCCAATATTTTATAAAGTTTCAGATCAATCACTTAAGGCATTGTCCATTTCTAGCACATTTCCTGCTTGGCCAGGTGGTGGCGCTATGCCAGGCAGGCCCATTGGGTGTCTGGATATCATCATAATCATGATATCTATTAACCTGAGAAGTTTCAGACCATTCATTCAATGCACTGTGATTTATGACACATTTCCTGTTTATGTGGTGAGATATTAAAATCATATCAAATATATTACAACATTCCAAAATCCATTCACAATTTAACATCAGCGACATCTTGGCATAATGTTTGCCAAATTTCAAATGAATCTGACAAACCGTCTTGGAGGAGTATGTTCAAATTGATCATGTGACATCAGTATAATTGTCATTCTTTCTGTTGCCAGTTGGTGGCGCTATGCCAAACATGCATTATGGGCATGTGAATATTATCATTAACATGGTCTTTAATGACCTGTGAAATATACAACATTTCAAGCCATGCATGGTGAATTATGACACATTTATTGTTTATGTGGAAGGGTATTAAAATTCATAGTTTCGCCATTTCATCAAATTACAACATATCAAAAAAAGCTTCACAATTTAGAATCAGAAGCATATTGGCATCATGTATACCAACTTTCACATGAATCGGATCAATCGTCTAGGAGGAGTACATTAAAATTGATCATGTCCACAATGCACAAAATCCCAATTACCTCACTTCCTGTGGGCGTGGCTAATGGAATGTTAATACAAAAGTTGATTGTTTTTGGGAGTTACACACACCCACCAAATTTGGTGTGTGTATCTAAAACTATATTCCAACCACAAGTCACAGTGACATAAGGGGGCGCTATGGAGTTCCTGGGCCAAGCCCAGTGCCAAGGCTTTTCCCCTGTGTATTCATGGTACCTCTTGACGTGTGTGCCAAATTTCATGCGTTTTCACCGATGGGAAGAACGTCTTCTGGCATCACAATTCATCACATTTTAGTCCGCACAAAATCCCAAATACCTCACTTCCTGTTGGGCGTGGCTAATGCATTGTACATACGAAAGTTGTTCATCTTGGGGAGATACACATACCTACCGAATTTGATGCGTCTAGCTGAAAGTATGTGCCAACCACTGCCTCAATCACCTAAGGGGGCGCTACTGAGTCCCTGGGCCACGCCCAGGGCCAAGCTCTTGTACCTAACTGCTTTGCGTGACACCTGATATGTGTGCCAAATTTCAAGCGTTTTCGACCATGTTAACCACCTCAAAAAAGGAAAACGCTCTGAGACAAAGTTAATATAATAATAATAATAATAATCCTTACAAAAACAATAGGGCCTTGCGCCCTTCGGTGCTCGGGCCCTAATAATAATCCTTACAAAAACAATAGGGCCTTGCGCCCTTCGGTGCTCGGGCCCTAATAATAATAATAAAAATCCTTACAAAAACAATAGGGCCTTGCGCCCTTCGGTGCTCGGGCCCTAATAATAATCCTTACAAAAACAATAGGGCCTTGCGCCCTTCGGTGCTCGGGCCCTAATAATAATAATAAATATAGCTGCAAGCAGCAATGAGGGGGCCAAGCAGTATAGGCTGGAGTACCTACGGCGACAAGATAGAACTCAGCAGGCACCCGCGATTAACACTTTCAACAACTTTCACATCAAAACATAACTGACTTTGTAGGGCTGAAACAGGGCTGAGTATTGCCACTGCCTCCGCCAGCCAGCCCCCCCCACCTAATCACCTCAGCCCGTCCCACCCCGTCCTGCCCTGCCCTGCCCTTTCACGCACACATAAGAATTAACTGGATGGAACATGTTGTCATCAGTTTCACATCAGAAAATAAAAGATTGATATAACACATCAGCAACTACACATCAAAATGCAATATTGCTAATTGCAGCACCCCCTACAGGTCAAATGTCACCAAATGTTTTGAGCGTCCTCCTAATGGGGTCATGAATATATGTATTTAGTTTGGTTATGATACATGGCAGGGTTGCTGAGATATGAGCTCACTTCCTGTTTGGCGGCTTCGCCACCAATTTCAATTGGCTTTTACGGGTGAATGCTTTTGTCAATTGTTCCAGAGAGCAATATATTGATAGGATATGGTCTGAAGATGGTCTGTGCCAATGTTGGTGAAGATCAGATGAAATTTGCGACCTGTGAAAACGTTTTGATGTTTTTGATTAAATCTAACATGGCGGCCGAATCAATTACGATGACATCACAAGTTGGCCTGGGTCGGCCTAAGGACCTCCAACAGTATTACCAGACATCACTAGTACATTTTAATTCCAAACACAACAGCAGCTACAGGCCAAAAGGCATGTTTCTTAATTACAGCGCCCCCTAGAGGTCAAAGGTCACCAGATTTATTGAGTGCCCCCCTGATTGGGTCCTGAGTCCATGCACCCAGTTTGGCTTTCATACATGCAAGGGTTGCTGAGATATGAGCTCACTTCCTTTTTGGCGGCTTCGCCACAAATTTCGATTGGCTGTTACAGCCGAATGCTTCTGTTAATTGTTCCAGAAAGTAATGCACTGATAATGCATGGTCTGAAGATGGTCTCTGCCAATTTTGGTGAGGATCCGCTGAAATTTGTGACCTACGAAAACTTGTACTTGTTTTTGATTAAATCCAATATGGCGGCCGAATCAATTACGATGACATCACAAGTTGGCTTGGGTCGGCCTAAGGACCTTCAACAGTAGTACCAGACACCACTAGTGCGTTTTAATTCTAAGCACAACTGCTGCTACAGGCCAAAAGGCATGTTTCTTAATTACAGCGCCCCCTAGAGGTCAAAGGTCACCAGATTTCTTGAGTGTCCCCCTGATTGGGTCCTGAGTCCATGGACTAAGTTTGGTTATGATAGATGAATGGGTTGCTGAGATATGAGCTCACTTCCTGTTTGGCGGCTTTGCCGCAAATTTCGATTGGCTGTTATGCGCGAACGGTTTTAGTTCCGAAGACAAAAAGCAATGCATTAATGAGGAATGGTCTGTAGATGATATCTGTGAAGTTTGGTGTCGATCGGACAAAATTTGTGACCTCTGATACGTTTTAAGTGATTTTGATGTAATTAAAAATGGCGGAAAATCCATCATGGCGGAAAATAACGTCATAGGGTGCGTTGAACTCGGCTTGGTCCAAGGATTCCACGATACCTCATTTTTGACAATCAGGTGAACAGGTCAAAAGTTACGTGCATGAACGCACGTCCAACTTTGGCCTGGTGGTGGCGCTAGAGCGCTCGAGTTGCCGACCTGAAACTTGGTGAAATGAATCATGGGACTGTGTCCAATCACTGTGGCAAATTTCAAAACTTTTCACCAGTCGGTTCTATGGGCTGCCATTGACTTCAATGACGGAATAATAATAAATATAGCTGCAAGCAGCAATGTGGGGGCCAAGCAGTTGAGCAGGAGTCATCATGGCAACACAATGTTGTTACATTATACACACACCCAATTAACCCCCTGTCCCATACACACACATATACACAGATAAACCTCCTCTCCCACACACCCCAATAACCCCCAACACATACGCATACCTCAAACATCACCAAATTTATTGTGCGTAGTCAGGTTGTAGTCATTTGTCCACATACCAAGTTTGGTGTCGATACGAGAAAGTGTTGATAATTATAGCACCCCTAGTGGTCAAAAGTCACCAAATTTATTGTGCGTCCTCAGGTTGTAGTCACGAGTCCACATTCCAAGTTTGGTGTTGATACGAGAAAGTGTTGCAAATTAAAGCACCCCTAGTGGTCAAAGGTCGCTAAAATTATTGTCTGTCCTCAGGATGAGGTCCCAAGTCCATGTGCTAAGTTTGGTCTCAATACGTGAAAGCATTGCTGAAATATGAGCCCACTTCCTGTGATTATAGCGCCAAATAGTGGTCAAACATCATTAAACTTATTGACCCTCCTCCTTATTGGGTCCTGAGACCATATACTGAGTTTGGTGTTTATAAGCAAAAGCCTTGCTGAGATATCACTTCACTTCCTGTTTGGCGGCTTCGCCGCCAAACTTGATTGGTCGTCCCGGGCAACGGGTTTTGACCATAGTTCCAAAAAGCAATGCATTTGTGAGTCATGGTCTTAAGATCATCTGCATCAAGTTTCGTGAAAATCGGACAAACTTTGCAAACTTTGATGCCTTTTAAGTGTTTTTGATGACATCCAATATGGCGGTCAAATCAATTATGTTGACGTCACATGTTTGCATGTGTCGGCCTAAGGACCTCTCAAGGTTTTAACAGATATCACTAATATGCTTTAATTCCAAACACATGACCCGTTACAGGCCAAAACGTAATTTTGGTAATTATAGCGCCACCTATAGGTCAAAAGTCATCAAATTTATTGAGCCTCCTCCTAATTGGGTACTGAGACCCTGTACTGAGTTTGGTGTTGATACGCGAAAGCCTTGCTGAGATCACTTCACTTCCTGTTTGGCGGCTTTGCCGCCAAACTTGATTGGTCACGACGGGTGATGGGTTTTGAATATGGCTCCCAAAAGCAATGCATTTGTGAGTCATGGTCTGAAGATCATCTGCGTCAAGTTTCGTGAAAACTTTTAAGTGTTTTTGATGAAATACAATATGGCAGAAGATCCAACATGGCGGAAATTGACTTCATGGGGTGCGTTGAGTTCGGTCTCATCCAAGGATTCCAAATATACCTTAATGTTCAAAATGTGATGTACGGTAAATGCATAGATGCAATTCAACATTTGAAACGTTGGTGGCGCTAGAGCGCTCAAAGTGCAGACTTGAAACTTTGATAAATTAAAGATATGACTGAACCGAATCAATGTGCCGAATATCTCAACTTTTTACTGTATGGTTTAATGGCAAATTACCGTTTCGTTATAATAAGAATACGTAGAATCACTATGGGTTGCCTCGCAGCTTCGCTGCTTGGCCCCCAATAATAGGGAAGAAAACGTAGAAACACAATGGGTGCCTTCGCAGCTTCGCTGCTTGGCCCCCAATAATCCTTACAAAAACAATAGGGCCTTGCGCCCTTCGGTGCTCGGGCCCTAAATATACAATGCTCACACAATATCCAGAATGCAGGGTGTCATGTAGGCCTATGATGTCCAGTGTGAAGTGTGCGGTATGTGCAAGATAGACACGTTCTCCAGTGTGAAATAAGAGTTCGGTTATTCTCACGGCTCAGAAGTAAAAAGTTCGTCGAAGACTCCAGTATGAAAACACACATGAACATGAACACGATTAATGCGATATGGGGGCCCGGCTGTCAATCATGTATTTCAGTGTGATGCAGGCCCCTGATTGGACCGGGCCCGTAAGCAACTGCGTACCCTGCTTACGATAGTTACGCCCCTGCCTCTATGTCCGATTTTGAAAAATGAGCCACTGTTAGAATTCTTTGATCACGCCAGGTTCAACGTAGCATATTCCACTGTCTGCTCACGTTAGTGACCACACCAGAGCAAGCACACTTTTGCAGTTCCTCGGAAATTAGTTCTAGTTTAGCTTAACAGTGTGGCGCAGCAGTAAGATAGCCTTCCACAAAAAGGTCACAGAAAGTGCACCTCACATATGCCTACTCCATAAAAAAGCAGCCTGTAACTCACCCATTAGAAGTTCACTCTACGGGCCTTCTGTTCAGCAAAGTCATTGATGATATATCGTTGAAACCCAACTGCCTGGCTCTGCTGTTCTTTATGGAGAGTATAGCCAATCCACTCAATCGTTCTTGTCCCATGCTAGCCTACTCCTTAGGTAGGACTTAGGGCTCTTACAGAGTCAACGCGAGCAACGCGAGCAAGCAACGTTAGCGACGCGAGCGACGTGCTCCCTTTCATAGTTTACACGGTGGACGCAAGCAACGCGGCCGATAAGTGAAATGCAATACATCGCTCACGCAACAGGGGGTAGCAGTCACTGGTGACATTCTGAGTGATATTTAAGCTGTCTGTAAAAGTTACATCCCAAGAGGCTCTTTTGGAGAGCCACGGATCATATTTAATTTAGAATTCTCAAAAAGACTCCAGTATGACATGGAGACACGTATCAAAAGTAATATCTAGCTTTGTTGGGTGACAAACTAGATGGGAGGTGAGTGTGATTCGCTGTGCTAGACTGACTGCATGTTACAAGGACACTGGGTCATGTCATGTAAGCAACATGGTACTGTAAATAAACGCAAATATAGCCTACATTGCAGAGCCACTTCAACATTATTAATATATGGTGAATAAATGTACACTAACACATGTGCACAGCCCCATGGTTTTCTGACGTGACGATGCTAGCACGTTAGCAGCGGTTAGCTAACTATACTAACATAAGTTATCTACAAGTCTGAAGTGTCCTCCAAGTGACAATCATGTTATACACAATGAATAGCATGTAACCTACAATGTGGAGCTCCATAGACCGTAAAAGAAAGATAAGCTTGCATAATGTTTCCTCTTCTCTGGCCATTGTATTCAAACCTTCTTCTGTAAATATAACATATACTTGACATAATGTACAATACTTGCAGTGTCGCCCCCACCGACAACGCATAGTATTGCATGCGTCAGTGCGTCGCGTATCAAAAACTGGGATGACACATTTTGCTACGCATCGACGCATAATGGCGGCCGAAGCGTAGCGATGCGTAGCCTTGCGGGCGCGTATGCGTAGCGATGCGTTGACTCTGTAAGAGCCCTTAACGTCAGAATTGCTAGCATCAACGCCAGCAGCAACATTTTAGGTGTTTTAAAAAGAACTATTCAATTTCATTAATTTGGATTTAGTCCCCTCCTGTTCTCGTCTTTCTTTTCTCATCTGTGTGCCACTTTTATGCTTAATAATTGCTGATTGCATTTAGGGCTGGGCGATATATCGATATAAAAGATATATCGATATATTTTAAAATGCGATATGGAATTAGACCATATAGCATATATCGATATAGTTCAAATGATAGTTCAAAAAGCGCCGTGATCCTTGCTCCACGCAAGCCGCTGACCGGAGATCTCTGCACTGCTCACCTCTCTGCACTGCTGTGAAACTGTAGGCTACTTTTCTCATATAAATATATTTATTTTGTTTGTATGTTTACATTTTATTGTTATTTGAGTAGTGAGTTTTAAATAAAACTACTCATATTTGACTGAAAGGAACACGCCACCCAAAATCAGTAGTAATATATGTTCTTACCGTAACTTTCACGAGTTGAGTCGTACCTCTCCCGCGTCGGTAGGTGCACTCAAATGCTCTGTCGAGCAGCACGAATGTGTTAGCATGTTGCTATGCTAGCGGGCTCTGCCGTGGCCGTAGAGAGAGGCACATAGCAGTATTCAAACACCTCCACGTTTTACCTACTTAAATACAGTTGCACGAGTAGTTGATGAAAAATGTTAGGGCACACAACATGAAACGTGACAATTTTCCAAGCGAATAAACATGAGAACTACAATGTGTGGCGCAATAGCACTTGGGAGTACTTCGACCTAGCGTGGTAATATTATTAACACCTAATTGTAGATCGATCGACCCTCAGCCTCTCCCTCCCCTCTGAGCGAGAGAGGCACACACACTAGAGATGCGCTGATGGGCTATTATTTCAACCATAACTGCATAGCAAAACTTATCATCCATCAGCCATCCATCAGCACCAAAGTTTGTTGACCAATTTTCAAAAATGCACCTGCCCACCATCCGCTGGTTGTTTTAATGTAGGCTATATGGGTGATGCAGCGCTGCTGACGTGAGGCTAGAAAGCCCTTGCCTGTTCTAGAAAGACTGATCTAATGCAGCAAATATATTAAAAGGCAAAAGTCGTACATTGGCTAGGCCTATCCCCAGAATATCAGCAGCAAACTCAGTCTCTGTCGCGCAAAACAGTCTCCAAATAAAACGCACATCGGCCTGTTGCCTATTCTGCCAGCTTGTGACAATATATCGTCCAAAATGCTTGATTGCATTGCATTCTCCACATTTTTAGCTACATTTTCATGTACCACATCAGCATTTTTGTTCAGTGAATCTTTTGTAAATTGCTTTACAATTACCGTCGGGCCCTTGTCAGCAGACTTCGGCTTGCCTCTTGCCACTCCTTGTCTTCCGATGTCATTTCTGAGTCATCTACAGATGTTCACCTCCCTAAATAGAACCAACTTCAACCTGTGTTATATCCTAGATGAGACTGCCTGGGTTATTTTGTTTAGATATTAGCCTATATATAAAACACATAATTGTAGCCTACCATTTAGGGAATAGGCATTTAAAAGAGAGACAGAGAGTGATATGACTAAGAAATGACATCGGGCGATGGCAGTGCGAGACGTAAGAGCTAAAACTTCTACAAACTCACTAACATCCACAGCGGAAAAAGAAGGTAAGAAAAATAGTCGGAAAACTTAGATGTGTAAGGCAAGCAAGCAAGTTTGGCGGTTGTTACTAAAAATGTGAACATGCACGTTGCATTGTTGTGCGGTGGACTTTCAGAATGAATGGAGTCGGAGTTTCTTTAATATCGAGGCGTCATATTTGTCCGATGGCCTGCTATAAAATGAATTGCGATGTCTGTCTGAAAAAGACGCGCTCGTGCAGTCAAAATGTCTTCAGAACAGGCTTGTCAGTCAACCTGACATAACAGTAAAGTAGCCTATAATGTGAATGACTTGTTATTTTATCAAGGATTTCTTTCTTTTTGCAAAAAATAAAGTACAATAGGCATTAATTAGTAGGCCAGGAGCATGCTGAAATTATGTGGCAAATTGCGTTTTTTATTACAATGATAAAATTGTAAAAGGACGTGACTGAAGCTGAGGCAAGCCAGGCAATAGGCCTATAGGCCCGACGGTAATTGTAAAGCAATTTACAAAAGATTCACTGAACAAAAATGCTGATGTGGTACATGAAAATGTAGCTAAAAATGTGGAGAATGCAATGCAATCAAGCATTTTGGACGATATATTGTCACAAGCTGGCAGAATAGGCAACAGGCCGATGTGCGTTTTATTTGGAGACTGTTTTGCGCGACAGAGACTGAGTTTGCTGCTGATATTCTGGGGATAGGCCTAGCCAATGTACGACTTTTGCCTTTTAATATATTTGCTGCATTAGATCAGTCTTTCTAGAACAGGCAAGGGCTTTCTAGCCTCACGTCAGCAGCGCTGCATCACCCATATAGCCTACATTAAAACAACCAGCGGATGGTGGGCAGGTGCATTTTTGAAAATTGGTCAACAAACTTTGGTGCTGATGGATGGCTGATGGATGATAAGTTTTGCTATGCAGTTATGGTTGAAATAATAGCCCATCAGAGCATCTCTAGTGTGTGTGCCTCTCTCGCTCAGAGGGGAGGGAGAGGCTGAGGGTCGATCAAGCATGGATTCTAAACTCTGTGGTGGATAGGATCTACAATTAGGTGTTAATAATATTACCATGCTAGGTCGAAGTACTCCCAAGTGCTATTGCGCCACACATTGTAGTTCTCATGTTTATTCGCTTGGAAAATCGTCACGTTTCATGTTGTGTGCCCTAACATTTTTCATCAACTACTCGTGCAACTGTATTTAAGTAGGTAAAACGTGGAGGTGTTTGAATACTGCTATGTGCCTCTCTCTACGGCCACGGCAGAGCCCGCTAGCATAGCAACATGCTAACACATTCGCGCCGTGCGACAGAGCGTTTGAGTGCACCTACCGACGCGGGAGAGGTACGACTCAACTCGTGAAAGTTACGGTAAGAACATATATCACTACTGATTTTTGGTGGCGTGTTCCTTTAACATTTCATTTTACAGCTTTAACTTTGCGGAAAAAATATCCGGATATATATCTTATATCGATATTCAACCTAAATATATCGGGATATGACTTTTGGTCCATATCGCCCAGCCCTAATTGCATTGCTGATTATTATAACTAAGCACACATCCAGAAGTAGCCTCACAACGTAATGTAATCTAAAGAAATGTAATATGTTGCAGGTATTTTTTTTTTATTTCTAACTCATATTGTACCCTATGTTGTAACATCTGAACGTAAACACAATGCAAAATATAAGGTTACCATGACTAATAGTTATAGGGCATCTGAGTGGTATAAATAGCTGTCAATCCTTAACAAAGAATATAATGTAGTGTGAGGAAAAATATTGATATCCGCGAGCTACCGACATAATCGCAGCTTATTTACAATATTGCACGATGAGCCCAAGTACTAACGGGAGGGGGCCCATATCAGGGACGTGGCTGCACCGTCGGTAGCTACGCCCCTGGAACATTCTACTTTTTTCAATACCTTCCAAGCCATGTGACTTAGTGACTGCAAACCAATGTAGAATTCTCATATATGGGACTAATCAGAGACACCTCCTTTTATGGGCCTTTTATGCACACTCTAGTTTATATGAATATCTTAAAGAAAATCCATTATTTGGATGAAAATCCATTGTCAAGGATGCCACCCACCCAAACTATGGTATTTTCAGTCTACTCCTGGCAGGCGATACAGGATCCTGCACTCCCGCACCAGCAGGCTCAGATAGAGCTTCTTCCCAGAGGCTGTAACATTGCTGAACAAAACCTCACCTCCTGTCTAGCATTCACACTTAGCTGTTACTAGTTATCTGTTTACTTTTTACTACTGCATTGTTTACCTGTTTACATTGACTATATTGCACTGCATACCTGTTTACATTTACTCCTACACTGTCTCACCTATGACCTTGCACTACTAACACATACTATACATTATATTTATATATATTTATATATACTGTATATATTAATATTTATATTCCATAGCCTGCCCATAAACCTGTAGCCTGGTAAACCAGACCCTGGAATCTTTCAGATTAAGGGTCTGGCCACGAGTAATGAAAATGGCCCAATTCGAGGGGCGGCACCAAGCATGCATTTGAAACTCTCACTGCACGCAGTTGGATAACGCTACGACCAATCACAACAATTCACGGTGTGACGTATCCAGTTCTTGCAAAGGAACGATTTGAGGGCGATTTTCTGCTCCTCTTTTAGTTGAAAAGCCAAATCTAAATCCTTTATTGTAGCGGCCAAAGCCATTTCAAACAACTGGTGTTCATCGGTAGCTATCTTGCAATGTTTGGCTGGGGGACATCGGAGAAGGGGAGGCCGAGGAATTCGAATCTGCAGAGGACCCGGGGTTTGCCTGTGAACTAGACCCCAGCTCAAACAATTGCACAGCATTCCCCTCGGTATGGTGCTAATCTGACTACCCTCCTACCCCTAGGGGGAACTGTACCCTATAGACCACCTCACCCACACGCTCGATGACCCTACAAGGGCCATCCCAGTGGCAGTCCAGTTTGGGGCACCGCCCCTTCTTCCTTTTAGGTGTATAAACCTAGACCAACTCCCCGGCTCTGCCCTTACTCCTCACATCATAGTTCCATTTTTGCCTCATGCCGGCCTTCTCCAGCTGGTCCCTGGCAAAGGCATGGGCGTTTTCTAGGCGATCCTGAAGCTTCCAAAAATGTGTCCGGTGGCCTACCAAATGGCAGCTCTGCAGGCGTCCGAATCTCCCTGGCTAGCATTAGTAGAGCAGGGGTGCAGTTGGTAGAGCTTTGAACAGCAAAGCAATATGCCATCAACACAAAAAGAATGTGTCTGTCCCAGTCACGCTGGTGGTTTGCTGTGAGTATGGTTAGTTGCTGTAGCATAGTTAAATTAAACCGCTGCAGTACGCCATCACTTTGTGGATGCAATGGTGTTGTGCATGTTTTCTGCATGCCTAAACGGTCACACAAGGCAGCAAAAACTTTGGATTCAAAATTGTGACCCTGGTTGCTGTGGATGACCTCTGCTGTACCGAACCGGCTGAACATGCCCTCTATCAGTACCTCTGCCACTGTTTCAGCCTTCTGGTCCGGTAGAGCATAGGCCTCCGGCCATTTAGTAAAATAGTCCATCGCGCACAGCACATATTTGTTTCCTCTGTCTGTTTCAGGAATCGGGCCCTTTATGTCCACACCTACCCTCTCCATCGGTGCCCGATGAGGACTCACTGACGCACTGGCCTCAGGTCTCCATCCTCCTCTTGACGGGCGGCCCACTCAGCAGCATCCACCACCTGCAATGCACAGCATGTCGGCTCAGCAGCAGTCTCCTCGCCCCGTAGCTATCTCTCTCTGGCGTCCTTTCTGTCGCAGAGGCTAGTCCTAAGAAACTTTTGAGCTGTCTCTGGTTATTAGGGGTCGGCCAGTCTCTAATAGCACAGCCTTTCTCTTCAAGCGTGCTAATGCCCTTACTGCTCACTCTAAGGCATACAAACTCCACTTCCCTTTTCATAAAATGGCATTTTTCAGGATGCAATTTAAGCCCTACCCGGCTATTCTCCCCAGCACCTGCCTCAGGGAATCCAGTGCAGCCTGGATTTTTTAAAAAGAATACCCTCGCAAAAAAATCCAATGATAGTGCAGCCTATCATTTTTAAAAAGTGGGTCCCCAGAAAAAAAGTTTGAGAAACACTGGTCTAAGGTGATGTTTGAACTCACAACGCAGAGCAGTGGTCTCCAACACGGTGCCCGCAGGCACCAGGTAGCCCGTGGAACGGCTATGAGGCTCCCCCAGCGCACCTTCTAAAAATAGCCAACAGGTCGCCTGCAGATCACGCTCTAAAACACGCTCCGTTGTGAAGTTTTCAATAGATATTTACGTCTAGACCAGAACCATTTTAAGAATGGTAGTTCAAGGACTGAAAAACAATTGCTTTAGCTCACAGGCCTTTTTTCCTCGGTAGGCTCCTGCTGTTTAATAGCGCTGAAAATGTTGTGGCATGCGTGACTGAGCAGGACTGTGCATTACCTTTTTTGTCAGGTCATGGAGAGGTGTGCAATAACTTTAAAAGGAGTCTTTGTATGTTGTGGTGGTGTGGGTGATTACTATTGAAATGCTACAACCGAATTGCCCACTAAAATCAGAACTTAAACAACCCCTGAATTCATAATGGTGGGTGGGTATAAATTGGTTACAAATTGTAACCCAAATTATTAATTGCACAAAAATATATATATTTTTTTTGTTAAAAAATTAAGATTAGATTCCCCATGCAAACTTTGAAATGAACAAACTGAACAAAAATGTTGGTAGTGTTGCATATTGTTATTAAAGTATTAAAGAATCAGATGAAAATTCAGTTGCTTAATATATAAAGACTTATAGGCCTACACAATATTGATAATTTAAAAGTAAAAATCACATAACCTAACCCTAGGCCTATAATTTAGGAGGACTACCCTCGCAAAAAAGGGGTGAGGGTCTGTTTGTTTCAAATGAGTAGCCCTCCATATGATTTTGGGTCTTCAGGTAGCCCTCATTCCCAAAAAGGTTGGAGACCCCTGACGTAGAGAGTCTCTCAGGTTAGACTCCCCAAAACACCTCTGCAACGCTCCAACTAATAGTCCCCTCTCTCCTCTGGGCTTAAAAGCAGCAAGCAGGCTGAAGCGTCTTCCGTAGCGACAGGGCGAGCTGAAGGGCCTTTGTTGCATCTGACCAGCATGCAGTGGAGGCTAAAAGCTCAAACTGAGCCCTGTATGCTTCCCAGCTTTCCTTACCAGAGAATTTCGGTGTCTTCGGGCTAGCCGGAGCAAAGTGCAGGGCGCCGCCATCTTTGTTTACACCCGAAGAAACCTTGTGTTCATGACGTAGTTCAGCCTCAGACTCCCAGTTGCGCGAAACAGTGGCACCGTGTCGTAGAGTTCCAAAATGTCCTTCAGTCCAGGACGACTCATCCTCACTCTTCACCTTGGAACAGTCACCCATGTAGCCATCCATAATGCCTTCTTAGTAGCAAGAAACAGCCGATCAAAGCGGGGTCCAATCTCGAGCTTCTGACTTCCCAACTTCTCCCACACTCACACCTGCGCACCCACGCACACACACACACACACACACATATATATATACAGACATCCCAACCTGCAAAAAGTCATTTCAGGGAGGTATCACGAAGCCCCCCCCCCAAAAAAAAAAAATATATATATATATATAAATAACAATACTAAAAACCATAATAACAATACACCAAATAAGGAAGGCCTATAGATAGTAGCCTAATTGTGAAAATAAAATATGTAGATCTTGCAGTTTGGTCTTTTCATGTAGCCTTGGCAATTAAGCCATATAGGCCTGAATAATATGCACATGAATTGACACTAGTTAAACTCACCTCAACATGTTTTTGCAATCATTTAACCCACAATGGGCAATGCTAACACTGTTACAAACAGTGCAGCATGCACGACTAGGCCTATCATTATTTTTTACTCTTATAAACAAGGGTACACTTTGAAATGGGTCTTATATTTTCCTTTTTGGGGGGGACTGACTCTGTCGTGACTCTCTTGTTCCTAGATACACTGAACTGATCAGGATGCTCTCTGTCTTGGATGCGCTCAGACACACATGCACCACCACCCTCTCTCTCTCCCCTGTCGTGTGCGCGCTACACTCAGATGCACACACGATTTTAGGTCTCCCTCTCGCGTGCGCGCTCTTGATCGCTCGCTCTAGATTCCGGGAGATTTTATTTAATTTGCGGGCGTCAGGGAGCCGCTATCAATATGCGGGAGACTCCCGGAACTTCCGGGAGACTTGGGATGTCTGTATATATATATATATATATATATATATATATATATATATATATATATATATATATATAGATATAGATTCATCAAAACTATTAATGAACACATGTGGAATTATGTACTTAACAAAAAAGTGTGAAATAACTGAAAACATGTCATATTCTAGTTTCTTCAAAGTTGCTATTTTTTTAATTTAATACCATATTCATCAGCAAGCCATAACTTGACAAATATTCATCTGTGGGCCAAATAACTTTGCATTCATTCATAGTTTTGATGCCTTCAGTGAGAATCTACAACTTAAATAGTCATGAAAATAAAGAAAACGCATTGAAATGAGAAGGCGTGTCCAAACTTTTGGCCTGTACTGTATATATATATATATATATATATATATATATATATTAGTTATATAAAATGCCTATTTATACTCATCTGGAAAACCTGTATTTATCCAACCTGTATTTATACACTTTATTAATCCCTACTACCTGCACTACCACTCTACCTTAGTATTTAATGCTTCTTTACACTTCTGGTTGGATGTCAACTGTATTTCATTGGCTCTGTACCTGTACTCTGCTAAATGACAATAAAGTTGAATCTAATCTAATCCAATCTAATTATTTCTTATAAGGAATGGTCTCCTTTTTCCCAATACCTCCCAAGCTATGTGACCTAGTGACTCCAAACCAATCCAAAATAGTTATCCTATATGGGACCGATCAGACACATGTCAAATTAATAGGTTTTTGCACCTACTATTTTATATAATTTTAAAACCCATTTGTTTCCTATGGAAACTGCTTTTTGCTCAATACCTTCCATATAATGGGACCTAGACACCACAAATGATTGTTCTGCTATGTGGGACTATTCAGACACACCTCAAGACTTATTTTGTTTGTGTGTGTGTGTGTGTGTGTGTGTGTGTGTGTGTATGTATGTGTGACTTGTGTGTATGTCTGTCTTGCATTAGCTTTTACATATTTTCTGCACATTTGTTATAATAGGTTGGTAATTGCAGGGATATTTTTTGTTTGTTTTGTTCTGCTGATCATCTGTTGTAGCTGCCATGCTGTTTTTGTTTAATTGACTGTAATTCTAACATGCAGCCTTGTAAGAAACACCAAAGATTATTCTTCTTTTATTGTATTGTACTTTTTGTTTAATATTTAAAGCCTTACAATGAATAAATAGTTAGTATATATATATACTAGAAGATGGATGTTGCTGTTGGCAAACAACGTGACACGAGTTAAGCATTTTTTAAGTTGGCAAAAGTCGAACTAGCCAACTTGCTCCGCTGGTGGGAAAACGCATGGGACTCATGAGTTGTAGCGCTATCCTATTGTGTGCAGAGGGAATTTGAAAGACAACTAATTATCCCGCCCCTCGTACTGAGCACTGCGAATGGTGGGTCCCCAGACCCTACATCTTGATGTGGGTCTGGCTCGTCAGGCTATAAAAGGCCTGTAGAAGGAGGTAATTTAAAGCGCCTTTCAAGTCACCCAAGGCCATAGACATAAAAGCAACATAAAAGCATCAAACAGGGACAGTATACAAGAGAACATAGACATAAAAGCAACATTAGGGACAGTACATGTAGACTGTACACTTAGTAAAACACACTATACATTCAGCAGGAGACAAAGCAAAAGTAGAATAAAATAAAATAAAACAGTAATAGAGGAGCGAGTGGGATGGAGGAGGCATGGTTATAAGTAGGAAGGAAAAGCAAGAGTGAAAAGGTGAGTTTTTAACATGGATTTAAAGGTGGACAGTGAAGTGCTTTGACGTAGTGCAAGTGGGAGGGAGTTCCAGAGTTTGGGGCCAGCCACGCTTAAGGCCCTGTCACCCATGGAATGGAGATGTGTAAGGTGCAGGTGATTAGGTGTGTCTGATTAGTCCCATATAAGAGAACTATTCTGCATTAGTTTGGAGACACTTGGTCATATGGCTTGGGAGGTATTGAGAAAAAAGGAGATTGTTCCTTATAGGACATAATGGATTTTCTTTAAAATATTCATATAAAATAGAGTGTGCATTAGGGCCTATAAAAGGCCTATAAAAAGAGATGTGTCTGATTAGTCCCATATAGGAGAACCATTTTGCATTTTTTGGTGTCAATAGGTCAGATGATGTCAAAGTTATTGACAAAAAAGACATACAAAACTATGAAGGTACAGTGGGTACTACTTTGAATTGTCCGGCTTCACGCATGATTCTCACGCGTCTTTTATTTTTACTTCCCCAGTGAAGCTGCAATGACCCAAACAACCACCAGGTGGCACTTGTGAGCAGGGTTAGGAACTTCAGCTTTTGCCGCTTTGAGTTTAGATAGATAGATAGATAGATACTTTATTGATCCCCAAGGGTTACTCTATACAACCAAAGGTGGCAGTGTGGTGACTATATAAAACATATTGATGCCAATGGGGCATTTTGCCCATGTTCAGGGTGGAAAATAAAAAGAAAGATTTGCATAAGACAAGTCAAATTGGTGTTTTCAAAAAGAAGGGATAATGGAGAATAAAGAAAAACATATTTAAAAAATCTTTGTATATTCCCACAAGGTGTTCTGAAAATGATAACCAAAATGATTTTCAGACTTGTGAGGTCTGCTGTTCAGACCCTGAAGGGATTTATTTTCTGTTGAGAGACAGTTCTTCAATCTGACAAACTGTGGCCGCTCTGTCAGGTAATCTGTAATCCAGGATGCCAGGTGAGCGTCCACACCGATCTGCAAGAGCTTGTCTCCCAGCCTGAGGGGTTGGATGGTGTTAAAAGCACTTGAGAAATCAAAGAACATGATTCTCACAGCACTTTTCTCCTTGTCTAGGTGATAATGTGTCCTGTGTAGGAGATAAGTGATGGCATTGTCAACGCCCACTTTCTCCTGGTATGCAAACCTAGCGTTCATGAGCTTCGGAAAAACCTTTCTCCGAGTGAAAACATCATCATTCCGCGTCATTCACGTCACGTAATGTGTGAGTCAGAGGTCGGAAACTGGGGCTAGATTTTGCTAACAGAGTTGCCCAGTTAGGGGCTCATCATCACTTTTGTCGTCACGTTGTAGTTCGTTTGTAGTCCATGTGGCCTTTCATGTCCAACAGTTTTAATGTGAACTTGGTAATTTGCCGTTTTTGTCACTTGAAAGCTGCATATCTTTCTTTCACGAGCGTCTTACACTATATTTTAAGCAAATACAGTTGTTTGTTTAGGATTAGTGAGTGTATGTTTTAACCTTTGTTGTGGCATCCGTGTTTGTCACACATTTCGACGGCAAAGCACATGAACACTTGCTGTCGGAAAAACAAAGTAGCCATGGGGGCGGTCCTTGTCATTCCGAGGTGCTCTGAATGCACCCAAACTGTAGCAGGTCGAGTGCATGGCGTACTTGGGGTCTGACCTAGTGTTCATGGGTTTCGGAAAAACCTTTCTCCGAGTGAAAACATCATCATTCCGCGTCATTCACGTCACGTAATGTGTGAGTCAGAGGTTGGAAACTGGGGCTAGATTTTGCTAACAGAGTTGCCCAGTTAGGGGCTCGTCATCACTTATGTTGTCACGTTGTAGTTCGTTTGTAGTCCATGTGGCCTTTCATGTCCAACAGTTTTAATGTGAACTTGGGAATTTGCCGTTTTTGTCACTTGAAAGCTGCATATCTTTCTTTCACGAGCATCTTACACTATATTTTAAGCAAATACAGTTGTTTGTTTAGGATTAGTGAGTGTATGTTTTAACCCTCTAACCGCCCATGTCGCTATATTGCGACAAGCGTCATTACTGAATAAAACAAACGATAGACGCGAGTACAGTCTAAAATCTCATTTGTACTCTTGACCACTAGTTGGCAGACACCCAGAGCTTTGATTCAAGCTCAACCTTTTTTTTTCAAAGTTTTCAGGAAGCTCGCGAAAACACGCGAGAAACACACGAAGAAGACGTGCATTTCCTCCATAACGCGGAAGCGATGCGGGCCATAGTTTTGCACAAATTGAAGCAGAAATACACCAAATGTTGAAAATAAAATTCACGTGTGATGAAGTCTCGGGTCTTTTATTCATCTATTCTTATTCTAAAGGATAAAATCTGCATTTTGGAGGATATGATCGATCGTCTATTGGCAGTGATAGTCACGGAGCGTCTTTGAATGGAGGTGCGTCATTTGCGTCTTTCCGACAGTGTTCACTAAGCATACAATGCTTATTTCGACCCTCTGCCCAACATAGCTGTAGGTGCCAGTGGTAATAGTGATGATAGTGTCCGTAATGGACGTGGTATTACACGCGATTACACACGAGAAACACATAAGAAGACGTGCATTTCCTCCATAACACGGAAGCAATGCAGGCCATAGTTTTGCACAAATTGAAGCAGAAATACACCAAATGTTGAAGAAAAAGTTAACATGTGATGAAGTCTTGGGTCTGTTATTTACCTAGTCTGATTCTGAAGGAGAATATCTGCCTTTTGGAGAATATGAGCGATCGTCTAGTCACGCTGCCTCTGTGAATGGAGGTGCGTCATTTGCGTCTTTCCGACAGTGTTCACTAAGCATACCGCGCTTATGTTGACCCTCTGCCCAACGTAGCTGAAGGTGCCAGTGGTAAAGGTGATGATAGTGTACGTAATGGACGTAGTAAAGACAGCAGGGGTAGTAAAAATAGGGCTCTGAAGAACTACAAAGTCACCCGCGATAGGAACTGATTTGACCAGGCTACTTTATTGTATAGTAGAATAAGGTTTGTGGTAATAGTAATAGTTTACTATTGTTGGTTTACATGTGACTGTATTCCTGTTCATTTGTTATGTCGGTGAAATGACAAAAAAAGAAAGTAAAACTGCTCAAATATGTTCAACATCTAGTATTTACTGAAATGTGCATAATTCACGGTGGTTACCATCCAGTGACGTCATAATATGCAAATTAGATGAGTAAATTTACCCCCTTCATAAACTTCTGTTCATACTAAATGATTTTCACATTTACAGTAGGACTTTATCTCTGACCACTTGCAAGCCATGGCCTTTTGAAATTTTGATGTACAAATCCAATTTATTCTTTTTAAACCCTGGCGGCTAAAGGGTTAACCTTTGTTGTGGCATCCGTGTTTGTCACACATTCCGATGGCAAAGCACATGAACACTTGCTGTCGGAAAAACAAAGTAGCCATGGGGGCGGTCCTTGTCATTCCGAGGTGCTCTGAATGCACCATCAGTATGCACAAGACCAGTCGCTCCATTGTCTTCATCACGTGTGATGTTAGAGCGACAGGCCTGTAGTCATTAAGCTCACTTGGGTGTGGCTTCTTAGGGGCATGATGTCTTCCACAGTGTTGGGACAAATATGCCACTATGGACGTGCATACCATAGCCTACAACATCTGATGACAATCGATTTATTTGATGTTATAGGCTAGACACTAAAAATGACCGCAGTGTAGATTACACTATCGCTCATAAATGCAGAAGTAATTGTTTTTTAATATAAGCGGTCTTGTGCGTCTCCACGTTTCACGATTGGCCAACGTCATCCCAACACCGAGAACGTGCACAGATCTGAGGGGTATTTCACAAAACCTAGATAAGGGATTAAGCTGGGATTTTTAGGTTATCCTGGATGAATTTAGCCTTGACTTGGTTTCACAAAAGAGATGGCACATAAGTTACCATGGGGATTTATTCTCTGCACCTAGCCTGGTCCCGACCAGGCTAACAGCCAAGCTAAGTTAATTCTAATGGTAATTATGTCGTCTTATTGGTTCAGCTAGCTGTCATTCACATCAGACCTCCGTGCTAATTTTTAAGGAGCTTTATTCCATTTATAAACTATTTGCTAAATGTATTTGCTCGCAAAACAAAACAGATTGTCTGCCTACTACACTCTAAAAACAGATTGGTTAAAAAAACGACTAATATCGTTGGTTAAGCATATATTAGTTAATTTAACAAACATATTGGTAAATATTAAACCAATACATTAGTTATTCATTAAACTAACATCATTAGTTAAGCAAATATTGGTTAATTTAACTAAGACATAGGCTATCCATTAACCAATCTCATTTGTTCATGGATTTTTTTTCTCAACAACCAATTAAATTGGTCAGCACTTTAAGAAAATGAAATAACTAATATTATTAATTATTATAAAATAATAAAATAAAATAATAAATATATTAATTATTAACTAATATTAATATTATTATAAAATAGGCCTAGCCTATATTTGTGAAGCTTCAGGAGTTTTGTCTACACTTTACCTTTGTTAGGCTATATTGAAATTATTACAGAATTTTCTTGATTAGGGTAATGCCCCCTCTGTGAAAGTATAGGCCTATAGGTCCTGTGTACATGGCTGCCATTTCTGCATAGCAGGTTAAAGTGGATGATTTGACTGTTGATTCACATAGACTTATACATAGTTTTCTTAAAGGCGCTCAATGCCTTCAGCCCTTCCCCAGGGGGACCCTGCAGTTTGGACTGTGTCGTGCTCCCATCAAGCCCTTGACTGAAGCGGAGTGGTTCACAAACCAAATAGGCCTAGCCTATATTAAATAGCCTATATTAATTTAGGTCTTAAATTGGCAGATGCACCAGTGCAGTGCATTTTGTGCGGACCATGCCACTTGCTTGAATTGTGTCTTCTATTTGAGGGGAAGTGGACTTTTTTTCATGTGAAGTTGCAGCCTGTATAGGCTAGTCCTAAAAAAGTGTAGGCTATACCCTACCCAGCGGGCTCCTTGATGTCAATTTGATGTCAAGAATTAGTCAAGGCTTTGACCACCATGTTGAGCATAATTTCATACTATTTTAGCTTTACAAGCTGGCTTGCTTGTGATTGTAAAGAGGTCCAACAGGGACATGTAGCCTAGTCACTATAAAACTTGGGTCAATATGATTAATGTTAAATAAGTCAAATTGATCTGAAATTGACGTCACACCATAATATGCGAATCATAATAATCACAATAGTAGTAATAATAGCCCACTAGGCTAATGTTACTATTGTTTGTACACTTCTATCAATCTGTTTAGTAGCCATTTCAATGTAACAGTCTAAAATGGCAACAGTTAATCATTTTCACATAGGCTACAATTATTTTTAACGTTCTTGATAAGCACACGCACACACAGTAATTCCCATCCCCCACCTCTGATTGACATTTCAACTCCAGCCACCAGTGACTTCAACCGTCACTTTTCTGTCATGCAGCTGACTACATGTGTAAGCTGTACAAACTCTGCCTGTCCTTATCATTCAAGGTAAGAATTACAGTACTTTTTATGTCAATTGAAAACGGGAATTTATTAGAAATATAGCTTTTATTGTTTTCATAATGGAATGTTAACCAAATATGTTAGAATTAGCTAGCAATTAGCTAGCGAGCTAACATCGCTAACGTTAACGATGTTAGCTGTGAATGTTAGCTTTTCCAGTAACTAACTTCACCATTATGTGGAATATCTGAAATGATAGTTAATATCATATCTAGCAATAATTCTGTCTGAGATGTCGTTATGAATGTAGAGTTTTAGTTTGAATGAAATATCTGGCACAAGTAGGTTAGCTCTAGCTAACTTAGCTAGCTGCTACATTTAAAGTGTCTGTTACCATGAAGGCTAACATTACAGACACCAGACACAGATGAAAGTTGTTAACGTTACCTTGCTAACTTGGGGTGTGTGTGTGTGTGGGGGGTGGGGGGGTGGGGGGGTACTTGCTCTGAGGCATGTGTTTATTTAACATGCATGTGAGTGTAGTAGTGCTTCAGTGATGGTCTTTTCATGTTCTGTGTGTTTTTCCATTTATTAATCTTAGTCTCCTTCTGTTCCCTCTGTTTACAGACTGTGTGTTATGAGGACTGCTTCCCTGAGAATGCTGAGTGCATTCTGGAATATTCCAAATGTGTGCCACCTCCATACGAACGCCCGCAAGAGAGTTCACTCATCAGGTAGAGACACACACACACATACACGTAGAATCGCATTAGGGCTGTAACGATATGCGATTTGAAACCGAAATCGCGATACTCATATCCACAAACTTGTGTCGTGGTGTGAAAAGGCAGAACCGCGACAAACCCTTTCTAGTGTTTCACACAGCGCTTTGCGGCTTATAAGCAACACACATCTCCCGCTTTACTCAGTGTTGGGGAGTAACGGAATACATGTACCAGCGTTACGTATTCAGAATACAAATTATGAGTAACTGTATTCCGATACAGTTACAAGTTAAATAGTTGGTATTTAGAATACAGTTACATTGTTGAAATCAATGGATTACATGACGATACTTATCTGTTTCATAAGTTTGTTCACTCTCTAAATAAATTAAGGCAACTCCATTTCCCAGAAGCTCCTGAAAGCTATGATGAAATTGTTTACATGTTTAAATCCAAGCTGCCGTCTTGCACTAGCCTCAAAACGCAGCCAGCGCGCATTATGGAAGTGTCATCGGAGACCCTGAAATGACTGTTTGCACAGCAAATTGAGTAAAGTAAGTGGAGGTAACTCCTATTCCTCACTGATCGTGGTTCCTGATGTCTGTTCAAAGGATATTTTCCCAAGTATTAATAGCTCAGGCTACTTCAGCCAATCGGTAACACAGTTTGCTAAGCAATAAGCAAAGCCTAGTTCACGTGTTGATTTAGACCTAGGCTACAATCAAACCAATCTCCAAAATAGGCACTGCATTCTAAGTTTTTTATTCTAACTTAAAATAGCTTTATAGATTATTATGTTTTCTAGATCTACATTTACGTTTTTAAATGAATTATATGGTGCAGCCTCTGAAGAATTATTCTTGCGAGTAGGCCTAGCATATTTTAACGCGCGGTTTTTCATTGTCATTACGTGATCACGTTCATTTTGAGAGCACTGATATACAGTAGCCTAGCCCATAGTGTTTACATTTACAGGTCATTTGCGTTCCACCTGTCATATGCGCCCCTCACATGTAGCCTACTGGGTTGATGCCACCAAAAAATCTCACAGGCACACCTTAATTAGGGTAGACTGAGTACAGTTGAGACATGCGTACAGTTGAGACACCTTAAATATCTTGCTTGCACAGCAAGCCCAAGTTGTGATTTTTGCTATGCACATGCGTATTAGTGCCCTCTTTGATCATGGAAATTTTGAATGACACAAGGATCTCCCATCCAAGGATATTGGCAAAAAATGTTTTCCAAAGTAAGAATTTCACTTCACCATGCACCTTCGACAATGAATAGCTCATTACACTTATGTTGCTGTTAAACGTAACTGGTATCATTACAAACATTATTCTGTGTCCTAAAAACTGGCATATTTTATTGCATTTTGTCATGTAAGGTCGTTGCAAAATCTAGAGAAATGTGTGAGGTGGTCAGCGGGGGACAATTGAGACACACATTGGATCGATCATTTTTGGCTACGCCCTTAAAGTAGCCTATTTATTTGTTTATTTTAATTAGCCTAGTCGCCTGCTGTAGTTTTAATGGTCACCTTGCTATTTTAAAGTTGTATCAGGTAGCTTAGTTTACTCAGGTAGTTAGTTGACTTTACATTCTCCTATGTGGGCCTAACACTTCAGCCATTTGGAACAGAAGAACACACCAGAATAGGCCTGTTTAGTAGTAGGCCTAAGCATGATTTGATGGCTGCATTCCTACACTTATAAAATGCAATTTAATGCGGAAGTAATCTAAGTATTCAGAATACGTTACTCA
Source organism: Alosa pseudoharengus (assembly GCF_046254945.1). Taxonomy (NCBI): domain Eukaryota; kingdom Metazoa; phylum Chordata; class Actinopteri; order Clupeiformes; family Clupeidae; genus Alosa; species Alosa pseudoharengus. The sequence continues at coordinate 1,204,700 of NW_027468598.1, read as the reverse complement.
GATTGAGTAACGTAACGGAATACGTTACAGATTACATTTTTGGGCATGTATTCTGTATTTTGTAACGGAATACGTTTTGAAAGTAACCCTCCCAACACTGGCTTTACTTACCGGTAGCCTACCTTGCCAAAAAATACATAAATAAATCATAATTTCGCACTGCTCATTACTTTTATTGTAGACTATGCTTGCAACTTCCCCCTCTCCTTGCCCTGCTCTCTCTCAATGGACACGCGCGACTCAGCCTGCACAATCCAAATAAAGCATTCACAATCGTGAAAGCATGGATGCATACTGTAAAGACTAACTGACGACTAGGTAATTACTATTAAATTTATGCTCTGCTTAGCATCATTATGCTACACATATTTGTTTGAAACTCTTGCATTCAAGTTGACTGAGCATCCCAATACCAATGTTTCCCAAAAGTGCCTGTCCCAAGGAGAACAAGTATTACCTTGAAACTTAAACACACATGGGGAAACTGAACAGTCCAATCAGTAGACTATGATAAGCTAGCCAACTATGCTACTTTGTTTACAATATTTCCAGGCTTCAACCAGACAGCTGAATTAAAGAGGTAGAGTTGTAATAGAAATAGTAGGCCTAGGCTATAGGCTAATCTGCATAAAGTGTACTGTCATAAACAAATTTAGACAAATTTAGTATTCTCGCTTTTTATATCAGGATACATTTACAGATATCAGGATATATATATACAGATATGTTATGTTATATTATAGTATATTATATTATAATCCTCTGGTGTTCCAAGGTAGGCTATTGCACCCCCCCTTCAAAAAAAAAAAAAGTCGAGGTTCGATCGAACTGTGGGTCAAAAATCGTAATGCAAACCGAATCGTGTGGTTGGTGTATCGTTACAGCCCTAAATCGCAAAAAAGTTTATCCCCTGTTTATGTGTCTGTTGCTATGTGTGCTCCATCAACTGTCTAGGTCAAAGTTGGTCTGTCCTGATGGCACTACCTACTACTTGATGATGTCTAGTAGCCATCGCTGCTGCCTTCAACGCGGTGTAAGTGTTTGTGTTTTGAATATATTTTTTTTCCATGGTGAGGGCTATGGGGTATGTTATTGTGCATGCTCTAATTTGTTTGACATATGTGCTATGTAATGCATTAAAGGTTGTATCAGCGATTTTAGGCCCAAAAAAGGCCCAAACATAAATTATCACATTCATCTAATCTTTCCTAATGATCCGCTAGCTGTCTGCCCCATAAGCAGGCCGTCAAAAAAACCGCGTCTCTGTAGGCAGCCTAGGCTCTGAGATCTGTACACAAAAACAATTGCTACCAACAAGGGTTGGCAAACTCTCAGGCAAAATAAAGTATTTCAACCAATAACCGACAAGATGCGTGTTTAGGAGAGTTTTAATTGAAAGGGAGTGAGGGGGAGGGAGTAGCGAGCTAGCTATCGCTGATACAACCTTTAATACAGAAACTAATCATGATTATTGCAGCTACTTAAAATGGTCTTGAATTTTGCAATTGAGTCACGTTTACCATTGTGTTGGTGGTAATGTGAGCAGTGAATATCTGCCAAACTGATCATAATCATTATTTCAAAAATTGTACAGCAACTCAATTTATTGTACAGCATGCATAATTTGGTTTAATCCTATCTTTTATTGACAGAGTCCTCACAAATAAACTGATATCAAGAATTAACATAGATGGTGATGGTGGCAAGTGTGCCTTCAGAAGGTATTTATAATTTATTTTTGTACACCAGATTGACTTACCTTTCCTTTTTTTTTAATGCTAAGATTTTTATCTTAATCAACAATAACCAGATGTATGACAAATGGTGTTTTATTTTTTTTTAGGTGCCACCCAGCAGTCCCAGCCTGCTTTTGCAAGTCCGATGGGGGATGATCTATGTTAAGGTCCTGTAAGCAAGAAGGCAAGTGCTGCTGCAGGCAATGTTGCGATAAGGTATGATATCACACAGACATACTACTGCTCAGAAGTGTAGGGTCACTGTGAAATGTGACCCTGCAAGGCAAAACCAGTCGTTTTGGTAAAATTTACAAAATTAAGTTAATGTGCTCACATGAACGGCCATTGACTAAGCTTTCCAACGATATGTATATCAAGGGTATGGCAAAAAGTATCGCTAACATAACCGCATCCAAAGTTGGCATGGTTCTCCTATCACAATACGCCAGAAGAAGAGAAAATCACCTTTTTAAGTAAATTGTCACGTGCGATAGTGTGAGGACACAGCAATTATTAGCCTTACGGTAGCGTGACTTTGAAGCGGATGACTGACTATGTCCAGTTTTATCAACCGAGTGAGTGTCTTTTTCTGCCCCCTAGTTAATACCTGGGACGGTCATACGGTGTCACTATAGAATAGAATTAATGTATTTTGGGGGAAGTAAGGGGAGAAGAAGTTCTGTGTACACAGATTGTGTAGGCTATAGGCCCACTTTTAAAATGTGCTACGTTAATGGAAAACTTTTCCTGGTCCGTAAAATGACGCCAGGATATTTCTAAAAGTTTGTGCTTTTGACCGTTAGTGCCCTGAAAGGCAAGTCTTTCACATTCATATTCGGTTACATCTGCCAAGAACGATAGAGAGCTTACACATTGAGTAACGAGTAGCCTAATAAAAGTATATATAAGTACATATAAAGTTTGGGGTACACTTAGAAATGTCCGGTGCTTTTCTTTTGATGAAGAGGATATTTGTGACCCGGCAAGGTGAAACCAGTCGTCTTGCGCACATTGCTATTTTGAGAAAATCCACGATAAACAGACGTACGGGTTAAAATGTTGAATTTCCCATTTTCACATAATTCGACAGTATACAGTCTACACTTTCATATTGTTAACAAATTTCACGGATGAACATACATTTACTGTTAAACCCTGACTTTATTTAGATGAAGATTCAACACATTAGCTTATTCTCTTTGTCCACGCCGCTATAAGGTTTTACGGTATAGCTAAAATTTACTCATTACTCAATGTGTCAGCTCTCTCCATCATTCTTGGCAGATGTAACCGAATATGAATGTGAAAGACTTGCCTTTCAGGGCACGAACGGTCAAAAGCACGAACTTTTAGAAATATCCTGGCGTCATTTTACATTAATTATATTATATAGTGACACCTTATGACCGTCTCAGGTATTAACTAGGGGGCAGAAAAAGACACTCACTCGGTTGATGAAACTGCACATAGTCAGTCATCCGCTTCAAAGTCACGCTACCGTAAGGCTAATACTAGCTGTGCCCTCACACTATCGCACGTGACAATTTACTTAAAAAGGTGATTTTCTCCTGTTCTGGCGTATCGTGACAGGAGAACCACGCCATCTTTGGATGCGGTTATCTTAGTGATACTTTTTGCAATACCATCGATATACATATCGTTGGAAAGCTTAGTTTATGATTGTTCATGTAAGCACAATAACTTAATTTTGTAAATTTTACTAAAGCGACTGGTTTCCCCTTGCAGGGTCACATATTCGTGGTGTGTATATAGTGCACATCTGCATTACTTCTAACTATCGCACCTGACTTCTAAGCTGCTAGTGTGGGGTTGCTTTTATTTGTCACACAAGCTGAGTAGTTTGCATTAAAGGTGCTCTAAGCGATTTTGGGTAACGTCACTTCTGTTGACATTCAAAGGAAACAGAGAGCTAGCTCACCCCTCGCTCCCCCTCCCTCCAATGCAACTGAAACTCTCCTGAACGTGCATCTCATCCGTGGTTGGCTGGAACAATATGTTATGTTTTATGGTCCAGGCTGTTTTTGTTGGCCGTGTTTGGAGCCTGGGCTGTCCAGAGACCGTGCTTTTTTTACAGTGTATTCAGGGGACAGGTAGCTAGTAGATGGTCAGGTGATATTTGTTTTATGTGACAAAAAATGTTTTCGCTTATAAACATCGCTTAGAGCACCTTAATTATATTCATGGACACGGTCAATTGTAATATATGCTTACTTTCTTTCATATTCATGTTTTGTTTTTTTGTTTTTTTCTGTCGCTCCAGCCTGCAACAGATATAGCCGGCCTTCTAAAATCCAAGAATGAGGAATGCCTGAAACAAGGAACAACTCGGCAGTGTATGTGACCGTGTTTACCTGTGTGTGTATGTGAGGGTATACGTGTGAGTATGTATGTGTGTGGGAGTGTATGAGTGGTGGGTGTGTGTGTGTGTACAACTTGTGCTCTGATTGTGCACCAATTTGCTCATGGTTATGTGTTAGCCTGTACACTTTTTGTTTTGTTTTAGGTGGGTGAATATTTATATACAGTATGTATGGGTGTGTGCTGTAATGTATGTGTTTGTGTGTAAATCCGTTGAGTTCATATCAGATGAGGGCAACACCATGCCAGTTTGATCATGGTTATGCGTTTAAATGTATGTGACTACACCTGTATGTATGCTTATGTATATTAGCCTGTATGCTTTTTGTTTCGTTTTAGGTGGGTGAATATGTGTATGGGTGGGTTGTTATGTTGCTGGTTGTCTTTAAACAGTAAACTTGTTTAAAATACCTTAAGTCATTGGTTATTTGTCAAGAAACTATTTAGTTATCAGTTAGTTGGTTAATACAGCATAGTTATATTGGTTAATTTTTCAACTGAGAAAAATTGGTTAAAAATTTAACCAATCTGCTTGACTAATATGTTAGTCGGACACATATTACACGATCTAATGGTTAAAACAACCTAGTTAGATTGGTTAATTTGTCAACTAATGAAAATTGGTTGAAAATTTAACCAATCTACTTGACTAATATGTTAGTCGGACACATATTACACAATCTAATGGTTAAAACAACCTAGTTAGATTGGTTAATTTGTCAACTAATGAAAATTGGTTGAAAATGTAACCAATCTACTTGACTAATATGTTAGTCGGACACATATTACACGATCTAATCGTTAAAACAACCTAGTTAGATTGGTTAATTTGTCAACTAATGAAAATTGGTTGAAAATTTAACCAATCTACTTGACTAATATGTTAGTCGGACACATATTACACGATCTAATGGTTAAAACAACCTAGTTAGATTGGTTAATTTGTCAACTAATGAAAATTGGTTAACATTTAACTAAGTCAGATTTGTCAATTTGACTAATAGTTAGTCGGACACTTAATACACAATCTCATTGGTTAGTGCAACCTAGTGAGATAGGTTAATTTGTCAACTGACGAAAATTGGTTAAAAACTTAACTAAAGTCCAATTTGTCAATCTAACTAATTTGTTATTCGGACACATATTACACGATGACATTGGTTAAAATTGATTGATTTCATGGTTAATCCAACTAATCTGTTTTTAGAGTGTACCATATAGTTATTATTTTAATTGTGATAGCCTTATCATTATTAACATAGGCCTAGGTACTGTTTGTTTGCTTATTTTATTGATAGACGTTTGATGAATAGCCTACTGTAGTTGATTGGAAGTGGAGGGGAAGTTCTCGGAGGTATTTTCAACTATAATATTAAGGTATATCATGCATCTTTGCAGAGGCAAGCGCTTTCTTAATGACGTTGCGTTCCGAGACAAGAAAGCACTCACACGTGGGTTCATACGTACATTTGCATTCAGTTGGTCTACCACGCCTACTCCCGCTGTTTTACAGAAATAGCCATGATTCCCCATTCCAAAAATGACAACTTTACTTCATTGTTAGTCTATATCAAAAGCGGTTGTTCACTTTGTGGGAATGACGCTATTTTCCGCGTCTTTTTTATTCCAACCGTGGGCATTTTGGAGCAGAAACGAGAACGCGCACACATCCTGAATTACTTACACCTGGCTTGACATAGTTGCTCCTACTCATCTTGGATTGGCGTTAGTGAAACGAGTTTAGCTAGGATGACCAGACAACGCTATGTCAAACCTCGCTTTATCACTTATCTTGGATGTCTTAATTCTGCCTTTGTGAAATACCCCTCTGAGCTGAAAGCCTAGTTTGACAAATATATCACATGACTGCTATGAAGCCTCGATATGTCTACATAGCCTAGATATGTCTAACATGCTTCGTAGTATACCCCACTGGTGCTCTAAATAGCGATTCTGTTGTCTTTGAAAGGTTCTCTTATTGATGCATTGAACTGCAATTTGGATTAACATCTGCTTTTACAAGGCGGAAGTATTTAGGCACAGAATAGACGTGCACTTTCATGAGCAGTCTTTGTACATACCGCGGAATAGGCTCTTTATTAGTGCGCACCCAACCCCAATGTTCGATGTTTACAAACAATGAAGGGGTCTATATTAAAAAACAATTACTTCTGCATTTATGAGCGATAGCGTAGCCTAATCTACACTGCGGTCATTTTTTTGCCTATAACATCAAATAAATGTAATCAGATGGCATATTTGCCCACACATAAAGCGCATGCGAGATCCAAAATGTTTGTAGCCTAGAGGCGGAGCTCCACATATATGACAGAGTCCTACACATAAGATAACTTGTTTTTCAAGATAATTGATTGGTCAGTGGGCGGTAGTTTTACAAGATTTGAGCTAGCACATAACCTGCTCCCGACCAGGTTTGGTTGACAGCATAAGATACCATGGTGATACAGCGACACTAAAACAGAGCCACTTTCGTGTGAAAGCATACAGTATATACCCTGCTTGAGCGCAACATACTCGCTAACCCACTAATCGAGATTCATAGTATAGCTTATGTGCCATCTCTTTTGTGAAACCAGTCAAGGCTAAATTCATCCAGGATAACCAAAAAATCCCAGCTTAATCTCTTATCTAGGTTTTGTGAAATACCCCTCTGCAGAGCAAATTCAAACAGTCACCCTGGCTACAATAAGCACTGTTTTCCAATTTGGAATAATAGGCTAGGTTCATCTTGAGGCAAAAGGTATAATAATGTTGTTTATGAATAAAAAGGTTGGTAAGTTTAAACTGAATAGGCTAAAGAAAAATGTTGCTGACTCAATGGATGGAACATTGACGTCATGTACTGTAGATAGAATCAGGAAGCTCGACCGGTTGAGCAGGAAGAATGCACCTGTTACTAGCGCGACCGGTTGAGCAGGAAGAATGCACCTGTTACTAATCCAAGTCGTTTCATGCCCTATTGTTTCCGGTGTCTAGGGCCAAAACCCAGTTGTGCACTTCAAGCTACCGTAGGACAAAACGCTAAAATCCTATATCCTGCTATAGGGAATGGCACATTTTTGGATCACAATTGGTGTGTACCTGTCGATTTGCTATATTTGCTCTGGGTATGCCAGAGAGGAAGCATGCAAATGGAATCTGAATGCTGAGTTGGGTTTAGACCCGCAGTCTTTCGATGATGGCGCTAGCTACATTGCCCACCTGCCGAATATTTCCGACAGCATTGGTTGCCAGTCGGCATGCTGTCGTAGGGGAGATTGCCAGCTTGCCATACTTGGGACTCCAGCTGATGGGACAGCTGAATGTTTCCTCGTGAGCTGTGTAAAAGATGGAAAGGATGTCTGCGTTCTCCGACCCAGTTCGCAGTTTCAAGTTTTCAGGAAAATGTCAGTGTCACCTGCTCAACCAACTGAAGGCTACGCACGTCTCCACACCTGTACAGGTAAGCTCACTGCGGGGTCGCTAAATTGCACCCTATCTTAGAGTTTTTTCAGTTTCTAGTCTACATGAAAATCAATCTGTTTTCTCTTATAGGCCTACCATTAGCATTGGCCTACTGGGATTGAAGTTACAGTTTATATTGCATATGCCTACACTGTTGGTTAACGGAGAGTGTTTTATAGAAGCCTTGCTAGCCTTTTTGCTGGTCCAATAGCTGAGTAACTCAAATCCCGTCAAGTAGAGGGGTAGGGCGGGCCTATTTCACAAAGGCAAAATGAAGACATCCAAGATAAGTGATAAAGCGAGGTTTGACATAACGTTGTCTGGTCATCCTAGCTCAACTCGTTTCACTAACGCCAATCCAGGATGAGTAGGAGCGACCAGGACAAGCCATTTGTAGCCTTAACGTTTTGTGTTAGTGGGGTAGTCTAAGTAATTCAGGATACGTGCGCGTTCTCGTTTCTCCCCCAAAGAACACAGTTAAAAGACGCGTCATTCACACAAAGTAAACAACCGCTTTTGTATAACAATGAAGTAAAGTTTTCCTTTTTTGAATGGGGAATCATGCCTATTTCTGTAAAACAGCAGGAGTAGCCTAGGTGTGGCAGACCAACTGAATAAGTAGGTATGTACCCACGAGAGTGCATTCTTTCACACAAACATTTGTGGGCGTTTTTGGGAGGTGACCAGGTAGGCCTACGCCATGCTTTTGGAGGTGCAAACCAACGCTGCATTGCCATTGAGATCACATAAGGAGCTGGCTCAAGGGTTATACAATTTTTTTCTCGTGTTTAGTTGTAAGATGAAGGCACAGTTTTTACAGCCATACATGCGTGTTCACTTCTAGCTCATTGGCTGTCAATTTGGTAACGATAACATGATTTGACATCTTTAGAACACTAAACATATCGGAGGTGTCAAATGTTGAGTTACTCCAGATCTTTTGACGTTAATCACTCCTATGATGTATTGCTATTGTCTATCCAAAGTAATTGCCTGATGGGTAAATAACCAAAAATCCGATTGTTTGCACCTCCAAATGGACGGTGACGTATTGCAGGTCTGTGACGCATTTGTGTGAAAGCGCTTACCACTGCAAAGATGCACACAGTATGACTGTAGTCTATACAGTATTTATATTGTCTTTATCACCGAATTAGTTGAAAACGCCTTCACCTTCGAAAAATTGCCCCTCCACTTCCCATCAACTACTGAAGGCTATTCATCAAACGTCTATCAACAAAGGAAGCAAACAACAAAGTATGTTAATAATTATAAGGCTACCATAATTAAAATGATATGGTATTAGGCAGACAATCTTGTGTTTTGCGAGTAAATACATGTAGCAAATAGTATATACATGGAATGAAGCTCTTTAAAAAATCATATGGAGGTCTGATTTGAATGACAGCTAGCTGAACCAATGACAACATAATTACCATTAGAATTAGCTTAGCTTTTATTACACGGCTCTTCACAATGCAAGTAGAACGCTCCATTGACTTGAATGGGATTTCCCAAAGTTCTAGCGTTAATTATTTTCGATCAACCGTCTGCTTTTACTTTTGAATGAAGTTCCAGTCCTTGCGTAGGGATATGAAAGACGTGAATTAGAAGCACAAAACCCATTTTCCTTGACAGCGGTCTGTTATGTAAGGGATAATGTATAGAACGCCGGTCATTGTCTGGAGATGGGTCCCGACAGGGCGAACCGGACCCCGACGCGCAGCGGAGGGGTCTTGTTCCGCCCTGAAGGGACCTATCTCCCGACAATGACCGGCGTTCTATACATTATCCCGCTTATTACACGGCTACTTACCAAAACGACACAATAAACTCCCCACGATATGACTCTTTAGCCTACATAGCCTAGGCTATAGCCTATTTGTTACCGTTTCATCATGGCTTTTGCTGAGAAACAAAGTTCGCAACAACACACGCTGAACTTGAATCAAACAATCTTTAGAACACAGCTGATCAACCGTCTGCTTTCACTTTTGATTTAAGTTCCAATCCTTGCGTAGTGATATGAAAGAATTGACTTAGAAGCACAAAGCCAGAGGCGCACCTTGTCAACAGGCAAACCAAGCAACTGCTTGGAGCCCCGAGCCGCTAGGGGGCCCCCGACCTGGTCTCAGCGCGTTTGCCGGTGGGTCAAGCGAGAATTTCGTCCATAGAGATTGAATGATGTATTTTGCGTGCTCCTGCCCTGTTGTACAAACAGTACGTGCAGGCCCTATGCTATGGCCTTATGAACAGCGGATCTGTGTTCAAAAAAGTTCAAAGAATCCGCACATATTTAGGCAACTGTGCAGTGGCGTAACTAATCAACGGTGGGCCCAGGTGCGAGAGCGCTCCGCGTGCCCCATACCAACGTCTTTTGGCCCAGGATGAATTAGCTCTGATACATGCAATACACATTAAGGGTGACTTCAATTGTTTATGCAAAGGGCCTGAGGCACCGAAGTAGTTTAGTAGTTACAGATTACAATTTCAAATAAAAAACACACGACTACATATCCATTACATGTGAAAACATAAAAAAAATATTTTATTAACAGCCTGCAGGCCAGGGTAATCTACTGCATTAACATCAACTCACATGGAATTATGGGAACACTCAATGCGCCTCTTCAACCCTCTGCTGAAACTGCAAGCGTAGATTGCTTGCTTATAAACTCACACTGCGCAGAAACAAAACTTAATGTAGCCTAACTTATTTAACCGTCCAGAAACCAAATAAAATCATTCATATGCATACAATCCCCAATATGCGTGAATTAGGCCATTAGAAGAAGGCCATCTTACGAGCCTTTCATTGTGCAAAATCGTCAATGATGTTCCCAATATTTAATGCTCTGGCTCTCGTATTTTCAATGGACAGGATAGCTAACCCACGGAGCCTCTCCTGCCCCATGCTGCTCCTTAGGTATAGGTCTTAATAAGTTTGAGTTTGGAAAAAGATCGCTTAGCTGTTGCCACAGTCACAGGCAATGTCAGAAACAACATGAGTACACACTTCCCCGAATGTGGATGTTATGTCATAATCTACCACCAGCATTTTGGCAAGTTGAGATGACTTCTGTGAAATCTCTGCTTTAAAGCAAGACCTGAATGAGAGGAGTTGTGTTGGGAATGTCGGTGCAATGTCCCTGCTATAATGGTCTGACAAACGTCTTGCCTTTTCAAGCAGTTCATCATCACCTGCGAGTTGAAGGGTCATAGGACGTAAAGACTCAAACACATGACAAGTTTCCCGCATACTTGCAAATCTTTGGGAGAGCTGACTGATTATGATGTCCAGAGTTGCATTAAATACCTGCACTTTGAAGTATCTCTGCATCGGTTAAGCGCTCATCTTCCGATAGATCGTCAAAGTGACGCTTCACTCTCCGTGCTCTAACATTCTAAAGTTCTAAAAAAAAAAAAGGAGGCAGGGCGGGGGTAGCGACGGGCCCCGGGAGGTCACGGGCCCTGGTGCGACTGCACTTGCTGCACCTACTATAGTTACGCCACTGCAACTGTGGTAAACGTCAATCGAGGGTGCAGTGATGACGGATCAACATCGGATTTTGGCATTTAGCCTACTCAATGAAGCTATAGTAGGCTAATGTTAATTGGCAGAAAGATTGAACATGGTTTGCTACATCTATACGACAGTAAACTTCCCCTGCTGGCATTTCAACATTGATTCAACGGTGAATAAACGTTATATACCAAGGGTGAATCAACGTTGAATTATGAGTTGGATTTGCAAATCGAATCAACGTTGATATCGCAACATTGTTTCAACATCCGCCGTTTCAACATAGGTGAACACATGTTGAAAGCCTCAACAGTGAATCACTGTTGAATATGATATATTGCAACATTGAAACAACGCAGTAAAATCCAACATGGTTAAAGCCTCAACTACAAATTACCGTTGAATAAATGTTGATATTGCAACATTGCTTCAACATTTTACCTTTATTAGCCTATGCAACTTGCAGTAGGCCTATCACACACAGAAATGATAAACACCTCCATCAAGAACCAGTCAACTTATATATTTTTTTACATTATTTTATTTTGTTTTATGTTTTACAACATAAACGATCTATCCAAACTCAGGTGTATGTGGTGCATGTATACCGATGGCATCATTCAGCAACAGCAGGGAGTGTCTTCCGAAAGCCACCACCACCCACCCTCTCCAGTGCATAATTCAAATATCTTCCCATGGTGTCCATTATTCGGGTCAGGGTGGTTCGCTGAAGACAGCATCTAAAGAGGAAACAACAAACCATTATTGTCAAAAACTGGTGAAAAAGCCTGTGGACATTCTCTGGGATTTGAATCAGGGATATTCCGATCACTGAACTTCCAAATAACGTCCATCAGTCACACTGTGTGAAGTAAGCGGCGCCCTAATTAGCAAGTTCATAGCTAGCTAATGTTACGCGGTTTCTAAACTAAAACATTTTTTGTCACATACAGCAAACATCACCTCATCATCCGCTAGTTGCCTGTCCCCTCAATACCATGTAAAAAAAACGTGGTCTCTGTGGACAGCCCAGGCTCCAAAAACGGCCTGGTCTAGTCTGGACCATGAAACATAACAAACTGTTCTAGCCAGGGGAGGGAGGGGCGAGCTAGCTCTCGGTTTTGTTTGAACATCAACAGAAGTGACGTTACCCAACATCTCTTGGAGCACCTGTAATGCAAACTACTCAGCTTGTGTGACAAATAAAAGCAAACCTACACTAGCAGCCTCGAAGTCAGGTGCCATAGTTAGAAGTAAAGCAGATGTGTATACACAACCATTATAAAGTTTGGGGTACACTTAGAAATGTCCGGTGCATTTCTTTTGATAAAGAGGACCTTTTTTAAAGGCCGTGTTGCAGGGTTCATTTTCCAACGAATTTGCACAATTTGCTTATTGGTAATAAACATTTAAACTGTTACCCAACAACATCAAATACAATGGATATCACAAAACGGAATATAATACGAAAAAGCAGGTACTAGAAAATTGCTTAATTAAACTAGAAGACATTGTTATCTTTGTTAGACCATAGGGTAGTTATAAATGCTGTAACAAAATTTGAAGTGTAAATATACAAACTTTATGTTGAACGTGTAACCGTGACCGTTTCCCATAGGAATGAATGTAAAACATACCCTCCAAAACGAGACCTCCCCAAATTCAGAAAAAAAATACTTAATTGATATCAGGCAACGTTATTACCATTGGTCGATCATAGGGTAGCTGTGATATAAATGCTGTGATGAAATTTGAAGTGTAAATATACAAACTTTATGTTGAAAGTGTAACCGCGATGTCCATTGGAATGCATTGAAATGACTGAAGTGCAGATCATGTAGCCCCCAACGTGACGTCATCACCGAATTGCGTAAAAAAACCCTGCTAATGCTAAAAACAACAAAAACTGGCATTTAACACCATTTGGAGACATTTTTAAAAATGATATACATATATCGAGTGCTTTATGTACCCATTAATCAACAGTGGTGGTTAACCTGCAACACGGGCTTTAAAGTGACCCAACACGTCTAAGCAGCAGTATGTCTGTGTGATATCATACCTAATTGCAACATTGCCTGCAGCAGCTCTTGCCTTCTTGCTTACACCACCTTTCCTCCCCCATCTGACTTGCAATAGCAGCTTCTGGCTCCAGGCTGGGACTGCTGGATAGCACCTAAAAAATAAAACAGCAATTGCCATACATTTTATTATTGTTGATAAAGGTCAAAATCATAGCATCAAAAAAATAAGTAAGGTAAGTCAATCAGGTGTACCAACAAAAATTATAATTACCTTCTGAAGGCACCCTTGCCACCATCGCCGTCTATGTGAAGTCTTGATATCAGTTTACTTGTGAGGGCTCTGCCAGTAAAATATGAGTAAAAGATAAGATTAAACAAAATGATGCATCCTGTACAAAAAATGTAATTGCTGTACAATTACAGAAATATTGATTATGATCAGTTTGGCAGATATTCACAACACTACTAACATTACCACCAACACAATGGTAAAGTGGCTAAATTGCAAAATTCAAGACTATTTTAAGTAGCTGCAATAATCCTGATTAGTTTCTGTATTAATGCATTACATAGCACATATGTCAAGCAAATTAGAGCATGCACAATAACATAACCCATAGCCCTATCCATGGAACAAAAAAAATGCATTCAAAACACAAACACTTACACCACGTTGAAGGCAGCAGCCATGGCTATCAGACATCATCAAGTAGCAGGTAGTGCCATCCAGACGGACTGACATTGCCCTGGATAGTTGATGGAGCCCACTACACAGTCATAACAACAGACAGACACGTGAAAAGAGGGGATAAACTAAACACAGTTACAGACACAAATACATGCTTACACATTATAATGCTATATGCAATTCTACGTGTGTTTGTGTGTGTGTCTACCTGGTGAGTGAACTCTCTTGCGGGCTTGGAACTTCCTCAGTATGGAAGTGGCACACATTTGGAATATTCCAGAATGCACTCAGAGTTCTCAGGGCAGCAGTCCTCACAACACACCGACTGTCCAAAACACACAGAACATGAAAAGACCATCACTAAAGCACTACTTCACTCACATGCATCTTAAATAAACACATGCCTCAGTGCAAGTCAGGTACATCAAACAAGGGCCAAATAAGGGCTAAGAAATGAAAAACATGTAGCCTAACACTACCCTTAACAAACTAAAGATCCCTTTACTTGTTGGCATGCCCACCCATCATACTTGCCCCCATTCACATCTATTATATGACGGGTCTGTTAATGAACATGGCTATACTAAACTGCAGTTCCTTAGTTCCTTAAATCAGTGGGTATAGATATAACTTATATATGACTTTATTAATTTGTTTTACAGGTCATCTTTCCAGTTAACACGTTATAGCAACACTACATATATATTATGTATGTTGAAGTTCGCAAGGTAACTGTTATTACTGCTGCTTAACGTTAACAAACTTCATGTGTCTGTAACATTAGCCTGCATGGTAACAGCCACTTTAATGGTAGCTAAGTTAGCTTTATAACTTACTTGCGACTGATATTTCATTCAAACTAAAACTCTACATTCATAGCGACATCACAGACAGATACAGTAGAACTAGATATGGTATATGATATAAACTACCATTCCAGATATTCCACACAATAATGAAGTTAGTAGCTGGGAAAGTTAGCTCGCTAGCTAATTGCTAGCTAATTCCTAACATGACTAACAGCTTTGGTTAACATTCCATTATGAAAACAATATATTTCGAATAAATTCCCGTTTTCAATTGGCATACAAAAGTACTGTAACTCTTACCTTGGATATGATAACGGCAGAGTTTCTACAGCTTACACATGCAGTCAGATGCATGACAGAACAGTGACGGTTGAAGTCACTGGTGGGCTGGAGTTCAAAATAGTCAGTCAGGGGTGGGGGATGGGAGTTGCTGTGTGTGCGCATGCGCTTATCAAGAGGCGATAAGCATCCGTTAAAAACAATCGTTGCATTTTAGACTGTTACATTGAAATGGCTACCAAACTAATTAGAAGTGTCAAAACAATAATAACATTAGCCTAGTCTAGTGGGCTGTTATTACTAGCCTACTATTATGATTATTAACATGATTGTTCCCATGAACATTTTCTTCCCTTTTCCTTTTCTTGATATCAAATCAATTTGGTTTAATATCCATGCTGATTTCGTTGATTTCTTATTTTACAACCATTTGTCAACATTTTACAACTATTTAGCATTAAAACAGTGTTTCAACATTGTTTCAACATTGACACAACAACTGACATTATTTCACCTATAATTCAACATTGATTTTCTTGACCTTTTTACAACCATTTAACATTGAACGTTGTTTCAATGTTTGTCTACATACCCTTTTACAACCATTTAGCATTAAACATTGTTTCAACATTGTTTCAACATTGACACAACAACTGACGTTATTTCACTTATATTTCAACGTTGAAGATCGGTCGTGTGCCGGCTGGGTCAGCTAGCTAGCGGCAGTTACAACTAGTTAAGCAAAGAGATGGTTAACGTTATGTTTGTATTAGGGCTGTCAGCCATAACATGTTAATCGCGATGCAGTAAGGACCAAGCATACTTTCATACGTTAATTTGTTAGATTGCCCGATTGACGCAAAGTGCGTCAAAAAACACACTTATTCTTTGTTACATTGCTCCGGAACTGTTCATTGCAGCGAGATAAAACTGTTATTGCGTTATTGCGTGACAGTGCAGAAGTGGGGCTTTCCAACGAAACTACGCACATGTCTGTACGATCAAGTATGAAAATAAAAGAAAATCATGAAATTAAATCAAATTGCATCATATTTACAGTCTATACTTCTCTGCGTTCACCTGCTCACCCATTACTATCGTTTGAATTACTCGCAAACCCGTGATCGCATAGATATGGCAAGCATATCAGATGAAAGAGGAGACATTATTCAAAACTCAATTTCTCAGACGAGTGTCAATTTGGGAGCTTGGGGGAGTAAGTCAACATTTGACACGTCCGATATGTTTAGTGTTCTAAAGACGTCAAATAGCCCATTATAGTTACCAAATTAATAGCCAAGGAGCAAGAAGTAAACACACATGGATGGCTATGAAAATGGTGCGTTCATTATACAACTAAACACGACAAAATACTTTTGCCAACTGCGTGGTCGGGCGTGGTCTTCCTTGATATTTGCCAAGCCATACAAGCCTGGTTTGGGGAAAGTGCCCTCTCGTGGAAAAAACATGTAACAACAAAGGAAATTTAGATGAAGGATCAATACTGGTATTCGGCTTTCCTTTACTTAATTTTTAAGATATTTATCAGACGTTATAAACGGCAACCATAATAGATCAGCAATCGGCACACCAATTTTTCGGTCTGGCTCTGAATGGTATGGTAACTAGACTACCTACCACTGACCAAAGTTGGTTGATTTGGTCAGGGTTCGGAACATCTTGTAACCTGGTGTTTTTCTCTGCTCAGAGTGCTGCACATCCCCACAGCTGGTAGGTCCCTGTAAGGCTGCCCACCTTCGTTTTTACTATGACATCAACACACGGAGCTGTAAGAGCTTCATTTATGGTGGGTGTCAGGGCAACTCCAACAACTTTGTGTCTCAAGAGGAATGTGAGTCAACTTGCAGAGGTGTAATTGGTGAGTGTCTATCTTTGCTTCCAGTGTGTGTGTGTCTACAAGGATGTGTCAACAAAGAACATATTGCAACGATTGTGTGTGTATATACCTACTCACGGATGGCCCAAATGCAATTGCATTATGCAAATGCATTGAATTCAGTTTTGAAGAGCTGTGCAATACATTGTTTCACATACATTTTTCACATATTTAACATACATTTGCAAAAATGTAGTTTGCCGTCTTAACATACTGAAGATCACACTACCCAATGGCCCTTCTATGTTCCTAGTGCATTTATGTCTATTTCTTAACAAGTAATTTCTTTTGTGCAGCCAAGGATATCCCTAACCCAAAGAAGTCTGTTGATATTAAGCCCAAGGACCCTGCTGGTAGGATGCTATGCATACAATAGTAGCCAATATAGTGGTCATGCTACAGTCTTCAAAACTGGCCGATTTAATTTGACTAAGAATTGTTCAAATGTAAACGGGAAATAATCAAATTCAATGAAATTAAAGATTCTTGTATTTCCTGTTTCTGCCTAAAGATCACTGCTTGATACCTTCGGATCCAGGAAGATGCCGTGCTGCCTTTCCAATGTTTTACTATGACTCCAAAACCAGGTCCTGCCGCCAATTCATCTATGGTGGCTGTGGTGGCAATGCTAACCGCTTCACTTCTGAGGAGTATTGTATGAAGACATGTCAAGGGCAGGAAGGTGAGAATTAATTGGATTTTTAGATATTTGATTATTTGATTACATTCGTCTTTTTACATTCGTCTATTAGTCAACTCCAGTCTGCTTCGTTTTTTGGAGAAGTCATTATACCTTGCATGTCACATTCCTGGGCCAGACTGTAATTTCTGAATGAAGTGACGCCAATGTGTAAAACAGAAAGGACTACGATTTAAAATAGATATACCAATTCCATATATTTGATAGTTGGGAAAAAATAGGCATACCAATTCCATGGAAGCAAGTCTTTATTAATCTATACAAAACAACACTTAATACAAGAACAAGATATTTCTAATATAAATTAAAGAAGTGGCAGCTTGCTCTGGTAAACGCTTGCTTGTTCAGTTTTAGCTTTCTAATTGAATGGCATTATTGATGGTCACATCAGCTATTATGTAAGGGATAATGTATTGCCCGCTTGTCATTATCAGAAAATAAGTCCCGATAGGGCGAACAGAACCCTCATCCTCAAGGGACTTATTTTCTGATAATGACTGGCGGACAGTACATTACCCCGCATATTATACGGCTACTTGCCAAAACAAGAAAGAAACACAAGAACAGAGGAAGTGACGGCAAAATATTAAGAAAGTAGACATGGGCTTGGGTCATTCCACGTCAGTTCAACCAGGGCCCACGCACTTAGGTCTCAAAAAATCCTGAAAAAATTACCAGGTGTACCTATGTTACCCAGGAGACACACTGTAAAATTACTCTTATGCAAGATCAATACTTTCCAAGATACAGCCAGTTTTACAGGGGGAGGGGGGTGTCGATTTTGTTCGGCCTCTTTTTTTTGTCAAAGTTCACAAGCCCACAGCGCAAGAACTAAACCATGTAGGAGGCTCAAATTTTGCATGCTGGTACATAAATAGGAATAGTATGTAGCAAAATCGACACGTTTGGTCTGGATAATCCTGCATGGTCATAGCTGTCCCTCAAAGTTTACAAATTTTATTGGAGTTTTTGGCTGGGCTCTGTTTAAGCCTTCAGAAGACATATTTGTACTCAACATAGGCTCTTGATTTATTTTCCTTACTGAGATAAGTAGAAACACTCTCACAAAAAACAATGAACAGAAAACAAATCCCTTCAGGGTCTGAACAGCAGACCTCACAAGTCTGAAAAATATTTTTGGTTATCATATCAGAGCACCCAAACACCTTGTGGGAATATACAAAGATTTTTTAAATATGTTTTTCTTTATTCTCCATGATCCCTTCTTTTTGAAAACACCAATTTGACTTGTCTTATGCAAATCTTTCTTTTTTATTTTCCACCCTGAACATGGGCAAAATGCCCCATTGACATCAATATGTTTTATATATTATATATTATATATTATTTATTTATACGCGTCATGTATGTCAAAAATCGTAGAAATGAACATTGCAAGACGCGTATCTCTTCTATGATCCCAGAAAGATATTCTTTGACTTGTTAGTTTTTTGAACATTTATTTTATCTAATAACATAGAAAACATAATGAATTGCATCCATATATCTTTGGACTATGCGCAACTATTTTCCTCTAAAACCGTGAGAATGAAAGCTAATTACTTTCACGTTCTTCTTAAAAGTGACAGGCACTCAATTAGACCTACATACCACCTCTGTAATGACATTACAGACAAGTGTAATCAATACGAAGTATTTCAATTACTAAATATTTTTAGTAATTATGCAGATCATAAAATATTATACATTATTAACAAAATATATAAAGTTTATGAATTCCAAAATATGAAATAGGAACATATGACAAACGATCATTTTCTGTGTGTGTGTGTGGAGGGCAGTGTTGCCACAGTTACCTTGAAAAAGTAATCTGATTACTGATTACTGATTACTCCTTTAAAAAGTAACTTAGTTACTTTACTGATTACTTGATTTTAAAAGTAACTAAGTTAGATTACAAGTTAGTTTATTAGTTACTTTCAGCAGCTGCCGACAACACCCCCACTGCCTTAAAATAAAAATTATAACCGGTTTTGCCAATACTCACTATACAGGAAGTGCATTTTAACAGTAATGTCAGCAATGTATAGCAGACATCCCAACCTAACCTACTTAGATACTGAAATTCAGAGGTTTGTTCAATAATGTCTAAGTACACCAAAAAAGGAAGGCCTATTGATAGAAATTGTTATAGTAAAATATGTAGATTTTTTTTCATGTAGCCTTGGCAACTAGCCATCTTGTATAGGCCTGAGTAATATGCAAATGAAATTACACTTGTTAAACTCACCTCAACAAGTCTTTTGCAATCATTTAACCCGCCGTGAGCAATGCTAAAGTCGCTGTTACAAACAGTGCAGTGTGCAAGACTATCATTATGTTTTAATCTTATGAGACAATTGGGTACACTTTTGTGTAGTCTGATGTGAAATGGGTCTTAAATCTTACTTTTTGAGGGGCACTGACGCTGCCATGACGCTCCTGTTCCTAGATACACTGACTGAACTGATTAATTAAGTTTGGGAGAAAAGAGATATAAGCACACTTACACTGAAAACTGATTGGTTGATTTAGCAAAACATACCAGGATGCTCTCTGTCTTGGATGCGCTTCAGGCACAAACGCACCACCCCTCTCTCTCTCCCTCTCTGTTGTGTGCGAGTTAAACTCATATGCACACGCGATTTGAAGTCCGGTCTGGCTTGCGTGCTCTTGTTCGCTCTAGGGTCCGGGAGATTTTAGGTAATTTGCGGGCGTCAGGAAGCCGCTATCAATATGTGGGAGACTGCAAAAACTTCGGGAGACTTGGATGTCTAGCTAGACAGCACTTTGTCGCCAGCACAGAATGTACAATGTACCTTAATGTTGTCATGTTTAGCTGACACAAACTCAAAGTAATGACCGATAAAATGTGCATCCCTCTCTCTCCCTCCATTGTTGTTTACGTTTGTGTCGCTGCGTGGTTTTACACGTGAATTGTGCTCATGCTGAAAACGTGAGCATAGCCTACATGACATTAATCCCCAAACAAGAAGAAAGCAAAGAATATATCTTTTTACTAAGGAAAATTACAAAAATAGTAACGCACAGTAAATTAGATAAGTAACTTTAATCTGATTACTGGTTTGTAAATAGTAGCACGTTAGATTACTCGTTACCGAAAAAAGTGGTCAAAATAGACTAACGCGTTACTAAGTAACGCGTTACTGGCATCACTGGTGGAGGGTCTCCAAATCAAATCAATGCTGTCATTCCTGGTCCATGTTCTGGCATATGGAGAGCGATAAAAAGGTGACCTTGAAATTGTGGCGTTAAAGGCAGCATGATGAAAAATTTGGGTGCACCTAAATGTTGTGCTGGTGCACCTAAATAAAAAAAGTTAGGCGCACTAGTGCAGCCAATGCAACAAGCTAGTCTGGACCCCTGCACAATGTTCAGGTTAAAAGAGGCATATGAGGGGTTATTCCGGTTTTTAGTATTCAGAACATAATCTTAATTAGGTTATGGCAGCTGGAATAAGTTGTTTACATGAGTAATACACACACACACACACACACACACACACACACACACACACACACACACACACTCCCCCAACAATATGTATTTATGAAGTACACTGTCTTGGTATACAGTTCATTTGACACACATTCCTTACAAAGTCTACATATTGTCATGTTATGTCAAAATGAAATAAAATGTTTCCTTTTAAACCTAGGCCTATGGTGTTATTAACATGGTATTTTATTTTAGAATACAAAAAGCAACCAAAAAGCATCTAACACTACAAATAGTAGTAAGCCTATGCTTAAATTTGTTATGCAATTATGAGGGGGTCCTTGGGAATTATTCTGCCTTGTAAGGGGTCCCTGGCGCAATATAATGTGAGAACCTCTGGTATGGAGTATAGGGTAGTATTTTACCCTGTTTGTTGTCATGACTTATATCAACTGCCTCAGTGATATGTTTTATCTGCTCCAGGCCTTTTCCAGGAGCGTGGTTCAACCCGTGATCGCTGGACTCCAGGTAAGATTGTTTGATGTTATTTTTTTCTAAACAAAATATCAAATGTTTGAACTGAGAGATGGCCGTGGCGCGTCTGGCACCCCAACTCTGTCTCCCACTCGCTTCCTGACATTCTCTTGTGTCCTGTCATTAAAGGCAAAAAAAGGCCAAAAATATGCAAAACAAAATATCAGCTCATTTCGAATTTAATGATTTTTAAAAAAAGTTGGGATTGAGGCAACAAAACACTGGGAAAAGTTGTGTAATGCTAGTAACAACACCTGGAGGAACATTTCATAGCCTATTTATCTTCTCCAAGTCAATTCTTGTCACAGAAGGTTAATGATGCTACAGAGACGGAAGTGGAAAGGTTTTGTTTGAAAGGAATTAAAAGTCTGGCCTATACTGTATAGAAGGCCATTGAAGCACATAGAAAACACTTTTTATATATATATATATATATATATATATATATATGGTAACACTTTACTTGACAGTGTCGACTTAAGAGGGACATGACACTATCATGAACGTGTCATAAACAAGTCATAAACGTTTATGACCTAACGCTTCTGTTATTAAGTGACATTCGGTTTTTGTCATAACAAGTTAGGGTTAGGTTTAGAGTTATGGTTAGGGTTGGGGTTGGGGTTAGGATTAGGGTTATATATATATATATATATATATATATATATATATATATATATATATATATATATATATATATATATATTATATATATTTAAAAATACAGTTAAGAACAAAATTATTCATATTCATGACACTGCCACATGCCAAAAGGTTGTAAGACAATGTTGTAGGAACATGGAATCAAAAAAATAATCGTTTTTATCTTTTTTTAGCATTTTTTATGAAAAATGGCATGTCCAAAATTATTCATACCCTTTTTAAATAATCAATGGAAACATCTTTATTTGCATTAACAACTCTCAAAATGGTTCTTATTATACCTACCAAGTCTCTCCATGTCTCCACAATGATTCTAGACTGCACCTTTTTAACAGCAATCTGGGTTTTGAGTCAAGAGCGATTATTTGCCATCCCTCTGACCTTGTGCTCTCTTTTTTGACGGATTGAGGTCTGGACTATGGCTGGGCCACACTAAAATGTTTGTATTGTTCTCGGTTAACCATTTCTTGCCTGGTTTAGCTGTATGTTTTGGATCATTGTGTGGTTTAATGGTCCAATGCCCCCTATTGGGGCAGGTCTCTCGGCAGATGGCCTGATCTTCTCCTCTAAAATTCTCAATTTGCCCCTTGTTTTAGTGTTACCGTTTTACCAACAATAAGGTATATGAAATCCACCCTACTGTAAGGAAGAGACTATTTTTTTCTTTTCAATCCAGACACGATCAAATAGTCTATACCAGATGCCGTATAGGACATTCAAGACTCACTCATAGCTTTCTATTGAGTGGTGAAGATTCTCCATTATGCCAATTTTGCAAAATGCCTCTGTCAGTGAGACATATTTTGATCTGTTGCCCTGCCTTGAGAACCAAAAGACAACAATTTTATCATCAAAATTCTATAGCTGATGTTTTTAGTAAGGTCCCACCTTTGAAGGTTTTAGAATATCTTATTAGCATAGATTTTAAAAAAAATATTTAAGTTTCTGTAATACAGTGTTCTGGCCATTAAATAGCCTTAGTTGCGGAAATGGCCTTAAATTAAACAAACAAACAAACAAATAGTGTTACCGTTTACTTTGAGAAGTTCACCAGGTCCCATTGTCTGAAAAACACCCAAAACTTAATACATTTCTATAGCTATTCTCCACATTGTGGATGGTGTTTTTGGTGGTTGAAATGTTCACTCCATCTCAAAATGGATCACTTGGTCATCTTGGATGCTGATCATGGATCACTCTTCTCCAAACATGCACAACTCATTTAAACCTTCATAAGGGCACACCTGGACCAAGAATTTAGCTTTCGACCCAGGGATTGGCATAAAAAAAGAAGCATTAAATTCCAATGACACCATGTCCATTTCAATTGTGGGGGTTAGAAAAGTATTCTTTTGGGATGTTTTTCAACCAGGGAGACCTGGTGACCTTCTCAAAGTAAACGGTAACACTAAAGCAAGAGGCTACACTGAGATTATGGAGGAAAAGATCAGGCAGTGTGCAAAGAGAACTGCCCCAATATATATAGGCATCATTGGACCATTAAACCAGACAATGATCCAAAACATACAGCCAAACAAGTCAAGAAATGGTTAACAGAGAACAATCTCATATTTTAGAGTGGCCCAGCCAGAGTCTAGACCTCAATCCGTCAAAAAAGTGAGTACAAGACCAGAGTGATGGCAAATAATCGTTCCTACCTCAAAACCCCAATTGCAGCTAAAACGGTGCGGTATACAATCATTGTGGAGACATGGAGTGGCTTGGTACGTATTATAAGAACCATTTTGAGAGCTTTGATTGCAAGTAAAGATGTTTCCAGTGATTTTATTTTAAAAGGGTATGAATAATTGTGGACATGCCATTTTTCATAAAAATGTTAAAAAAATATAAAAAGGCTTATTTTTTTGATTCCATGTGTCTACCACATTGTCTTACAACCTTTTGGCATGTGGCAGTGTCATTTTCAGTCAGAACAAACATATTGGTCAAGAGAAAATCAACATTACATCAATATTTGCCAAGGGTATGAATATTTTTGTTCTTTACTGTATATAGGGTTCAAATCTTAACACAACTTTATTGGAATTGGGGTTGTAGTACATTCTTGTACATGTCTGACATAATATGGTGAATTAACTCATTGAGTGACAAAAACGTGATATTAAGTTTTTCCTTCCCATGCGTTGAGTGCCAAAAACGTAATATTACGTTTTTAGCTTTTTTTTTTAATTACGAAACTAGACACTCTAACACACCTTATATGTGATTTTGGGAACTCTGTGATGAATGGAAATGAAATATATGACGATCGAAAACTCATGAAAACGCACAATCTGGACATTTTCTGGACATTTTATCATAACTCGGCTGCCGCTTTGGGTCGAATCAGTGACGCATGCACGTCAGCTCAAAACCAGGCCATTTCCGTGGGTCTATCACTAGGTGGCAGTCTCGCTAGGTCACTTCCCGGAAACTTTACAGGCAACACTTCATATTTCATAAAAGACGTTATATCTCCATTTCTAGAAAAAAAACTGTGATTTTGATGAAAACTAGCCACTGTTTAGCTTGCGATTTCTCATGAACAGAAGCTTAAAGTCTCACCTTTCAAACGAGCCATTGTATGTGTTCATAGCTATAACACAGAATATGCTGTGGCTGTACAAAAATCATCAACAATGGTCTAGATTGCTGGCACTCTAGGACAAAGCTTCCGAAAACAGCTTGGTATTCAATGAGTTAGACTAATGGCTGAATCTCACTTTGGGCTGTGGTTCTGGAATTCTCATAAATCAGCAGCTCACTAGGAGTTAAACAAAATAACATGATTAAGAGCACTTGTAACATTTTGAGTTTGGGCTAGTAATGGTATTCTTTTCCTGTTGCAAAAACATTGCAAAAATGTAAACAGTATTGCCAGTGCATGAGGATCTGTGTTATTTTCTAATATGTGTGTGCCCCATCCCACAGCCTTCTTTCTAGTGGCCACAGTAGCAGTCATATCTGCATTGCTTCTGGCAGGCCTAATTTCCATGTC
This sequence comes from Alosa pseudoharengus, assembly GCF_046254945.1. Taxonomy (NCBI): domain Eukaryota; kingdom Metazoa; phylum Chordata; class Actinopteri; order Clupeiformes; family Clupeidae; genus Alosa; species Alosa pseudoharengus. The sequence continues at coordinate 1,179,546 of NW_027468598.1, read as the reverse complement.
TGTCCGCAAATTCAAGCTGACCCATCTCTCCCCTCTGGATGATAAAGAGGATTTGCTGCCAGAGGAAGAGCTTCCATCTTACATGGACACAGCTTAGTGATATCTTCACCAACTTATTATTACCGACTTATGTTATCTACACACACATCTATCTTATACACTTCTAGGATGAACAGAATAAATGTGTTTTCAATAACCTTTATGAAACAATCATCATTTTAACAAGGAAAAACGATGAGACTTTAAGGAGCAAGAGGAACAATTTTTATTAAATCATAAAGATTACCTGAGTTATTGATTTTAAAATATTTCATGTCTTAAATGTGTGCCATTTTTAAGTTTCTATAGCATGTCACGTGGTGTCATTGTAACAAACTGATAATAAAGTTAATTCCCTAACCTGTCCACACATTACTTTGCAATTTCAGTATGGTAAAAAAGAAGGGAATAAAGAACTTATTACAGTTTACTGATGTGAAGTATATGTTATGTTACACATACAGAACAAGGAAACAGACAATAAAAAGAATAATGATGAAGCTAGAGATGCACTTCCTGAAGGAAAGACTAGTGCTAGGATGCTGCTAGGGTACTTGAAAAGGTTGCTAAGGTGTCTGGGATCAATATTCAAAGTTCAAGTTCCAGTTTTTTTATGTTAAGTGTTTTTTTTTAGCAATTGCACACAGTTAAAGAGCGGAGAGAGAAAGCTCCAAATAAAGAGATAGAGAAAATGTGCCTTTCATGTTGCTACAGGAGTCCATAAGAAAACAGGTCGGTTACACCAATGGTCTTCAAGGGGACATATTATGCAAATTTCACTTTTTGCATCCTTTTGTACCTCCATTTGGGTCTCTACAGCTCCTAATAACACTCCAAGCGCGAAAAAAAGCCATCCATCCGTTTTCTGTGAGCTAGTTGAACGATTTTGGTGTCAGGAATCATAGGCTTCTATGAGCCATTTGAATGGCTCCCTTATAGAGCATCACAGTCCCGCCCCTCCTCCGAGAGAGCTTAGTTTCCGGAAGTAAATTTCCCATTAATTTCTCCCATTGACGTTTTGGAAAAATCCGTATCTAAAGAGTTTTAGAGCATGTCTTAGGCTAATCAGCTACGGCGTAACTCATAAGCATACAATATCATTTCGAGTGAAAAAACGAAGAGAAAGTCCAAAAAAAGTCAAAGGTACAAGATTGTGTACATATTTTCATTTCCGAGCGAAGGAACTACTCATCCCATAAACCACCGCGCCTCACTGAAGAATATATAAGCAGCACGAACCAGCGCAAAATCATTTTCAACCGGCGACAGCACGCGAACCCTTTCCTCCAAACAATGATGTAGTTAATAGCAGTTATTTCAGGAGTAATCGTGTAAATAATAGTGTTTTGGTATTGAATGTTATATTTACCATCGTGTATTTTATATCGTGTGTGCGAAACCGGTTAACGTTAACGTTAGCAACATTGTGCAGTGCTTCATATCTGACTGCCATCCTGATGCATGGACCGGTGCATGGTCTGCTCTTGGACCACCATATTCAGTTTATTAACTTGCTGTGAATTATTACACAAAATGTTCATTAAATGTACGAAGAAGTATTTCTAGGTTAATGATTGATATGGCTCGTACAGTATGAAGGCTACAGTAGCCTAGCTAATGTTACCAACCTCCCTGCAAAACTCACCACACAACTTCGTAGGTTTGATAGGTCTTGTCCCTCATGCTAGCCCTTACAAAACCCACAAGCTGACCCTCGACACACAACAGTCAATAATGTGACCCGATTTAAAGTGGTTTTCACCCCTTTGGACACTCTTGATTTCGTTCCTGAAACAGTGAAATATTCACGGGGGCATGGACGGTTTGCTAACCATTTTACTGCAGTGTCTAGCCGGTGGTAGCATTCAGCTTGTGCTACCAGCTAGCTAGCTAGTTCAAAGGTTTAAGTACTTAATGGGGTTATACAGGGCTTTTTATGCCTCGACTAAGTTGATGTTTCATATAAACAACAATTCATATTCATAGAAACAACAAGGTCACTAAGGCTACATTTATACATGGCCGGCTATTTTCATAAACAAACATTTCACCCTCTCCGTTTTCAAAAATAACATCATGCACACCTGTCAGTTTTCAGAGAAGTTTCCCCGTGTATATATGCCGTCAAGAGCATGCCAAACCTGTCGGTGGCAGTGTAAGGAGAAGCTCAATCCCACGTTAGCCAATCAGAATCCCGAAATTAGCAACAACAGAAACAAATCACTTCCTATTTCTCTTTTGAATGATATTTGCCAATGCAAACAGGCCTAAAGCGTTTGCACAAACGTAAAAATGTGTACCACCTTAATAGCATTCATAATCAGTAGCCAAACAAACTGTAAACATAGGGCACTCACATGACGTTAAGCATTTTCTGGCGCGTAATGTGACGTTTGAGAACTGTCGTGGAAAAACTAGTCCACTTTCGAATCCACTAGCAATTTATCACTTGACTATTACTAATTAGCACTCTGGGACAAGGCGTCCGAAGGAGACAGAATAGACAGGAGATCTCTGAAGACTGCTGAATCTTTATTCACCGTATTGCAGTGATAATCCAGTCTAAACAATGTTCAGAACAGGTGTCAAGCAATAGGGTGAGGTGAGATGTCATCAGATGGCGGCCCCCGATGAGATCTACCATCAAAATGGCTGCGGCCTATCTTTTATACTCCTTAACCTTGAAGTTGGGCCTTCTCGCCCCCTCGAAAGATACCTGTTGGCCTATCAGCATCCACCAAGGTTACGGATATTGGTGGGACCCCTTGTCATATCATGCATAAAAATTATATGCAAAACTGTCTGATTCTGTTTTTTTCCAGTTACCATTACCTCATCCTCTCGCTCTTTACCGTCTAGGCCCAGTGTCACTGTGCACTCATTCACCCCACTCTTTGACACCTGGTCTGGTCTGCTTAAGATGTGTACAGGCCTTGAAGTCTCATAATAATTGCAGTAATATCAAAGATTATAAAAAACATACATGCATCCTTTAAGTCATAGAAATCCACCACATATTCCCTCCTTTGAGGCTAAATTAGCCTCACTCTACAGCAAGCATACTTGACATGTCATGACCTAATATATTGTCAAGACCTGGTTATCCAGACATGCGTGAGCATTTACTATGGAACCTTGTATATGGTTAGCACCCTTCCTAAGTGATGAGTATACAATTTTCATTATCATATGTGTAATTGCAAAAAAATGTATATATATATAAAAATGTAATTGTAATATATCATTACCTAATCTATTAAAATGATGACTATGCACTAGTACTCTCAGATATGTGTAATATTGCTAAATGATCGACCTGGACGCCCAGACCGGGTGACAAAAAGACCAATTTTTATTATGAACAATGGCTAGGACCCGAGACGGATTTGTCCCCAAAGCCAATCCGTTTTCTCCTCACATATTCGTAAGTAAGTATATATATATATATATTTTGATTATATATTGATTTAGGTTGACTATTTTCCTTACATGTCCCACCCCCCCCTGTTCTCCCGTAGCATCGCCCCCCTTAGATATCTCCCAGATATCACACACTCATGCCCTTTCCGGGCTGGGTGGACGTCACCGGTCGCAAGTGTACGCCACACTTATGGAGCCGGGCCGTCAGCCCCCTGCCTTAGGTTGCCCCTGCTGACCAAAATGGGGTCTTACCCGTCCTTGGGCACTGCCTGAGCCACAAACTCCGCCACGCCTTTTGGCGGGCCGGGGCTAGCATACGGCAGGCTGGGGTGAGAGCATGTATTATAAATTTCAAGCAAGCAGTACTATCCAACTCTTCTGGATGGCCTTGCAGGTGAGGGCTAATCCTCCACAATTCTAAGTTTCATCTACGCATAATAAGTATTCATTAGCCATACATCACATCCATCTTACCTTTCCCTTATCCCTTTATGCTCTTTTTAGGCGACTATTCGTATCAGGTCACAGCCCATGATTTCTATCCTTTTCTCTGTCACCTGGGCGTGCAGGTACATGTCTTGTGAGTTACCTATCAGTAATTGTGTGTGTGTGTGTACAGACAAAGCATCTATGTATTCTTGTGTATAGGTGTGGGCGCCTCGCATGCCCCACCCTATTCTTGCCAAACCGGTGGATGGACGACTAAATAAGTCTGGAGCCCCTCCAACATTATTCGATTCTCCTGTCCACGTGTGTTCGGGTACATTGCTTCATATTCATTTTCCATGACCATCAATTGTTTGGCCACAGTCTTGGAGCAGATCTTCCCGCAGCATTGGGTAAAACAGCAGAACAGCCCTATCACCAAGGCAGCTCCAAGCAGTATCTTCCCAACAAACGCTACAATTTGTGCCCCTAGTGACCCAAAAGTGTCTTTCAGCCACTGAGTTACTGGTCTAAAAAATTCTGACACATCACCCAAGCCAAACGTCATTCCTTTTCCAGAAATTTCATGGGCTTCTCTGTTCAAGTCCTTAAGTCTGTTCATTGCGTTTGTGAAATCCTCCATATCTTCATCTGCTCCAGGGATGTATGTGCAACATGACTCTGTCCCTACGACAGCACACACTCCCCCTTCTTTGGCCACTAACCAGTCCAGTACCATCCTATTCTCTATTACCATCCTAGTGGTTTTATTTAGCCTACGGTCCACTGCAAGAAACGCATCCGAAGTGGCATTCATAAATCGCAGATGGTTGTAGTGGATTGCGTTAATCCACTCACCGCTGCTCCATAAAATGGGATGGCAGCTGCCTCAAATCCCGCAACCACTTCGTCCCTTACTTTGAACTCCTTTGGAATGTTCTTTGGCTGTCCAAATACGTCCAAGTATATTTCTCCAGAGGTGACTGCTCTTCGGTTCCTCTTTGGACCACCACGGCTCTCCGTTTGCTCTCGTGAGTCTAGGGTCATGTTGGTCAATGTGGAGTTACGTTGCTTCCAGGGGATGATGTGAGTTGTCTGGGCCAGCATAACTCGGGCACACTTTCCAGTCCAGTATTTTGGAAGAGTATTTCGCACTCCCCACTTCTTTCCACAGGCCCACCACGCGTCCGCCAGGGGAATGTCTTGTGGGTATCGAGAAAACATCTTTGTTGTTGCATTGTCTGGGGGCTCAACGGTCCATTTCTGTCCACTTTTGTCCATTAACCTGAACGTAAAATCTGTTGGTTGACGAACCCATCTCGAAGTACAGTTTCCTTCAAATACTCCTACCTCTTCCATCTTTATCTGTGCATCCTGATGTCGATATCTCACTGCAGTTTTTATAGCGTGTGCCATAAACTGTGCTATCATACTGGTGCCTGTGTTCACTTCCTGTGAATTGAGCTTAAAATCCTTTAGATCTGTTCTTATTTTCAGTTCCGCTGGGCTCTCAAAGCATTCAAATTGCGCATCCTCAGGCACCTTGTAGTATGGGTGGGTTATCGGTACTGTTGCGATTCCCACCCCTGGGTAAGCCTCTGTACATCTCTGTTTATTATTCTTCACTGGATTACTGTCATCTCGGTTGTATTGGGTTTCCTCATCACTCCATGTTGCTGTCTCATTCAATTTTCGTCCTCTCCGGCTCCCCATTATCATAAGGCAATGAAACGGGGAGAAATGGTCCTGTAAAAACGTTTTTCCTGACTTCATGTCGGCTGCAACTTCTTCGCATGTTCCAGCCATGGGCAATACAGTCAGTTTTGGTTTAATTGTTGAGCACACATAGCAATTTCCTTCTGGGTGTACAGTCTTTGCAGTGTACTCGGCCCACTTCATCCAAGAATTGTCTTCCCAGTCTTTTAATATTCCTGTTGACCTTTTGTTCCTTCTTTTGATCCAACTTTTATTGGTGTGGCCTCCGCTACCCTCCCCCAGTGCCTGGAGAGGTATTGTTTCATTGTTTACTGGCATGGCTGTGCTATTTACCTCTGTAATTGTGCAACCCTTCAGGTTGATTTATTGTCCCATCCATTTTTTCTATATACACGGCATCAACCAAATCTTCCATATACAGGATATCGCTTGATGTCTTTTTGTACAATGTCTTATTTGACAAGAAGGTTGGTGTCTTCACCCCATCAGTCGTCGTCTTCGCTTTCCGAACGCTGGGGGAACCAGTCCCTAGTTTCTTCTTGTTTTTTCCACTGTGCGTCAAGGAAGCTATACCTGTAGTGGGGGTCATCTGCAGAACATTTCGGGTCTGCTGGTCCCTCCAGGCTGTTGTTAGGGAACGGTGGCCTCTGGTAACTGGGTGAAAATTGAGAGGATGGCTTGTAGTTTGCGTAGTTGATGGCAGTGTCCTCTGTTGTGACTGGCCTACTTGTGGGAAGGTCGAAGGAGTACCATGTGTCCCAGTTGATTGTGTCCCCTTGCTGGTGCGTGGGCGGCGGCAATACTGCTTCCCCTTCTTCCTCTTCTGGTCCTGATACTTCTTCTTCTGTTGATTCCGCCTTCTCTTCGGCATGGTCTCTATCGTTGTAAGGGGTTGTGGGGATGACTGTAGAGCCGGCTGTATGGACGGCTGGGGGACTGTCTGCAGTTGGGGCTGGTATGGTCTCGGGTATCTGGGGTTCGGGAGTGGCCTCAGGGTTAGGTGAATGTACCCGCCTCCTCCTGTTTGGACCCGGTTCGACCCCATCATCAGCAGTACCTGCAGAAACAGGTAGGGGAGAGAAAACACCACGCACCCTAGGCATATCACGCTTAAGGCCAGTATCAGGAGTCGGCCATATCCTCCTTGCCGTATCCCCACTTGTACTTGGCTCTCCCCTGGATTCCCCACCACCATCATTCTCCCTGGGGGAGTCTGGCGGAGGTCCCCGCAGTCCTTGATCTCCTTCATCATCGCCTGGCTCCGTTGTTCTCCTCTGTGACACCGCCCTGTAACAAGAGTTAAGGTGATACCACAACTGTGATCCTTCAACTCTTACCGCTCTGGGGGTGGTCTGGGTCACTCTGTAGGGTCCCTCTGCCCTGGGGTCAAGGCATGACCTCTTGAACACCTTCAAGTACACCCAGTCTCCCACCTGAATGGGTCCTTCTTCGGTTCTCCTTTCCAGCCTCTTTTCCCTTCTCTTCTGCTCTTTGAAAATTGTCCTGTGAACTTGAGACAGTTGTTTAATATAGCTGTTCACTTCCTGCTCCAAAATTTCTAACGAGGGTCTCCGATCGTCACTGATTCGTGGAATTGGCATTGCTCTCCCTGTCACCATTTCATGTGGTGTTAGGTGCGTGGTGCGATTCTTTTCACACCTCATTTTCATCAGTGCAATCGGCAACGCATCTACCCAATTTAGATTTGGTGACCTTGGATCCACGTTCGAGCTCTGGCAGATCTTTAAAACCTTATTTTTAAGCGTAGCGTTAAATCTTTCCACTAGCCCTTGGGACTCCGGGTGGTAAACGCATCCGAATCTGGTCCTGATACGTAGGGCATTCGCAATTTTTCCCCACGTGTTAGCCGTAAATGCTTTGCCATTGTCACTGCTGATTATTTCTGGAATCCCGAACCTGGGGATCACTTCTCTTGCTAAAAAACGAATCACAGTCTTTTCATCCTGTCCCCTGCTTGGGCAGGCTTCCACCCATCTTGAGTATCGACATACTATCACTAGAACATGTTTGTATGAATTGACTGTTTTTCCCATGTCGATGTAATCCATTACCAGATGTTTGAATGGACCTTCTGGGAGTGGAATGTGTCCCAGGGGTCTTGGCCCTATGCCTGTTATTATGCATTTCCTTGAGTTGCTTATTGCACAAATGTGACAATTCCTCAACACATAAGCAATGCGATCCTGAAGCGATGGTGCCCAGAATCCTCTGTCAAGAATCTGCTGCTTCACTTCCCCCCTTGCACTGTGAGAAACACAATGTGCCTGATCTATTAGGAGATCGAGGAGCCGATTCGGGGCCACCATCCTTCCATCATGATTCCTCCAAACCCCATCAGTTCCCTTTGTAGCCCCCCTCTGTTCCCACAACACTTTCTCAGTATCAAGGGCAATATTCTGTGCCTCTTTTATGTCATCCAGTCGGAGTTGGGGGTCGATTATGACAACTCTGACTCTCCTGCCATCTGGTAGATCTGCTATAGCTGGAGCCTGTATGGCCACTGACTCTGAGTCTGTCAGGAGTTGGTCAATCAAACCTGTTGGGTACCTGGCCTCACAAGGTTTGTCCCAGCATTTAGGGCAGCCTGCCCTTTGACATAATGCACAACAGGGGGGATCCTGATTATGTATATGTTCCTCATCATACCATTTAGAGCACCATGTGCACTCATTATAATGGTATGGGCACCTTGTGGGGCATGGCATAGTACATGGCACGCCATCCGAGGTTGACCTGTTGAACAGCACTGTATGTGGTTCATTCTCCTGAGGGGGTTTTGGGATTGCATTAAGTCTTCTTGCCTCTAAGGCAGCTTCCTTTGCTACCTCATCTGCCTTAGCATTACCTACGGTAATGTGGTCCTGCCCCTTACAGTGTGCTTTGCATTTGCATATGGCTAGCTGTTTTGGTCGCATCATAGCAGCCAGCAATAGTTGGATTTGTTCCAAATGTTGGATAGGGCTTCCATCCGATTTCTTGAAACCTCTTTGTTTCCATTGCGCGCCATGCACATGGCAAACATTGTGGGCGTATGCACTGTCTGTGTGTATGGTTGCGTCCTGTCCCTCAGCTAATGAACATGCTGCTGTCAGTGCCTTAAGCTCAGCTAGTTGGGCTGAGCATGGTTGTGTGCATGGTTCACACATGATTGTGACAAAAGTGTCATGATTCACCATTTGCACTACACTGAAACCTGCGTGTGTTTTATTGTCATAGTTATGGCTAGAGCCGTCCACAAAGAACGTAATTCCCTCTTCAAGTGGTTCACTCTCTAGATCTTCCCTGAGTTTAGAGAATGACACTGAGTTTGAGACGCAATCATGCGGTTCACCCTCATAGTCAAGAGGGACAAGGTCCGCCGGGTTCCCTGCTGTGTCACATGCCTGTATGTCAACGTCGGGGCAAAGAGATAAATTGTAGTACCTGAGCTGTCTCTGGGGTGTTAAGCAGAACTTCCCTTGTTCAACTAACTGGGCTATTGCATGACTGGTGTGTATGATCACTGACCATCCCATAGTAATGCTGGAGGCCTTGACATATGCTGAATACACTGCCTCAAGTCCCTGAAAGCATGGTGGATAACCCTGAGCCACTGCATCCAGTTTAGAGCTATAGTATGCAATTGCTTGTTTGCTTCTCCCATGACACTGTGTCTGTGCTAAGATAGCTGTCATGTATGCATCCTTTCCCTCCTCTTTCTTCACTGACACATACAAGTGGAATGGTTTTCCATAGACCGGCATTGCGAGAGCAGGTGCTCGCTGCAGTTCTCCTTTGATGCGCTCAAATGCTTCATTTCCATCCATTGTCCAGGTGAGGCGGTTTCTCAGATTGCTGGTCCCTGCATTCATGATCATAGCTCGTAGTGGGGCTATCTTCTGTTCATAGCATTCTACCCAGTCACTGCTGAATCCTATTAGGCCAATGAACGACATCATCTGTTTTACCGTGTTTGGTCTTGGTGCCTTTGTGATGGCCTCAATATGTTCTGGGGCAATTCCCTTATGTCCATGCGAGATCAGGCGACCTAAATAGATCACCTTGGGCTGGGCGAATTGCAGTTTTTTTCTTGACACTTTGTACCCCCCTTCGGCCAGAACGGTTAACACGTGGACTGTGTCCTTTTCACAAGTTTCTCTGTTCGGGGCACATATCAAAACGTCATCGAAATATTGCAGGATCGTGCTCTGACACGTGGTATGTTTCAGGTCCTCCCTTAGCGCTTGGTTGAAGGCCACGGGACTCAACTTTAGCCCCTGGGGTAAACGATTGTATTGATACGTTTTTCCCAAATATTGGAATGCAAAAAGTTCCTTGCTCGCTGGCGCCACTCTAATGGAGAAGTAAGCTTGCGTTAAATCTATGACGGAAAACGTGGTAGCATCAGATGGGATGTTTGTCAGTAGCACGTTAGCATGTGGTATGTCTGCCGGATAGTCCTCAATGCACGCATTCACCGGCCTGAGATCTTGGATCATTCTCCATCTCACTCCATCTCCCTTTCGTATAGGGAAAATAGGCGTGTTGCACCTTGCACTTGGGACTTCTTCTAGGACTCCTGCTTTCAGAAGATCTTCAATCGTTCCCTTAATTCCTTCAACTGCCTCTGCTGAGAGTGGGTATTGTGGCTGGAATGGCAACGTTACTCCTGGTTTCAATTTTACTTCCACAGGGCTTGCTGACTTAACCAGTCCTATGTCTCCATCCCCTTGGGACCACACCGCAGATGGTACTTGTGCTAATATCCTGTCCATGCGCTCCTCATCTGTTTCCGTTGCCTCCTGCAGCATCATCGTTTTCCAGGCTGCTTGTTTTGGTTCCGCAAGCCTCTCTTCTGCTTCACGATCCATGCATTGTGTCACATATCTTTCCCCGTCTGGGTCAGACCTGCTGAAGGGCACATGATTATTTCTGTCCCAGCATCGGTACCCTATTCCTACCATTAGGCCATGCATGCAATAGGGATTGCCATATGGACAGTCTTCGACATACGGTATATTTAGGGCTTCTTCCAGGGCTGTTTCAGGACCTTGGCCTCTTTTCTGCTCCTCGTCAATCCTTTCTGGGTTTACGTCTGAGACGTGTGTCGTCAGCGGTGCATTAGGCTCTTTAAATCGCCATGACAGATGCTGCATGTATGTGTCCCAGTCCATATCGTTGCTGTCAAAAGGTTTGTGTCGCGTTTTGTCCCAGCATCGTTGTCCTGTTCCTGGGAACAGCTTGTATAAACAGAATGCATTTCCATAGGGGCATCCTTTGGCATAAGGTATGTCCCTCTGTTCCTGGAGTCCTGCATCCATGAGCTCGATTATTTGTGGGACGCCCCATACGGTGATTGGGTTGCTTAGCGTTATTCTGTACATTGGACCGTCTTCTGGGTCAGTGGCTATTTGGACCCAATCATTTGTTGTCCCCTTCCATTTGGCACATCGAGCCTTGAGCATCACTGGGCCCATCTCTCTTGCTCTGTGTCCTTCTGCCACTTTTAACGTGATGTGGGGCATTGTTCCAGGCATGTCAAAGTGTATTTCCATATTCCCTCTTTCCATGAACTTCACGTCAGCGGCCACTCCTTCTTTAGCCACTATTACTGCGTGTATGTCTAGCGGAATGTGTTTCCAGCCTCCCACTTCTCTGTTCCACTTTTCCTCTCTTTCTACATTTGGTGTCTGGTCAAACTTAATTGTGCAGTGAAAAGGACATCTTGGTGCTCGTAGATGGCCATGGAGGTCTTTGTATGTCTGGAACATGTGAAGAAATTGACAATAAAGCTGACTTTGACTTTGACTTTGACTTTGAAAGGTTGCTTATTTGGTCTGCAAGTTTGTTGTATAGCTCTTGTTCCAGGTCTGGTTCCAACTGACCGATCCAGTAAACTTTCTGGATGTTGCTTTGTGGAGGGCTATGTATCATCATAGCCATCTGGGTTGCTAACCCCGTTATCTGCACTCCTGACGGGGAGCATTCAATTTGGAGTTTTAGATTGCACAACGCGTCCCGCCCCAGCAGGTTGACAGGCGTGTGTTCCGCTATTAACACTGGAATTCTAATTTCCTTGTCTTCTATTTGAATCAATACTGGGGCTGTCATTGGAATAAGCTGCGTTTTTCCCGAGAAACCCACCGTCTTCATAAATTTTCCTGAAGACCTGGGGAGGTGTTGGGCATCTTTTGGGTGAAGACAAGTGTACGTTGCTCCCGTGTCCACTAAACATTTAACCTCTCTGCCCTGTATTAGAACCTGCAGCATCGGTTCTGCGTCAGCTCCCCTCGTTAGGGCGGGGAACTGACCCTCCCCTGGGTTTTCCGGGCCTCGTCAATAGAAGGCTCCCCTATAGGGGGAGACCGGGCCAGACTGAGTCTGCCCCTGTGACGGGCCTCCCCCATAATGGGTCGCCTGGTTGCCAAACTGGGCTTGGCCTTGTGGCGGGGCTCCTCCATATTGAGGTGTTTGACCTCCCTGTGGCATCTGTCCTTGTGCTTGGGGTGCTGGTCCCCCTTGGCCATTAGGCCGAGTCGGGCAGTCCCTGGAAATGTGTCCCATTCCTCCACACACCCAACATTGGAAGCCCCCTGGTCCTTGATTTTGTTGAGTACGTTGTTGTCCTCTTCCATAGCCTCCTCTTCCTGGCCCAAATCCCCCTCGGCGGGGCCCACCTCGGCCTCTGTTCTGTGGGTACCATTGTTGTCTCTGTTGTTGTATAGGCCCATACCGTCCCCTTAGAATTACAAGGTTCTATCTGCACTCTGAGTAGTTTTGAGATATTGAGGTTTAAAGTTTTTGCATTCTAAATAACAAAACTGCTATATGGTATAGGTTTATTTAATCCATTAAAGTTACATACACCCTAAATGTGTTCTAAATGTGAAATATTAAAATCTTTGAAAAATCGGAAGTGGGGCTTTTTGGAACAGGTCAAATGTAAATAGAACCTTGTAATTCTAAAAACTCACAGTCGCCTTGGAATTATAAGGTTCTATCTTACAAAACATGAAAGGAAACAATGTTTTTTTTTGTAACACTACAGCTGTTGCTTATAAAAAGCTTAACAATGTTAAGGGATGCAAGTTATAGTCTAGTGCAGATGTACATTTTAGAGACCTTTGATTTAGATAGTGCTGCAGGCCAGTAGAAAGGAAGGATAACTTAAATGAAAGTACAAAATTACTGTTTCTTCTGATGGTTTATTCAGCGATCAATTAAAATGTAGACATTAACTTATACGGCAATAGACAATACATTACAATTAAGAAGTACCTCAGGAAAGGATAATACAATATAGAAATGTAAATACAAAGACAAATTGTTACCTTTTTGATATCATAAATCAATCAAATACATCAATTTAATCAACAATACAATATATTAATATATCTCAGAGTATGAACAATAAGCTTAATTGTAACTCATGTTGGCAAACTGGTCTTATCTCATTTCATCATCAATCATCATCATCAATGACATCAATTCAATCAACAATACAATATATTAATGTACCTCGGAGTATGAACAATAATTGTACCTTGCGGGTATTTGCTTTCCATGCCGATGGATTTGAATGTTTTTTTCTTGTTTTTTTTTTCTGCACCACTGTAGCCCCCTGCATCACCACTGTAGCCCCCTGGTCCTCCACTGTAGCCCCCTGCATCACCACTGTAGCCCCCTGCTCCTCCACTGTAGCCCCCTGCATCACAACTGTAGCCCCCTGGTCCTCCACTGTAGCCCCCTGCATCACCACTGTAGCCCCCTGCTCCTCCACTGTAGCCCCCTGCATCACCACTGTAGCCCCCTGCTCCTCCACTGTAGCCCCCTGCATCACCACTGTAGCCCCCTGCTCCTCCACTGTAGCCCCCTGCATCACCACTGTAGCCCCCTGCTCCTCCACTGTAGCCCCCTGCATCACCACTGTAGCCCCCTGCTCCTCCACTGTAGTCCTCTCCTCTTTCGTTGTGACCTGTGGCCGAAGGCCCACTGCACTTCCAGCTGGCTCGACCTCATCACTGGCCTGAAGGAAAATAATGCATATTTCCCCATATTATATATTTGTGTGCAATTAAAATAAAAATATAAAATACAATCTAAAATTCAATATCTAACATATTCTTTTATCAGCTCACTATCTTTTATTATCTTGTATTGCAAAACTGTTGTTACACTAATGCTTGGCTTTCTGTCCGTGTCCATTTTTTTCTTCCTCCTCATCACTTCATTCATCATGTTATATTCTCTACTGTGCATTTCCTTCTCTGCTCCTCAGTACTAACATTACACTTGCCTCTGTGATTTTATTGGATGCCCTCTTTCTTTTTCTTCCTCTCCTCCTGGTACGTTATGTTCCTGATGTTTTCTAGTTTTAGACACACCATTTGGCACCATTAAAACAGACAACAAAGCAGTGGCCTTAATGACTGGCTAAACAGATTAGGTTATTAAAATACCATTATTAAAATAGCATTAATGTTATGCTACTCAAGTAATTGTCTACAATGATATTTATTCAAAAACAATCCTATGCTTGCCTCCGTGTCTAGATTGACATTGGAAAGCTACAATTAGCTAGCGTTAGCTAGCCAGCTTACTTGGCTACCACAATGAAAATAAACCCTTCAATGGAACTTAAAAAAATAAAGAGGGAAGATGTTTATTCAAAATCATAATTTCACCAAGTATTGCTTGCCTCGAAATGTTGACAAACTATAGGCTACTAAATTAACTTCAGCCCACTTACTATCATTAGCTAGCATGATAACTAAGTTGGCTAGAGTTAGCTAGCATTAGCTAGCAAGCTTACTTGGCTACCACAAAGAAAACAAACACTTTAATGGAACTTAAAACAATAAAAGAGGGAATAATGTTTCTTCAACAACATAATTCCACCAAGTTTTGCTTGCCTCCAAATGTTGACAAAAGATAGGCTACTAAATTAACTTCAGTCCACTTGCTTTCATTCGCTAGCATGATAACTAAGTTGGCTAGAGTTAGCTAGTGTTAGCAAGTAAGCTTACTTGGCTACCCCAACGAAAACAAACTCTTTAACTAGCTAGATATAAAACGATTTTTAGAAAGAGAACTTACCTGCCCTCTGTAAGGGGATCGTTGGTAATAGTGCCAATGAAGTCTTGCACTCGTAGATTTCGGGTAAATCTTGACTTTGACATTTTCAAGTGGGCTACCACTGACAGTTGCACAACACTCACTGCTGAATCAGGCGGGAATAGCAACAACATAACATCGCAGAACGTGATTGGTCCTCTTGTATGCATTCCAAGTGATGATTGGAGCACAGATGGAACCTTATAACACCAAGTTTGAGTTTGACTGCGCAAATAGAACCTTTTTATTTTGTAGATAAAACAACCAAAAGTGCAAAAAAAGTTTTAAAACACCTTGGATAATGTTAACAAGTTATAATAGATTAGGAATATGTAAATAACTCAATTTTGACAAAAATGTCAGATAGAACCTTGTAATTCTAAGGGGACGATACATCACTGGTTGAAATGTCATTGGTGGCATTTGTTGTGGCTGTATCATTCCCTGTTGTTGTATCACTGGTGCAGTTACAGGCTGCTGTACCATTGGTGTGGTCACAAGCTGCTGTACCACTGGTGTTGCCTGGTCTGTGGCCGGCATCATTGGGGCTTGGGTAGCGGCCTTTTTTGCGCTTTTTGTCTCTTGGAACTGCATTTGAGTGAGTTTTCGCAATACCTCCTTTTCTTGTTGTTCCTTTTTATCTTCTCCTTGCCTGTGGAGTGTTACGTAGTGTGCCACTGCTAGTCTGAACTCATCTTTAGTCATGCAACCCAGGCGCCAGTCATTTTCTAACTGTGCCTTTACTGGTCTCGGCAGGGCGTCCATAACGGCCTGTCTGAATTGTATTGTGGAGGCATATGATGCCTCTGGTCGTTGTTCCATCCTGGCTGTCCAGTCTTGGGCCGCCCTCTCCACAAAAGCTGCGGGATTGTCATCATCTTTAAGCTTCTCTACGTAGACGGCCGTGGGGCTGTACTGGTTTGGGTAGGCCGCCCTCAAGGCCTTCCATATTCGGGGTCGATAGCTATCAAAGTCCTTTGCATCCAGGCTGCTGTCTGCCATCAGATACCCTAATTTCTCCCTCTCTAACACCGCTTCCGTCTCAGATTTTCCCAGTAACAAACTGAGCACATATTTTATGTCCCCTACTGCCAAGGTTCGTCCTTGTGTCTGGTTTTCTATCGTTGAAATCCATCTACCTCCTCCCTCGTGTAACACTGGGAGCCTTGCCAAGAGACCGCTCACGTCCGAGTGAGTCCACGGCTGGTAGTATGATCTTTTCTCTTTTATTATTATTGGTGCCATGACATGTGTTTCTTCATCTGAATCTTCATGGGCCTCTTTTTGCATTCTCTCTCGTTCCTTTCTAATCCGTTCTTTTTTCTTTTTTTCTTCTTTTTCTATCTTCTCCAGCTCTCTTTTGTTTTCTTTCAAACTCTTTTTTACTTCTCCTTCAATCTCATTTAGCCCTTTTTTAATTCCTCTCCGGATTTCCTCCAGGCCTTTCTCGACGCCTTTCTTTACTCTGCTTATCCCCAAGATTCCTGTGGTGATCATACTGGGTGGGATCATTACTGAGAGCATCGTCATTCCTTTTCCACTGCATTCCTTCTTTCGGCCCTGGTGGGATCGTACTCCTTTTGTACCTTTAAACTGTTTTTTGCACCCTCCACAGATTGCCCCCCGTTCCAGTAGTTTTGGTTCTGTTTTCTGTGTTTGGTCCTGTTTCATTGTTTGCCCTTGCTCCTGATTTATTTCTGCGATGTAATGGGCTCCGTCATGCTCTATATCCAGATCGTCCTCCTCCTCACTAGGCCCTTCGCTGTCGTTTGTGTCCCACTCCGATTCGGACTCTTCTATGCGGAATTTTACTAAGCACTCCTCTTCTTGGCTTTCGCCTCTCCTCTTTTGGATGCACTTATACAGTTTTTCCATGGTTTTATCTGTTCCCCTTCTCAGCTCTTCCATTTGGGGTCTACCAGTTGTTTTTTCAAGTGGCCGGTCTTCCTCTCTTTCTTCCCTCCTTGTCCACCTCAGCTGTTCCTCCTTTTCTTGTTCCAGGAGCTCTGCCATGGCCCTTTCTGTTGCACGCTTCTCTTTGAGGCTTATCTCCTCTATGACTCCCTCTAGTTTCTCCCTTTGTTCTTGCATGAACTTCCAGAAGTTGACCTTATATTCCTGGTGCTGTTCAGATTCCCACACACTCACTCTTCCTTCTATACACCTCATAGCCTCCTCCATTGCTCCCAATGTTCTAGATATCAATTCGTCTTTTTCAGTTCCATTGTCTTCAATCTCTGTCAGGTTATCTATTAATCTTTTTGCTTCAAACGCTTTCTTCTTACTCCAGAGCTCAAGTTTTATTTCAGCTTCTCTTTGAGCAACCTGCTCTTTCTCCATCATTCTCTGATGCTCCTGGATCATCCTTCTGTTTTGTTGGTGATCTCTTATTTCTATCCCTATGTTTTTATCCTGTTCCTGTCCTTTGAGAGTACTGCTGTGGGTTAACCCTTCTCTCCAATCATGCTGCAGCCTTTCCAGAGCACACCTATGGTTTGTTGCCACCTCGTCTTCACTTTGAAGTGCTTCTTCCCACCTTTTGGCCACTTCTGTTTCGGTCCTCTGTATCCTTCCCGAACTCCTTTGGTCTATATCCGTTTCCCTCACTGCCCCTCCGGTCTCTTCACCCCTCGGGGCAAGCTCAGGGGCCCCAGGGCTGAAGAGGGGCGCTGTTGGTCTTGGTGATGCTCCTGACGGGGAGTCCTGTTGCCTCTCCATTATTTTCTTTATTTCTTCCCACACCTCCATGCGATCTCCTCCCATTGTGACTTCTCTCAACACTAGGGCCGCTTGGATTGCAGGGCCCGGTGATCCTTCTTTCTATTGGCCCATTTCCTTTGTATTTTCTTTCTGTTATGGTATCTCGGGACACAGTCTGTCCCTTTCTGCATATGGAGGTGGGCGTAGTTCCTCCAAAGGCAGGGCTCTTGGATCTGGAGCCTGGTTCGGGGATGCTTGCCTTTGTTGACTTGTCTTCATTTTTCCCTCTTCTTGCTTTTTCTTTATGGTTGTTGTTAGGGGCGACACCCTATCCCGGTCACCCTTCTCCTTCCTTTTCTGCTCGGCTATTTTCATGAAAGCTTCCAAGGTCAATAGTTCTTCTTCTCTTTTCTTTTGTCTTGCGGGCCTCTTGTCATGATTTTTATGGTTCAGGACCTTCTCCTGCATTTGGGCTATTGTGCTTAAATCAAATGTTCCATTGTATGCCCAGGGGGTGTGGTGCATCCGTGTCCTTTCTTCCCATTTCTTGCTGACCTCCTTGATTCTATCTCTGGCATTCCTGTTCTCTTTCAAGACTTCCTCCAATGGTGTCATCTTCTCCCGTTGCCATTATTCACAGCCCTTCTCACTCCTGTGGGTTTAGTCTTTTGAATAGTTGTGGTCTTTCAAGTGAATGTTCTGAACCTCCTCGTGGATATATAACAGATCCTCTTCCGAGTCGTCGTCTTCCCGGTGCACCTGGCGTTGGTTTTGGTCTTCTATATTACTAGATTGTTCCCACTCCAGGTACCAACCCAGTTCCCAGTCTCAGAGGTGTGCCTCTTGTTCGTCGAAGCTAGGTATGATGCACACTGGCTGGTTATCTTCTGGTGTATATGGGCGTAGGTCACCGACTGTGTATAGTATGGCGTCCCTCAAGTCTCCCCAAGTTTCACAGTGAGCTGGAAGCAGCACTCTTTGTCCTGGAACCAATGCCCCCTATTTGTCTGTGGTGCTTACGCCCTCCTTTTGGGTGTTCGGTGATTTTAACCACCCACTCTTCCTCTGACTTTTCACTATTATGTGCGTCTCCAGCTATTGCTCAGGTTTGTGGCCACTCCTGATTCTCCTGCAAATGCGTGCCAGGGTCTATGTCACCAAGTGTATAAATTACTACTTCAACAAGGCCCCACCACTCTCTACAGTATGTTGGGAATTGCAACCTCTTGCCTTGGAATTCCACGTGTTGTCCAGTGTCAAAGTTTATATAATACCCCTCTTCTCTATGCTGGGTAATGTTTATGGTCCAGATCACTTCATGTCCTCCTTGTGCCATATATCCCTGTAGTTTGCTTGTTGCTTGTTAGATAAGTTGTTTGGCTTTTTTCTGATTCCGTGTGTTAATATTGGAAACGGTTATAGGCCACTGCTATCTTAATTACTATGTGGTTGTTCCCTTTCTCTTCCCTGTGTTATGAATAGTCCTAACCTATCTACTTCCAATGTGATGTACCCTACTCTGACTGTTGTCTCAACCCTGTGTTAGTAGCTTGATCCTCTGTTCTCTGGTGATGTTTGTTATTTTTCTAATTTACAATTAACAGAAACAATTTTGTTCTTACTTCTTATTTCACTTAATCCAAGTTTTAGCTGTTCCTGTGTGTGTGAGAATGCTGCTCTGGCCTACCTGTGTGTGTAAGACTCCTTATCTCTTGTCTCTTCTGGGCAGTCAGCCAGGTCTGGGCAGTGAGCCAAGATCTGGGCAGCAAGCCCAGATCTGGGCGTTGAGCCAAGGTCTTCTGCTGAGTCTGGCCCCCACCTGTGGGCTTAATGTCTGTGGCAAATATTACTTCATACAATTATTTCTCTTTCTTTATTTTATTTACTTATTTCAGTTTTACACAAGTTATCAACTTCTAACAGGTTACTCTCTAGTTCTTCATTATTGTGGGTGCATTGCTCTATTGAGGTGTATACATAAATCTTCTAACAGTGTTCTTACTATTTTCTTATTGATGTGAATATATTGCTCTACTAACGTGTATACATGAATCTTCTAACAGTGTTATAACTATATTTCTTTATTGTTGTGAGTATATTGTTCTACAAAAGTGTATACATTTTGCCATGTGCATCACAACCTTCTGATTTTGTTTTATATGTGACAACATTTATTATAGCAAGGCACACTGTAAGATTTTATAGTGATGTTTCTTCTAAGTTTTAACCTAGTGTGAGCCTTCCACGTTTCCTTACAGGGGGAGAATTTCTTACAAACCTATGTCTCCCAATCACTTCCCACTGTGAGCTCCGATTCGTCTTCCAAAACCTCTGTACTCTGCTCTGCCTCCTTACCTTCTTCTCTGCCTCCTTACCTTCTTCTCTGTCCTTCTCTGGGTGTAAGGAGGACTTAGAGGGGCTGTAGGGGAAAAGGCCTTCCTCATTACTCAGAGGCTCAGGCGTCTCTGTTGAGAGGCATGTGAATACTTTTATCAAAGCATTTATGTCCAACGTATGTATCCTGTGCAAATCCTTGATCAGTATCCCAATTTCTATTTGTAATGATCCACTTTTATTCCGATCTCCTTCAACTGACCCTCTCTCTGTCCCTCGGCGATCTCCTCAATCACAAGTGTAGGTCTGTGTGCTCCCGGCACCTATTGTAGGCCCATGATTACACACACTCAGTATTTTCACATAACAAATAAACATTTTAAAACTTTGTTCTGAGGGGTGCTATCTGTCTGATTATCACTGGCTCGGATTTTGTGCCCAAGTGATATTCAGCTCATGCTATTCTATTCTAAAATGTTTCTATCTGTCTGCATATCGCTGGCTCATGTGTTTGTCCAGCGATATCAGCTCATGTCATTCTATTTCTAAATTGTTTCTATCTCTCTGACATCGTTGGCTCATCTGTTTGTCCAGCGATATCAGCTCATGTCATTCTATTTCTAAAATGTTTCTATCTCTCTGACATCGTTGGCTCATCTGTTTGTCCAGCGATATCAGCTCATTTCAGTCTATTTCTAAAATGTTTCTATCTGTCTGCATATCACTGGCTAATATTTTGTCCAGTGATAGCAGCTCATTCCAGTCTATTCTAAAGTGTTTCTATTTGTCTGATATTTTCACTATTTTTTGTATATTATGTGTTATATATTGTTCCTTTTCCCACTCTAGCCAACTTAACTACTGCCAGGTTAATTTATGGCCTAGTTGCCTCTTTTCCTCCCTCTACTCTGCAGCGCAGAGGGAGTAGTATCACACGCACAAAGCAGAAGAAAAAAAGAAAAACACACACACACCACCAAAAAAAAAAAAAAAACTTACAGTTTAGCTGTGCTATCTGCTCCCTTCAACCTTAAACGGGATTCAGAATAACCCTATTCTGACTTCTCTACCATATAGAGGAATACCATAAGGAATACCATAACATTATAAACACAAAAACCCTTACAGATCAGTCGCACTGTCTGTTCGCTTTGACCTTCAAAGATTTCAGAATAACCCTATTCTGATTTTTTTCTATCGCATAGAGGAATACCATAACATTATAAACACAAAAACCTTACAGATCAGTCGCACTGTCTGTTCTCTTTGACCTTCAAAGATTTCAGAATAACCCTATTCTGATGTTTTATTTTTTCTTCTATCGCATAGAGGAATACCATATATCATAAATCACAAAAAATACCTTACAGATCAGTCGCACTGTCTGTTCCCTTTGACCTTCAAAGGTTTCAGAATAACCCTATTCTGACTTCTCTATCGCATAGAGGAATACCATATATCATAAATCACAAAAAATACCTTACAGATCAGTCGCACTGTCTGTTCCCTTTGACCTTCAAAGGCTTCAGAATACTCTCATTATTCTGACTTCTCTATCGCATAAAGAAAAATACCATATTATCATAAAACGCATGCGCTTTTAAAGATAAGCAGTGTAACTCAATCTCCCTTCTATGTCTCCACTATTCTTTTGAGGATTCAGTAAACAACTCAGTCCCAGGCTACCCACAAGTTAACAACAGCCTGGCTCTCCCTAAAAATAATAAGCAAAAATGCTCACCTTTGTTTTTTGGGCCCTGGATAGCCGGCTGTTGAAAACTGCTTCACCCGGGGCAAAACTGCTTTCCTGATGAATCCTGTGTCAATTCTCGGTTGGAACCTCCAGATCTGTCGTGGAAAAACTAGTCCACTTTCGAATCCACTAGCAATTTATCACTTGACTATTACTAATTAGCACTCTGGGACAAGGCGTCCGAAGGAGACAGAATAGACAGGAGATCTCTGAAGACTGCTGAATCTTTATTCACCGTATTGCAGTGATAATCCAGTCTAAACAATGTTCAGAACAGGTGTCAAGCAATAGGGTGAGGTGAGATGTCATCAGATGGCGGCCCCCGATGAGATCTACCATCAAAATGGCTGCGGCCTATCTTTTATACTCCTTAACCTTGAAGTTGGGCCTTCTCGCCCCCTCGAAAGATACCTGTTGGCCTATCAGCATCCACCAAGGTTACGGATATTGGTGGGACCCCTTGTCATATCATGCATAAAAATTATATGCAAAACTGTCTGATTCTGTTTTTTTCCAGTTACCATTACCTCATCCTCTCGCTCTTTACCATCTAGGCCCAGTGTCACTGTGCACTCATTCACCCCACTCTTTGACACCTGGTCTGGTCTGCTTAAGATGTGTACAGGCCTTGAAGTCTCATAATAATTGCAGTAATATCAAAAATTATAAAAAACATACATGCATCCTTTAAGTCATAGAAATCCACCACAGAACCTAAAACCCCGTTTCTCCCAGTTGACATGACAACACATAACCGGCGTTATCATAAATCTCCACTTTGGCCGGAGTTTTTAGAAATAATCGTTTTCTGTGATAAAAACGGGGTTTTCGTGTAAATGAGAGGCCAAACCGCAGGGAAATATCTGCGTCTTCCCTTCGTGTAAACGGGGCCTAAAACATAATATATTTCATACCTGTGTTGCAGCATGTAGGCTAATGTTAGCAGCATTATAATGACATTCTAATGTCTGAAAGGCTAATGATTAGCCTCGGCTACCTGAAAAGTTAAGTGTTCAAACTAGCATTTCCAGTGTTCTATTTGATGGTGTATTGGCCCTGACTAAGTTCGTGTGATATATAAACCACAATCCTTGTTGATACAAGTACCAATGTTCGTCTAGAAAGTTTTTATTCACATTAAAAATTTTGCCATAGGCAGTAAAAGACTTTCTTTCATCTTTGTCAATAATTTTCGCTGATAAAGTTTCAAACTATGACCTTAACGGCCTTTCCACCAATCAGAGGCATCACTGTGGGATTGTTCAGGATTGTGGGTAATGAAGTACTTATCCAAGACATCGCGAATAAAATAGATTTATTTCAAAACAAGGTTAGTGCCCCGTGAACTTTTGGCGTCTATATATGCATACACAATCGCTTAGTACAGCCGTAGCTGGTTTTGAGTCTACCATGTGCAGTTTTTATGGCTTATACCCGATTTGTCATTGGAGAAATTGCATTGAATTCTTACTTCCGGAAACTCCTGTGGGCGGGACTGTGATGCTCTATTACTGACGTCAAAATAAGGAAATTTGCATAGAACCACCCTGGCGCCACCCCTCACCTCTCAACCCCCACATAGCCCCACCCACTCGATTAGTTGAAGATCCGCCATTAGTTTGCTGGTTTAACAAGCACGGACACCGAGCGCAATGGCTACAAGCAAGAGCAAGTCACACATGAAGTGTTGTGTTGTTGGCTGCACAGAACAACACAAATCCTTGCACTTTCTCCCAGCCAAAGAGAACAGAAGAACCGAGTGGCTCCATTTAATTTTCGATGGCCATGTTCCAGCAACAGTCGGCAAAAATCTTGTGTGTGCGAACCACTTCAAGGCAGACTGCTTTGAAAACCTAGGACAGTACACTGAGGGATTAGCCATCAAACTTCGTTTGACAGAGGGATCTGTACCTACTGTCCGTGGCAAGTCACAAGATGAGAGACATGTAAGTACTTTCAAATAATGACTTTTGTGTTTCTATCGCAGTTACGCATGAACTAACGTTAGGTTGTTCGTGTTTTGTCATTTAGCACAAGCTAACGCAAACATTACGGCTAACGTTAGCCCTGCATCTGCGTGAGCATTTTCTCCATTCCAAATTCCAAATGCAGCACACAGCCGATCGAGTCATATTTGACAATCTTAGTCAATAATATCTGAGTAATGATTGTTAAAATGTTGTCTAGACGCTACCAACAGCTAAAAGCCCTTAGTATAAGCTAATGTTAGCTTGTAGCCTCACTTTATAACGTTATTCAGTGTTTGCACATTTCCATTTCCCCTATTCACCTTATTCCGCGCGCCAACAAGGGGGCGCCATATAGTTCTAGATTGTCTTCGAACTTCCGGTTGAGCAAATCTGTCCAGTTCTGTCCGTTGCGTTACATTGCCACATCAGCTACTTTTTTAAGATGTCCAGCATTACGTGTTCAGTGCGGGGCTGTCACAACAATTGGGTTAAAAGACGCGCATCCCTACAACAGTACTGTGTGGTCCACGGGAAAACTAGAGCAGAATGTTGTGGGGCAGCTTTTAATCTGTACCCCCCGCCATCCAGCGACAAGGACCGGCGTATGTGGCTGAAGGCGCTAAACTTGAAGAAACCTCCGAAAAAGCTCTACGTCTGTTCTTTTCATTTTGTGGACGGCAAACCATCAGACCAACACCCATACCCCGAGAAATGGTTGGGATATGTTACTCCTCCGACGAAAAAGGCTCGTCGTATACTTGTGAGGCTCCCAGGTAAGATACAATTTTGCTAGCACTAACAGCTATCATTATCGCTAGCGTCTAATGTGTATGATCAACATAATCACATCAGTACCTTTTTTCAAAACTATGTACAGTTATGCCGTCTAACTTTTTTGTTTGGCGAGGGCTTGTTAAGACCTATGTCTCGAAACTTCCTGGTTAAACCGAGCTGAAACCATATCAGCATGTTCGCAAACAGCGATAGCAAATGCTATCGTCTGTTAGCAGTATGTTAGTGATTGCTACGAGATTTAGTGATGCAAGTTCCTAGTTACATTTCCTCCCTGTTAGTCCCGACGACACACGAAATTACGAAATTGCACAGCGCATTGATGTGGGCAGACTGACAGTTTCTCCTGTTGCTTGTTTTTAGCCTTTGGAATGCTGCAATGGGGAAAATATGCAGAATAAAACTCTCACTTATTCAGATATGTAGACCTCATAGGCTACACCCCTAACTATGCCTTGATTTGACCTCCATAAATGAACAGCATTACAACATGGGATCAGGTCAAGGATTTATAATTTGATGTCCAGGACTGGTTATATTGGAAGGCAGCACAATGATTAACCTTATCTTTGAGTACTTACTGATGCTGTGTTATTTCTACAGAAACACCCTCAACCAGTTCTGCAAGCCAGGAGACTGATGGGATAACTGAGATGACTGATAGGATGACACACTGTGATGCTTCTACACAGTGGGAATATCTACACATGGAAGATCACACTTATGCTGTCAGTGACCCACTCCATTGTCCTCACCTCCACGACCAGACAACACCGTGTCCTGAACAAAATCTGGTACACACCGAACTTCTCCAGAATGATCGGCTGTCTCTACTGTACACTGGGTTGTCACTGGATGCATTTGAGGCTTTGGCCGACGATCTGACAGCTGGATGCAGCATCTCTCAGTTACACCCCAAAGATCAACTGTTGATGACCCTGATGAAGCTCCGGCTGAACTTATTACAGGACGACATCGCAGAGAGGTTCAGAGTGTCTCAGACTATGGTCGGTAGGATAATCTCTCAGTGGCTGGACATTATGGAGGAGAAGATGAGGTGCTATGTTCCATGGCTGCCCAGGGAGACAATCCACAGTGCTTCAAGGAACATTATCCATTAACTACATGCATCATCGACTGTTCTGAGACCCCTCTTCAGAAGGCTCACAATCTGGACTCAAGAGGCGAGTCTTACAGTCATTACTATGGACAAAATACAATCAAGTTCCTCATAGCTATTGCACCATGTGGTTTGATAATATTCATCTCTCCAGCATATGGTGGGAGATCCAGTGACAAGTTCATCACAGCCAACTCAGGGTTTCTGGAGTATCTGCTTCCAGGTGATGAGGTGATGGCTGACAGGTTTTGTTATCCAAGATCTTCTGTCTGAACGTAAAGTCAAGCTGGTCCTGCCAGCTTTCACCAAAAGAGGCCTGCCTTTGTCTGAAGAAGACACTACCAACACGAGGCGCATAGCTAACGTCCGAGTGCACGTTGAGAGGGTCATACGCCGTCTGAAGAACTACAGAATAGTCTCCGAAACTGTGCCCATTAACATCACCCCGAAATTTCACAAGATTCTGAGAGTCTGTGCAGGTCTATGTAATCTTCGTGGGGACATTATACAAGAAAATGAGGAATAAGATGTTCAATGTTTGTAATGTATAGACGTTTAAGTTCAATCAGTTCTAATGGTTAAAATGTTGTTTCTGTTTTTTTCTATTGTTCATTTTTACAAATCTATACAAAACTTAAATTTAGATTTAGTGTTCAAGTACAATGGTGTTTTATTGTTCATTTTTACAAATCTATACAAAACTTGAACATATTAAGTTATAAGGTACAAAGACAATGTTGTTTCTGTTGTCCATTTTTACAACTATACAATTTTCAAACAATTGTAAGCATCCACCATAACTTTGTCTGCTCTTTCTACTAGTGTTTTTAGGAGTTTTTCCATGTTTACAACTCTATACAAAACTTGAACTGATACTTGTATATTGTAATACACAAACATGATGTCTTTGTCAGACGGGGTCAATAAACTAGACACATTTTCAGCATTTGTTATTTTATTGCATGTTTGATAGACTACATAAATATTACATTAAAACAACAGGCATTAATAATTACAAGCAGTTTTATGTAGTTGATAAGTAAGCATAAATTAATGTGACTAATTGCGTAACTGCATATAACGCTCACAGAGCAACAGGCGACCTTCACTGTACTGGTCCGAAACAAAAGGAAGCATGTCTCGGAAATAGAATTCCCTTAGTCTAGCCACATTCTTTGCACAAAAAGCCTCATCAAAGGGGATGTGAAGCATCACCTGCTTTGAATGAGACCAAATCAATAATGTGCACGCCTTTAATTTTGTACAGAACAAGCCAATTTGCATGTAGAAGCCGCGGGGGCCATTAGGCTGTAACTTAGGAACACCCTCTACAATCTTAACGTCATATTTCTGATTTTTCATTAATTCATCCAGTGTTTCGTTAGCTTTTAGGAAAGGACATTTAATTTCAAGCAGCTCCCCTGAACTCAGAACCCCACCCTGACAGCCAGGGCTCTCCAGGACACAAAACTGTGCCATGGCGTGTTACCCTATAGCCACTGTCTTCAAGCCATTTCAGGGCCAACACCTCACCTTCCACACCATGTCTGGTAGCAGCATTCCCATGAAACCGCGGGAAGACATGTAGCTGTAAGAATACTTGGGGGCTGCTTCTGACCGGCACCTTCTTGGCAGAGCTAGCTGTTATTCTCAGTCTGCGAGAGTCGTGCCAGAGGTGAGACGCACTCTGCTCCTGAGTCTGCAGCTCCAGTCTTCCCGAGTCTATTGCCACAAAAGCCTCATAGAAAGCAGAGCAGCGAGGGCAGATGTTGGCACCATCATGCTCTGTGTGGGTTGCTGCTGGAGGCTCCTGAAGGTTCATGGCAGGTGCTTCAGCATTTACACACTTGTGTAACAGACTTGACATGGGCAGCTTTAGATGTTTCAGTCCATTACAAAGAGCCTCTTGGGTGAGGAAAAGAGGGGTGGGAGGCAGAGGTAGATGGTGAGGCCCTACATCACGTGTTTGGAAAGCATCACTGGCCCTATGATGGGTAAAGGAGATGTCTGTCAGCAGCTTTGGTGTGATGTTCCTTTGGGTCCCGCTATTCCATCGCCGTTGCTCATCAGTGCTGGCAACTCCTGTCAGGCCATTGGACACTGCATTTTCCACCTAAAAACATGAATTTGTAATTACAATGCATAGTTATAAATACCTAGCTATAACTATACCCAAATTATTTTACCTTTAACTGGTTATCAATATTATTCATGACCTTACCTTGTTCCGAGCAAGACTGGACGTTTCAGGGTTGTCAACTTTCATTTTTTTCAGTATGGGATTAGAAGTAAGCATACCAACATTTCTATGATGTCCAGTTTGTTTGGTTATGCTGTTCATCCCAGATAAAAAGTGACAAATAGATAGATAGATACTTTATTGATCCCAAAGGGGAAATTCAAGACTGCTAATGCTAGAAAATATATTAATTCCATACCACATTCTATGAATATTGACAACCCATGCTGGACCCTCCATTGGGAGTGAACAGCTAACCTACCTTTTAGATGTAGTCAGAGGCTGTACTACATACACATATATTGTTCATATGCCAAGTAAAATAAATACTTACCAGAATTCAATGTAAGGTATGCTTCTCCATACCAAATAAAAGGTTACTTAAAGGAACCGTATGTAAGAAATGTATTTCAATTAATCATAAAATAGCCCTGATATGTCACTAGATATTAAGAAATCATGTTCATTTCAAATACTTATATCACTGACAACAGTAGTCCGGCCAGGATATTGTCATTTAAAAAGTGAAGTTGCAGCCCTCAACTGATGTTGATGTTGTGTTTTGTCATGTTATGTCATGTTTTGGCCTGATGCGCCACCCTCCACCTAACTAGTAATCACAAAGTCAGTAGTGTTTCGGCATCCGAGTTGGCAACCTCGAGTCAGGGGGGAGGGGATACACCGCTCTACAGTAATTTGAAAGTGATTGCAGTACCAGTCTTGGCCACAATCTTACATATGGTTCCTTTAACTGTAGTCCTTACTTACCTTAATTCTTGTAACCATGACGGGATTAGACTACTTACAAATGGTCACCAGTTCAGCAACTGTTTGTCCAAAGACAAAATATGTTAATATCATCAAATACAATCAACAAACTATGTACATTGACGGACAGAAATCCATTGGATGGGCGTACCAGCTACCATAACATGTACAAGAAAGTACTGTGATAACTCTGAGTAAAATGCGAGAAATTCGGTCTGACCAACATAGCATAGCATTATATAATATACAATACAAACAATTGTTATCCTCGTTAAGGGGAAAGAAATACCGGAGAATCGCAATGATTTAAACTTTCTGCAGCAGCAGCGCCGCGCACATCTTTGCATAACGCTAACGTTACCTTAGATTCAGATTTCATTAGCCTAGTTACAGTTCTTGCAAGTTTACAGTTTCACGTCTTCTCTACTAAGTCGTCAAAATACAACTGATAATGCAATCAAATAGATGTCGGAGACATTAAATCATGCTCGCTAAAAGATACTTACCTTCCACAAAATTGCTGTTGCGTGGCTACAAGACCTCCCCATGCCAGCTATACAGGTGCACCCGGTTGTCTTCACGGCTCCATCGGTCCTGGTTAACACCCATGCACTGTGGCTTGGTGTGCTTGCTTGACTGGGGTTGACTGCAGCTTTCAAAAATATGACATTGTGTTCCTTCATCTCGCAATGCACAACACGACCGACCTTCCCACTATACTGATAAGCCTCTGTGCTCTTGAAGTTTTTCATGGCCGCCCCATCGACGCCCATCGATACTACGACATAATCAAAAATATCTCCATATGACACTTGAGGCCACCGCCGCATGTCATCTACCCAATCTGTGGAGATAATTAGCCTCGGGTGGCGAAGTACAATCCCTCCATCCGACCTCTTGATGCTGTTTTTTGTCTCTTCCCACGTTAGCCTCTCCATCCTAATTCGGCGGGTTTTTCAACTTAGCTATTAGCAGTAGCTAGCAGACCGGAAGTTTAAAGACAATGCAGAAGAAAAGAACGTTTAAAATGGGCGGGGCTGCATAAGGTGAATAGCTCTATTTCATTTAAGCTGCAAGGGTTTGTCACAATTTGTAGTCGTTTTGTCCTTACTGATGAGGAGTTAGATATGGTCATGTTATCTACAATGAAGGTGGCCAGTAAGGTCTTAGTCTAGGCTAATGTTTGCTGTTGTAAATAAAGAGAGATATAGTACTGACAGTGCAAGAAGTTGTAGCCTCAGTTTTTAGCTCAAAGTAAACGTGCATATTATGTGCATGCCATTATTTTCATGTTTGGTTTTCTCTTTACTGCGCAAGACTCTACCTGGCTGCTCTGCATTACAATGAGGATGCTGCACGAGACCAGGCCACCTTATCCTCTGGGGACCCTCTCTACAGGATGCATTTCCCAAAGTACAGGAAGGGAGAGTGCAGGGTGAAACCCATCAAAACCGAGACAACATTCCGTAAATTACATAATTGTTTATTTATCAACAATAAAAGATCTGTTCATTTTGCATGCTATTGCACTATGGTGTCTTTTACAATGAACAAAACAATAAATAAATGTACAATGAAATACTCTACAAACTATGTAGCCTACATAGTTACGAAGTGTGAAATATTGCACAGGGTATGTGGAAGACTTGATGGGCTTCATCATGGGCGAGGTCTTTGTGGACCAAGAAGCATACAGGGAGGAACTCCTGAAAATAAGCATTCCTCCGGACCTGTCCTCAGAGTTTGAGCACCCAGAGAAGGAGGAGGTGATCGCCAACTATGTGTCTCGCTTCAATCCAGGGGAGGCAGTTTGAAGCCCACGTATTGTCCTTGGCTGTCAGGAAACTCCCGACAAACACGCAGGACCACACATGACGGGATGACGACCCTTATTCTGCATCCAAAGAATCCCCAACACCAACTGACAAAGATCCTGTAGGCAAGCTATCTGTAACGACTAAAAAAAAAAAAACATTGCAGTAGTTAGCAGGTTACACAATCTGTCAGTTCTGTCAAAAGTGCAAAGTGCAATTGTCATATTGCATATGTCATGTTTTATTTCTGTTTTGTGTAATAAATATATTGTAATGTCTTAAATGTGTCACGAGTGTATGTTTGATACCTGCTGAATTTGCAGACAATAGCCATACATAAAAAGAAAGAAAACAACATGTGTTGGTGTGTAAGGCCATTAGTGACCTATGAACATCAGTAAGACTAACATCTGCTTTTGCTGATAAAAACGGTAGCCTGTCACTTCTCATAAACACTGGGAAAAACGAATAAGTAGCTTAATAAATAACACATAGCCTACTGCTATTTCCCGTAGCCGTAAGGCCCCATGGTCAGCTCTGTACTGTATATGTTCAGTGCATTCTGAAGAGAATAAACATTCAGGCACACCGGGTATAAACCCGTCTGCTGCAGACGTCGTGTGATCTATAAGAGTTGAGTGCTATGCTAGCACAGTCCCTAGCATTATTCGTAAATGAGTGGGTAATATGGAAGCATACTCGCTAGCTAATTTGTAAATAAGTTAGTAACATGGTAACATATTTGCAGGCCTTTCTGTAGCTTAGAAAAGTTACCTGTGTAATCTCCTGGCAGCACGCCTCAGTTGGCATTGCCCAACAATTTCCACAAGCACACCTATATAATAATTAAAATAATAATAATAAAAGCTAATCGACTGCAGTGAATCTAGTAAAGTTTCAAATACAAGCAAATGTTAAATATTGTAAAAAGACTGGCTTTGTCACGAAAAAGTACATTACGTTTACTTCGTAACAGGCTGAACAGGGTAAAGGCTAATAGCCAAGACTAATTTGGCACGTAGGAGAGATAGCAAATACATTGATTTAAAAAGTTAACAAACCATTTAGAAACTGCTTGCAGCATTCGTGAAGGTGTTTCTGCAGGTGGCTCTTGATCTGGGTCCGACTCTGGGTCGAAAATGTTGGGCTAGAGTGCGCCTCTGTATTCCGTCATTTTCACCCAAGCAGTGGAGGTTTTCACGTGAAGAAAACGAACAACGTAAACATCTGATAGGTGGGGCGTGGCCAGCAGTAGCTTATTTGCATAAAAGTGACAGAGTCCTTAAACGGCTCATTCTGAAAGGGACTGAAGCTGGCAAGAATAGAGGCTGCAGAGATCATGTGAGATTGATTTTGTGCAAAAAACTTTATGAACATGTTTTGTATAGCCCATAGACCTATTCTAACTTGTTTAAAAAGAGGTATAATATGTCTCCTTTAAGATAAGTCGGACTTAAAGGAATTATCTAATGATCTAAAATGCACTTTAGATCAATTTACGGATGATTGGGAGTACATACGTTGAGTTGACATCAAAATCATGTCATTCGGATGTGTTTTGAGAAAGTTCGATTTTACCGTTTTTAGTCAAAACTCGTTAGCGTGGAAGTGAGAAGTAACACGCTCTGGAAATTCACAATTTCGTCGCCGTTTAAAAAAAAAAAAAACATAGTCCAGTCCATACAACTTTATTTCAATTTCAAAAGAAATACTTTTTTTTTTTTAAACGGCGACGAAATTGTGAATTTCCAGAGCGTGTTGGCAATCGACTCCTACGGACTTTCCCCTAAAGATGGCAGCAAAGATGGCAACATTTCCGGAAAGGTACTGGCTTGATGAAATTCATTCTGGACTCTCTATCCGACCACATAAAGACCTCGGGATACTTCGGTTTGGCTTTAGGGACCCTCTACTCACTACCACGTAAGTGTAATGTTGTTTGGAACTGTAGAAGAGGTGTTTTGATTTCATGAAATTTCTATGCTGATAAAAGATTTCAATCTATTATGCGGCTTCACCTTTTGACTTACCCATAGTAAAACTCTCCTGAACTCGGCTTACTGCCCTTTCTAGTACACAAAGCATCTTTTTCCCTAAAACCTACTCTTTGACTTTATACAATTTTTTAATGTGAAATGTTTCAAATCTATTATGCGGCTTGCCCTTTTGACCTACCCATGTCAAAACACATCTGGTGAACTCGGATCAAAGCTTTTTCCCAAAAACCCACTCTTTGATTTTATAAATATTTTTTAATGTAAAAAAATGCTTTAAATGCTTTAAATCTATTATGTGGCTTGACTTTTTGACCTACCCATGTCAAAACACATCTGCTGCACTCATCTAACTTCCCTACATAGTACACAAAGCTTCTTTTTTTCAAAAACTCACTCTGATTTTATATTATTTTTTAAAATTCAAAAATGCTATACGTTTTGCACACTTATTTGAATGGGAGTGTAGGCTACCGCAAGCTTTTGACATAGGATAGCCTACACTAGCCTACTGAAATGCTTTTAAAAAGCACCTGAAGAGGATCCTTTACCAGAGCCCGTTTACAGAGAGCCAGTTCACTCCCTATTAACTCCATTGTACCTGCAATCTGTTGCAGTCCCGCTAGGGGCGATCGCTAATAGTGATCTTTACAAAAAATATCTCTCTAATCAACGTAACATATTTAGCTGAAGTTAGCGATGCAGATGAAGTTTAGCCTAGGCTAGCTCTTGTGACGATATCATTTTACCCCCATGTTGATTGTGCACAAGACATTCATTCATTTTACTTATTCTACACACACACAACACTGTGGACATGGGGCTTGTAAGTGAGAGAGAGAGAGTGTGTGTGTGTGTGTCTTCTATAAATGGAGAGAGAATATCAATAACAAACAACGTCAAATTAATCAACAGCCTAATGACAATAAAACAGTACTATACAAACCATAACGCATAAGAAGCACTTAATGAACTAAGTGCATGTTGAACAGATATGCCTTTAGACCCCTCTTAAAAGGCCAAAAACTATCACAGGAACGGAGAGCACTGGGCAACTCATTCCACCAATATGGAACCACTGAGGAAAAGAGTCTTGAATTTGACCTAGCGTTTAAGACAGGGTTGTGCAAAATTCAAACTGCAGTTCTGCTTCCTGTTTGCTACCTCAATTGAGATGCAAGGGAAATTCAAGAATTGAATTGGAATTTGAGATCCAGTTTCAATTCAATTCTGGAATGTTGCACAACCCTGGTTTAAGAATAAAAGCAATTCTTCAGAAAAATTCAGGTGAAGTTTGTTTTAGGTCTTTGTTTAATTTCTTGGAAGGAACTGGTCTGATTAGAAGAAAATAATTTCTTTTTCTTTCTTTATTGCTCTTTCTTTATTTAATTTTTATTAGCTCACACTCCATTTCGGTAGGTGGCGGTAATGCTTCCAAAAGCTGTTTGCCAAGGAAACAAGAAGAAGAAGCAGAGAATGTCTAATAAGGGGAGAACTGCCACTCTTGGAAAACTTCCGGTTTCTGAACTGGTTGCAGTTCCTTCTGTGGTTCCACATGAGGGCGCTCGTCCTCGAGTGCAGAATGCATGGAGGTCTATGGAGCTGTACCCCTCAAAATCCACTTTTCTCGGGATATAATTTTTTTTCAAGTAATTTGAATATTGTATTCGAAAGGGGAGGCAAAGAAAATACACTTGGTGGAGTATTATATTTTTTATAGTCACTTAATTGTTCTAAAAAGCCTTTCAAACGTGTCAATGACGTCACTCATTAGCACAATGCTAGCGTGTTATGGGCAACAACGACCCAAACTGTAAGA
Source organism: Alosa pseudoharengus (assembly GCF_046254945.1). Lineage (NCBI taxonomy): Eukaryota > Metazoa > Chordata > Actinopteri > Clupeiformes > Clupeidae > Alosa > Alosa pseudoharengus. The sequence goes on along the minus strand of NW_027468598.1, from coordinate 1,145,528 downwards.
AATCAAAAGGACATAAGTACTCGTTCATTCAACCTTTGACCTATAACCCATGTTGAAGTTATACAAACTACAATCAAATCTGAGATTTGTCAACGACAATCAGGTGAAAGAGACAAATTTAGCCGTCTAGCTCCATTGACTCCCATTCATTCTGCACTCATGGCGATCGCCCCCAGTGGAAATACGGTGGAACTGCAACCAAAATTCGGTACAATGGGACTTAATACGGAGTGGCAAGGCTCTCCGTAGACGGGCTCTGGAAGAAGGTAGCGTCGCCCATCTCTATTATGTCTATGTGCGTCGCCTATGCAACTGGAAGAAGAAGAAGAAGAAGAAGAAGAACAGAAGTAAAAGTAGGCTGTTGTTGACTATTTACGACTAACGTTACAACATCCAAATCGAGTCGATAACATTTCGGAATATGTTGCACCTGTATTCCGGTATCAAATGCATTATGGAAATCGTTGTGACGACCACGTTAAGCGAGATGGAGAAAATAATCGAGCACTCGAATGGAATCCTACAGGCGCCAGAAACTGGAACGTGTAACGTTAGTGTTAAGGCGAAATCACCGAATAACCTTATTTTGGTAAGTGACACGGGACTTTTTCACGAGGCTCATAACATCACGGTGATTCGCCTGTCGCCTCAACATAGCCCAGGAGCCAAAGGCCAGAATCTTTACGGGAATACCCATTTAAGTTTGGGGGAAACTTAAATAGCGATTTGTCCATAAAAGCCAATGTCATAGCCATTTGGAAGAACAGCATCCTTTTTCATCAACAGTTATTTCTTGCAATTGGCTAGTAACTTATGCCACATAATTGTGACCAACTTAAAAGTGTTGGATTCAACTCCTCCCTTTTACTATTCCCACGAACATTGTGAAACAACATTCATGTGAGAATACTTGACCATAGATATATACACTTATGAGTATGTTATGGCATAAGCAGGGTGCGATTTGTGAAAAAAACAGGGGGGATGATTTTGAATAAGTTTGCACCCCCCCCCCCAAAAAAAAATGAACAAACGATTCATAGCCGAGTAATTTCATGGCTAATAATAGCCTATATTCATTTTGCCACCTTTGTAACATTTATCTTTAGCTTAGTTTTAGTTTACCATTGTGTATGACTTTAAACAGAGTGTGCTCTTTTGTTATAATGATCAGCTCCTCTAATGCAGGGAATTCACCTTGTTCTTGACCCATCTGAAATGACTCCTGAAATGACTCCTTCATCCATCCTAGCTGCCTCCATCCTTTCTGTATTTGTTGTGCAAAAAAACGTTGTATATAATGGCACTGAAGTCTTGAGTTAGTGAATTGGCTAACCGTGTTTGTTGGTAACCAAATAGCCTACACATTTTGTAGGCTAATCGCTGAATAGGCTAGGTGCATTCTAGAATCTCTCCTGCAGATTTGCGTTCAGTAATATTGCAAAAGTTGAAAAAATAAATGTGTTTATTGTAGCCTACATATATAAATAAATAGCCTACTATCATGCTGTCAATAAATGTGTTTATTGTAGCCTACAGATATAAACTAGAAAATGCAATTCCAGGGAATTACCATTGCATGTAAATGCAAAAAAGCTACTGTGTATAACATTTACTTACAGTATGATTATTCAGATTACATAGACATGTCCAGTATTCTTGAAAAACACTTACTTGATTAGATGTTAGCTTAGAGTATATGACAGTCAGTAAAAATAAATTGTTAATTCAATATTGATCAACATTCTTTGTTTTAATACAGCAGAATGATACTCAGAATACACTAATGAACACTTAACAACCAATGTAAGCTTGAAGTAAAAAAAAAAATCACAGTTGTGTGTGTGTATATACAGAATTTGATAATGCCAATCATATTATCCTAAGACGGATCTATTTATCAGTGGTAATTCTGAAATGGCAGCAAGAGCTAGAGGTCTCAGTTAATTGTAATAAATAGGTCACTTTTGATGGTGATATAGACTGAAGAACAAGATTCAGCCCTTCAGTTTTAGACAGAACTTAGGTTAGAATCTTAATTTCCACACAGCACAGCTCAGGTCTAAAAACAGAGGTCTAACAGCACAGCTAAGTTTCACAGATGTCACAGCACAGGTATGATTCAAATGTATGCATGCTTCATCATATAGTTTTCGGCATAGTCCTCCTGCAACAATATAATACTCAGAATGTCTCAGTGTAGATCTCAGATCTACGTCTATAGTTCAAAGGTATGTGCAGATATGTTGAGATATGTTTTTAGGAATTAATGTTAGTGTTAATGTCAGCGATGTATGGTTGGCAGGATGTGCACACAGACAGGCACACACGTAATGTAATACACGGTCATCACCACACTGGTCTGGTCTGGTCACTAAAAGACAAAAGCAAACAAGTTAGAGTTATACCAAAAACATGGAATGTGTACAATTGTTCAATACAACTTAGATATTTAAGTGAGGTTGTTGCACCATAAATCTGTAATGGTAGTTAAATATACTAGCCTATAGTATTTCACTGCAAACAAAGCAACATTTTGTGTTTTATTAATTTCTGTTTAAGGATAGTTGATAGCCAAACAGTTTAAAGTAGCCTAAACAGCTTAGAACATTTTGTAGGCAAAGGGTGTGTTGTTGCTGTTGATTATCATAAACTGAGTCTTAAGGATGGACCATTCTGATATTAACCCTTTACCCGCCAAAGTCGCAAAATTGCGACAAACAACGTCACTGATTAAAACAGACGATAGACGCGAGTACAGTGTAAAATCTCATTTGTACTCTTGACCACTAGTTGGCAGACACCCAGAGCTTCGATTCAAGCTCAACCTTTTTTTTTCAAAGTTTTCAGGAAGCATGTGAAAAACACGCGAGAAACACACGAAGAAGACGTGCATTTCCTCCATAACGCGGAAGCGATGCGGGCCATAGTTTTGCACAAATTGAAGCAGAAATACACCAAATGTTGAAAAAAAAATTAACGTGTGATGAAGTTTCGGGTCTTTTATTCATCTATTCTGATTCTAAAGGATAAAATCTGCATTTTGGAGGATATGATGGATCGTCTATTGGCAGTGATAGTCACGGAGCGTCTGTGAATGGAGGTGTGTCATTTGCGTCTTTCCGACAGTGTTCACTAAGCATACAATGCTTATTTCGACCCTCTGCCCAACATAGCTGTAGGTGCCAGTGGTAATAGTGATGATTGTGTCCGTAATGGACATGGTATTACACGCGATTACACACGAGAAACACATAAGACGACGTGCATTTCCTCCATAACGCGGAAGCGATGCGGGCCATAGTTTTGCACAAATTGAAGCAGAAATACACCAAATGTTGAAAAAAAAATTAACGTGTGATGAAGTTTCGGGTCTTTTATTCATCTATTCTGATTCTAAAGGATAAAATCTGCATTTTGGAGGATATGATGGATCGTCTATTGGCAGTGATAGTCACGGAGCGTCTGTGAATGGAGGTGCGTCATTTGCGTCTTTCCGACAGTGTTCACTAAGCATACAATGCTTATTTCGACCCTCTGCCCAACATAGCTGTAGGTGCCAGTGGTAATAGTGATGATAGTGTCCGTAATGGACATGGTATTACACGCGATTACACACGAGAAACACATAAGACGACGTGCATTTCCTCCATAACGCGGAAGCGATGCGGGCCATAGTTTTGCACAAATTGAAGCAGAAATACACCAAATGTTGAAAAAAAAATTAACGTGTGATGAAGTTTCGGGTCTTTTATTCATCTATTCTGATTCTAAAGGATAAAATCTGCATTTTGGAGGATATGATGGATCGTCTATTGGCAGTGATAGTCACGGAGCGTCTGTGAATGGAGGTGCGTCATTTGCGTCTTTCCGACAGTGTTCACTAAGCATACAATGCTTATTTCGACCCTCTGCCCAACATAGCTGTAGGTGCCAGTGGTAATAGTGATGATAGTGTCCGTAATGGACATGGTATTACACGCGATTACACACGAGAAACACATAAGAAGACGTGCATTTCCTCCATAACACGGAAGCAATGCAGGCCATAGTTTTGCACAAATTGAAGCAGAAATACACCAAATGTTGAAGAAAAAGTTAACATGTGATGAAGTCTTGGGTCTGTTATTTACCTAGTCTGATTCTGAAGGAGAATATCTGCCTTTTGGAGAATATGAGCGATCGTCTAGTCACGCTGCGTCTGTGAATGGAGGTGCGTCATTTGCGTCTTTCCGACAGTGTTCACTAAGCATACCACGCTTATGTCGACCCTCTGCCCAACGTAGCTGAAGGTGCCAGTGGTAAAGGTGATGATAGTGTCCGTAATGGACGTAGTAAAGACAGCAGGGGTAGTAAAAATAGGGCTCTGAAGAACTACAAAGTCACCCGCGATAGGAACTGATTTGACCAGGCTACTTTATTGTATAGTAGAATAAGGTTTGTGGTAATAGTAATAGTTTACTATTGTTGGTTTACATGTGACTGCTTTCCTGTTCAGGTGTTATGTGGGTGAAATGACAAAAAAGTAAGCAAAACTGCTCAAATATATGTTCAACATCCAGTATTTACTGAAATGTGCATAATTCGAGGTGGTTGTCATTCAGTGACGTCATAATATGCAAATTAGATGTGTAAATTTACCCCCTTCATAAACTTTTGTTCATACTCAATGATTTTCACATTTACAGTAGGACTTTATCTCTGACCACTTTCAAGCCATGGCCTTTTGAAATTTTGATGTAAAAATCGAATGATGTTTTTTTTTAAACCTGGCGCCTAAAAGGTTAAGCATCTTGATAAACAACTAGGCTACACTATATCTTACAGCGTGGTCTGTCCACATTTTTTCTACAGATTACAATGTAGGCCTACTTTAGGATGTAGCCTACAACAACTGGGAAGCTTTAATTTATAGGCCAGAATAATGCAGAAATGAGTAGCCTAGGCCAAGTAAACATACTCTGCAGCTATGTTGACAGCACAAACGTTATACCTCAACTTCTGTAGTGTGTTTTAACAATACTTTGGTCATATGGTCCGTTTCCAAACAGTAAGGTTTTCATCAGGTCCCTTTCCACAGGTTATCAAGAGCCAGATAGTATAACGTTATTAAAATGTTACTGGTTAGTGAGCAAATGTAACGTTAACGTCAGTGCTTAGCTGGGAGCGACGTTAGGTTTGAATGTTGTTAGCTAACGTTATCGAAACCTAACGTGGATTAACGTGGATTAGGTGGGTTTCATAACTTTCCTTACATAATAAATATCAACGGATAGGATAAGTGCTAACGTTAACTATTCCCCTAACGTTAGAACTAACGTTACCGAGTTTGGCTACTTGTGACCTATCATTTCATACATAGCCTATGCTACATAACATAATGTTTGACGACATAAATGAGTCAAACCAAAAATCGGACCACTTACCTTGTCTGTAGTTAGAGAAATGTGCCTCTGGAAGAGAGTTTTACGAGCAAGTAAAGTATCACGGCAGGCCAAAACGTTCAGAAGATTCACAGCTCCAGTGGTAGAAAGATTGATTGCAGCGGACCAGCTGTTGATTGCTTTCAGGTGCCGGTCACGTCATAATGCTAAAAGTTGCCGCCAAGGCGGTCAATGTTAACTCAATGGGAATTTATTGCTCTTTTATCGTAAATATCTCAAAAAGTATAAAGTTCACAAATGTAAAAAGTACATTGTACAATTGTCCGTTACAAGACCTTTGTAGGAGTGTTTCAATGACGTCAAACGGTTCAGTGGTTTTAGTGTTATTAAACGTCAAATTTGGTCGGAAGAAGAATAATAAAAGACGATAATAAGAAGAACAGTGATAATAGTCCATTGCATTTACATGCAATGCAATAAATAGCCTACTATCATGCTGTCAGTTAATTGGCTACAGTGCAGTGAAGAGTTTGGAGAGTGGCATCTTGGATTTTCAAAATGGCCGCCTTCAAATACTAATTTATCAATCTCACATCTCCAGGATTACCTAGAATTTAATTTATAGCAGTCAAATTGTCATGTTGTATGACAAGAAATCATGTCAAATATATTTAGATGATCATTGACCCATATTAGGGTTTTTGTTTGATATTTTACTGCCAAATAGCTGCCTTAATGTTATGTTTTTTTTTTGTTTTTTTTTTACCCACCACCACCCCCCCTCATTGGAGGACATCTTTGTTTTATTACAGTGCATGAAAATGCACTGTACTGTTCTTCCTAAGCATTTTCTTCTTCTTCTTCTTCTTCTAACGCAGTTAATGTAGCTTCAACCGTTTAACGTAGAAACTTCATTCAAACTATGTTACGTAGGTCTTACTTAGGACATGTGGGCTATGTATTTTTCATCTTTGTAACTTTTATACTTTTTTAAACTATTAATTAAAAACTACTCAAAATTTCCCCATAGACTTAACATGGGCTGATGACATCACAATAGAGCCGTTAAGCAATTAGAATCCTGTGGCAGGTGTTCGGGCCACCTGCATCAACTGCCAGTCTCAGGCTTTAAGCATACAAACTGGCCCTATTAAGACTACACATCCTGTTCAACTGCTTGCTCTGCCAAAAACTGTTTCAAAATAAAAGTCCTCACTACAATATTTCACTGTTAAACAATTTAACCCTTTAAACTACTGAACTTTTTAACTGTTCAGCCATTGTAACTGTTACTTATCATCAACTATGACTCCTACCCACTGTAGCTAGTTAGCATGGTTAGCATAGTTAGCCTGTTAGCATTGCTAACATTGTTATCATTATTAGCATTTTTAGAAAAACTGCTAAAAATGATTAGCTAAGTTAGCTAAGTAACATGGTTAACATAGTTAGCATGCTAGCATGTTTACATGCTAGTTAGCATAGTTAGCATAACTGTTAAAAATGATTAGCTAAGTTAGCTAAGTAATATGGTTAGCATAGTTAGCATGCTAGTTAGCATAGTTAGCATAACTTCTAAAAATGATTAGCTAAGTAGCTGAAGGTTCTCTGGAATAAGTTACCGTTGCTTACCACTTCGATGTTGATCACTCAATTGCGAAAATGCCTAAACTTTGGGTGCATAAACAGACACCTTTCTGTCTTCTCCTTCCCTAAGGACGCAGACATGTACGTACCGTCATATCAGCATCGTTTTTGATGTCTGGATTGCGTTTAAATAGGCTGTATAGCAGACGGCCATACACATAAACTAGGGCAGTGGTTTCTCAACCTTTTTTCAGTGATCTACCCCCTGTGAAATATTTTTTCAGCCAAGTAGCCTTCCCCCTAACCAGCGCAAAGCATTTTTAGTTGAGAAAAAAAAGATTTAAAACAGAGCACTGTGCCATCAGTGTCTAATTTATTAAACTTTGGAACTAATAAACACATACAAAATTCAAACATTTGGAACATTTAAAATTGTAATAATCCATGACTACATTTATTGCAAATGATTGTAGGCTATATTTTGCAAATTATTTGTATATTTTAAAATCTCACGTACCCCCATTTGAGAACCACTGTACTATAGTATTGCATATTATTGTTTAACAAGTAGGTCATATCACATAATAATCTGGACAGCCAGGGGTGCGTTTCCCAAAACCATAGTTTGCATTGCAACCAACAATGTAGCTAACTTAGTTAGCAACTATGGTTATGGGAAACGCGCCCCTGGTTAACAAGTTGCTAACTAGCACACCTAACCAGACGTCCGCTTTCTCAATTAGCCTTACCTCTGATGTTTGATAAAGTAGCGCCAATCGATGTATCCCACAGCGCCGCCACACGGCCATATCTTTAGGTTTACTACACACGCAAATTACAATGTAAATACAATAGGCCTACACCACTTATTTTTTCATTGGCATAAGGCTAAAAATATGATGAACATTTCTCTTTCAGATACCATATTATTGAACTAGTAGAAGAAAGAGGTAGCTTGTTAATATAAGGAGTGCCGACTTGTCCATCCGATCCAAACAAGTAAACCTGAGGAAAGGAGGGTATGGAGTGTGTGAGGCTAACTTTGAATGGTATGGTTTTATTTGAAATTCACATTTTCAACAAATCCCACAATTTAACACCTGCATACATAGCCACATTCTGCAGTCTACCCACAGGGAAAAGAATAGCACAATGTTGATAATGTATTTTACAGCAAAAAAGAAAGCGTCTTACAGACGATGCTGTTCCCACAATAATCAACTGCCCTAAACCCCCTCCATCAACTGCCAGTAGATGTGTCCTGCATTGAGTGGTAGTTAAGCATTTACAAAACTAAATACTGTTATTGTCTTTGAATTAACTAACATCCTGAATGGAGTGTAGGAAAGCAGGATCTCTTCGTTTGGTTGGATGAAGGTTGAAGTCATATGGCCAGCATTTACAGCACCTAAAACAGAATCAACACCACGCAAAGTAAAAAAAAAAGAAAAAACATCATGAATTACAATTATGTTCTTATGTTCTTGAAATTAAGTTACTACACCTGCACATTGCTTTGCTTAATATGATCCTTCCTACTATAAATGCTGTGATAACACAATAGGACTGAAGACTATGATACAGCTGGAGAGGCTGCCAAGTTAGGCAAATACTACGACTGACTTCTTTGAGGCCATGAACAGCCTTTTTATGTCTTAAATTCACAGTATAAATGTCTATTCAAATCCCCTACTCCAGTTTTAGCATCAGTCAAATTGTGATTACAGCACTTGATTACAAACACAAACACTTACTTCTCAGGCGCATCTCTGACCCCAATCCATGGCGTCGTCCTATAGGACCACAAAGCAGACATCAGATCCACCATCTTACGGAGAGCCTTCAGTGGATTGAGTCTTGGACCTTCAGGTTGCTAGAGAACAATACATATAGTGCAGCAATCATTCTCAGTGTGTTAACTAATGTTGAATAATAGATCTTTTTTTCCATACAGAGGGAAGTTTAAATCTAGTTACACAGTTTCATAGTGACAGGCTGTTGGTCGAAACATGTTGACCAATGCACTCAAAAAGGCTTTTCCTTGGAGTGCCTTTTGTAGAATTAGTTTCAACTTTATTTTGGTTGTGTTTCATGAAGTCTTCAGGTCTGATTGTTAGTAGCCTATATGAAATTATATTTGATATGTTTAACTTTGAAAGTCTGTAACTTGTATAGGGCAATTCCACGCAAAACTGTCACATCCATAATGCCAACTAAATACCATGGCATTGTGTTGGTGTTATGGATGTTACAGTTTTGCGTGGAATTGCCCTATACATTTGAATGGCCACAAGAGCGGACAGTTACAGAACACAGTCTATGTACATAGCATTGACTTATCCTCTGAATAACACAGGTTCAAGTTCATTCCTCCCTGTCATCGCGGGTTCATCCTCACCATCCATAGTGTCCTTCTACTCATCCAACAACTGGGGAGAGAATTAGCAAACATGACGTTCATTTTAGTGCTGCTTGATAAGGGTCTGTGCAAGACCATCCGAGAAAAACTACTCAGAACTGATGTAACGTTATTCAACACAATCGTTGAGCGCCACCCTGACTACACATTTGCCATCAGAGACAAACTTAATACAAAAATATGTAATGTGCAGGATCGGGGCAGAGATCAGTAGAGAAAATCGTCGCGTCATCGAGGACAGACAGAGAATATGGCGTAAAACTAAATGTTTCACTACGCTAGGCTGATAATAAAATTCAATGCACCAACAACTGTGTACATACCGGTACTCATTTTTTACTAGCAGCTAAACACATTTCAAAACTGCTAAATCAATGTCGCTTGCAGTAGATCTGATCCACAAGCTATAGTGATGCCGATTTAGGTAGAGCAAATATCAGTTTGTAAATTATCTTTGTAGCCTAACTACCAAATTAATCTGGTAATAATAATGTTATTACCTAAACTCCGCAGACATTTTACTACATAGATAACTCGTTACACAGACACAGACTAATCACAAATACCTTGCCACATTTCAAACTGCCACTTACCTCGAAATCAGACCACATCTTGCCACGACGATGTACCAAATCCAGTCACCCAGGCCAGCTCCAGTTGGTCACAGCAAGAGAGAGGCGCGAAAATGAAAAATCTTTGACGTTTTCATCAACGAGGTAGCGTCAGCGCATTCTGACCATGCCTTTTTAGGAGGCAGGAACTGTGTACAATGCCATTCCATTGTAGAAGCCTGTGCTGCTTTATCTTTGTATATTAAGGATCTTTGGTCACATGGTTAGCATAGTTAACATGCTAGCATGTTAGCATGCTAGTTAGCATATTTAGCATAACTGCTAAAAATGATTAGCTAAGTTAGCTAAGTCACATGGTTAGCATAGTTAGCATGCTAGTTAGCATAGTTAGCATAACTGCTAAAAATTATTAGCTAGGTTAGCTAAGTCACATGGTTAGCATAGTTAGCATTTTAACATTGTTAGCATGCTAGTTAGCATAGCATAGTAACTTGGTTAACATTATTATCTTTGTTAACATAGTTAGCATAACTGCTAGCAAACATTAGAGCCATTCCAACTGTCAGTTATCGTCAACTATCTACCTAAATAATTTAACCATTTAAACTATCCACCTATTTAACTGTTCAGTCATTCCAACTATATTAAACCTCATCTACTTAGCAACCAATATAGTTTGTTTTTATTCAGTATGATATTTTACATCATATTTTTGCATTTTCATGCACTGTATTTCCTTCAGGAAATGCTTTTCTAGTTATATTTTGTGTTTTATTTTAGTGTTTTCTTTTTATTTATTTTATATATTTTTTCCTATTGTAGCCCCCCCCCCCCCTTTTATTGTTTTTCATAAAAAAGATATAGCAGACATAACTTAAAACAAGAGAAAACTAAATCTCAATCTAAATGACCACTACCCCATCCTTACTCCTATTTACTAACTTTCCCCTTCCCTTACTCCTACTCATCCAAAGCACCAACAAACAGTTTACACACCCCTATCATCCTCACTGTCATCATCACTGTCACTGAAAAGTGTTATATTCTGAGAATCGTCATCATTCTGGCAGTCTGTTCCACACTGACATAGCTCAGTGCACGGTAGTCCATGTGATTTGCATGAACACTTGTGAGAAGCACAATCTTTTTTGCACTGACATCTTACCATCTCAATGATGGCTTCAGGTGCAGGCAGAGACTTTGTTGTGATTGGTCTCAGCTGGCTATCTCCATCTTTGAAATATCCATTCAGTAATGGGTCAAGGAACTCCTGGTGCGCAATATCTGCCTGTCCCCATACTCTGGCCTGAACATGGGCTCTCAGGACATGCTCCTTCAGAGCAGCAGATGTGGGTGGAAGCTTGTCACTCTGCCATGTGCTTGCAGAAAAGATACCATCTCAATTCTGGGATATTGTCAATCTGGATCCCCTTTGGTATGCAGCACATACAAACTTAGCCAAAGTAGACAGCTGATCCTCTGTCACTTCACTTTTTTGTGAAAGCATCTGTAGATCATTGAGGACACGATCATCTGCTTTCAAGTAGATGTTGAACCAAGTGGTCTTTCCTATTCCAGAAAAACGCCCGGTGTTGTCTGTCCTGTGAGTGCATGAAATGCAGACAAGACTTTGCACAATCTGCACCTAGAGCTGTCCAAATTTGTTCCACTTGCAGAATCCCAGATGTCATTGAAATACAAGTATCTTTCAACAGACTCTTATAGTTTGCTATGACAAGTAATAGAACATCAGTGTCAGGAGAGAAGAATATCAGCTTTGCATCAGAGGGGTTGCGATGTGATGCCAAAACTGCATGATGAATCAACAAGGTGTCTGCTTCTTCATGGTTGTTTCTTTCAAAGTGTCGTTGGATGTTGCTATTTGAGTGTCCTGCAGCAGAGGATATGATGAGCTTGGGGGAGTTATTACTGTATTCAATGGTCTTTGATGCCAGATACTCTGTGAGATCTGCTTTTGTCTGGTCATGGGAGAGTAAACGGCTCATCGGAATGCTCTTGATGTTTGTATCATCTCTAATTTGGTACTGGATAGGGTCATTTCCTCGTCTTCTTTTCTGCCTTGTGGTATGCTTCAAAGAATCAGCCTTGTATGTGTCAAATACCACAATAACCTCATCATAGTCTCTGGTTAGATACATTAGTCTGTCATAGAACCACTCACTTAGCTCTTTGACTGTGCCTACAGTTGCTGGCTTTGTCAACTTTTGAACAACCACCGAGTGGGATGAGCATTTTGAATAGAACCATGACAATCCTATGTCCTCACATGCAGGTTGTTGTTGCTTCTCATTATCTTGGTATTCCTTTGCCAGATTTTCTAAAAGATGTATCAGTTTAGATTTGTCTGAGCATTGAAGTACATCCCCACTGGGGGCAAAGAGAGCTCGTGGTGTTTGCGTGAACTCATAGTTGCCCACAGCCTGCTTTTGGTCAACATGTCTGTTAGACCTGGCAAGGACCAGTAGTCTCCCATAGAGATCTTTGGTCTCTCTCAGATCCACAGTTTTGTCTCTAACTTTTACAGAGGATTTAAGGTTGCCTGACATGAACATTTTGTTGTTTTGTTTCTTGACAGGTGACCAAGGGCTGCTGTCACCATTGATTCTGTCTTTGACATAGTCTTCATACAATTTCTGTCCAGTTGCATCAACACTCAAGATTTGTGTTACAAATTCTTGTGGGACATAGGCATGTGTGATCATGTTGTACAACCTGTCACCTTCAGCAGTAACTGGATTGCCATGAGTATGGCAGCCTTTATCTTGTTTATTGCCCGATGGTTTCTATTTATCTCACTAGGTCCTAGTCCAGGATGTTCGCTTTTGCCTGCTGTCCCAAGTCCAAACTGACTCTTAAACTCTCTTGCCAAGCATGACAATTCAGGTGTTGCTAGGAAAAACCTCTGTCTAGCATTGGCATTGTTGGAGATTCCAATCAGGCCACAGTGGAACTCCATCTCCTTGTTGAGATGTTCGCATGCATGGTCTGCACCGACTGACACAAAAGGAATGCCACTCCTTGTGACTGAGAGATTACCCTCTTGAAGTTCCTTCCAGGTCTTAGGGTGCTTAGCTTTGAGGTCATGCATGTCAGCAATGTATCTTGGCCACAGTCGCTTGTATCTGATTCTGTCAAATGCAAAGAAAAGCTTACTAAGTCCTTCTGCAGCTTGAAGATGGAGTGCAAGATCAGCAGTGCGAGGAGCTGCCACAAAGAAGAGGATTGTCTCCACTCGATGCAAGTAGTTCATGATGGATCTGAACATTGAATTTTTAGCTTTCTTTGCTTCCCACTCATTTAATGATTTCACAAATTCGGCATTAGTCAAAGCCTTAAGGAATGTACTGTTAGCCTGCATTGTGCACTCAACCTTGGTGGATTTGTCCTTCTCAGAGCAGGCTAATTCAACTTGCTCTGTTGCCTGCCAGCAAACATCTCTCAGCTGTGGGTTCTCCATAAAGAATTGCTCCAGAACCAATTCGTACAGAGCCACATATGAGTAGATATGGGCACGCAAAGAACGCTTATAGTGTGTACACTTGAGGATTTGCCTCGTTGTTGCTGTGCCAAAGACATCCGATTCTATCCAGGCATCATCTATACCTGAATTTTCTAGTCCCAAGTCCCAAGAGCTCTCAGAGCAGCCATTGTGGTGTGCAATTCCCCAAGCCTTGGAACAACGGAGTTCTTCAGATCAGGTCTGGAATCCAACAGCTGAACAACCTTCTCATAGAGGGCCATGTCAAAAGAGATAACAGTTGGATGTTCTTCACCAACTACCAGGCGACGTAGTTGGTTTGCCTGCATAATCACAGTCAGGAGGGTTGACCACTCATGTTAGTGACAGGTTGACTTTCAGATATTAATGAATCTGAAACATGGGATGTTACTTGTGCTCTCTTCTGACTTCAGCCTGGATACTGCAGAGGCAACTACCCAACCTAGGTGAGGCAGCCGATGGGTTCCAGAGATACCATCTTTATTGACTGAAAACTGCTTCACTGGTTTATTTTGCTTTGGTTTGGACTTATCGCAATGCAATATTTTTACATGGTATGGCGTGACTGACATACTGTTAGTGTCACTCATTGTCAGAGGAGGGGCAACTACTTCACCAGGAGCATCAGCTCTTTGGTATACTGCCACAACTGTTCCATGAGTGGTGCCCTTGCCATCAACTGTGTCCTCAGCAAAATCAGTGTTGTCAGCAGCAAAGCAGACAAATGTTCCCTTCTTTAGGAAAGGGGGTACATACATGCCGTGAAAGTGTTTTGTGTTTTCTACTACAGCATTGGCAAGAGCCGTTTCCAAAAGTAGGGTGCGGCCATATGACACACAATAGCCCTGCTTATTCAGAAGACCCATCAGTTTTTTACTTCGTGTATCATGGTGAACAGTCAGGGCTAGTCCTAAGACTTGTGGATTTTCTCTTGCCTGTTGCTGTCTGAATACCACTGAGTCTTGGCTTGGCTTGTACCTCACCTGTCTATTGGACCTAAATTCATAGAGGATGTTTTGGCTTATTGTGAGTGCCGTTCGGTCAACAAAATTGGTCCTTGTTTTAGTTTCCAATTCATGCACAGGCCCCACGATGATCCAACGGATCATACTGTACATATTGGAATATCATTAGTGTTACTTGATACTGGAATGACATTTGATGTTTTTTCTTGTTTGAAACCACCAATTACCTTGCGTATGATCTTTGCCGCTTTAAAGATTGTATTCATGTTGTCTTCATCATTACCATCACACGTAATAGCAGAATGAACCATATCTTCCTCGCATGCATCAAGAGCATACAAGACTGCAGGCTTCCTTCTGTTCTTCTGAAGAACTGATCTTATATTTGGTAATTCATTAAGGATCTTGTCCTTTAACCACTGTCTGGTGAAGGCCGGGAAGTGGTTTTCCAAGCCCTCTGTTCCGAGCATACTCAGATATGTGGTTTCAACGTCATCCATGGAGAGGAAGGCCTTGTTTTGAGTTAGCACATCAACAAGGTTGATCAACTCGATTAAACATGCAGTCTGCAGTGGTTTTACTTTAGATGAATGCTTTGATTCACTTTCTTCTCGCATTACATTGAACACATGTTTTCTCCAACAGGATTTATGATATCGAATATCAATTGCATGAGCATCTGTTGGTGAGACATGTGTTCAGTCTTGTCATGAACACTGGGTTTTGGGATTTATCTACAGCTGACTTGAGAGTTTGTCCAGCATTTTCAGTGTAGACTTTGAACAACTCCTCATCACCAACTTCTTGACAGAAGAAACATATTATTGTCCAGCGGCACGGTACATGACCTTGTGAATGGGAGAGACTGACTTGATGAACACAAGCATTATCCAGGCCCAGTGGATAATGCTTGTTCATAACGTTATCAGGCTAGCCTAATGTGTTTTGCATTTGTGGTGTCTTGATAGCAGCTGCCAAAAAAAAAAATGCTCATCTTAGTAGTGTGTGTGTCTAAATATGTGATGTGACAGAGAGAAAGAGCGCTATCAACAATGTTGTAGTCAGTGTTAACACATTGGTATGTTAGCACGTTAGCAGTGAGAAGTGTGTGTGTGTGTGTGTGTGAGAGTGAGAGAATGTGAGAAAGAGAGTCAAAGAGATAAATACAATACAATGTTCTTATCAGTGAAATCAGGCTGCTGTGTACTTCACCATCAAAATCCAATTGGCATGTTAGCACGTTAGCTGTGAGTGTGTGTGTGTGTGTGTAAGAGAGACAAAGAGATAAATAAAATACAATGTTATTTTATCAGTGAAATCAGGCTACTGTGTACTTCACCATCAAAATCCAATTGGCATGTTAGCACGTTAGCTGTGAGTGTGTGTGCGTGTGTGTGTGTGAGAGAGACAAAAAGATAAATAAAATACAATCTCCTTTTATAAGTGAAATCAGGCTACTGTGTACTTCACCATCAAAATCCAAGTTAACAAAGCTAAACCTTTGTCTTTAACCTTCAAAATATGTTATGTGTGGTGTGACAGAGAGAGAGCGCTAACACATTGGCATCTTAGTACGTTAGCAGTAGAGCCCGACCGATTTATCGGCGGGCCGATATTAGGCATTTTCCAAACTATCGGTATCGGCATTTATAATGGCCGATAAATTAATATTTTAAAAATAAAATAAAAACGGACTAAACACCCTTCAACCATGTCATGAGTGTTGGCGTTGTATAGTTTGTCCACCAGAGGGCACTCTACACTGTCCCTGCTGGCAACACGTGTATAACGCGCCACACATCCTGCAACCTGCTGATCCAGCCAGAGTCGGGCAGAGAGAACCAGTTATCCGCGAGTGAGATCATGTTCAAGGTGATTTGGTCACGAGACATACATTGCTTGAATAACAATTAAAAGAACATCCCCATCAGTTTTCTTAACTCAAATAAGCATGACAAAATTCATGAAAACAATGTCCAGTTTTGCTGCTGTTAAATAAGTCGAGTGAAGCGGAATTAGCTAGTAATTACATTACGTTGTTACAGTGTAGTTGACTGTCTGTCCTTTTAACTTTTGACAATGTGACTGAAGATGTATTTCTTTAATAGCGTGACAGTTATAGCAGTGAAACGTATCATCTTTCTCCGGCCTGTTATTTTGAAAGCGCATGTTTTACAATTTGCAGTATGACGTTATCCATTGCTAAATTATGGCTCATCATAGACTAGCTAACCACAAAGCTAGCTAATGCCATGAATATCAGTGGAAGACCGCTAACGTTAACATTAATGAGCTTGGAAACCACAACAAACTTATTCTGCCTAAATAAAGTATTATAACTAGTATATCTGTAGTTACAGTCCCTGCATTGTAAAATGTAAGTTAGACGTGCAAGGAGTGAATATTTAGACATAGAGAAAAGGTATCAAACGTAGCTTGTGCATAAAAGTTAGCTTTTCTTTTACACGTGTTTGAAATCCAATGACGCCAAGTGTGCGTTTCAGACTGTCGTTCAGCCGCATCATTAACGAGTTACATAATGGATTTAGATCACTAAATAGTAGGTTTTAGAAGGCAGGCAGCAACTGATGATTGAAAATGGTTTGATGTAGCTTGATGGAAATAATTTTAAAAGTGCAGGTAAAGGGATAAGCAAGCTGACATTGTAATTATAAGGTAGCTTATAAGGCAATAGGGACTAATTATTACACACGCACACTCAAACATTTTGGAGTGACCTTTATCTTGTTTAATGATAATACAAATGATGATGATAGTAATAATGTCATCATTTTTTGTAATTATTAAGTCTTAGTTCAAAGTTATATTTATGAAGCTTACCAAGTCTTTTAATACTGGTAACTTTGATTTGGTTGTTGTTATTGTGTTTTTGTTCAAAACACTAAGTTTCATATCTAAGTTTCATATCTATTTTTATACATTTTATTTATCAGAACTTTAATATATTTCGATGTTCCTCTGTTCCACTGTGACAATATTATTTAAAAATAAACAAGTTTGTTTTTAAAATGCATTATCATATAATTTTTGTCAATACTCATAAATAACTACAAATAACTAATGTTAGGGAAATCTGTTAATGTTTTGTTGCGCGTTTCTGAAAAAAAAAAATATCGGCCGATATATTGGAATATCGGATTTTTAAATCAACAAATATTTGTATCGGTATCGGCCTTCAAAATCCTTTATCGGTCGGGCTCTAGTTAGCAGTGAGTATGTGTGTGAGGGTGTGAGTGAGTGATGTGTGTGATGGTGTGAGTGTGAGAAAGAGAGACAAATAGATAAATACAATGCAAGGTTTTTGTATTGTGTTTTTTGTTATCGATTTTATCAATGAAATCAATCTACTGTGTACTTCACCACCAGAGGGGGGTGAATGCGGCACGGTCAATTATATTGAACTATAAACAAAACTAGAAAACGCAATTCCAGGGAATTACTAGTGCATGAAAATGCAAAACATATGGTGTGAAATATATTGTTAAAACAGATGATGTGCTAATTGGCAACCAACATGAAGAGGTTTAATATAGTTGGAATGACTAAACTAGGTAGATGAGGTTTAATATAGTTGGAATGACTGAACTAGGTAGATGAGGTTTAATATAGTTGGAATGACTGAACAGTTAAATAGGTGGATAGTTTAAAAGGTTAAATTATTTGCTAGGTAGACAAGGTTTAATATAGTTGGAATGACTGGACAGTTAAATAGGTGGATAGTTTAAATGGTTAAATTATTTGCTAGGTAGATGAGGTTTAATATAGTTGAAATGACTGAACTAGGTAGATGAGGTTTAATAGGCTATAGTTGGAATGACTGAACTAGGTAGATGAGGTTTAATACAGTTGGAATGACTAAACAGTTAAATAGGTGGATGGTTTAAAAGGTTCAATTATTTGCAGATAGATGAGGTTTAATATAGTTGGTATGACTGAATAGTTACATAGGTGGACAGTTTAAATGGTTAAATTATTTAATGGGGAATTATTGTAGTGAGGACTTTTATTTTGAAACAGTTGTGGACAGAGGAAACAGTTTAACATGATGTGTAGTCTTATAGAATGAGACTGTATGCTTTTAAAGCCTGAGAAACTGACAGTTGGCCACCTGGCAGAAGATTCTAATTGATGTGATGTCATAAAGGCCCAATGTTAAGTCAATGGGGAAATTTTGAATAGTTTTTAATTAATAGTTTAAAATGTATAAAAGTTACAAAGCACCCATGTCCTAAGTAAGACCTACGTAACATAGTTTGAATGAAGTTTCTACGTTAAACGGTTGAAGCTGCATTAAACGCGTTAGAAGAAGATTAATAACTAGAAAAGCATTTCCTGAAGGAAATACAGTGCATGAAAATGCAAAAAATATGATGTAAAATATCATACAGAGTAAAAACAAACTATATTGGTTGCTAGGTAGATGAGGTTTAATATAGTTGGAATGACTGAACAGTTAAAGGAACACGCCACCCAATGTCAGTAGTAATATATGTTCTTACCTTAATTGCTTTAAAATGAATTGCGCTGTCTGTCTGAAAAAGACGCGCTCGTGCAGTCAAAATGAATGGGAGTCTTCAGAACAGGCTTTCAGTCACCCTGACATAACAGTGTGTAAAGTAGCCTATAATGTGAATGACTTGTTATTTTATCAAGGATTTCTTTCTTTTTGCAAAAAATAAAGTACAATAGGCATTAATTAGTAGGCCAGGAGCATGTTGAAATTATGTGGCAAATTGCGTTTTTTATTACAATGATAAAATTGTAAAAGGACGTGACCGAAGCTGAGGCAAGCCAGGCAATAGGCCTATAGGCCCGACGGTAATTGTAAAGCAATTTACAAAAGATTCACTGAACAAAAATGCTGATGTGGTACATGAAAATGTAGCTAAAAATGTGGAGAATGCAATGCAATCAAGCATTTTGGACGATATATTGTCACAGTATAGGCAACAGGCCGATGTGCGTTTTATTTGGAGACTGTTTTGCGAGACAGAGACTGAGTTTGCTGCTGATATTCTGGGGATAGGCTACAACATAGCCAATGTACGACTTTAGCCTTTTAATATATTTGCTGCATTGGATCAGTCTTCCTAGAACAGGCAAGGGCTTTCTAAGCTCACGTCAGCAGCGCTGCATCACCCCCTACATTAAAACAACCAGCGGATGGTGGGCGGGTGCCGTTTCGAAGATTGGTCAAAAAACTTTGGTGTTGATGGATGGCTGATGGATGATAAGTTTTGCTATGCAGTTATGGTTGAAATAATAGCCCATCAGCGCATCTCTAGTGTGTGTGCCTCTCTCGCTCAGAGGGGAGGGAGAGGCTGAGGGTCGATCCAGTATGGATTCTAAACTCTGTGGTGGATAGGATCTACAATTAGGTGTTAACAATACTACTACGCTAGGTCGAAGTACTCCCAAGTGCTATTGCGCCACACATTGTAGTTCTCCGGTTTATTCGCTTGGAAAATCGCCACGTTTCATGTTGCGTGGCCGTAGCATTTCTATCAACTACTCGTGCAACTGTATTTAAGTCGGTAAAACGTGGATGTTTTTGATTACTTCTACGCTTAGTTGCCGTCAAAGCCCGCTAGCATAGCAACATGCTAACACAGTCCAGCCGCGCACCAGAGCGTTTGAGTGCACGTACGGACACGGGAGAGGTATGACTCAACTCGTGAAAGTTAAGGTAAGAACATATATTACTACTGACATTGGGTGGCGTGTTCCTTTAAATAGGTGGATAGTTTATATAGTTAAATGATTTGCTTAGTAGATAAGGTTTAATATAGTTGGAGTGATTGAACGGTTAAATAGGTGGATAATACTTAACTTAGTTAACTTAGCTAATGTTTTCATTTTTAGTAGTTATGCTAACTAGCATGTTAGCAATGCTAACATGCTAACTATGTTAACCATGTGACTTAGCTAACCTAGCTAATCATTTTTAGCAGTTTTGCTAACTATGTTAACTAGCATGCTAACATGCTAGCATGCTAACATGCTAGCATGCTAACATGCTAGCATGCTAACTATGCTAACCATGTTACTTAGCTAACTTAGTTTAAAAGTTAAATGTAGATAGTGTAATGGATGTTGATAGACAGAAAGTTGAATGGATGTTGATAGGCAGATTGTTTAATGGATGTTGATGGATAGTTTAATGGGTGGATGAGTGAATGGTTTGAAGAGGATGAATGGATAGAAAGTTGGATGAAATGTGTCTTATATCCTTGTAGAATGGGGAGACAGAGAGAGTTGGTCTAGTTCAGTAGAAAGCAGTTGATACAGGTGCAATCAGTTGAACTGATTCTTTGATGGGGCCTAGATGAGCAGCTGGAAGATAATACCAGGTGCAAATCAAGTTAATTAGTCCATTGTGATGTCATCAGCCCATGTTAAGTCTATGGGGACATTTTGAGCAGTTTTTAATTAATAGTTTAAAAAGTATAAAAGTTACAAAGATGAAAAATACAAAGCCCACATGTCATAAGTAAGACCTACGCAACGCAGTTTGAATGAAGTTTCTACGTTAAACGGTTGAAGCTGCATTAACTGCGTTAGAAGAAGAAAAATAATAAGAATAAGAAGAAGAAGAAGAAGAAGAAGAAGAAGCCTAGACAGAACAGTACAGTGCATTTTCATGCACTGTAATAAGCATAAGAATAAGAAGCCTAGGAAGAACAGTACAGTGCATTTTCATGCACTGTAACTAGAAAAGCATTTCCTGAAGGAAATACAGTGCATGAAAATGCAAAAATATGATGAGTTCATATGGTTAAATTATTTGCTTGGTAGATAAGGTTTACTATAGTTGGAATGACTGAACAGTTAAATAGGTTGATAATTGAAATGGTTAAATTATTTAGGCAGATAGTTGACGATAACTAACAATCGGAATGGCTCCAATGTTTGCTAGTAGTTATGCTAACTATGTTAAAGATAATAATGCTAACCAAGTAACTACGCTAACTAGCATGCTAACAATATTAAAATGTTAACTATGCTAACCAAATGACTTAGCTAACCTAGCTAATAATTTGTATTAGTTATGATAACTATGCTAATTAGCATGCTAACATGCTAATTATGTTAACCATATGACTTAGTTAACTTCGCTAATAATTTTTAACAGTAATGCTAACTAGCATGCTAACATGCTAGCATGCTAACATGCTAGCATGCTAACTATGCTAACCATGTGACTTAGCTAACTTAGCTAATCATTTTTAGCAGTTTTGCAAAAAATGCTAACTAGCATGCTAACATGCTAGCATGCTAACTATGCTAACCATGTGACTTAGCTAACTTAGCTAATCATTTTTAGCAGTTTTATAAAAAATGCTAACTAGCATGCTAACATGTTAGCATGCTAACTATGCTAACCATGTGACTTAGCTAACTTAGCTAATCATTTTTAGTAGTTTTATAAAAAATGCTAACTAGCATGCTAACATGTTAGCATATTAACTATGCCAACCATGTGACTTAGCTAACTTAGCTAATCATTTTTAGCAGTTTTGCAAAAAATGCTAACTAGCATGCTAACATGCTAGCATGCTAACTATGCTAACCATGTGACTTAGCTAACTTAGCTAATCATTTTTAGCAGTTTTGCTAAAAATGCTAACTAGCATGCTAACTAACATGCTAGCATGCTAACTATGCTAACCAAGTTACTTAGCTAACTTAGCTAACTAGCTACAGTGGGTAGGAGTCATAGTTGATGACAAGTAACAGTTACAATGGCTGAACAGTTAAAAAGTTCAGTAGTTTAAAGGGTTAAATTGTTTAACAGTGAAATATTGTAGTGAGGACTTTTATTTTGAAACAGTTTTTGGCAGAGGAAGCAGTTGAACAGGATGTGTAGTCTTAATAGGTCCAGTTTGTATGCTTAACCCTCTATACCCCGTAACGGCCGTCGACGGCCGTTCTGTATTCTCCTGTAACGGCCGCGGCCGGCCGCAATTCTTAAAGAGACATCTGCTACAGTATAACCTTCATACATGAAATAATACAGCGTTAGTGGGTACATAAACACCAGACTTTTATTTTGACACACTTAAATGGCTAGGTCGCTATTGACATTTCTCCGGTATTTTTGAGTTTAGCCTGTTGACTGACCGGCTGAGGACCTACGGTGCCTCTGGAGTTATGGCTTCTAACAAGCGTCCGCGTTAGATGAGATAGTATTGATGTGCATCCACCATGTTTTGATGTAAGTGACGATCATATTGATGTAAGAAAATGACAAAATAAAAACATGAAAGTGTAATATATTTAACGTTAGCATCCTCCCGTTTGTCATGACTGACATAGCTGCCTCTGGCATAAAACAAATCGTATGGCTGTCACTGTGAAAGTTTGAGTTTGAGTTTAGCTAGCACCAGCAAAATATAGGCATAATTCAGTGATGGGTCATGGCCTAATTAACAATAAAGTTTATGATAAACCCATGCCAGGTTTATTTGCAGTTATATCTTAACACATAACATTAACATTACCCCTTTCTGGCATGTACAGTAAAGCTAACATTATCAAATCCCACTTACAGTTATTGCAAACTAGGCTACTATTATGTATGTCTCTCTCAATGAGTTTTTATGTTGACTAATAACCAAAGCGGGAACCACCGTTGTGTTTTCTGCTTATGGATGTTAGGAAAATGTATTTGTATACAAGTAGGCCAATGTCTCGTCATCTTTGTGATTACAAAAAAGCCTGCTAATTTGCTACCTTCACTGATGTAACGTTAGTCTGAGACTCGTAATGTTAACGTTAGCACAGGATAGGTTGAAGGTTAGTGAACGAGTGCCACAGGTTCATTATCATCAACTGATCAAGTTTAGATAAATGATATAACATGATGTGCATGTAAAACAAAACGTAAATCCATGTCAGGTTTAACAGTCCCTGTTCTTGGTGACATGCTTATCAAATGAGTCACGATTTCATGCGCTATGCTTCTGGCCTACGTTAGTTCATATCCTCATCATTTTTTAGCTGTAGCCTAAGGCTTACTGTCCAGCTAAATCCCAAATAAGTGCAAGATATGCCAGTCTATTTCAATGAAATCAGTACTCATATAGTATCTTGTTTCCCAGCTTCTAATACAGAAATATGTGAACCATATTTATAACTTTTTGTTAGTGAAAGACTTTGAGACTGTAAGTGAGTAGGCCTATGGCCGTCTATGGGAAACATGAACATATAATTCTTAATGGATCATATATCATTTGAAAGAGCAATTTCTAATCTTTAAACTGAAAGAAACTTACAATTGACACTTTTCATTAGATTTTTAGTTATTCTTGGTTATTTGAAATGTTTCTCAAATTGCCATTTTCTCTTAGAATTCCCAGGAATCTGGGGCATTGTTGTAGAATTCCACTGGGGTATTCATAAATATCAGCTGATGTCATAGACGTTCACAGACGTTCGATAAAACTCACCGACGCCATATTGAGTACCTTGGTACCCACTGACAGTCTATGTATAGAACGCATTGGTTTGGGTACCAAGTCCGACTCCGAGCTCGCTCGTCAGCCGCTATACCTAAACAAAGATGCCTTCAATCTGTTGTGCTGTGGGATGTAGCAACAAAAAAGGGGACCAAACGTGTCATTTTATAGACTTCCCAAAGACGAGGATAGACGTCAACGATGGCTTGCAGGGATTAAAAGGGCAGAATGGACACCCACCGGTAGCAGTCGACTTTGCAGTGCACATTTTGTCTCTGGTGAGTAAGGATTTCATAACATAGCGAGCTAGCTACTGTCTATGGCTAGCTATCGCGAGCTAGCTATCGCGAGCTATGCTAACCTAGATATTTGTATACATATGTTATAACATGACAAATGTTAAGCATTAAGAAGGAATTAAGACACTGTGTCTAACAGAAGCACAAGGTTAGAGTAGTAGCTCACTGTGGGCTTTACAATGTAGCTTTCTCAAACTAATGACACAAGCAACTAGTGTTAGTGTCCAGGCAGGACAATCTGTTTTCATCATGACAGCCTTATGCTTGTAGCCACTGTTCTGCATCAACTTTATGTGGTGAATACCATTCATTTCAATGACATTGGATATTTTTCTAGTAAGATATATATAATAGTGACTACTGTTGCTGCTCTGAAACAGTTGGGCTTACTATTCATAACCTAAATTCTGCCTTGTATTACCTTGTTTATTCATTCTGTAATGTCAGTTGTGCTTCCCACCTTTGTCTTGACAGGTGGGAAAAGCTCAAACCCTCTGTGCCCCGACTTTGTTCCAACCATATTGTGCAGCTTCACCCAGCTGAAATTGAGTCGTCTCGGGGACTGGCGGCTGTGCGCATTCACATAGAAAGGGTAATAGGTCTTGTAAGGAATAAGTACACCATTCTGCAGGGAACCATACCCTTATCACTGTGTTACGCATCTCCAGATGGACTCTGTCCACTGGACAAGATGGTGAGAGTGTGTTGTGCCCTATGTAATTTTTGTGCCCCTGTTGTTCCATCAGAGTGATGGCCTGTACATCTATGACTTCTGTCAATTACATAGTATATGTTTCTATCTATTAAAGAAAGTTTTGAGAACAGAGGATTAACGTGTAGTCAATTTGTCATTTTACTTAAATACCCATGTTGGGACAGAAGAAATCACATGGTAAGACAAAATCACTATTTACAGATTGCATTTCAAGTGGTAAGGTCCCAATATATCATCACAATAAAATTAGACAACTTAAAATATAAAAAAAGTGCTTCATTTTTTCTGTATTTTCCTACATTCACAACATTTCCACACCTTAGGAATTCTAGTCAGCTGCAAGCAAGAAACATGAACCCTCTTTTGCACTGTTTAGATGCACAGATAACCACATTCTCTGAATCACCATCCGGTTCACCACAGTAGCATCCTGACTGGGGCTGTTGCTCTGAGCTTGAAGAAAACACTGTGCGGGGTACTGTGTAATACTTTCCAAGAAGTTCTGGCAGAATCTTTGTTTTAACAAATCGCTCTACTCTGCTGTATGTCTCGTTAAAAAAACACTTCATCAAACTGAATTCTTTGTATGAACATCTCAGTGGGACTCCAGACAACAAAGTCACAATACTGTACCCCTGCAATGCACATTTGGACTTGGACTTGTGACATGTACTTGTGATTCGGTTTTAGGGCTATGACGTTGTCCTTCGCCAATAGACAGAAATTGGTGTCAGTGTTGCAGCTATTCATAACAGAGTCTTTATTAAGTGTAAAGGGGCACCGATCCATGGCCAAGATGTGTTGATGATCAGGCCTGATGTCTGCACTTGAAGATCTGTGTGCCCTTGCATCGCTGTGATGTACTGTGTCCTTGCTGTGGGCTCATTCTTATTTCCCCATCTAGAAAAATACAAAGAATTGTTTAGACAGGCTTCTTATACTTCACTAAAAAACTACAGTATCCCACGTCACTTCCAAACTACTGTGTTAAGTCTTCTCTATGGAGAGCATCATTTATATGATTCACCTTTTAATTGTGTTCGCTATTGCTTATCCTAGCCATTAGGGGGAGTATTGCACAGGGTGTGGCACATCACATGGGTATTAGGCTCCTTAATCAATTAGGAAGAGGTGTGAAAGGAGGGGACCAGTCGTGAAACACCCACTACACCTACAGCATGCTGTCAGCGCATTGCACAGACACTGTATTTACTTAGGCTATATCATAGCACTTTAAGAAGAAATGTAAAAAGTGTGGTACTTAAATATGAATTAGTTGATGGCAAAATTGTTTGTATTAAAGCAATATAGCACCAATGATCGTGGGGTTGGTAATGGATATTCCCAAGGAGATGGTTCGGTCGTAACCAAAACTGGAGGCCGGTGGCCCAGGTAAAACGCAGTTGTGACTCGTGGGAATATCCATTGCCAACCCTATGATCAACCGTGGTGTATTGCTTCAAATGTCTTTGACAAATGAAATGAATACCAGCACTGTGAGAGTTCCTTTAGTTATGTGGTCTTTCCTTATGCATTTAAATATTTACCTCATAGCCTCTGTGGACAACTTACAGGACCTGGGATAGCAAATCCTTTTAATCAGGGACACAGCGCTGTCTGTCCTGCTTGCCTCATGGAACACTGATGCTGTTACTCTCCCAGCTCTCTGCTCAAACCAAAGCTTACTGCCTGCCTGTTGTCTAGTTGCCTCTTCAACTGATAAGCACTGAAATATTTTGTAACGGTTAATGTTATTTCAACACGATGCAGCTATTAATGTAAACATAAGAAAAAAGTGATTGACATAACTCACACAATATCAATTACTGTACACTACCTGGCTACCGATTCAACAATACGTACCTCTTGCTCAGTTAAATGAAGGTCATTGAAGACCCTCTCACTCTGCTAGTAACGTCCTTAGATCAGTGCCTATCAGAGCACTGTTGTAGAGGTTTGAAAGTGGCTCGGGCAAATTTAGCTGCAAAGTTTTCGGCATATACCTATCTGAATGACCCTCAATTACTGACAAAATAGCAGTCCCCTTGCTATTTTTGGCCTCCATGTCACACTCATAAAGCTTGTTGAATAGCTCCATATATTCGGCTTCTGTAGGAACTATGCTGGGTGATGGTATATTGATTACAGGCCTATGTGGCACAAAAATACTTGACAGTTCATTGTACTGCACCTTGCCGGTCTTACTTGGCGGGGCCCAGGCACAGGGCATGTCCGTGCAGGACACGTTGTCTTTTTGTTCAACGGCAACTAAGCGGGCATACATGAGGGCAGCTGCATGTGAACAAGCTTCACCCAGTCCCACCTTGCAGGTGCAGTGGGCCACACGAATGGTCCCATCCTCCTGGACCACGATCCATGGCTGTGTGGATGTTGTGTTGACAGCTTGAGAGTGATTCACCTGAAGTGAGGAAGTAAGATCAATTAGTTTAGCAAGAATTTGCAATGTTAAGACATCTGATTTGTTTTAACATCCACTAAACAGAATACTGGAAATCCTGGGTAAGGACATGCCATCCACTACACAACAGATTATTGCCAAGCCTATCCTTGCACTGTTTACTTTTGCACTATTGAACTTAGGCTACTCTACCATAGCACTTTACCATGGTCAGTATCACAGGATCAGTCCCTATCAGGCCTTGTAATCACTTCAGTAATCAAATCAAATCGGTTGTTTGAATTTCCACTGGGGAGTCTAAAGTCTATCTATCTATTTCTACTCTTGAGAGAGTTGACAAGCTGCACATTGCTTGGGGTAGCAGCGACACCTGTGCTTTTCTTCCCCAAAACATGAAAACGTCAACAACAACCATCCAAAACGTCATGTTTTGCATTAGGCTAAGCATGAATTAGGCGAAGTCTTCTAGTTTATGATATCATACTGTAGCTGTAGGATTGAGCGAGGCTCTGAAAGATGATACAACTCAATAGTGGAGTGCTCGCGTTGAAGTTGAAGTTACACTATTTTTTGTAAGACTTTTTTTTTTTTTTTTTTAAAGGTCGATGTGATAAACACGTTAACGTTGACAGCACTTTCAAGTAGTTTGCAGACCATGGTACTGATGCTTTAGCTTAGCCTCATTCTAGCTAACCTACAGTGACAAGCTAGCAGCTAAGAGTATCAGCTAGCCTACAGCTGAGGTAGATATCGGTGAGCAGCTGTTTACAAAGTTGATAAAAAAGAGTAGGCCTACTTACCCTTCCTTTGACGAGAAAGTGCTTCTTCTTGAAGAGACATATTTTCGGGTCAAGGACCCAGCCCGCAACAAAATACCTGTACGCCTCCGTGCTCTTAAAAGCTTTAAGCGATGCTCCGGTGTACGATGATGGATGATGTATGAGGTAAATGTAAATATCGTGGAAGTGGATGTCAGGCAGTGTGTTGGTGGACAAAACTGATTTAAAAAACTCTCCCGGTACTGTATACGGATCACACCCAATACACGCAATTTTCTCCTCGTATCTCCGATTTTCCTCGCTGTTTAGATGTGACAGACTCATGTTTAGGCGATAGTTAACGTCTGACAGCTGAGCTGACGGGGGAGGGGCATTGGAAGCCGCAAGTAGGTACTCAAAATGGCGCAGTTCTCACTGGGTACCTAGAGCGGATGACGTAACAATTAACAACGTGACGTGAGTGATAACTATGAATAGAGGGTTAAAGCCTGAGACTGGCAGTTGATGCAGCTGGCCCGAACACCTGCCATAGGATTCTAATTGCTTAACGGCTCTATTGTGATGTCATCAGCCCATGTTAAGTCTATGGGGAAATTTTGAACAGTTTTTAATTAATAGTTTAAAAAGTATAAAAGTTACAAAGCTGAAAAATACATAGCAGGCATGTCCTAAGTAAGACCTACGTAACATAGTTTGAATGAAGTTTCTACGTTAAACGGTTGAAGCTGCATTAAGTGCGTTAGAAGAAGAATAAGAATCAGAAGAAGCCTAGGAAGAACAGTACAGTGCATTTTCATGCACTGTAATAAGAAGAAATCGGATAACAGTAGATTGCATTTTCATGCACTCTAATAAGAATAAAATGCCTAGGAAGAACAGTACAGTGCATTTTCATGCACTGTAATAAGAAGAAGCCTTGGAATAACAGTATAGTGCATTTTCATGCACTATAATAAAAAGCCTAGGAAGAACAGTACAGTGCATTTTCATGCACTGTAATAAGAATAAAAAGCCTAGGAAGAACAGTACAGTGCATTTTCATGCACTGTAAATATTGAACATCGAGCAATATCTTACTGTATAAGCAGAGGATGCAAGTTAACAAAGCAAAACTTTTGTATTTTATGACCTTCAAAATATAGTATGTGTGTGGTGTGACAGAGAGAGCTACCACATTGGTATGTTAGCACGTAAGCAGTGAGTAGTGTGTGTGTGTGTGTGTGAGGGTGTGAGTGTGAGAGAGAGACAAAGAGATAAATACAATACAATGTTTTTTTGTATTGTGTTTTTTTATCGATTTTGTCAGGCTACTGTGTACTTCACCACCAGAGGGGGGTGAATGTGGCACACAGTCAACTATATTCAACTATAAGCGAAAATATCGAACATCGAGCAATATCTTGCTGTATAAGCAGTCTGAGTGAGCTCTGCCACCATAAGAACAGTCTTTATATGGACACAGAGGACACTGTTGGTGGAATTTTGAAAGATATCTTATTTTGTCATTGGATGAGCAACCCAGACAGGGTTCTGATTTGTCAATAAAGTGACTTGTGGGCCACACCCCTTCGATTCGGATGGGGAGATCTCAACAATTCCATAGAGCATCACAGTCCCGCCCCTCCTCCGAGAGAGCTTAGTTTCCAGAAGTAAATTTCCCATTCATTTCTCCCATTGACGTTTTGGAAAAATCCGTATCTAAAGAGTTTTAGAGCATGTCTTAGACTAATCAGCTACAGCGTAACTCATAAGCATACAACATATCATTTCGAGTGAAAAAACGAAGAGAAAGTCCAAAAAAAGTCAAAGGTACAAGACTGTGTACATATTTTTATTTCCGAGCGACGGAACTACTCATCCCATAAACCACCGCGCCTCACTGAAAAATATATAAGCAGCACGAACCAGCGCGAAATCATTTCCAACCGGCGACAGCACGCAAACCCTTTTCTCCAAACAATGATTTTTATATAGTTAATAGCAGTTATTTCAGGAGTAATCGTGTAAATAATAGTGTTTTGGTATTGAATGTTATATTTACCATCGTGTGTTTTTTATATCGTGTGTGTGAAACTGGCTAACGTTAACGTTAGCAACATTGTGCAGTGCTTCATATCTGACTGCCATCCTGATGCATGGACCGGTGCATGGTCTGCTCTTGGACCACCATATTCAGTTTATTAACTTCCTGTGAATTATTATGACCGCCGCTAGCGAAGCGGTCATATAGGGATTGTCAAAGTTTTTTTTTTTTTTTTTTCCCCGTCATCTACTTCCTGAATTTTTGGTCAACGATACCCGGGACACCGAACCACCGGGGCACATGAAATTTGGTGGGTATGTAGCCCCACTAGACTTTTACGGACACTCCCTCCCCGTGCTGGGCCCCCCGAACCGCAAAAAAAGCAGTTTTTCCTAAATAACTACCTGAACCGTGGCACTGAGGATGAAGAATCTTTTATGGTATGTTGGTCTCAAGGGCCCACATCAACCTGGCCCATAATCACTCATTTGTGATTCGCACCCCCCCGGTAAAAAATGAAAATGCAGTATTATTCTGCTTTAATCGCCCTTATCTTCAGTTAAGATGTTCAGAACTGCACCAAATTTTATGTGTATAATTGACCTGGCATTCTCTGGGGGTATGCCAAGTTTCATAGAATTTCATCCATGGGGGGGGTCCTAAAAAAATTAGGTTATGTGTACATTTAGTGACTGTATACTCATTGGCCTGTAGATGGTGGTGCACACACACACAGGCACCCACATACTATCGGTATTAGAACGGCCGATACATAATTACAAATTCAGTAGGATTAAAAGAAAGCCAAAATAAATATTCATCATCATCATCATGGCTGCATTTCCAGTATTGGCGATAAGTAGTCGTTTGTCCACTAGATGGCGCATCGTTGCAGTGAGACGTAATTTTGTTGGAAGTTAAAAGTGGGTTGGAAAAACAATGGACGCTTCCTACAAGGACTGTTTACCGCAGAGAACGTCTAATAAGGATAGAACAATGTTCACATGAAATGTAATTCCCATTTCTTCTTGAAGTCGAAATAAATCTGAGGATGTTTATCGGACATGCTTGGTTTTTACTGCAGGTACGTTAATCTTATAATATCAATAAGGAGCTAGGTAATGTTACCGTTAGCGTTGGTTGAGTGATGGAGGCCAATTTGATTGATTGCATTTGTAGAAAACTATAAATGCGGTTATACCAAGCAAATTGATAGCAGCACTGTAATTGTATCTTTCGACTGTCATTTGT
Source organism: Alosa pseudoharengus (assembly GCF_046254945.1). NCBI lineage: Eukaryota > Metazoa > Chordata > Actinopteri > Clupeiformes > Clupeidae > Alosa > Alosa pseudoharengus. The sequence continues at coordinate 1,114,116 of NW_027468598.1, read as the reverse complement.
TGCACGTGCTACAAAAATCATTCTGTGCAATGGACGATTTACCAACGTTACACCGGTCTGATACAGTTTTGCCTATACATGCGTGAGACTGAGACGCCTGTTTATTTTGTTTTAAGTGCGTGCAGGGTGTGAGAGGGGAATCGATGTGCTTTGATTCCAGCTTGGTAGTTGTAGTCTGTGAAATTAAAAAGCATGTGTGTGTGAAGTATCCAAACAATGACACCTTCATTTCATTTCATTATGGCTGCTTTAGCAACACACCTTAAGCTACTGTGTAGTGGGTCCCATTTAGAAGTGGCTACTTCATTCGCGCTTTCCTTGACTCATGGAGCTGTGTGAATTTTATTACAACTTTTCGCCACGATATGGCAGTTTAAGTCCGCTTGATACTGTAAGGCGTAAGCCATTGGTTTCCAAAGGAGATTTTATTTGTGTCGCCAGCATAGCCCATTGACAATTTATGTTGTAAATAGGCCTACCTTATAAGCCTACCTGTAGCTTAGGGAAGCTAACAGCTTTCTATTAGGATCTAGTTTGTTAGTTACAGTTTTGTCATAACTCCCTGATGCATTTTTGCATTTAGAATAGCCAGAGCGTGGATATCTCAATCGGAAAATTAAACAATATCGGGTGCCTATGGACTAGGCTGGGTGAACCCAGCCTGATCTGCCCGCTATTTATTTTTTGATTTCTTAAAAGATTGAGCTTGGTCTGGTGAAAGCCAGACTAGCCATGGACCTCAGTTACACAATGCAAGGGAACATGAATCAGCCTATATTTGCACGAACAATAACGGACAACAGCTCTTCAACTTTGGCCCGTTAAAATGTGTATAAACAGTCTAGCGACGCATTTCATCAAGGCCCATTTGGACAGTTATTTGCACCATTGGCTAGATGTAAAACAGCATTTCGTTTCAGACTACTGTTACTTAATGTGTGCATTAACAATAACGTTTCAGACTACTGTTACTTAATTTGTGCATTGACAATAAAGTATTACATGAACTAAAGATGACTCAAATCTTATGTAGAAGAAGAAACATTCACAAAAAATCCATCCATCCAAAAATGACCGTTGTTTTTGATAGCTGTTGAAAACGGCATGGAACTGACAGAGATGTTTTTGTTTATTTATAAATAAATAAATAAATAAATAAAATTATGCTGATACCTTTTGCTTTTCCCAAATACAATGTAGCCTACAGGTGTAAGTGACCTTTCATCAATCCAGTTGCAATGGATTGAACTGCCCTACTTGTGATTGTTTAGAGATTTTAAAGGTTTTATAACAATGCTACATCTTCTTTGGCTATTCTACAATCTATTCACCTTTTCAGCACCAGTAGGCTACTTTCAGTGCAGCCGCACACACACACTCAGGCATGCCAAACAAGCATACACAAAAGTTTCAAGAGTGGGGGATGGAGTAAAATATGGAGACAAATTGAAGTGTGATTTATTTTCGGAACGGATGTACAGGACTGAGCGGCGGTCATATTTAACATCTAGTTACACAAAATGTTCATTAAATGTACGAAGAAGTATTTCTAGGTTAATGATTGATGGTATGGCTCATACAGTATGAAGGCTACAGTAGCCTAGCTAATGTTAACTAGCATTACCAACCTCCCTGCAAAACTCACCACACAACTTCGTAGGTTTGATAGGTCTTGTCCCTCATGCTGGCCCTTACAAAACCCACAAGCTGACCCTCGACACACAACAGTCAATAATGTGACCTGATTTAAAGTGGTTTTCACCCCTTTGGACACTCTTGATTTCGTCCTTGAAACAGTGAAATATTCATGGGGGCATGGACGGTTTGCTAACCATTTTACTGCAGTGTCTAGCCGGTGGTAGCATCCAGCCTGTGCTATCAGCTAGCTAGCTAGTTCAAAGGTTTAAGTACTTAATGGGGGATATACAGGGCTTTTTATGCCTCGACTAAGTTGATGTTTCATATAACCCTCTATACCCCAGTGGAATTCTACAACAATGCCCCAGATTCCTGGGAATTCTAGGAGAAAAGGGCAATTTGAGAAACATTTCAAATAACCAAGAATAACTAAAAATCTAATGAAAAGTGTCAATTGTAAGTTTCTTTCAGTTTAAAGATTAGAAATGGCTCTTTCAAATGATATATGATCCATTAAGAATTATATATTCATGTTTCCCATAGACGGCCATAGGCCTACTCACTTAGAGTCTCAAAGTCTTTCACTAACAAAAAGTTATAAATAATGGTTCACATATTTCTGTATTAGAAGCTGGGAAACAAGATACTATATGAGTACTGATTTCATTGAAATAGACTGGCATATCTTGCACTTATTTGGGATTTAGCTAGACAGTTGAGCCTTACAGCTAAAAAATGATGAGGATATGAACTAACGTAGGCCAGAAGCATAGCGCATGAAACCGTGACTCGTTTGACTAAGCATGACACCAAGAACAGGGACTGTTAAACCTTTACGTTTTGTTTTACATGCACATCATGTTATATCATTTATCTAAACTTGATCAGTTAATGATAATGAACCTGTTGCACTCGTTCACTACCCTTCAACCTATCCTGTGCTAACATTACGAGTCTCAGACTAACGTTACCTCAGTGAGGGTAGAAAAATCAGGCTATTTTTTGTAATCACAAAGATGACGAGACATTGGCCTACTTGTATACAAATACATTTTCCTGACATCCATAAGCAGAAAACACAAGGGTGGTTCCCGCTTTGGTTATTATAGTCAACATAAAAACTCATTGAGAGAGAACAGATACATAAGTAGTAGTTTGCAATAACTATCTGTAAGTGGGATAACGATAATGTTAGCTTTACTGTAGGCTACATGCCAGAAAGGAGTAATGTTAATGTTAATGTGATGTGTTAAGATATAACTGCAAATAAACCTGGCATGGGTTTATCATAAACTTTAGTGTTAATTAGGCCATGACCCATGACTGAACTATGCCTAATATTTTGCTGGTGCTAGCTAAACTCAAACTGACTTTAACAGTGACAGCCATACAAATTTTTTTATGCCAGAGAGGCAGCTAAGTCATGACAAACGGGAGGATGCTAACGTTAAATATATTACACTTTCATGATTTTACTTTGTCATTTTCTTACATCAATATGATCGTCACTGGCATCAAAACATGGTGGATGCACATCAATACTATCTCATCTAATGAGAAAAGACGCGGACGCTTGTTAGAAGCCATAACTCCAGAGGCACCATAAGTCCTCAGCCGGTCAGTCAACACGCTAAACTCAAAATTACCGGAGAAATGTCAATAGCGACCTAGCCATTTAAGTGTGTCAAAATAAAAGTCTGATGTTTATGTATCCACTAACGCTGTATTATTTCATGTACGAAGGTTATACTGTAGCAGATGTCTCTTTAAGAATTGCGGCCGGCCGCGGCCGTTACAGGAGAATATAGAACGGCCATCGACGGCCGCTACGGGGTATAGAGGGATAAACAACAATTCATATTCATAGAAACAACAAGGTCACTAAAACATAATATATTTCATACCTGTGTTGCAACATGTAGGCTAATGTTAGCAGCATTATAATGACATTCTAATGTCTGAAAGGCTATCGATAATGATTAGCCTATCGGCTACCTGAAAAGTTAAGTGTTCAAACTAGCATTTCCAGTGTTCTATTTGATGGTGTATTGGCCCTGACTAAGTTTGTGTGATATATAAACCACAATCCTTGTTGATACAAGTATTAATGTTCGTCTAGAAAGTTTTTATTCACATTGAGAATTTCGCCATAGGCAGTAAAAGACTCCGCCATCTTTGTCAATAATTTTCGCTGATAAAGTTTCAAACTATGACCTTAACGGCCTTTCCACCAATCAGAGGCATCACTGTGGGATTGTTCAGGATTGTGGGTAATGAAGTACTTATCCAAGACATCGCGAATAAAATAGATTTATCTCAAAACAAGGTTAGTGCCCCGTGAACTTTTGGCGTCTATATGAGCATACACAATCGCTTAGTACAGCCATAGCTGGTTTTGAGTCTACCATGTGGAGTTAAGTTTTTATGGCTTATACCCGAATTGTCTAGCCTGGGTGTTCCCATGCTGCCTTGCGCACAATTTGATTCACGCTGCTAAGGCAGCCTGGAGACCATGGAGCAAATTTTCGCCTGAGATAGGGGACCAATCACAGAACAAGGGGGAAAGCAAGACGATGATGAGCTATGCAGACGCATTTGATAGACATCCGTGGCACCCAATAAACGGATCTGGGCATTTTTTTCAAATACGAGAAATACGTCTCATTGAGAAGTGGTGGCGCTAGCCAGGCTACGAATTGTCAATGGAGAAATTGCATTGAATTCTTACTTCCGGAAACTCCTGTGGGCGGGACTGTGATGCTCTATAGTCAGCACCATATTAACTATTGCCATGGAAAAGGTCCTTAAATCGAGGAAAAAAATAAATAAAGGGGTTTTCTGCCTTTGTAAGATGTGCCTTTTTATCAGGAACTATTAAGTATTCTTTTTTATAATAAACTGCTAAACCTTAACCCTCCAAAAACTGGACTGAAAACCATACACGGTAAAAGGAATGGAAGAGACTGTCGATTTCAATAGGAGAGCGGTGGCACACATATTTTCAGTTGGTATTCAGCAGTACTGTGCAGACTCGAAATTAGCATGGACATGGAAGTTGTACAGACTTAACGTGACGCATGAGGTACGTAGGCCTGTAAAGCCTTGTAGTGTTTATGTTGAAAATATCTTAAAGTATTTAAGCTTTTAAGTATGAGCTTAAAGTCTCACCTTTTAATCGAGCTATTGTATGTGTTCATAGCTATAACACAGAATATGCTGTGGCTGTACAAAAATCATCAACAATGGTCTAGATTGCTGGCACTCTAGGACAAAGCTCCCGAAAACAGCTTGGCATTCAATGAGTTAAGGACCCTTTGAACTATCTAAAAATTCTGTATAACAACTTGTCCTCAAAAAATTTTACCTCAGATATTCTTTAATTTCAACTTAGCAAGATATCAGCAAATTAGCCTATGGCGATTTTAGCGTAATAGTACATTGTTTTCAGGACCCAAAATTACTGCAGTAATGACTTCTGAAAATTGTAAACCAAAGATTTTCTGATTCTTCAGTCTGTAAGGATTCCAAAAATATATAGTTTTACAAATCCCCCAAAAAATTGAACTAACGAATTGGTCTGAACGTAGTGGCCTTAACTAATAGCTCATCTCGGCTTGTCCCCTGCACTCTGAAATCTGGTGCATGGATGCATTTCCACTGAATTATTTTTGGAATCTGTGGCCGGTTGCACAAAGCACCTTAAGTTAAGTTTTTCCCTTAAAATAAAAACGGTTGCACAAACACCCTTAAGTTTTCTCCTTAAGGGTTCCTTAACATTTTCCCTTAGTATTTAAGGGTTTGTCCTTATCTTGTAAGAAATCCCTTAAACTGTTGCACAAAAGACCTTAGTAGTCTAACTAAGGGGAAAACCCTAAGGGACATCTGACTCTACCTTAACCATATTATTAACTGAATTGATGCTAATAAATTAAATTTATTAACTACTTTTAACCATTCAAAATAAAACCTCTCTGTTAATATGCTTCCTCTGTCAAATAGATAGGCCTATCAGAAACATGCCGTATTGTTATTGTTTGGTTTACGTAGGCTAACGTTAACAATTCATGTGGATGTCTTGTTAGCCTATGAGCTTCGGTTCGGTTCGCTAGGCAAAACGTTGGTGCACTGATGACAGTCAGGATCATTTCTAACTTGCCAACTAGTATTGTTCAGTTGTATATGTATATAACATGTTTTACTTGCTACCTGGATAATTTCCGCTAATATTATTAAGGTAAGATGAATGATAAGATATAAGCACTGTTTCGGTAGGTTAACTAACGGCATCGCGGCAAAGGCAGTTAGCTAGGCTACAGCTGTTGAACAATCCCCGTGGAAACTATAGAATTTTCATGCCGGAAAATCCCTTTCAGTGCAGTAAATCCCTTGGCGTTTCTCCTTAACTAAGGAAACATTTTAAGGTATTCTGTGCAACACCCTTAAGTAAATCCCTTACCTGAGGGTCATACTTAAGGGAAAAAACTTAAGGTGCTTTGTGCAACCGGCCACTGATCCCTTATCATACCTGTTCATTCGTACTCGTCGCTTGACTTATCGTAATATGACTTATCATTGCCATGGTGGAGGGTTTCTCTGTGGCTGAGCAAATGTGAAAAATATGTGGTGTGTGCCTTACGGAAATAAATAATTTTTATTTAGCCCTAGGAGCCCTACTCTATTTTTGGCCATTCTCACTACCTTTAGTAAGCATTTATTCTGGTCATTGTAAGTGCCATTTACACATGCTATATATTTTCAGCACAGTCTAGGCCAGCGGTCCCCAACCACCGGGCCGCGGGATATTCCTAACCGGGCCGTAGCCTACCACATCAGTTTAAAAAAAAATGCATGCAAACCAAATAAACTCAATTTAATTCGCAATAATGTCACATTTTTACATGGCATAGGCCTATATGCAGTTGTTTGATTGCACGCATGTTTGCATTTTGCAAGGTCTATTTTCTTACGTCTGTCTGTCCCGCCTTCAACACTTTACATATTCCCTTCAGCGCTGCGCAGCCTCAGGTCAGCTCACTTCACTTGATCAGTTCTTGGCGAACGGTAGTGTCACACGAAGTTAGCTAAACTGATAGAATCTTTAGAGCATTTCTTTGGAAGGGGTAGGGGGGGAAAAAGACCCACTGACGATGGTAGTGAGCCAGATACCTCAAAGAAAAAGAAGGGGTCATTCAATAGTAAATATGACATATTTGTCATAATATAATATGAGTCATATTTAAAATATGGTTTCGCAGAGACCGGTGACTTGCATGCACCAAGTCCTTTATGTGTGGCGATAAGTTGTCAAACGAAGCAATGAAACCATCAAAGCTAATTCGATATCTAGAGTCCAAGCATTCTACACTTAAAGACAAACCCCTTGAGTTCTTTGAGCGTAAGAAACGCGAGCAAGAAGGACAAAAACTAGTCCTTAAAGCTACCACATCGGTGAACGTGGCTGCGCTAAAAGCCTCATACTTTTATGTCGGATTGCTAAATCTAAGAAGCTCTTTACTATTGCTGCAGAACTATTCCGGGCTTTGGATGGTTATGTGTCTGGAAAATTAGACTGGTCTTTTTGTATTGGCGTATGCACTGATGGGGCTGCAGCCATGACCGGACGGCTGTCCGGTTTCACTTAGAGACGTTGCACCTGACTGCGAGCCCACACACTGTGTCATTCATAGGGAAATGCTGGCTAGCCGAAAACTGTCGCCCGAGTTGAATGGGGTATTAAATGATGTAGTTAAAAAAATCAACCACATTAAAGCACACATACTCAACTCTCGCTTATTTGAGCAGCTCTGTGAAGAAATGGATGCAGAGCACAAACGCCTTCTCTTGCACACAGAGGTCAGATGGCTGTCAAGGGGCAGGTCACTGGCCAGAGTGTTTAAGTTGCGAGAGCCGCTGCAGAGATTCCTTACAGAAAAAAAGTCACCGTTAGCTGCACATTTTAGTGATGAGGCCTGGGTGTCAAAACTCGCTTACCTGTGTGACATATTCGGGTTGCTTAATGACCTCAACCTGTCACTCCAGGGGAGAATGACGACTGTCTTTAAACTTGCAGATAAAGTCGCTGCATTTAAAGCCAAGCTTGATTTATGGGGACGACGAGTGGACCGGGGTGTATTTGATATGTTCCAAACAGTAGTGGGGGTTTGGGAGAGACTGAGGCAGGGCCCTTTCTCTCGCAGCTGGTGCGCGATCACCTTGTTGCGCTTTTAAATGAGTTTGAGCGTTACTTCCCATCCTCCAAAGATCCACGGCAAACCAATGAGTGGAACCTTCTTGTTGCAGGGAAACAAGCACAGGGCTCCCACTGATTATATTCGTAATGCACGTTTAGTTCCCATGTTTTGTTCCCATATTTTGTTAAGCATGTTCACACTTGATAGATGTAGCTTCAAGTTGTTCAATTTTCATATTTCATAGTTCATATTGTTAAATTTTCACTTCAAGTTTCCACTTCAAGTTTTTCACATTTTTGAGAGTTTGTTACCTTCACTGTTCATACATAAAGGAGCTAGTTCTTTTCAAGTAATGCATGCACAACACATATGGAACATGGAAACCCCCCCACCCCACCCCCCGCCGGTCCGTGAAAAAAAAAATGGGAATCAAACCGGTCCATGGTACATAAAAGGCTGGGGACCCCTGATCTACATAATAATCTAAATATTTAAAGGAACCGTATGTAAGAAATCTATTTCAATAGACATTAAGAAATCATGTTCATTTCAAATACTTATATCACTGACAATAGCAGAACGGCCAGGATATTGTCATTTAAAAAGTGAAGTTGCAGCCCTCAACTGATGTTGATGTTGTGTTTTGTCATGTCATGTTGTGTTTTGGCCTGATGCGCCACCCTCCACTTATGTACTAATCACGAAGTCAGTAGTGTATAACCCCTTCTTAACGGATGTGCACAGGCACTAGTTACAATACATAAAACAATGGCGCAAACAAGGAGGATCCTGAGGTCTCAGCGGTTGAATGGCGAGTTGGCTGACAATTACTGAATACCACAGTAGGCTAATAATTAAAGACAATAAAAACAGTGCGGTGCCTCCACTGTAAAAATACAACACTTACCTTATAGTTCGTGTATAATGTATTCCTACAGAACAATGAATGGGTAATTACACTAGTGGTGAATGCAGTTACAAAAAGGAATTGTCAATACACCCGAAGTATAATGAAATATAACAATACTACATTTATTTAATAATAATAGCCACGTAAAGTGGCAACCCAAAAGCTGACAAAATGTCAGCGAGCGAACAATTCACTCAAGGGGAAAAGGGTAAAACCGAACGTTAAGGTTAACAGACGTTAGCTAGTATAGTATAGTATAGTATAGTGTATATATATACTCTTTTGATCCCGTGAGGGAAATTTGGTCTCGACATTTATCCCAATCCGTGAATTAGTAAAAACACACTGCACACCAGTATTTCCCACAGAATTGAATTCTATGTGAGGTGGTAGGTGACGTAGGTGACAAATTTGCGCAATGTGGTTATGATGCTAACGGATTTAATCCTGATTTAGCCAGTCATCTTCTATGCCAACAACAATCCTTGCAGGATTTTTAATGTTTTCTTTAAACGTGCATGCAGGTTTGTTGAGGGAAAGAGACACAAGGAGAGGCTGTGCAAAGGTGCACATAGCTCTACAATGAAAGGATTTCATCCCATTTAAGTAGTACAACATAGAAAATCATTGTGTGGTGGTCAGTGTTGATATTGTGGTGGGCCGCCACAAATAAGTCAATGTATGGGAAACACTGCACACAGTGAACACACAGTGAGGTGAAGCACACACTAATCCTGGCGCAGTGAGCTGCCTGCAACAACAGCGGCGCTCGGGGAGCAGTGAGGGGTTAGGTACCTTGCTCAAGGGCACTTCAGCCCCTACTGGTCGGGGTTCGAACCAGCAAGTCCGAAGCGCTAACCAGTAGGCCACGGCTGCCCCACAATGCTAATGGTTAGCCAACACAGTTAGCTTAAACAGTTACCGGTAGGGATGTCCGATATTGGCTTTTTTGCCGATATTGTCCAACTCTCAAATTTCGATTCCGATATCAGCCGATACCGATGTCGATATGTGGGTTATTTTTCCTCAAAACTAATTTAGGTAACATCACATATCTCCTGTTGTGGAATTAACACAACATGCTTAATGTTATTGTGATGCCCCACTGGATGCATTCTTGAATGCAACAAGGCTTTCCAAATGTTAACATTGTCTGTGCAAAATAAGAAAAATACTTCAACTTAATTTAGGGAAAAAGTGCCATGTTTATTTTTTATTTTTTAATTGTCTCAAACAACAGTTTGGATTACACTCTCCCTGAGATAATCTTGACAATGCCCACAACAAATAGGGCAAATTTGACTTCTTCACAAATGATAAAACATTGTACCTGAACAACTATGTGCAACATAGCAGAATGTAAAGCCAACTAAAATAACAGGCATAGTGTATGCCAGGCTACCCTTTTTCTGTGTTAAATGAGCCTGCATTTGTAGGATGCTTCATGAACTGTTTCTTTAACTAAAACTCAATCACCTTAATTGAATGAATGCACAAATATGAGTCAATTACAATGTGGCAAGCAACTATACTGCACAATTTTGAAAACATTTGTTTGAGCTACAAAAAATACTTCAGGCTTGAGGTGAAGTACATAACGGGCCATACACACAATCAGGCTTGGAATTTCACCATTTTAGTGGCAAGGCCACTTGGCCTTCAGTTGGGCATATTTGGTGGGGGGCACAAAGGCCACATGTCAGGGCACCAAGGCCAAAGTTAACTATACAGTAGTAGGCTATAAAAATAATCAAAGTTGTATTCACTGCAGTAGACCTGCATCACTGTATACAAAAACATAAAACATGACATATTACATATAACTGTAAATCATCTGATCATCTAATATTTTCAGATATCTAGGCTATATTTAACATTTATTTTATATTTGGCCTGTTATGAAATCATGTATTGAACAATTTAAGCACATCTCAGCTTTAAGAAACTCAAATAGCCTAGATGCATGCTTAGCATTTTGTGATCATTAAGGCTACTTTCACAAACTCTTATAGTCAGCTGTCCTCTGATTTACCGATATCTAGGCGACATTTGTAATATTTGTTTTGTATTTGGCCCATTATGAAATAATGTGGAACAATTTAAACACAGTGTAAAACTTAAATCCCAAATTTGGAGACATCCATGTTGAAATTTACTGTAAATTCAAAACGGGATTAGTCTGGAACGGCTAACTGTACAGGGGACTGATTTACACCTTTCTGTTCGGTAAGGTCTGCTGTTTATTCTGATATATGGTTTGTCATATGTTAAATGAAGGGTTCTGAAGTATTCCACCGAGATGAATGGGTAGGGAGATGGACGCAAAACCTTCAGTAGAATTTATGATTGAATGATATTATTTACTTTTCTCGCGAACCGTTCACCACAGCAATTAGCGGCTAACATCGTTTAAAAGCTGAGAGAGAAAAAGCTCTTTCATGTGATACTTGTGATGTCTGTGTGATGAGTAGGCTACTTCGCGAGTAGTTCAACTTAGAAGAATGGGTTAATTTGGACGCACTTTCTTGCGCTGTCACTTTCTCCACTGCGTAATTTGGCCATAGGCTAAATATATATCGCTATTAGTAGGACGCAAAGCAGAATATTTAAAGAAGGGGGCACCAAGGCCACCGTGGCCTGTAAACCTCTGATTTTCAAAGGGGCGTCACGGCCAACTCAAGGGGCTACGACGGCCATGGCCAATTCCAAACCACAGACATAATGTTGAAACAGAGCGAGCAAGTTTGTTACTTCAGCCATCCACGCTTGTTTGTATGCTTCAAGACGCAGCTTGATGAGGTCATCATCTGTGCGCCGGTAAACGCTTCAGGAGTGCATAGGCACTATTTGGGTGTAACGCAAGCATTATTTTATCGGTTTTAAGGCAAAAAAAATCCGATAACGATATTAACAGATATTACATTTTTATGCTAATATCGGGCCGATAATATCGGTGGGCCGATATTATCGGACATCTCTAGTTACCGGTATGAAAGACAATACAATACACAACTCAAATTAATCATATATAATAAAATAACCCCCAAGCGCTTGCCGTTGGAGCAACCTCGAGTCAGGGGGGAGGGGGAGGGGATACACCGCTTTACAGTAATTTGAAAGTGATTACAGTACCAGTTTTGGCCACAATCTTACATACAAGGAAGTTTATTGTCACATACTGTACATATTATTCCTATAAATATCTACTTATAGTGTGTTCTCTCTGCCATTGGTTTATTCACTGCAAGTACATCCGTGGTTGACAGGCTGGCTGTTCTAGTGCTCTTCGTACATACAGCTTCAAAGCTTAAACCACGGTGACATCTATTGGTCATAATGTGACACTACAGATACTTTTTGCTTGGTGTCGTGAAAAAATATATATATCAGTGTTATATTGATAAGAATATGGTTAAGGGAGTGTAAGAGGTCTCTAAGATTATTTTGTTAGGAGCTAGGAGACCAAGAGGAAAATCAAACTAGGGAAGTGAAGCGCCTATTTCCTTTCATGATGGGATATTTGGGCCAAACAATAAAGTAGTTTACTGTTTTGTGTCAGCATTCAAAATCTTATAAGATGGCATCATGTAAAAGAAGACAAATATATTTTATTTGACACCACAGCTCTGGTATGCATAAAAGTCAACACTAGAACTAGCTGGACAGGGAATTTCAGAATGGTTCAGCTTTTTTTTTATGAACTGTGCCACCCCTACTAAGTGACCCCAAACTTTTGTGTAGTGTATATATGAAGTATTTCCTATGTTTTTATGATGTGGGCCCATAGGGCAATAAGGTTGTTAATATATGAAATTTCCCAAGGGATATCACCATCCTAAATCTTAAAGAGCTACCCCAACGACAAAACCTGGTTCAAACCAAGGCTCCTGGACTAACATAGGTTGAAGTTGAAGAATTGTTGAAGTTGAAGTTACATTATAGAAGTAGGCCTACTTGCTTTTTAAGTAGCTATTCTAATGTACAAGATTTTCCCGTTTAACCCTTCAGCGGGGGAGTTTTTAAAAAAAAAAAAACTACTGTTGTTGCAAGAGTTTTTTTTTTTTTTTCGCAATGAACTTCGATAATTTGTTTGTTGCGTGTGTCTCCTAAAAAAGTGCTGCAATTTTACATCTCAGGTCATGTACTGTACTGTGTAGTGTGTACTGTGTTTTTGTTCAGTGGTTAAATGCTGTCTGTTTCTCATTAATTGTCTCCTGCTATAACATTTGGATTTTGTGCCATTCATTTCATATAAAGTTCATATTATCGCTTATCTTTCCTCACAGAAATGCAGTCTAGTTTTCGTGCTAAATTTGTAATTTTGGAATATTTGTGAATATACTGTATGGTCATATTGGTTTATTTGGATTGTTTCGTTGCATTCATCCAGATCTCCCATCTTTGTCTTTTCAGACTCAGCTGACTTCTATCTTGGAAGTGCTGGCAAAGGAAGCAGTGGACAAAATTTGTAGACTTGTAAGTGAAGGCCTGTGTTGCAGTCCGGTGGAGAGTGAGACCTTGAAGGAAAATGTTGAAAAAATGGGTCAAAGGCTTTGGATTGAATTCATAAAAAGTAACAGGCATGAAGCATATCAACAGAGTTCAGAGAGCTGCAGACAAATTCACTCCACTGGCCAACAAAGAAGTAAGACACATTTATAAAGTGTATGGACATGAACATTTTGTGCTGCTGTCAATAATGGATATATTCATCAGATAATGTGTTTATCCAAATTCTGTATTGTCATCACAGAAGAGGATGCCTTTGATTTACATGATTCAGATGTAGGAGGATGTTCTGCCATGGAAGAACCAGGTGCTGGAAAAAGTGCAGAAGAAAAAGATTGGATCAGGCATGAAGAGGTTAGTTGTCTGTAGGGCTGGGTATCGTTCAAAGATTTTCGATACGGTGCAAGTTTCGATACCTCTTATGATGGTCTGTGCAGTGGACCCAGCAAACAATTTTCAGTTCGGGGAACATTCCGTGGACACCCTCTGAAGGATGTGGTAACATTCACTGCTAACGTTCCCTCACGATCATTCAGGAAAGTTTCAAACTTTCGCCAACTTAATAAAAGCTTAACTCGTGTCATACTGTTCGCCAACAGCAACATCTATTTTATATCCACAAACGAGTTACTAGGAGTGCTGCTTGGGTGTTGAGATGTGTATTCCTCTGGTGCTCTTCAGCTTGGAGATCCAAAGTGTTTCCAACATAAACAGTAATTCTGAGGCACTCAAAAGGAATATAAATTAAAAAGCCTTTATTTTAAATTTGGCTATCCATTAAAAACATGCCAACATGTTTCGGCCTCTGTGGCCTTCTTCAGGGCAAATTCAAAATGGCAGTCCGTAGGCTGCATGCTCTATGTCTGCATGTGGTCACATGACCTAGAAGCACAGGTGTTCATCTGCACAGGTGTTACCTGGCAGAGTGCAATTACAAGTTACTTTAGTAAAGACAAAAATCACATTTACAATATTCTACCAATTTCCACATCAAGATACAGTTTAAAATATCAATATAAATGAACACGTATAGTAACAGGTTACATTATATAAAACAAGTTACACATACGGGTTACATTGTGAAAATATTTAATTTAATTTCATGTTACAGATACAGGTTACATTGTGGAAAAGATTTCATTTCATATTACAGATACAGGTTACTTTGTGAGAAAGATTTCATTTCATGATCTAATAAATATGTGCAGTTTCAGATGTTAAGTGATTTTGCACTTTCAACATTTCACTACTGTCCACATTGTCCACATCAAGATACACTTTACAATTTCAATATAGATACACATAACATAGCAAAACATTGACATGTGTATAGCCAGTTACAAAAAAAAAAAAACTAAGTTTAGACCAGGGTATTGGTTAGCTTTTAAAGTATAAATCCAAAAAGATTCTCTTTGCAAAAGTTTTTTTAGTCTATCCCCCCCTCTTGGTGATATTTTAACATGTTCTATCCCAAAGATTTTTAGAGTATCACTGCTTCCATGGTTCGCCTCTTTGTAATGTAGAGCCATAGGGTACTGTTGGTTGCTTGTTCTTATAGCATATTTGTGCTCTGCTAATCTCTCTTTTAGCTTACGCTTGGTTCTTCCAATATAAAAACAGCCACAGGGACATTCAAGTCTATAGACAACAAATGAGGTATTACAGTTAATAAATGAGTGTATACTGTATTCACGATTTGCTATCACATCTGTAAAAATACTGGTTCTGATCATATTGTTACAGTGATTACAGCTTCCACACTTATAGTTACCTCTTTTTTTGCCTAGCCAGGTGTTGTTCTCTATAGAAGACATATAGCTTTTCACGAGACTTTAAAGGCGATAGTGGGTACCTCCGGCAGTGCATCTCTCAAGAAAGTATCACTTTTTATTATGTCCCAATTCTTCTTGATTATTTGCTTTATTTTATTGGCTTGACTACTATACTGTGTAACAAAATAGACTTGGTTTGGCTCTTGTTGTCGCCTCTGTTTCTGAACCAACAGCTGTTCTCTGCTAATTTCTTTAACTCTACTGTAGGCTGTATCTAAGGTCTTGTGTTTATACCCTCTTTTCTTAAACCTTTGAATCATATCCTGAGCATTTCTATCAAAAACGTATTCAGAGTCACATATGCGTTTAATCCTTTGAAATTGGCCAAAAGGGATATTCTCTATTAACCAAGGTGGGTGGTAGCTTTCTGCTCTCAGTATGGTATTACGATCAGTGGGTTTTCTAAACATGGACGTGTGCAATTCTCCTGTGTCATCTTTTGATATCTCCAGATCTAGAAAATGGATCTTTGTTAATGAGAACTCTAGACTCAGCTTCAAATTAGGATTAGTGTTGTTAAGATATGCATGAAACTGTAACAGCTCTTGCTGTGACCCAGACCATACAAGGAGAACATCGTCAATATACCTACCCCACCACACAATCTTATTGACAAATTCATTTAGATTTGAATAGACAAATGTTTCCTCCCAAAGACCCATAAACAAATTGGAATAATTTGGTGCAAAGCAAGCTCCCATTGCTGTACCTTTTATCTGTTTAAAGACTTTATTTTGGAATAGGAAAACATTGTTAGTTAGAGTCCATTCTGTTAATTAGTGGGTTTGATCCAGCAAGACCACTATTGTTCTTCTTAAGTTTACTTATTAGTGGGTTTGATCCAGCAAGACCACTATTGTTCTTCTTAAGTTTTCTTATTATTATTATTAGTGGGTTTGATCCAGCAAGACCACAGCATGGCTGAAATTTGGCGCATGGCACAATTTGATGGGGGGTGGGAGGAGGGGGTAGGTTCATGTAGGTGGGCCCTATGACCCCAAAGTATGCCTTGACTGGGCCTCAGGTCAAAGAAGTTTGAGAAAGGCTGATGTAGACGACAAAGCAGCAAGGAGGCGTCGTGTGATCATTTAAACAAGTTTTATGACAAGGTCGATGAGGGTGGGAAAAATCGTACATTTCTGTGCAAACTTTGCCCGCACTTCAGTCACATTGTCTTTTAAGAAAATGCAGTCCATTTTTCGGTTTCAGCAGTCAACAACCTCAGAACTGACCCTTCAGGCCTCTCAGGAGGCCTGGCCTTCCAACCTAGTGACCACCATAGCAACCAGCATGATTGCCCTAGCAACCAGCATAGCAACCACTATATTTATGCGTTTTAGCTTATTGGATGTTGCGTTAATGCAGATAACTTTTGATCCGTGTGCCCGATTTTCATAAATGAGGTACCGTTGGAATCCTTGGATGAGGCCCAGTTCCATGCCCCTGATCAAACCCACTCTTGCAGTTCCTCGGAACCGCAATTCTAGTTTATTTATTATTCCTGTTCACCCACTTTTTGGCCGAACTACTGCTCCTAGACCGTTTGAGCTATCGACGCGGTTCTAGCTCCAAAAATTCAGGCCCGAACCGGTGTAACTTGCTTGTTAATTTCGTGTTGCTGGCCCTTGTCGTTTTCGCGGTATTCCCGTTTTTCTGCGTTTTTTGGCCCCATTGAAATGAATGGCGGAATGTTCAGAATTCAAATTTCGATTGTGACATCACAGCTCTAATTGTTTAAGCTTGCACCTGGAAGAGTTCTAAGCCACCTGGCAATGTCTAATGGGCTGGGCTGGGCTGTCTGTGTATAATGAAGGTGTGTGCATGTAACTTTTGACCCGTATGCCCGATTTTCATAAATGAGGTACCGTTGGAATCCTTGGATGAGGCCGGGTTCCATGCCCCTGATCAAACCCACTCTTGCAGTTCCTCGGAACCGCAATTCTAGTTATTAGTGGGTTTGATCCAGCAAGCCCACTATTGTTCTTCTTAAGTTTTCTTATTATTATTATTAGTGGGTTTGATCCAGCAAGACCACTATTGTTCTTCTTAAGTTTTCTTTATTTCTTTATTTATTATTCCCGTTCACCCACTTTTTGGCCGAACTACTGCTCCTAGACCGTTTGAGCTATCGACGCGGTTCGAACTCCAAAAATTCAGGCCCGAACCGGTGTAACTTGCTTGTTGATTTCGTGTCGCTGGCACTTGTCGTTTTCGCGGTATTCCCGTTTTTCGGCGTTTTTGGGCCCCATTGAAATGAATGGCGGAATGTTCAAGGATTCTAATTCGATTGTGACATCACAGCTCTAATTGCTTAAGCTTGCACCTGGAAGAGTTCTAAGCCACCTGGCAATGTCTAATGGGCTGGGCTGGGCTGTCTGTGTATAATGAAGGTGTGTGCATGTAACTTTTGACCCGTATGCCCGATTTTCATAAATGAGGTACCGTTGGAATCCTTGGATGAGGCCGGGTTCCATGCCCCTGATCAAACCCACTCTTGCAGTTCCTCGGAACCGCAATTCTAGTTATTAGTGGGTTTGATCCAGCAAGCCCACTATTGTTCTTCTTAAGTTTTCTTATTATTATTATTAGTGGGTTTGATCCAGCAAGACCACTATTGTTCTTCTTAAGTTTTCTTTATTTCTTTATTTATTATTCCCGTTCACCCACTTTTTGGCCGAACTACTGCTCCTAGACCGTTTGAGCTATCGACGCGGTTCGAACTCCAAAAATTCAGGCCCGAACCGGTGTAACTTGCTTGTTGATTTCGTGTCGCTGGCACTTGTCGTTTTCGCGGTATTCCCGTTTTTCGGCGTTTTTGGGCCCCATTGAAATGAATGGCGGAATGTTCAAGGATTCTAATTCGATTGTGACATCACAGCTCTAATTGCTTAAGCTTGCACCTGGAAGAGTTCTAAGCCACCTGGCAGAGCTCTAATGGGCTGGGCTGGGCTGTCTGTGTATATGAAGGTGTGTGCATGTAACTTTTGACCCGTATGTCCGATTTTCATAAATGAGGTACCGTTGGAATCCTTGGATGAGGCCGAGTTCCATGCCCCTGATCAAACCCACTCTTGCAGTTCCTCGGAACCGCAATTCTAGTTTTAAGATAAACTCTGCTGGGGGCATCTGTTCTGGTGGTCTCTTCTCCAAGTAATGTGACAATGCCTTTAATCCTTCTTTGTGATCAATGTTCGTATATAGTGACTCAACATCCATTGTCACTAGAAAGGCAGTACCAATGTTTTTTATTTCTTCTTGGATAAAGGAGGGCAAGTCTATTACAAATTGCTTAATATGAAAATCAACAAACTTGGATGCCGGTTCAGTAACTGACCCATTGTCACTTATGATTGGCCTTCCTGGTGGGTTTCTCCAAGTTCTTGTGAATTTTAGGAAGCATGTAAAAAGAAGCAATTCTGGGGTATTTACACTGTAAAAAATCATGTTCTTTTTTAGAAATCCAGTCTTCGCTTTTTGCATGTTTGAGCATCTCTTCTAGTTCACTCTTAATTTGTTCTATTGGATTAGATGGTAGTGGCTGATAGTACTCACAGTTATCCAGTTGACGCATGGCCTCAGTGATGTACTGGTCTCTGCCCCACACTACCACTGCTCCTCCTTTATCTGCTCTTTTGATGATGATTTCGTTGTTAGTTGACAGACATTTTAATGCTTCTTTTTCATCCTTTGAGAGGTTGTAATTCAGTTGAGTTTTTTTATCGGATGCAAAGAGTTTATTCACTTCATATGTAACTTTTGTAGAAAAAGTGTTCAGAGTCGAAAAAAATCCACAGGAGGAAGGCTTTCACTTGCAGAATGGTCATCATCACTACTTGGCAGTTGAAATGATACAGTTCTTTTCCTTTGTATCTGTGCATTTAGATTTCGTCCTTGCCTCCACGTGTAGACTTTCTCTCCCTTATAGTCTGATTGGTCTCTCTTGAACTTTGCTAGTTTCTCTTGTTTGATGTGTCGCTGTAGTTTGTCTAGTCCTTCTTTAATCTCTTTTTCAAAAGGGAGTTCCTGATCCTTATATTTTGTAGAAATCTCTTTTTTAATTAAAGTTATTTCTTTCTCTGTTGCATATTTCTGCTTTTTTGCTTCTTCAATCAGCAATAGCATAAGGTCTAAAGAACACTTATTCAAAATAGCTTCCCATTTGTTTTTAAACTCTGTGTCCCCAAAGCCAAACGATGGAAACTTCTTAATCCTCAATCCTCTTGGGATAATTTTCTCTCTCCAGTAGTCTGATAATGTAGTCATATGCATCTGTAATTTCAAATCTTTTTCTGAAAGTTTCTTTAGATCTAGAAATATTTTCTTTGCATCTGCAGTCTCTGTATCTATCTGGTCAAACAATGTCTCTGAAACAATGATATTCTCACCCTCTTCTTTGGAGTAGGAAAAAGATCCAGTTGCCATTTTTTCAGGGTGAAACATAAAACAGGTCCCAACGTTCACTGAACGGAGCTACTCCTGTTTAGGACGATCCCTCAAAGTCCTTCTACTTAGATCCACAAACGAGTTACTAGGAGTGCTGCTTGGGTGTTGAGATGTGTATTCCTCTGGTGCTCTTCAGCTTGGAGATCCAAAGTGTTTCCAACATAAACATATGTTTTCAAATAGCAGGGAATTCAAGCCAAACCGTTGCAACTCTGCCATCAATCATTATGTTAAGCCCGCCTAACGACTCTATACACGATTTGATTGGCCTGATAGAAGTTTAATTTTTTGAGCTCACAAGCCAATGGAGAGTTGCTAGACTAGCCCTGGCAGCAAATGTAATTTGCTGCCGCTAGGGTGCGTCTAGATTTCTAGGCTATACATTTAGAGGATGTCCTCGGAACGTCTTCTAAAGGTTTATTTTGTGTGACCTTCAGCAAACCTTTAGGGAACATTCCCCGAACTTCATGTTTGACTATAATGAGACAGAAAGTGTTAATGTAATCACTATTTGAGTAGGCATTCTTTCCATTGCATAAATTGCTGATTTAGAAAATAGATTTTAATTGCAACCATGATGATCCTGGGTTGGAAGCAAAGTGAGTAAAATCACCAAAGGAGAAAAAAATTGTGGGGGCAGTCGTGGCCTACTGGTTAGGGCTTTGGGCTTGGAACCGAAGGGTTGCCGGTTCGATCCCCGGCCAGTAAGAATGGCTGAAGTGCCTTTGAGCAAGGCACCTAACCCCTTACTGCTCCCCGAGTGCCGCTGTAGCAAGGCACTGCTCTGGGTTAGTGTGTGCTGCACCTCACTGTGTGTTCACTGTGTGCTGTGTGTTCACTAATTCACGGATGGGATAAATGCAGAGACCAAATTCCTTATATACACAAGTATACTTGGCCTAGAAACCTGATTTTCATTTTACATTTATAAAGTAGCCTAGTGACTGTTTTGTAAACTAGTTTACTTTGTTCCTTTCTTTGTGCTTTGAAATTGTGTTCCTGAACATTTCTAGCATGTGAAATAAGAGTTAGCTTTGATTCAATACTGGAGACAAGCCTGCTTAAATGTGCATGTCAAAGTCAAAGTCTGCTTTATTGTCAATTTCTTCACATGCCAAGACATACAAAGAGATCGAAATTACGTTTCTCACTATCCCACGGTGGAGACAAGACATATTCTACCCATTTAAGTCCACAGACAAACATAACATTCAAGTAAACAATAAAAAAGTAAATAAGAAAGCACATACAATGAAGAAATAAGAGCAGCAAAATTGGGTTGAAATTGTGCAATTGTGCATAGACAGTCAATATAATAGTGCAAAGTCAGGCCAATAAATGGCTGAGGTATTTCTGTTTGACCTAAGTAAGCAAGTGGCATAGTGGTGCAAGTTATGTAAGAGCAGCAGAAGTGTGTTGTGTTTTCAGGACAACAGGACAACAACAACAAGTGTGTGCAAGTGTACAAGTGGAGTAGTGCAAGGCAGCCATTGTGGGTCCAAAGTCCAGGATGTTATGTAGCTGAAGGTGGAGGGGGGAGAGAGGGGAGAGAGTTCAGCATCCTAACAGCCTGGTGTATGAAGCTGTTGGTGAGTCTGGTGGTGCGGGAGCGCAGGCTTCTGTACCTCTTCCCAGAGGGCAGTAGATCAAACAAATTGTGAGCGGGGTGACTTGCATCACTCACAATTGTGGTCGCCTTGCGGGTGAGGTGGGTGGTGTAAATGTCTTTCAGGGAGGGGAGTGAAGCACCAATGATCCTTCCAGCTGTGTTCACTATGCGCTGCAGGGCTTTCCTGTTGTATTCAGTGCAGCTTCCGCCCCACACAGCGATACAGCTGGAGAGGATGCTCTCAATGGTGCCTCGGTAGAATGTGGTCATGATGGCTGGTGGAGCACTTGCTCGCCTGAGTTTCCGCAGGAAGTAGAGGCGGCGCTGAGATTTCTTCGCCAGTAATGCAGTGTTGGTGGTCCAGGAGATCTTCACTGATGTGCACCCCCAAGAATTTGGTGCTGCTCACTCTCTCCACCACAGCACCGTCGATGGTCAGTGGCAGGTGTTGGGTGTGACCTCTCCGGAAGTCAACAACAATCTCCTTGGTCTTGCTGACGTTCAGCAGGAGGTTGTTGTCCCTGCACCACGTGTCAGAAGGTCGACCTCCAACCTGTATTGAGTCTCGTCGCCCTTGGGGATGAGACCCACCAGAGTTGTGTCGTCAGCAAATTTCACTATGTGATTGTTGCTGTAGGTTGCCGTGCAGTCATGCATCAGCAGGGTGAATAGCAGCGGACTGAGCACACAGCCTTGGGGGGTCCCCGTGCTCAGTGTGATGCTGCTTGAGATATTGTTGCCAATACTTGAGGCCTCTGACAGAGGAAGTCCAGTAGCCAGTTGCAGAGGTAGGTACTGAGTCCCAGTTTGTCGAGTTTGCAGATGAGTTGTTGTGGTATTATGGTGTTGAATGCAGAACTGAAGTCTATAAACAGCAATCTCACATATGAGTCTCTTTTTTCCAGGTGGGTGAGGGCTGGGTGGAGGGCAGAGCAGATTGCATCCTCTGTGGACCGTTTGGCTCGGTATGCAAACTGGAAGGGGTCCAGGGTGGGGGGGAGAATGGATTTGATGTGTGACATGACAAGCCGCTCAAAGCACTTCATCATGATGGGTGTCAGTGCCACGGGGCGGTAGTCATTGAAGCAGGATGGAGCAGTTTTCTTCGGCACAGGTATGATGGTGGCAGCTTTGAAACATGATGGGACGATGGCTTGCTTCAGGGAAGTGTTAAAGATGTCTGTGAAGACATCCTTAAGCTCCTCAGCGCAGTCCTTCAGCGCATGACCTGGGATGTTGTCTGGGCCTGTTGCCCTACGGGTGTTGATGGCAGCAAGTGTCCTCTTCACGCTGTCGGCAGAGAGGCACAGGGGCTGCTCGTGTGGAGGGGGAGGGGTCTTCTGTGGGCAAGTGCTGTTTTGTGCTTCAAAGCGAGCAAAGAAGCGGTTCAGATTGTTGAGCAGAGGGATGTTGCTCTCACAGCTCTGTGGCGCGGGCTTGTAGTCTGTGAGGGCCTGAATGCCCTGCCATAGGCTTTGTGCGTTCCTGCTGTCTTTGAAGTGGGTGGTTATCTTGTAAGTGTAATCCTTTTTTGCTTCCTTGATGCCACGGGACAGGTTGGCTCTCGCTGTTCTCTTGCCAGCTTCATCCCCAGCTCTGTAGGCTTTGTCTCTGGCCCTCAGCAGCCTGAGGACATCCCCTGTCAGCCATGGCTTCCAGTTAGCCCGAGTGATGATGTCTTTTGTGTGGGTCACATCATCGATGCACTTGGTGATGTAAGAGGTTACAGTGTGGGTATACTCCTCAATGTCTGTCTGGTTGTTGTAAGTGACTGCCTGCTTAAACATTTCCCAGTCTGGTGTGTCAAAGCAGTCTTGAAGAGCATCGGTGGCTCCCTCAGGCCACACTTTTACCTGCTTACGAACCGGTTTGTTTGCTTTTACTCTTTGTCTGTATGCGGGCATTAGCATAACAGTGATATGGTCAGAAAGTCCAATGTGGGGGAGGGGGGTGGCTTTGTATGCTCCTTTGTGTGTAGTGTATACCAGGTCCAGGATGTTGTCTCCTCTTGTTGGAAAATCAACATGCTGGTGTAGCTTTGGAAGAACAGTTTTGAGATCTGCATGGTTAAAATCTCCAGCGAAAATGGTGAAACCGTCTGGGTGTGCCGTCTGTTGTTCACTGACAGGCTGGTACAGTTCACTAAGAGCCGCGTTCCTATCGCTGTTAATGTTGGTAGGCGGGATGTATACTGCGACTAGAAGAATCGCAGTAATTTCCCTTGGCAGGTAAAAAGGACGGCACTTTATGATCATAAACTCCGCCAGTGGTGAGCAGTGTTTGCATACTACTACAGTGTCCCGGCACCATTCGTCACGGATGTAAACACAGATTCCTCCTCCTCGTGATTTTCCTCCCTTTACAATGACCCTGTCTGCTCGATAGCATGCTAGCTGCTCCAGTTGTACAGCAGAGTCCGGAATGTTGTCATTTAACCAAGTCTCAGTGAAGACGAGCACACAGCAGTTACTCACTGTCCGGTTCGTTGATCTCAGCAGTCGTATGTAATCCATTTTGTTGTCCAGTGATCGTACATTTGCCAGGAGAATGGATGGTATGGCTGGGCGAGTTGGGCTGGCCGCTAGCCTGGCCCGGATGCCTCCGCGCTTGCCCCTCTTCTGCTTCCTCGCACACCGCTTCCGATGCTTACTTTCCGGGGGAGGAGTAGCAGGCGAGTCCGGTGTTGCAGGCCGGAGTAGTCCGAGTTCCTTTAGCGTCTCTGTTGCAAAGTCCAGACCACTGCAAAACTTGCTTTTGCAGATATCGAGTAGAAACTGCCTGCTGTACTTGTAGTACGACGTAGTAAGACGAGACGAACACGTAAAACTTTCGGACAAACACTTTTTAAACGAACAAAACAGCATTCGGTTGGGACCGAGAGAGGTCGCTGCGTGTGCATGCGCCGCCATCTTTAATATTAATATCAAGTGCTAATGTTATTTCTTTTAGAGATAACCAAAGTCTCTAGCCTACATTTTCTACCGCAGTGGTTCTCAAAAAAATATACATATATTTAAAAAGTAGAATCCATGCAAAAATACTTTAAAAACAATTATTTAATAAATATTTCAGGAAAATATAAGTTCATAAAATGAATTTTATATTTCAGTAGGCTATTCAATATCATTATCCTAAAAACCCAGAGTTCCAAGGTTTAATAAATTAGACACTGATGGCACAGTGCTCTGTTTAAAGTCTTTTTTTCTCAACTTAAGAATGCTTTGCGCTGGTTAGGGGGTACTTGGCTGAAAAAATATTTCACAGGGGGTACATCACTGAAAAAAGGTTGAGAACCACTGTTCTACCGCAAAAAAATCATACACTCTGTTCGTGCTGATACACTAAGAAATGGTTAAAACATTAATATTTATCATGCATCAAGTTAGTTGTGTCGCGATATACCGGTTTTGTGATGATTAAAACATGAGAATATGAATATCGTGGAAATAATGCACCCACTGTATTATCGTGTAGAACAACAATGGCATTTTTAAATGAACGTGCTTGTTAGGCTGCTCTCTCGTGATGTCTTTCTCCTCCTCACTTGCTCCCTTCAAAGTCACACACTCAAACATGTCATAGCAACGACAAACTTTTGGTTTTGTAGGCTAACTTGAAAAGATGCCGGACCTGATGGAGAATGCAGTGGATTGAATAACCTTTATCACTTTATCAGTGCGCAGCCATGGGGCAGAAGACGCTTGGTGGCCGTCCACAAAGTTATAAACTTAACCTAATAGTCAGCTGCTGTAAGCTACAATCAGAATTTTTTTGTATACCCCTGTTGTCTCAATGATAATAACATCTCATTTCAGACTATATTTCG
The DNA here is from genome assembly GCF_046254945.1 of Alosa pseudoharengus. Classification (NCBI taxonomy): domain Eukaryota; kingdom Metazoa; phylum Chordata; class Actinopteri; order Clupeiformes; family Clupeidae; genus Alosa; species Alosa pseudoharengus. The sequence goes on along the minus strand of NW_027468598.1, from coordinate 1,089,158 downwards.
GAGTTTGCCGTTCATCAGCATTGTATTTTGTCATTTATAGTCTAGGCCTATTTTAAGTGATTGATTTATTTTATAATGATTGCTATTGATATCACGATAATATCGTTATTGTGATATATTTTGTCATGATAATCGTATTCTGAAATGTTGATCTCGTGACACCCCTACATCAAGTGCTTGACTTAAACCCTGTTTATTAATAATATCTATTTTTGAATGTTTGTTAAGTCCACCTTTATGCTGATGACCCTTTTTTTGTAATGTATTCCTCACTCAATTGCAGATTTTTAATGACAAGTTGAACTTTCACTTTGTTCTTTAAGATTCCATTTTGTTCTTATTTATGCTTCTCAATGCTAAGTTCAATGCTGTTTACTGGTGCTAGGAACATTGACGATAAGAGTATGCATTTGACCACCATTGAGTCTCTGAGTATAAATGTAGTGGCATCTGGCTGGAACTGATTTTTTACGAAATAAAATACATCCTCCATTAATCATATCATAGCCTATGTGTCTTTATTGGATAATTTTATATCCAAGCTATATACACTAATGATGGCCTTACACCATACAACTTTCCAGCGATTTCAGTCGGCAACTAAATTCCCAAAGTCGGAATGAAATCATGGGAGTTTTACTGCAGTTGCGGCGAGCTTACATTGTTTTAATGTAAGGTGCCTATCTTAGTGGTTTTAAGTCAGTCTGTATAGTCTTAGAGAGAGTCAGTTTTATTTGTATAGTGCATTTAACATGCATAGAGTGCAACCCAAAGCACTCCACACACAAGACATTGACACATAAGACAAAAGATGCCGGACGGAGCGGCGTAGTCGGATTTGGCATAGCCTCGTTGTTCAAAGCGATCTGATAGCTGGGCCGCTTTTTTGCTAAACTCTGAAGAGGAACTGCAATTTCATCGCACTCGCATGAATTGGCCGATAGGAATATTGCAGATTATAGCCTACTGTATGAGTAGGATGATGCCTATCAGATTGGAGCAGTGTATTCCTACTTAAAGATTTAGGCTACAATAGATAGTGGATTGCAGACTGTAATTTTCATCTTTAGATGGAGAGATCTAAGAAATTGATCGAATGAAGGTCAAATTCCATTGTGAAAGAAAGGTAGTCGGTGGTGGAATTGGCATAGGCTATGCCAAAAAGGCATTGAGTTCCTCAACTGTAATTCTGATTGGAATTATGTATGTATTTTTCTTCCCTTAAGCCCATAACTAAACGGGCATATGAGGGGGCAAATGCGCTACCCATCGCAGTTCCTTGAAGTTGGAGATAGAAATTTCCACTATATTTGAAAAAAATATTGGACAAAATAATCTCAACCAAGTTGGTTAAGAAGGCTGAGGACGGCAGGATGTCGGTGGGGCGTTTTCCTATTCAGGTTGAAACGGACAAAAAGCATTCACATGCGGTACACAAGTGTTAAATAATTTCCCACTTCAGTGCTGCCTCCCAAAATGGACTACGTCTTTGAAACAGGTCTGTTTTTTGATTGGCTTAGCTTCCTGTATGCTGTAATTTTTGGCACACTTTGCTCTTAGCTCTATAATCTTTGCTTGGCTGTCGATTTGAGGATGTCGGGCAAGAAAAGAAAGACATCAGACATCAGATGCTATAAGAAACAAAGTGTAAGTCATAATAAGATGTGCTTGTTGAAGCATAGAAATTCCAGAAATTTTGTTTTTTGGTACAAATTTAGTTGACAGTGCTATGTGTAGGCCTATAACCCAGGGATGGAAATTAGCACCTGCCACCAGCCAAATACGGGTGAATTTTTGCACTGCATGGTGGGTGAATTTTGTCAACTTACCAGCCACTGTGGCGGGTAAGATGGAGCTAGCATAGGCTACCCCAAACATACAATCGCATACGGTTGTTTTCATTGGCCCTGATGGTTAAAAATAAGAAAGTGTCTCATACGGATTATATAATGTGCAGTAACCTATATGGGTAAATCGTGCTGATAATAACTACCAGTGAGCCGCAGTTTCCCTGCAGCATGGTGCAGCGCTTCACTTTTTGACACAAAGTGCGTCCAAATTCACTTATTCTTCTCTGTTGAACTCCTCAAGACGTAGCCTACTCATCACGCAGATGTCACATGAAAGAGCCTTTTCTCAGCTTTTAAATGGTGTTATCTAGCTGCTATTTGCTGTGATAAACGGTTCGCGAGGAAAATAACTTTGAATTTTCAAGAGATTTAATCATTATTCTCTGCGCCCATCTCCACATCCATTCGTCTCGGTGGGATATCTCACAAACTCCTCACGCAACACATGACAAACCGTAAAACATATATCAGAATAAACAGCAGACCTTACCGAACACAAAGGTGTAATACATTCCCGTGTATGATTAGCCGTTTCAGAGTAATCCAGTTTTTAAATAAATTGTTGCAAACTTTAACATGGTCTCCAACATTGGTCTTTAAACATTTCTTAAAACTGAGCTGTGCGTACATTTCCTAGATATCTGTATCAGAATCATAGTTAAGAGTTTATCAATGTAACCTTAATTATTTATTTTCACAAAATGCTAAGCATGCATGCATTTCATTTTTTTTTTTAAACTGAGCTGTGCTTAAATTGGTCAATGCATTTCATAACAGACCAAATAGAAAATAAATGTTAAATATAGCCTAGATATCTGTAAATATTAAAATCAGATTATGTAAGCTACACCATAGCCTACAGTTAGATCAAGTTGGACAGCTCACTCACGCCAAATAATTGTCTTAAAGGAGCCACACTACTTTTTTGACACTGCCTTATGAATGCTGTTCTGTTGACCTTTAGTTTTGTTGCTACTGTGCATGGAGGACAGGCCAATTTTGACCTCTGTCCAACATTGGTGGTAGAAAAATTCAGCACATTTTAATTGTATCCCAATAATGCCGATAACCGGGGCCATTTAGGTTACTATAATCGTGATATAATCGTTTTGGGGAGGGGGGGGGGGAGGAGTGGGTAGTGTCCCCACCAAAGCTCAGACTAAACCTACGCATACATTGGGTCTGGAGAATTTTTTTTTAAGGTGAAAGTGTTTGGGGGGAAAAAGTTTAAAGCCAAGTTTCCCTTTAACTCATTGAGTGCCAAAAACTTAATATTACGTTTTTCCTTCCCATGCGTTGAGTGCCAAAAACGTAATATTACGTTTTTAGCTTTTTTTTAATTACGAAACTAGACACTCTAACACACCTTATATGTGATTTTGGGAACTCTGTAATGAATGGAAATGAAATATATGACGATCGAAACTTTTATCATAACTCGGTTGCCGCTTTGGGTCGAATCAGTGACACATGCACGTCAGCTCAAAACCAGGCCATTTTCGTGGGTCTATCACTAGGTGGCAGTCTCGCCAGGTCTCGCTAGGTCACTTCCCGGAAACTTTACAGGCAACACTTCATATTTCATGAAAGACATTATATCTTCATTTCTAGAAAAAAAACAGCGCTTTGATGTAAACTAGCCACTGTTTAGCTTGCGATTTCTCAGGAACAGAAGCGTGTAGAAATACACGGTTTGCACCCACTGAGAGCTTAACCCTTAGAACCCGATTGACGCAAAGTGCGTCAAAAAACACACCCTTTCTTCTCTGTTACATTGCTCCGGAACGGTTCATCGCAGCGATATGAAACCTTTATTGCACGACAGAGCAGAAGTGGGGCTTTCCAACGAGACTACACACTTGTCTGTACGTATGAAAATTAAAAAAAATCATGAAATTAAATCAAATTGCATCATATTTACAGTCTATACTTCTCTGCATTCACCTGCACACACATTACTCTAGTTTGAATTACTCGCGAACCCGTGATCGCATCGATATGGCAAGCATATCAGATGAAAGAGGGAGCACAGGGCTATCCATTGGTACCATGTTTATCGATCCTTCTGGCTTATAAAACCAGACGAAGTGACTGCAAAATAATAACGTCATGTACACAAACCAACGCTGCACACTCATTACTCTCATTTGAATTACTCGTGGACCCGTGATCGCATAGATATGCCACACATGTCAGATGAAAGAGGAGACTCAGAGCTATCATTTGATACCAAGTACATCCTTCTGGGTTATAAAACAGACGAAGTGACAGCAAAATAATAACTTCATATAGCTGGACTTACCCCACGTTTTTGTCTGTTCTTGTGGCAAAGCATGTTTATAATCCAATGCTATCATGTGTTTCTCTATGGCAAAGCATGTTCATATTCCGGTTTTGAGATCCTAGCAAATTCCTGCATGGCATCCAATTCAAGGCTCACATTGCATCCCAATTCAACAAATAAACACCTTTTTTGCCTTTACTTTGTTCATGGCAATGCAGTAAAGAGTTGAGAATTATTATGACTGCATACACACAGGCACGCAGGCTAACACGCAACCTCGGGTCGAGTCAGGTCAGATCAGTTCGTGTCACAGATATGGAGCGCAGAAAGGTCATTTTTCATCACTAAATAAAAAATGGCATTTATTTCCGTAAATCACACAGCAAATATTTCTGTAAATTGCTCAGCCCCAGAGTATCCCTCCAACATGGCAATTATATTGCCCGATTCAGGACAGTCTGCCCTACACACACATGAAATGCATGTAGAGCTGTGAGCTTGCTGTGGTGAGATACATGTCGAAATATAAGAATTTTTATAATACACTTTTTATATTTTAATTCTTTAAAAATAAAAATAAAATCAATGCTAGTATTAATACATGAAATGATGTTGAATGATCTGAAATGATCTGAATAGCCTAAACTCTCCTGAAAAAAACAATATATAATATATGTGTGTGGCACTTACAATGACCAGAATAAATCCTTATGAATAAAGGTAGTGAAAATGCCCTAAAAACAGCTTAGGGTTCTAAGGGTTAAAGTCTCACCTTTCAAACAAGCCATTGTATGTGTTCATAGCTATAACACAGAATATGCTGTGGCTGTACAAAAATCATCAACAATGGTCTAGATTGCTGGCACTCTAGGACAAAGATTCCGAAAACAGCTTGGCATTCAATGAGTTAAGGTGAAAATGTTTAAGGTGATTCCACGTGACTATACAACTCTATTTTGGTTATAGATGACACATGAAACAATCGCAGTCTTGTAAATATTGACCCTGCAAGATTCCTAGTCGTTGCAAAATCATAGTCTGTGACTATAACATCTGTGACTTGTGATGTGAGAGGGTCTGAGACTGTAATCTTTCAAAAATATTTTCCAAATCTTTTCAAAGTCTCATATGAGAAAAAAAGAGAAAAACAAATGATCGCTCCGACCAAGGCACTCCGTAAGATAAAAATGTCTTTAATACAAATTGGACATGTCCAAAATGCCATGTGTAGGCCATCTTTTCAAAGTCTTCTGGTGTAAGGGTACCATAATAATAAAACAGAGTTGCAACTAACTACAGCTTGGGTCTGGTTTCTTCAAATGTGGCACAGGATGGTATTTGCGATTATGAAAGAGTGAAATTTTAGTGGATGCATTGAAGATGAGTTGTATGCATTACAGTTTCAGACTAAATAAAACATTCACTAAAATGTACTGACCTCTACATTTTTCTTACATCTTTTACTAGGTAGAGCAACTGACTGAGGTTGTGATAAAGGAAGAAGGGTTTAAGGACAATCCAGAAGAGGCTGATACTGATAAAGCACATGAAAAACTGCTCTCCATCTTGTCACCAATCATATCCTCAGAGAGACCAAATGTAGTCACTGGTGAGCAAGCAAAGAAGACATCAAAGCAGCTGAAACCCTCAAAGAGCACAGGCACCACAATATCTTGTAAAGCAGGGAAACAGTGCTGCAAACACTGTGGGCAGAGTTTCACTAACTTGGTGTATCTTAGAGCACATGAAGCAGTGCATAAGATTGATCTGCCATTTTCATGCACGTGTTGTGGAAAAGGCTTCATGCAGAAGTGCAGTTTGAAAAAGCATCAGCTCATTCACACTGCAGACCAATTACAGTCTTGCAGTGTGTATAGCACAACATTTACAGAGAAATTATGTCTTAAAAAGCGTATGAAATCTCATTGTAATCAAAAAAGCTTATGCTGTAGTTTGTGCTCCAAATCCTTCAGCAGTTTGTACACCCTGAAGAAACACCAGGTGGTTCATACAGGAGAGAAGGCGTACTGCTGTGGCACCTGTGGCAAGGCCTTCAACAACGCTGGAAACCTGTCGCGTCACCTTCGCATACATACTGGCGAGAAGCCATTCTGCTGCCACACCTGTGGAAAGAGCTTCAATCAGTTGGACACTCTGAAGACCCATCAGCGTATACACACAGGAGAGAGACCACATAGCTGTAAGACATGTGGGAAAAAATTTGTCAAGAGGAGTGGGCTCAAAAGTCATATGCACATTCATTTGGGTAGTGAAGAGAGCTGTGTAGAGTCCTTAAAAGGGCATGTAAAAATGCATGCTGGGAGTATGCCCTGTGAATGCTCCATCTGTGGACAACAACTGAGTTCTGTTAGCGCTCTGTGGACACACCAGCAGCTTCATGACGGTGACAAACTGCACAACTGTGATGTCTGTGGAAAGAATTTTAAATCATCCCGCAAACTGAAAACCCACAAGAGGATCCACACAGGAGAGAAGCCTTTCAGCTGTGAGATATGTAGAAAGACATTCACTCAACAAAGCAGTCTGAAGACACACCAGAGTGTTCACACTGGGGAAAAACCTTTCAGCTGTGATGTGTGTGGGAAGAGCTTTGGTACTATGGGCAACCTTAACCGACACAAGCGCATTCATACAGGAGAGAAGCCATTCAGCTGCAGTATATGTGGGAAAAATTTTAATCAGGCAAACAGCCTAAAGGCTCACCTCCAGGTGCACACAATGGAGAAGCCATATATGTGTGATAAATGTGGAAAGAACTTTTCTTACCTGAGGAATCTTAAAGAACACAAATGTATCTATGAATGAGATATATATGTAATGTAGTCTCAGTACGTTGACCATTTTTATTTATTTATTTATGTGAAGTGGAAGTCTCCTATACTTTAAATGTGTATATTATACTAATGCATCAGTACTAAATATAAAGAAGGTTAAATTTCCGAAAGTTTTTTCTCCCTACTTACATTTGTTTGTTTGTTGTTTTGTTTCATTTTATGCAATGTTTTGTTTTAGTTTTGTATTTGTTTGTCTAGTTAAACTTATTCACCGTGTTATATGTGATACTGTTTGTCTTAGTCTTAATAATATTACCTGTGGTGGCCGATAAAGTTACGTGTCTGTAACGGTAATGTTAACGTTATTTGGATTGAAGAGCTAATAAAAGAGGTTGCTCATAAGTTCTGCGTTGATCGTGATCGACGAAGCACTGTTGCTCATCTGTCCATCATCATATAAAGCCCAATTTGATTGGTCCAAACAGCTCTGGTTTGGGTATAATTGCTCCAGAACAGAGAACTCCAGATTGAACTTCCCGACCTCACATGTTGTGGATGGGGCTAAGTTCGGCTGGCATCCAGGCTACCAATGAACTAGTAAAAGTAGTAAAAGTAAAAATTATTTTTATACTTATATATACAATATATAAGTAATATTTAAAATACAGTTTACACATACCAAAGTGCCGTACATATTGCAATTAAAAGACAATACATATATAACAATCATAAAAGGCAGGGAACGCCAGGGAGAAGAGGTGTGTTTTGAGCCTAGATTTAAAACTAGTGATGGGAGGGAGCATCTCTGATGGAAGGTGGCAGCTGATTCCATAGGTGTGGTGCAGCCACAGTAAAAGCTATCATGTGTGTGGAACATCCTGGAGACCCATGCTACAGGATCTAAGGGGCCTGGGAGCTCAGTGGTGGTGAATGAGATCTGCAATGTAGGATGGGGCCAGGCCATTTAGGGCTTTAAAAACCATCAATATAATCTTGTTGAATTCTTAATTAATTCTATGCTGGATGGGCAACCTGTGGAGAGAGGCTAGAACGGGGCTAATATGCTCCCACTTGATGGAGTCACAGGTAGAGTGAGTTACAGTAATCCAACCGTAAAAGTGTTTAGGCTATAAGATAAGGTTTATAAGATTTATTTTTTTTCTACCCTCAGTAAATGTCATGTTAGGCGAGTTTAAAGGTCTCATTCCCCAAGAAACCGTTTAATACTTGTTCCTTTTGAAATACTATAGCTCACTCCAAGTTGCATATGCATGCTGCATGTGAAAATGATCTTCTACCCCCATTGCCCGCATTAGCCAATGAAAGAAAATACACGGAAAAACAAGCAAATCAGAAAAAGCCCTTCTGTGTGACGCCGCAGTGAAAACAATAATTCATCAGCTAGTAGGAGCTAACAGCAAGTTGCTAACATGGCGGAACAAATTTGTGCCTGTGTTATTTGTGGCAATAACACATCAACATTGCATGTCTTGCCTTAGAAAGAAGAGTTGAGGAAGAAATGGTTGGAATTTATTGTTGGAACACCACCACCGAAGTATAGTGCAAAGTTAGTTCTGTGTTCCAATCATTTCGACCACACAGTGACTCACTGCCTACAATTAGAAAGTGGTTTTGCATAGATATTCTGAAAAACCTGGATCTGTACCGTCACGACGATCGACCAGCTCACAGGCTGTAATTACAAATAAACTTTTCCACCTAACGACTTTGTTACAGAATAGCATGTTCATATTCTTCACGTTAGCATGCATGAAAAGGGCACAAGCTAGGCTAGCCTATATGAAAGCTACACCAGGCACATAACTGAAGCGTTCCGTTCGCGACGTCGGAGCCCGTTTACTTATTAGACATTCTCTGGCGACGTGTAAAATCCTTCTTGTTTTTATGGCGGTTGGCAAACAACGTCTGGTTGCATTACTGCCACCTTCTGAAATGGAGTGTGGGTCTGAATAACATTTCCCTACACTTAAATTATCTTTATTAAACCAGTTCTTCTAAGAAAAGAAAAGAAAAACCCAAAACAAAAATCTCCAGAATTCCTTTGCAAAATATCTCTTACAATCAAAGGTATCTCTTCATCTTCTAGCTGACGGATTAACTGCTGTCTCATTATTATATCTAGTACATTCTTCAATAGCATGCTCTATGGTATCCTGTGTGTTACACACACTACACCTCCCATCAGCATGTTTTTTCATTAAAAATAATGCACTGTTTAACCCTGTGTGCCCAAATCTCCTTCTTAAAATGATGTTCTCCTCCTGTGTATTTCTGCAAGTACTTCTACTCACCCCCACTCGTTCTTGGATATTAGTTTCCTACCAGTCTGACCATTATCCCACAATACTTGCCACTTCTCCTTTATCTTTCCTTTAATGATTGATTTCACTTCAGCTTTACAATACTTAATGCTTAAATTTATAAACTCCATTTCTGTTGCCTTTTTTCATGTAAAATCCATTAGAAGAATGGTCTATTTTTTCAAACGTAGCCTACAGGCCACTCACACGCCAGGTGTAGCTACTGCCATTGATTAGGCCTATTGGAAGCTACTGTAATTGTTGCAGAAGACGCAACGCAAACGGAATGCTTCAGTTACGTGCCTGGTCTAGCTTAGCCCTACACTCATCTCATAAGAATCTGTATGACCACACTACCCAGAGATTTAGCTTGTTGAACGTATAATCTTCTAACCTAAGCGTTAAACCACAAATAATATTGGCAACAATATATTATGCTCAACTAAGTATGGGTATTGTTCTAGTCTAAACAGGGAAAACCAAATCCCCTATCACTAGAGCTCAGGTATTTACACTTCAGTCTAATTCAGCGTTTCTCAAACTGTGGGTCGCGAGTTTTTTCAAATTTTTTATCTGGGCCCAGGTAGCACCCGATGCGCAATGGACGCACTGTGTTATTCACAGGGAAGCGCTTGTGTCAAGGCAGCTTAGTTAGTCCCGACCTACATGAGATTTTGAACGTTGTTGTGAGAGTGGTGAATTTCATCAAAACCCGGCCCTTAAAAGCGCGTCTATTCTCCGCACATTGCGAAGAGATGGTAGCTGAACAAAAGGCTGTACTGTTTCACAGCGAGGCAAGGTGGCTTTCCCGAGGTAAAGTGCTGTCGCGCGTGTTTGAGCTCCGAGTCGCCTCTTCTTGGAAGAAGGGCGCATGTTTGAATCTGCAAGCACGTTCACTAATGAACATTCCTTGACGAAGCTGGCCTATCTTAGCGATATATTTGATATAGGCCTATCTTAGCGATACATTTGAGTTAAATGTCCAGTTACAAGGCAAAGACAAACACCTACCTCACCTAGCAAATAAGATTACTGCATTCACCAAAAAAACTTGAGTATGGGACAGGCGCCTCGATCGCGACAGTAGCCTATGCCTTTGAGATTTCTGAGCGAAATCGCTGAAACGTCTGATTGGGAGGCACTCTTGTGATCCCATGTATTAAACAGTAGGCCTACATCACATCCCTGCAAACTTTCAAAAATATTTCCCAACCAGCAGTGCTCAGTATGACTGGATTATAGATCCATTTAATGCAGCATGTTGGTATTTTATTGAATATATTGTACAATGCTGTAAAATGGCCTATGCTTCCTAATATGTTGCTGGAAAACAGAAATATGTGTGTTATGTATTTATTTATTATTATATCTGCAGCACCAGCTGATTTTAACTCTGTTGAAGAGGATATATTTAGAACTTGTCATTATTTCAATAAATTTAACAATTTTAAGCTTGACCTACCACTTTCTTAGAGTGATGAGGGATAGGTGGGGCTCGAGAATGCCCCCATGATCAAAGTGGGGAATGAAAAAAAAAGTTTGAGAACCACTGATCTAGTTTGTTAACTACCACAGTCACGAGTTGGGTCGCGATAGTCTATCATTTTTAAAAAGTGGGTCCTCAGAAAAAAAGTTTGAGAAACACTGGGCTACGCCATCTTTTCTTTGCCCATATTGTCAAGAAGGCAGTTGAGGAACATGAGGTATTGACAGATATTCCTATCAGAGCAAGGATGTGCACCTGAGGCTACTCAGCTACTAGAGAAAGAATTTCCTCCAAGTTGGCCTACCATAATTTACCAACTCTGCGCTGTAGCCCCTAACTGGCTATTTATATTTTTCTGTGAAATAAGCAAATGTATTTGTTCAACTTTATGAAGCAGAATTACGCACTAGGCTACTTGGAATATAAAACATTTGACAAAGGACAGATGTATGTTATAGTGACAAAATATTAACTTAGTGTTTTACGATGTCTTTGTCATGGGGAAGTTTTTTTCCCCATGCATTTATTCTAGGCTACTGTCAGTGACTGCCGTCAGAGAAGCGGGTTCTGTGTTTCGTTCATGTCAGTGACTGACGCGAGAGAAGCGGGGTCTGTGTTGCGTTGCGTTAATTTATTTTCAATTGGGCATGCCGTGCCGTGTCGTCCACAGCTCAGTTCTGACAAAGCCGAATTTACTCCTTTTGAAACAATGAGTGTGCACGTTTGTATGGTTATATTGCTTGACAGGGGGATCCCAAGCAGCTTTCAGCCATAAGGCTACTTTGAGAACATTTCCTAATTCACCCGACACTAATATTCAAAATGTTGAAAACTATTTCGGCATAGCCTATTAACTGACCACCCGATTCACGTTGACTGGGGGGCAGGGGGGCCATCAGACATTTGTGCCCAGTTAATCTGGCCATGCCCCCAACAAATCACACCTTCCCACCAGCTGTGACAGCTTAAAAGAAGTCAAGAGGACTCCTAACTCACAGACCTATTCACAAACCGGTTTTGTGGCATTTCGCCTGTTTTGAAATCCTATGCGGCTAGGAGTTTCCAATCGTGAGGAAGCAATTTTGCATTGTAGGCATAACTAACATGCAATAACGCCACTAACAACAACCAAAACTAGGCTACTCATTGTCAACATGTAAATTAAATGTAACATTATTGTGAATCAAATTAAAATGTTCTCTTTTGCAAACGTAGGCATAGGCATAGTAACAGATTAATTTAATAATGTTAAGATACTACTTCAATCCAGTATGTTTCATTAGGCTAATAGGGACTATGCCTACTTGTTTATTTTTTACGTAGCCTACAATGGCCAGTTCAGACAAAGCCGAAATTACTCATTTTGAAACATTTGTATGGTTATATTGCTTGACTTAAATCCCAGAGAGTAGGCTAGGCTACCACACCCCACAGTGACGGGCCTAGGCGGTCTTGCGCGTTCAGTGTGGGGTATAAACAAGCTGAGAATTTAGCGGTGTCACGTCTGCCTGTCACAGACATGGGGAGCTGAAGCTTGGGATACAGTTACTACAGTAACAGTATTTTATTTTACCTATGGAATATTTTTTTTTTTCACTTAAAGGCTTTGTTTGAATGCTGTTGGAACAAATAGTAGTTGATTATAAAGGCAACTTTCTGTTGCAATATTCTGTGTGTTCTGGACTGCAGGTAACTTGTTAAGCCAGTGGTTCTCAAACGTTTTCTTTCATTCCCCACTTTGATCAAGGAGGCATTGACTGATAGATAACGTGTTATCCCGAGGCCTTTGCAAGTCAGCATCTCCGACGCTAGTCTACCCTATTAAAAATATACGTTTTCGATGTCCCAAACGGAGAGCCATACTTTATTGTTTTAACGATCTCTATGCTACTCACCAAAATGTAGGCATGGGAACATGATGAAGTATCCAACTGTCGTGTGTTAAATTATTGTGATTACGAGCCAGTGGTTTTCAAACATTATGCGTGACTCAGACATATATGCAACAGACTCATATCGTCCTCGCATTCGCAAAATGAGGACATACAGACTGCTCAGATAACAAGAGTACCTCCAGTTATGCACGGTTTTAGTCAAGTCATTTAAATGTGCTGGTGAAACAGTTGTGTACTCTGGGCACAGTTCTGGGCACAGTTCTTCCAGAGCTTCGTGCCAAGTAATAAGCGTTGAGTCGAGATGTTTGTGTGAATGAAACGAAGCCATAGTGTGACATGCGTAAACCAATGGTGTAGAGATGACGCCACAGGGTTTTATTTAAGAGAGCCTACAGTACGTTTGTATGTAGGCAATTTATATTTACAATACTTAGGCCTACTAAAATAAATAGTATTTTATTTGTATTGGTTGTTTAGAGTAAAAAAAAATTCGGTCGGTCTTAACGCAAGTTTACAACCGGCAAGTCGGTCAGACTAAAAGGGGGGAAAAAATAATATTTGGGTCGGTTCTAAATTGACAGGGTCGGTCGGGTTACGGCAAACGAAAATATTTTTAAGGATAGCCTGGCAGTGTTTTTTTGCGCGTCTGCAGAAGTCAGCCAAATATGAATGTAATTCTGCGGCAAAGCAGATGTATTTGTTTATTGTACAGAAAAATAAAAATGACATGTCAAGCAGTCAATTGACTACATTGCAGTCAAGAAGTAGGGCAAATTAATTTACGAAACCAAAACGTGGGTCATAGTTGTCTAAGCCTCTATTGCGTAGCCTGTTAAAAACGTCGCCAGATAGTATTAAATCGGCAACAACATTGTTTTCTGCAGAAGCCTACCCAAGGCTACAGATTAATTCTGAACAGTTATTTCTCTACTGGCTCAATTATCACACCACTGTTTTGATTTGCGTAGCTGCGTTACCCACAACACTGACAATAATGTAGACAGCAAATTTCGATTTTCGTTACCACCGTGTTAAGTCAAGCCTTAAGACATACCCAAGTAGCCTAAATCGAGGTAATGTTTAATTATGCATGATTTATTTTGTTATTGATTATTGTTTATTATTTTGATTATTGTTATTTATTTTGTAGGCTGGGATTACTCTCGGCAAGTCTCCTGCTTTTTCAGTAGGGGCGGCAGGCAGAGCGATGTACAGTGGCAGAGCGACGTTGTTTTTGTAAGGATTATTATTAGGGCCCGAGCACCGAAGGGTGCAATTTGGTAGGTGTATGTAACTCCCAAAAACAAACAACTTTTGTATTAACATGCCATTAGCCACACCCACAGGAAGTGAGGTAATTGAGATTTTGTGCATTGTGGACATGATCAATTTTAACGTACTCATCCTAGACGGTTGATCCGATTCATGTCAAAGTTGGTATACATGACGCCGAGATGTTCCTGATTATAAATTGTGAAGCTTTTTTTTGATATGTTGTAATTTGACGAAATGGCGACATTATTAATTTTAATACCCTTCCACATAAACAATAAATGTGTCATTATTCACCATGCATGTCTTGAAATGTTTTAAATTTCACAGGTCATTGAATACCATGTTAATGATGGTATTCACATGCCCATAATGCATGTTTGGCATTGCGCCACCAACTGGCAACAGAAAGAATGACAATTACACTGATATCACACGATCAATTTGAACATACTCCTCCTAGACGGTTTGTCAGATTCATTTGAAATTTGGCAAACATTATGCCAAGATGTCGCTGATGTTAAATTGTGAAGGGATTTTTGAATGTTGTAATATATTTGATATGATTTTAATATCTCACCACATAAACAGGAAATGTGTCATAAATCACAGTGCATTGAATGCATGGTCTGAAACTTTTCAGGTTAATAGATATTATGATGATATCCAAACACCCAATGGGCCTGCCTGGCATAGCGCCACCACCTGGTCAAGCAGGAAATGTGCCAGAAATGGACAATGCCTTAAGTGATTGATCTGAAAGTTTACAAACATTTTGGATATCATTATTGTGATGATATTCACATGTGTAATTTTCATGCCTAACATAGCGCCACCATCTGGCCAACCAAAAAGTGTATCAGAAATGTTCTTTGCTTAAAATGAATGGTCTGAAATTTCTCAGGTTAATATATATTATGATTATGATGACACCCAATGGGCCTGCCTTGCATTACGCCCCCACCTGGCCAAGCGAGTAAATGTGGCAGAAAATCAAATACAAAAACAAATAGCACACGCATCAAATATGTAAATTTCACAAACGCACCACGCCGGTGCTTTGTTGGATTCCGACATGTCACGGGTTGCGGCCCGCAGGTGCTCGGGCCCGCCATTGCCGCTTGCGGCTATATTTAGGGCCCGAGCACCGACTGTGCGCGAGGCCGGGACGGCCTTGCGCACCGAGAGGTGTGAAGCCCTATTGTTTTTGAAAGGATTATTATTAGGGGTCCGAGCAGCGTAGCTGCAGGAACCCTATTGTTTCTGTACCGTTCATTTTTTGGCCAAAATTCTGTAAAAGTCATACTGCAGCCTAAACCGTAACTCCAAAACTCTTAAAATTTTCAGGTATGGTTACCAGTACCCCCCTCTACCCATAACCCAAAATTTGGGGTACTGCACCCAAAGGTGGCGCTATTGAAAAAAAAAGTTAATTATGCTTATTTCTCCTTACCAGATTCACCTAGACTCAAAATTCTTTCAGAATATTAATCTCTAAACTCAGATGCATCTTTTTGGCCCTGGTCTTATGGTCTACAAATGTTTACTTTTTCCACAATTTCATGGAAAAGCCAAACATTATAAAAAGTTTCACACTCTTCAAAAATAATCGAATCTTCACCAAAATTCTCACAGACAATGTTTAGACAAAGCCTCACAAAAGTTATCGCTCAGAATTTTGATATTTTGTTCCATTTCAGAGATATAGGCCAATAAAGTTAGACCACTTAGGCCTTTTTTCCTAGATCACCTATATTCCTATAAACCGTAAGTCCTAGAAACTTGACATTTTCAAGTATTGTTACCAGTACCCCCCACTACCCATAACCCAAATTTGGGGTACTGCACCCAAAGGTGGCGCTCTTGTCAAAAACGCTTATTTCTCCTTACCAGATTCACCTAGACTCAAAATTCTTTCATCATATTAATCTCTACATTCAGATGCATCTTTTTCACCCTGGTCTTATGCTCTAAAAATGTTTACTTTTGCCACAATTTCAGAGAAAAGCCAAACATCATAAAAAGTTTCACATGCTTCAAAAATTATCAAATCTTCACCAAAATTCTCACAGACAATGTTTAGACAAAGCCTCACAAAAGTTATCAAAATAATTTGGATACGTTGTTCCATTTCAGAGATATAGGCCAATAAATTTCGACCACTCAGCCCATTTCTCCTATATCACCTATATTCCTATATGAGTAATTTTTTTTTCTTGGATAACAACCATACAACCATCATTAGGTGGATACCATTAACAGTGCACATTTTCAGATATGTACTCTTTTTTATAAAGCCCTTAATTCTATTGTCAAATGTATGCTAGGAATTTTCTTGATGTTGTGTGTTTGCCAACACACATTTTCACCATTTGAATGTGACTGCTCTATGTGTATGATTGTCAGTGGCTGAGTGGGATAATGCCTAGTGCTGGTGTTTGTTAGGTTGAGAGTTCGAATCCTGCTAGAGCTTGAAGCTCAAGATGCACATGCTATTGGTTATTGAAGATTGACACCATTGAACAGCACCTGAATGACATCAGGCAATTAACATTCACACTCATTAGTTGCCAAGAATCAGAATGCCGACACACTCTATGACATATAGGGGAACTTCTTTGTTTACTATTTTTCCTTCATCATTAAGTCTATCATATTTATATTTCATCCATTACTGTTCTTCTCTATAAATGTCTAATTGCCCCAGAATATCCAAAAGTTTTCAGGTGTATTTTTTCAGGAAAGCCCTTCATTTTATTGTCAAATATATACTTGGAGTTTTTCTTGTGTGTTTACCAACACACATTTTCACCATGTGAATGTGACTACCCAATATATAGGATTGTCAGTGGCTCAGTGGGATAATGCCTAGTGCTGGTGTTTGTTAGGTTGAGGGTTCGAATCCCCGGTAGTGCTTTAGGCTCTAGCTCGAATACTATTGGTTATTGAAGATTCACACCATTGAACAGCACCTGAATGACATCAGGCAATCAACATTCACACTCATCAGTTGCCAAGAATCAGAATGCCGAGACACTCTATGACATTCAGGGGAACTTCTTTGTTTACTATTTTTCCTTCATCATTAAGTCTATCATATTTATATTTAATCTATTAGTGTTCATCTCAACAAATGTCTAATCGCCCCTTCATGCTTGGAGTTTTTCTTGTGTGTTTACCAATACACATTTTCACCATGTGAATGTGACTGGCCAACATGTAGGATTGACAGTGGCTCAGTGGGATAACGCCTTGTACTGGTGATCCTTAGCTTGAGAGTTCAAATCCCACTTGAAGCATTAGTGAGTTGTGGATGTTAGCATACTACAATAGAATGCTGTTGGGTTGTGGAGGATAACACACTATAACATTACAGCTACTTGTAAATATGGACTTGTAGTGCAAGGCAAGTATTACTGTATAATTATAAGCTGTAGCCTATAATTATTTGTTATTCTTATAATATTTGTCATTTCTTATACATATTTAGTCGGCTCTTCCACTTGACAGAACAACTCTATATCGGTTAAGGATGTCACGCATGAAACAATGCTGCAGAAACATGAAAATACGACTTTGAGTTTAGTAGGCTATAATTTTCAGTTCCTGTTTATCTATTGCACAATGGGTAATAATTTAAAGGAATCATGTTGCAGTCTTGTAAATAGTGACCCTGCAAGATCCCTAGTCATTGCAAAATCATAGTCTGTGACTTAAAACTCTACTACTTGTCTTTAGATGTGAGAGGGTCTGAGACTGTAGTCTTTCAAAAATCTTTTCCAAATCTTTGCAAATCTTTCCAAAGTTTACCCGCTGGGAAACCCTGTAGCTCCGGAGCAGGGGCTCAGACCAGGATAAATTGTTTGCTCGCCCTCAGTTCGCTCTTTTGTTCATCTCAACCCAGCACTCCAGTGTGTCCTGCTCTGTGTGCGTCTTTGAGTTAACGTAAGTCATCACTTTAATCACCCTCACTATGACTTTTGTGATGTTTATCAGTTTGTAGAGTAGCTCTGCCATCATGTGTAAAGTTAAGGTCTTTGTTTGTTGGTTTGGTGTGTTGGAGTCCCATGTGAGAGATGATTAGGTGATGTTGGTTGACTTGGGATGTCAAGTATTGTTTAGTTGTACCTTATATAGCCATATGATTTCAGTTTATTGTTCAAATGTCAATTGGTTTGTTTGTGAGTTGGGATCTGTACTGATTTACCCCATTTCACTGATTACTCCATTTTCTGTTTGTTTCCTCTTTGATGCAGCACACATACAAGTAAAGAACAAAAGAACAGATGAATTGAAACTCAAAGTTAACTTGTGTTGCACCGAAACCTGCCATCTCCGTGTCATCACTCCATACCATTGAGCCTTCTGAGTCACACCATTGAACAGCACCTGAATGACATCAGGCAATTAACATTCACACTCATTACACACTGCTGGTGTTTGTTAGGTTGAGAGTTCGAATCCTGCTAGAGCTTGAAGCTCAAGATGCACATGCTATTGGTTATTGAAGATTGACACCATTGAACAGCACCTGAATGACATCAGGCAATTAACATTCACACTCATTAGTTGCCAAGAATCAGAATGCCGACACACTCTATGACATATAGGGGAACTTCTTTGTTTACTATTTTTCCTTCATCATTAAGTCTATCATATTTATATTTCATCCATTTCTGTTCTTCTCTATAAATGTCTATTTGCCCCAGAATATCCAAAAGTTTTCAGGTGTACTCTTTCAGGAAAGCCCTTCATTTTATTGTCAAATGTGTACTTGGAGTTTTTCTTGTGTGTTTACCAACACACATTTTCACCATTTGAATGTGACTGCTGAATGTGTATGATTGTCAGTGGCAGAGTGGGATAATGCCTAGTGCTGGTGTTTGTTAGGATGAGAGTTCAAATCCTGCTAGAGCTTTAGGCTCAAGATGCACATGCTATTGGTTATTGAAGATTCACACTATTGAACAGCACCTGAATGACATCAGACAATTAACATTCACACTCATTAGTTGCCAAGAATCAGAATGCCAACACACTCTATGACATATAGGGGAACTTCTTTGTTTACTATTTTTCCTTCATCATTAAGTCTATCATATTTATACTTCATCCATTACTGTTCTTCTCTATAAATGTCTATTTGCCCCAGAATATCCAAAAGTTTTCAGGTGTATTTTTTCAGGAAAGCCCTTCATTTTATTGTCAAATATATACTTGGAGTTTTTCTTGTGTGTTTACCAACACACATTTTCACCATGTGAATGTGACTACCCAATATGTAGGATTGTCAGTGGCTCAGTGGGATAATGCCTAGTGCTGGTGTTTGTTAGGTTGAGGGTTCGAATCCCCGGTAGTGCTTTAGGCTCTAGCTCGAATACTATTGGTTATTGAAGATTCACACCATTGAACAGCACCTGAATGACATCAGGCAATCAACATTCACACTCATCAGTTGCCAAGAATCAGAATGCCGAGACACTCTATGACATTCAGGGGAACTTCTTTGTTTACTATTTTTCCTTCATCATTAAGTCTATCATATTTATATTTAATCTATTAGTGTTCATCTCTACAAATGTCTAATCGCCCCTCCATGCTTGGAGTTTTTCTTGTGTGTTTACCAATACACATTTTCACCATGTGAATGTGACTGGCCAACATGTAGGATTGACAGTGGCTCAGTGGGATAACGCCTTGTACTGGTGATCCTTAGGTTGAGAGTTCAAATCCCACTTGAAGCATTAGTGGGTTGTGGATGTTAGCATACTACAATAGAATGCTGTTGGGTTGTGGAGGATAACACACTATAACATTACAGCTACTTGTCAATATGGACTTGTAGTGCAAGGCAAGTATTACTGTATAATTATAAGCTGTAGCCTATAATTATTTGTTATTCTTATAATATTTGTCATTTCTTATACATATTTAGTCGGCTCTTCCACTTGACAGAACAACTCTATATCGGTTAAGGATGTCACGCATGAAACAATGCTGCAGAAACATGAAAATACGACTGAGTTTAGTAGGCTATAATTTTCAGTTCCTGTTTATCTATTGCACAATGGGTAATAATTTAAAGGAATCATGTTGCAGTCTTGTAAATAGTGACCCTGCAAGATCCCTAGTCATTGCAAAATCATAGTCTGTGACTTAAAACTCTACTACTTGTCTTTAGATGTGAGAGGGTCTGAGACTGTAGTCTTTCAAAAATCTTTTCCAAATCTTTGCAAATCTTTCCAACGTTTACCCGCTGGGAAACCCTGTAGCTCCGGAGCAGGGGCTCAGACCAGGATAAATTGTTTGCTCGCCCTCAGTTCGCTCTTTTGTTCATCTCAACCCAGCACTCCAGTGTGTCCTGCTCTGTGTGCGTCTTTGAGTTAACGTAAGTCATCACTTTAATCACCCTCACTATGACTTTTGTGATGTTTATCAGTTTGTAGAGTAGCTCTGCCATCATGTGTAAAGTTAAGGTCTTTGTTTGTTGGTTTGGTGTGTTGGAGTCCCATGTGAGAGATGATTAGGTGATGTTGGTTGACTTGGGATGTCAAGTATTGTTTAGTTGTACCTTATATAGCCTTATGATTTCAGTTTATTGTTCAAATGTCAATTGGTTTGTTTGTGAGTTGGGATCTGTACTGATTTACCCCATTTCACTGATTACTCCATTTTCTGTTTGTTTCCTCTTTGATGCAGCACACATACAAGTAAAGAACAAAAGAACAGATGAATTGAAACTCAAATAAAGTTAACTTGTGTTGCACCGAAACCTGCCATCTTCGTGTCATCACTCCATACCATTGAGCCTTCTGAGTCACACCATTGAACAGCACCTGAATGACATCAGGCAATTAACATTCACACTCATTACACACTGCTGGTGTTTGTTAGGTTGAGAGTTCGAATCCTGCTAGAGCTTGAAGCTCAAGATGCACATGCTATTGGTTATTGAAGATTCACACCATTGAACAGCACCTGAATGACATCAGGCAATTAACATTCACACTCATTAGTTGCCAAGAATCAGAATGCTGACACTCTATGGCATATAGGGGAACTTATTTGTTTACTATTTCCTTCATCATTAAGTCTATCGTATTTATATTTCATCCATTACTGTTCTTCTCTACAAATGTCTAATTGCCCCAGAATATCCAAAAGTTTTCAGGTGTACTCTTTCAGGAAAGCCCTTCATTTTATTGTCAAATGTATACTTGGAGTTTTTCTTGTGTGTTTACCAACACACATTTTCACCATTTGAATGTGACTGCTGAATGTGTATGATTGTCAGTGGCTCAGTGGGATAATGCCTTGTGCTGGTGTTTTTTAGGTTGAGAGTTCGAATCCTGCTAGAGCTTTGGGCTCAAGATGCACATGCTATTGGTTATTGAAGATTGACACCATTGAACAGCACCTGAATGGCATCAGGCAATTAACATTCACACTCATTAGTTGCCAAGAATCAGAATGCCGACACACTCTAAGACATATAGGGGAACTTCTTTGTTTACTATTTTTCCTTCATCATTAAGTCTATCGTATTTATATTTCATCCATTACTGTTCTTCTCTATAAATGTCTAATTGCCCCAAAATGTCCAAAAGTTTTCAGGTGTACTCTTTCAGGAAAGCCCTTCATTTTATTGTCAAATGTATACTTGGAGTTTTTCTTGTGTGTTTACCAACACACATTTTCACCATGTGAATGTGACTGCCTAATATGTCGGATTGTTAGTGGCTCAGAGGGATAATGCCTAGTGCTGGTGTTTGTTAGGTTGAGAGTTCGAATCCTGCTAGAGCTTTAGGCTCAAGATGCACATGCTATTGGTTATTGAAGAGTCACACCATTGAACAGCACCTGAATGACATCAGGCAATCAACATTCACACTCATTAGTTGCCAAGAATCAGAATGCTGACACACTCGAAGACATATAGGGGAACTTCTTTGTTTACTATTTTTCCTTCATCATTAAGTCTATCATATTTATATTTCATCCATTACTGTTCTTCTCTACAAATGTCTAATTGTCCCAGAATTTCCAAACGTTTTCAGGTGTTCTCTTTCAGGAAAGCCCTTCATTTTATTGTCAAATGTATACTTGGAGTTTTTCTTGTGTGTTTACCAATACACATTTTCAGCATGTGAATGTGACTGGCAAAGATGTAGGATTGACAGTGGCTTAGTGGGATAATGCCTTGTACTGGTTATCCTTATGTTGAGTGTTCAAATCCCACCTGAAGCATTAGTGTTAAAATACTGTTGGGTTGTGGAGGTTAGCATACTAGAATAGAATGCTGTTGGGTTGTGGAGGTTAGCACACTATAACATTACAGCATTACAGCTACTTGTCAATATGGACTTGTAGTGCAAGGCAAGTATAACTGTATAATTATACGCTGTTTATCTTATTGACTCCGACACAGAACCCACCACCACAAATACAATTCAATTCTGTGGGAAACACTGCCTTCCATTATCAAACCCTTCATCTTATCCACAACAAATAAATAGTCCTGTAGAATCAAGTATTGTTAGAATACTGTTGGGTTGTGGAGGTTAGCACACTATAATGTTACAGCACAGGGTAATCCTAATTTTATGCATCAAATTTATTCCAATCCAACTCAAAAGTTTTGAACGACACAAAGTGAAGGTTTTATCCAGATCAAAACTGTAAGGCCCGTCTTTTGCCCAAACCTTATGCATTTCTAAAGAATGCCTTTTTGCATTCAATTTACATGTGTGGATGCCTGTGTTTGATCTGTATTGTCTTAGCTGGCCATGGCCAAAGATCCCCAACACCCGCTCATGCATAAAGTGTGACCATTTGTTCCTTGTTCTGGCCCCACTACTGAGAGATAGCTCAGTCCTGGGCCTACTTGATATCTTTTGGTGAGATAGGCCAACCTCATTATCATACAGTATTGCTCTGTAAATATGTGTTGTGAATAATACATTCATGTTTGGTCTTGAATTAATACTTGTAATGTGGGCAACAGTCTGATTATGGTTTTGGTACAATTGAATGTATCTGTTCATAATTGTAGATTAAGAATTAAGCTGTAGCATAAAGTTATGATATCCACCTGGGCCACACCCATCCACCTCAGACAACAAAGGCTCTGATGAGTCGGGGGTGGCCCAAGTGAATGATAAAAGTGGAGGCTCTGGTCCTCCAGTGGCTCTTCTTCTCTTTCTTCTTCTCTCTCTTCTCTTCTCTTCTCTTCCTCTCTGCTCTGCTCTTCTGTCTTCTTTCCCATCTTGGGGCTCTTCCTCTCTCTCCCTCTTCATCTCCCTGTCTCTCCCCCTCTTCCCCTCTCTCTCTGTCTCCCTTTGTCTTTCACTCTCTCTCTTTCTCTCTCCCCCTCTCTCTATCTCTGGGTTTGTATTGTTTTATCTGGTGTATCAGTTATCTCTAACTTGTCAAGTTTACCTCTGTGAATTGGTTAAGTTTTCTTTGTTACCATTTGCTACTTTGTTACAGTAGACCATGTGAGTTTTCTTGTACATTCAACTGAAGTGATATTGGTTACATTTACCTTTAAGACTTAATGCCTATTAAATTGTTCATTTGCCTACCAATCGGATAACTTCAATTCTCGTAGTGTGCCATGCCATTCTCCTCCATAGCTGATAAACTAGTTACTTGGTAATGGATTGGTGATACAAATTATTAATCAAAATGGAGTCAGATTAACGAGTATGTAATAACATCATTGCCATTTAACTCTTCACCCTACTTGTCCACAACAAGCTCCTTTAAGTGATGATATAGCTCGACGTCTCTATGTTTCCGAGGCTATATATATATATATCATTTCTGAAAGCGTTCTTCTTACAGACCAAGAATAGATTATGTGATCTAATCCAATTTCAGGATCCTTGTTTCCCTTTGAACAACCCATTTTCAAGATTTGATCCAATCCGATAGCTGAAATCCGATAACCGAAATCCGATCACGTTTCTTTTGAACAATTGTGTCCAAACAATCAAAGCATATGTAAAACTAAAAAGCTATGCTATCATGTTCGTTTTGCTCGGACCCCGTAAATCACCGCTTGCGGTTATATTTATTGGGGGCCAAGCAGCGAAGCTGCGAAGGCACCCATTGTGTTTCTATGATTTCTTATTATTATTTAACATCTTTCTTCCCGAATGGGAGTCTATGGCAGCCCATAGAACCGTCTGGTAAAAAGTTGTGAAATTTGGCACACGGACTGGGGACAGTCCCATGTTTAATTTCACCAAGTTTCATGTCAGCACCTTGAGCACTCTAGCGCCACCAACAGGCCAAAGTTAGACATGCGTTCATGCACGTAACTTTTGACCCGTATGCCCGATTGTCAAAAATGAGGTATCATTGGAATCCTTGGACCAAGCCGAGTTCAACGCACCCTATGACGTCATTTTCCGCCATGATGGATTTTCCGCCATTTTGGATTTAATCAAAAACACTTAAAAGTTTTCACAGGTCACAAATTTTGTCCAATCGACACCAAACCTGACACACATGATCTTCAGACCAAGCCTCATAAAAGATACTCCTTTTCGTCTTCGGAACTAAAACCGTTCGCCCGTAACAGCCAATCGAAGTATGCGGCGAAGCCGCCAAACAGGAAGTAAGCTCATATCTCAGCAACCCATTGATCTATCATAACCAAACTTAGAACATGGACTCAGGACCCCATCAGGGGGACGCTCAAAAAATGTGGTGACCTTTGACCTCTAGGTGGCGCTGCAATCAGCAAAAATGCATTTTGGCCTGTAGCTGTTGATGTGTTTGGAATTAAAACGTACTAATGGTGTCTGGTAATACTGTTGGAGGTCCTTAGGCCGACCCAAGCCAAATTGTGATGTCATCATAATTGATTCGGACGCCATATTGGATTTAATCAAAAACACGTACAAGTTCTCGCAGGTCACTAATTTCAACGGATCCTCACCAAAATTGGCAGAGACCATCTTAAGACCATGCCTTATCAGTGCATCGCTTTTCGGAACGATTGACAGTAGCATTCAGCTGTAACAGCCAATCAAAACTTGCGGCGAAGCCGCCAAACAGGAAGTGAGCTCATATCTCAGCAACCCTGCCATGTATCATAACCAAACTTACTACATAGGTTCAGGACCCCATTAGGAGGACGCTCAAAAAATGTGTTGACCTTTGACCTGTAGGTGCTGCAATTAGCAATATTGCATTTTGATCTGTAGTTGCGATGTGTTTTATCAATCTTTTATTTTTGGATGTGAAACTGATGACAACATGTTCCATCCAGTTCATTCTAATGCGTGCGTGGTAGGGCGGGGCGGGACGGGCAGGGGTGATTAGGTGGGGGGGCTGGCTGGCGGAGGCGGTGGCAATACTCAGCCCTGTTTCAGCCCTACAAAATCAGTTATGTTTGATGTGACACTTGTTGAAAGTGTTGATCACGATGTCTGCTGAGTTCTATCTTGTCGCTGTGGCTACTCCGGCCTATTCTGCTTGGCCCCCTCATTGCTGCTTGCAGCTATATTTATTTAACATCTTTCTTCCCGAATGGGAGTCTATGGCAGCCCATAGAACCGTCTGGTAAAAAGTTGTGAAATTTGGCACACCGATTGGGGACAGTCCCATGTTTAATTTCACCAAGTTTCATGTCAGCCCCTTGAGCACTCTAGCGCCACCAACAGGCCAAAGTTGGACATGCGTTCACGCACGTAACTTTTGACCCGTATGCCCGATTGTCAAAAATGAGGTATCGTTGGAATCCTTGGACCAAGCCGAGTTCAACGCACCCTATGACGTCATTTTCCGCCATGATGGATTTTCCGCCATTTTGGATTTAATCAAAAACACTAAAAAGTTTTCACAGGTCACAAATTTTGTCCAATCGACACCAAATCTGACACACATGATCTTCAGACCAAGCCTCACAAAAGATACTCCTTTTCGTCTTCGGAACTAAAACCGTTCGCCCGTAACAGCCAATCAAAATTTGCGGCGAAGCCGCCAAACAGGAAGTGAGCTCATATCTCAGCAACCCATTGATCTATCATAACCAAACTTTGTACATGGACTCAGGACCCAATCAGGGGGACGCTCAAGAAATCTGGTGACGTTTGACCTCTAGGGGGCGCTGTAATTTAGAAACATGCCTTTTGGCCTGTAGCTGCTGTTGTGCTTAGAATTAAAACGCACTAGTGGTGTCTGGTAATACTGTTGGAGGTCCTTAGGCCGACCCAAGCCAACTTGTGATGTCATCATAATTGATTCGGCCGCCATATTGGATTTAATCAAAAACACGTAATTTGCTGCCGCTAGGGGCGCATCTAGATTTCTAGGCTAATGTTTGCTAGTAGTTATGCTAAGATTTTTAACTATGCTAACCATGCTACTTAGCTAACGTTTTCTAGCAGTTTAATGAATGTTGATATTCAAATAGTTTAATGGCTGTGTATAGGTATATATTTGACGGTAACTGAAAGTTGGAACGGCTCTAATGTTTGCTAGCAGTTATGCTAAGATTTTTAATTCTGCTAACCATGCTACTTAGCTAATGTTTTATAGCAGTGCTAACAATGCTAACATGCTAACCATGTTACTTAGCTAACTTAACTAACATTTTCTAGCAGTTTTGCTAAATATGCTAGCAATGTTAGCATGCTAACTATGTTAACCATATTACTTAGCTAACTTAGCTAATCATTTTTAGTAGTTATGCTAACTATGCTAACTAGCATGTTAATATGTTAGCATGCTAACTATGTTAACCATGTTACTTAGCTAACCTAGCTAATCATTTTTAGTAGTTATGCTAACTAGCATGGTAATATGTTAGCATGCTAACTTAGCTAACCTAGCTAATCATTTTTAGCAGTTTCACTAAAAATGCTAACTAGCATGCTAACATGCTAACCATGTGACTTAGCTAACCTAGCTAATCATTTTTAGCAGTTTTGTTAAAAATGTTAACAATGTTAGCAATGTTAACATGCTAACTTTGCTAACCATGCTAACTAGCTACAGTGGGTAGGAGTCATAGTTGATGAAAAGTGTTGACATAGTTGATGACAAGTTAAAAGTTGTTGATAGACAGCTAGTGAATGTATATAGTTTAAAAGTTTAAAAGTTGAATGTAGATAGTTTAAAAGTTGTTGATAGACAGCTAGTTTAATAGATAGATAGTTTAATGATAGTTTAAAAGTAGACTGTTTAAAAGTTGAATGTAAAAAGTTCAGTAGTTTAATGGGTTACATTGTTTAACAGTGGATTATTGTAGTGAGGACTTTTATTTTGAAACAGTTTTGGGCAGAGGAAACAGTTGAATAGGATGTGTAGTCTAAGGCCCTGTTCACACTAACCTGGGTAAATCTATAAACACATAAATAAGTAACCGTTTAGCCCTTCCATCCACATTAAAACGGCGAATTCCGACACTGAAGACGAAGCTTTTCAAAAACGATCGCTGAGGTGGATAAATGTGAAAACTCCAGGTTCGCACTGTAGTGTGTACAGGGTAAACGAAGGTTTTCAGAGAAGATGACGTTCGGTTGCCATGACACTGCCGCAAGCTTGTGCTCGAGATGAGACGCTCTTAATTAAATATGGCAGGTGAAATGGAAATTATGATCTCTCTGTACAATTTACTGATGTATCTTCAGTTACAGCTCGTCATACTGTTTAATACATATTCGTTACTCCAACGCAGAAGGCGAGCGCTGTACTTGTTGTGCTTAAGCGATGGGAGAAAAACGCAAAGACGCTGCAAACCTTACATGGAGCGGCGTTTCTGGATAAGACCCGGCAGAACAGCTAGCTGGTGGGACAATTTTGTTAGTCAGACAGTGCTGCCAGAGGAGTGGAAAGAAAACTTTAGGATGTTCAAACTTTGTAACGTAGGTCCTCAATAGCAACTCCACCTCCTTGTCGGTCCATACAAAAAAACTCGCCTTTGAACTTTTTGATTGCGCCATTGTAACGTTAACCAGCTGTTCAACTCTGCAACTTTTACCTAACGCTATCAGCTGATCGCGCGCCAGTAA
This sequence comes from Alosa pseudoharengus, assembly GCF_046254945.1. Lineage (NCBI taxonomy): Eukaryota > Metazoa > Chordata > Actinopteri > Clupeiformes > Clupeidae > Alosa > Alosa pseudoharengus. The sequence goes on along the minus strand of NW_027468598.1, from coordinate 1,061,228 downwards.
TCTAAACAGAGAGGCGTGGCGTGAGTGGCGTAACCATGACAACAACTGTTTATCAAAATAATTTCAGTGTGGAACGTGGAGGCAAAACATTCGGTAAACATTAGTGTGGACGGAAATCGTTTTCATGGCAAATGTGCTTTTTCATATTTACCCGAGTTAGTGTGGACAGGGTCTTAATTGACCCAGATTGTATGCTTAAAGCCTGAGGCTGCAGGTGGCCTGAACACCTGCCATAGGATTCTAATTGCTTAATGGCCGTATTATGATGTCATAATCGGCAATGTTAAGTCTATGGGGATTTTTTAAAAGTTTTTCTTTAATAGTTTAAAAAGTATAAAAGTTTCAAAGTTGAAAAGACATAGCAACCCGATCTGTTTGAAGACCTACGTTACAAAGTTTGAATGAAGTTTCTAAGTTAAACTGTTCAAGAGAAATTGCGTTCGGAAAAAGTGGTAAGCGGAATAATAACTAGAAATGCAATTCCAAGGAATTACCAGTGCATGAAAATGCTAAAGTTGTGATGTAAAATATCATGTATAGTTAAAACAGATAATACAGAGATGGTTACTATGGTGATGCTAGGATAGACATGGTGGTTGCATAGCTTAATAAAAGTTGATAGTTTAAAAGTAGACTGTTTAAAAGCTGAATGTAGATAGTTTAAAAGTTGTTGATAGACAGTAGATAGTTTAAAAGTTGTTGATAGACAGCTAGTTTAATAGATAGTTTAATGATAGTTTAAAAGTAGACCATTTACAAGTTGAAGGTAAATAGTTTAAAAGTTGTTGACAGACTGGAAGTTTAATGAATGTTGATATTCAAATAGTTTAATGGCTGTGTATAGGTAGATATTTGACCATAACTGAAAGTTGGAATGGCTCTAATGTTTGCTAGCAGTTATGCTAAGATTTTTAACTATGCTAACCATGCTACTTAGCTAATGTTTTATAGCAGTGCTAGCAATGCTAACCATGCTGCTTAGCTAACGTTTTCTAGCAGTTTTAATAAACATGCTAACTATGTTAGCAATGCTAACATGCTAACTATGTTAACCATGTGACCTAGCTAACCTAGCTAATCATTTTTAGTAGTTATGCTAACTATGCTAACTAACATGCTAACAATGCTAACATGCTAACTATGTTAACCATGTGACTTAGCTAACCTAGCTAATCATTTTTAGCAGTTTAAAACTGCAGTTTAAAACTGCATTTTCATGCACTATAAAAATACATTGTACAATTGTCTGTTACAAGACCTTTGTAGGAGTGTTTGAATGACGTCAAATGGTTCAGTGGTTTTAGTGTTATTAAACGTCAAATTTGGTCGGAAGAAGAATAATAAAAAACGATAAGAAGAACAGTGATAATAGTCCATTGCATTTACATGCAATAATAAATAGAAAGAAAAGAAGAAGGGGAATGTATAAATAATAATAATGATATAAAAGGTCTAAATATTAGTCAAAGCAAGAACATTGTGCAACAGCCATATCATCAATCATACCCTTGAATTGGTCTAGTGACACAAACATATCTAATTTCAATAACTCTTGCAATTTGTTCCATTTACTAGATGCAAAAAATGTAAAAGCTAATTTAGCAAATTCAGATTTAATTTGAGGAGTTTGAAGAGATATAAAACCCTGTGAGCGTGTATTGTGGCAGATTGATGTTATGTTCAGAAGAGAAGTTAGGTAAAAAAAAGGTAACTTTCCCAGTAATGCCTTATAAACAAAAAGGAGGCAGTGCATTTCCCTCCTATCATAGAGGGAAGACCATCCTACATTTTGGTATAATTTACAGTGATGAGTTTTAAATCCATCTCCAGTTATAAAATGTAGTGAACTGTGGTAAACTGCATCAAGTGATTTCAGAGTGGAAGGGGCTGCATGCATATACACAATAGCACCATTGTCTTGGACTGACATTATAGTTGCTTGAATAATGGTCATTATGCTCTCTAAAGAGAAGCAAGACCTAATCCTGTAAAGTGCACCTAATTGAATTGTTACCTTTTTTGTGAGATCCCCAGATATTTGTATTGAGAAACTTGCTCAATTTATGCCCCATTTAGAGAACAAATGTTATAGGCATCAAGGTCACACTTTCTCAATCTAGTAAAGATCATATATTTTGTTTTTGCTTCATTTAGAATCAGTTTAAGATCTTTCAAGGATTTCTGCACACAATCAAATGCACATTGAAGATATGACACTGCTTGCTCTACAGATGGTGCATAGGCATAAAGGATTGTCAGAGTGTGAATTACCCCACCATAATTGGGGGGTACTGCTCCTTCACTTCTTCTATGACCATCATGGTCCACTACCATATCAATCTCCACCGTGATTGCCAAGTGCAACATGTGTTGTGCAACTACAAGGTCTAAACATGCGACAAATTGATAAATCAGTAGGCTACAGAATATCTCATTGTTAGTATATATCCAAAAGAGAACTGTTTTGATGAACTCTCAAAAGTTAGAAGTTAAGTGCACTGAAATACCATTCTAATTACTAGTAAAAGTAATACATTTACAAGAAGCCTATTGCCTATTTCATGAAATATTGATTTGGTTTATTTTTAGATTTCATAAGACCTGGAGGTAAGATCCAACCCTCTAATATACTGTATAAACAGAAACCAATTTTCCATTATAGTCTATGGTAGTCAGTGAAGCCTGGATTTGAACCAACAATCCTTGGGGTCAGAACTCACTCCTCTAACCACTGTGCTACCACATTTCTTGTAGGCCTACATTACAAACTGACGGTTTTATGCGTTTTTTTTTTTACTCGGTAATGAACTGCAAGAACTGACCGTGTGAAAGGCCCAATTGATCTTTTTCCAAGTTTACACTGAATAAAGAGAGGTAAATAGGCCTATTATTTAGACAGAAGTAGCTATTGCACTGGTAAATAGATCACATAAATTCCCATTGAGAGACTGTATAGCCTACTGATAAGCTAGCTAGCAGGCAAACTAACTTAGCTAACGTTATATTATCACCATTTTTTCTTTTTTCTACCTGTAGGCTATAAGTTAACCCTTTGTTCACGGCCTGCTTAAACACAGCGCATAAGATTATCACTAATAAGGTCGAGATTTCACTCAAGCGTCTGATGTTCATAACTCTGTTCTAGAATCTTTGGTTTTAACACTTAAAGCCTCGGTTGCTAGGTAACTATAAACAAACTCAAAGATCGTAATTCTTGATTTCGCTTGCAAACTGACGGTTTCATGCGTTTACTAAACAAAGATTATGGAAATTAAACACCACTTTTCCATCAAAAAGCTTGTTGTAAAAGGCATAACTTGTTAGATTTAAGAACTAGGTTCGCTAGCTCTGTGTGTTATGAGTCCCATAGAACAACACTGCCATCTACTGGATTAGAAAGTGTCAGCAGTACGGTGTTCATTTTAGGACATCCTCAGACTCAGGTGTCAGACTCAGAAAAACATCGGTCATCTTCAGACAAAACTGATCAGCATCAGAAAAACCTCTGTCATCTTCAGACAAAACTGCCTCAGCGTAAGAAAAACCTCTGTCATCCTCAGATAAAACTGCTTCAAACCAAACGGCCTCAGAAAAAGGAGTCAGGTCTCAGAAAAAACGCTGTCAGAAAAAAGTCAGACGAAAAAGTCTCAAATGAAAAGTTATTGCGGGGAAAGAAGAAGACGACGGATACAGAACTGTGAGTTTAATATTATGCTTAATACATTTATTCTGTCACTGGCATGTTATAGGCTATTTGGTGCTTGGTTAGATGTAGAAATTATAAGTAAAGGTAGAAAGTGATCCAATGGTATACACATTGTAGGAAATCGATGTATGTACCTTAGCTAACCTCACGCAGTCCTACGAAAAACAAATGATTTTGCTGTAGCCTATGTAGTAGGCCTACGTAGCATACTCCGGTATGTGTCTTACAGCAGCTGCTGTTACTAGCGAAGTGAAGTTAGCTAAGTTACATACATCGATTTCCTACAATGTGTATACCATTGGATCACTATCTACCTTTACTTATAATTTCTACATCTAACCAAGCACCAAATATAACATGCCAGTGATCATGGGCGTAGGTTTGGTCTGAGCTTTGGTGGGGACACTACCCACCAACCCCCCCCCCCCCCCCCCCCGCCCGAAAAAACAAACAAAACAAAACTCAACTCTTTCACCAGCCACTTTAGATATATAAAATGATTAAAATGTGCTACTGTCCAACTACTATCCATGATTAAAATGTGCTACTGTTCAACTTGATCTAACTACACTGTGTAGCCTACATAATCTGATTTTATGTAGGCTACAGATATGTAGGCTATATTTAACATTTATTTTCTATTTGGTCTGTTATGAAATCAAGCCCATTTAAGCACAGCTCAGTTTTAAGAAACTTAAATACATGCATGCTTAGCATTTTGTGAAAAGAAATCATTATGGCTACATTGACAAACTCTTAACCGTGAGCTGCCTGTATATTCTCTGATTCTAATATTTACAGATATCTAGGCGATGTAAGCACAGCTCAGTTTTAAGAAATGCAGCCGAAAGACCATGTTGAATTTTGCTATAATTTATTTCAAAACCGGATTACTCTGGAACAGCTAACTATACATGCATTACACCTTTGTGTTCTTTAAGGTCTGCTGTTTATTCTGATATATGGTTTGTCATGTGTTGCGTGAAGAGTGTGTAGGCCTACGATATTCCACCGAGACGAATGGATGTGAAGATGGGCGCAGAGAATAATTATTAAATCTCTTGAAGTTATTTTTCTAGCACCGTTTAAAAGCTGAGAAAAGGCTCTTTCATGTGACACATGTGTGATGAGTAGCCTACTTCTCGAGGAGTTCAACAGAGAAGAATGTGTGAATTTGGACGCACTTCATGCTTGTAGTGAAGTAAAGTAAACTTCAAATCAGCGCGATTTACCCTTATAGGCTACTGCACATTACAAGATCTGTACGAGATGATCCGCCTTTTTTCTGAGATCTGACTCCACTTTTTCTGACAGCATTTTTTCTGAGACCTGACTCCACTTTTTCTGATAGCGTTTTTTCTGAGACCTGACTCCTTAGAGATGTTTTTCTGAGGCCGTTTGGTTTGAAGCAGTTTTATCTGAGGATGACAGAGGTTTTTCTTACGCTGAGGCAGTTTTGTCTGAAGATGACAGATGTTTTTCTGAGTCTGACACTTGAGTCTGAGAATGTCCTAAAATGAACACCGTACAGCAGGCTACTTGTGGATCTGGGTGGCTTCTCTGCCGCAAAGTTTGTCTCAAAAATACGTGATCCACAAATGCGAAAATGAAAACTGTGTGCTGGTGATCCACAAATGCAAAATTAGATTTCACAAAGGCAATTTTCAGTTTTACAAATGCCATTTCATTTACAAATACACATCTACAATTGTGAAAAACAATTTATATGATTTTTTTATTTGTGGATGTCAAAACACGAATGCAAGTCAAGAAATATTTGTGGATGTCGGCATCTACTGGATTGCGATTTCTGTGTGAAAGTAGGCCTATTTACGTGTGGATTTGTGTGACTTTCATGTGAAGAACGTCTCAAAAACACGTAACTTTGGAAAGCGAAGAATGCGTGTGCTGGTGATCCACAAATGCAGAATCACATTTCACAAATGAAATTTTCGGTTTTACAAATGGCATTTTATTTACAAATGCACATCTATATTTGTAAAAATCAATATACGAGTTACAAATATGATTTTTTTATTTGTAGATATCAAAACACACATGCAAATCAAGAAATATTTGTGGATCCCCCTCTGCGCATATACAAATATTATTGAGACAAATTTAGCTCCATATCTAGGTCACTTGATATGATTTTAGAAACACAACTGAGCCCTAGCACCAGGTCTTGTGAAGCTGTGTGCAAAAGTAGATCAATATAGAATGAAAAATGAGTAGGCCTACTTTAGACCATTATTTGCCAAGGTATGCTCATGCTTTTTGTAATGCCCTATATGGAAACTCCCCATAGGACTTTTGGTTACCCAAAATGCATACTGACAATAAAATAGGCCTATGCATTTCTGAGGTTTCTTGTAGACTATTTGGATTGTATGTCAGGTTCTGATATAGAATGACTACACAAAATGGAATAATTACACAAAAGTCTTTACACATTGTCCAATGTTTATAACAAGTGGCATTAACTGGTTCATAGAGTGTTGATTAGTGTACATGTTGTTATTGTGGATTATACAGTGTGATTTTTAAATGTTAACAGTTGTAGTTGGTGAATAAACTCTTTTGAGAGGTGGACAAACTCTAATAAGAGGTGGATAAACTATTTCTGAAATTTCAGAGGTGGGTAAACGGTGTTTACCTGCGTGTAGCCTTCCACTACATCCCTGTTCAAGACCCAATGCTGCATCTACTTATTGCTAAGGATATAAGCTACACTGCAGCTAGAAGTTAGGGAAGCACCAAAGGCGAGGAGAGGAGGAGGGCATTTTTGACTAAATTTAATTGAGACATACTACTACAGTGGGCATTACTTCAAATTGGCCAGCTTCACTCGAGATTCGCTCGTGACCTCACGCGGGATCACGCAACTTTAATTTGTATTTCTCCAGTGATGCTGAAACGATGCTGCAACAACCCAAACAACCAGCAGATGGCTCTTGTGAGCAGGGTGTCTCATAAAAAGAAATGGAGCCTGGAAAACATCACATTATATTACATTACATTTGGCTGACACATTTTTAGCCAAGGCGACTGACAACATGGTAAACAGTTTAAGTTTTAAAGCAATTCTCAACACTTTTAGGACAATTTAAAAAACGGTACAGTACAGTAAGAATAAGTGCATCAGTGAGTGCTGTTTTTAACAGTTACGTGTCAGTTCAAGACGGCTGGTGAGTGCTAGGATCAGCAAGACTTGTTGTAAGTGGTGCTATGAGAGGAGATGTTCTCTAAAGAGCTGGGTCTTCAGGAGTTTTTTGAAAATGGAGAGGGATGTCCCTGCCCTTGTAGGAACTGGCAGTGTGTTCCACCAACCAGTGGCGCAAAAAGTGGGTATGCGCATAGGGGCGCAGCACCATGGGGGCGCCAAAGCGATGGTAAAAAAAATAAAATAATATATATATATATATATATATATATATATATATATATATATATATATATATATATATTTGATTTGGTATTTTCTATATGTAGCTACTGCTGTGCGTTTCTAAATCATTTCAACATTTCCTCAATGTTATATAACATTTTAGAGGACTAACAGGCTAGAGTAGGCACCCTAGTGGGGGGCGCCGTGAGCGCTGAGCGAGCAGGTACCTACGAGTAGTGAGTTGCCGTCTATGGAAAAAGATGGATACAGCAAAAAAGCTTTCAGCGGCTAAAATAGAAAGAGGGAAACGGAGATGGCATGTCAAGGGATGCGACAGCAGTTAAATAAGTGGACGGTGAAAGGCAACAGGTAGGATTTAAAGTGATGATATCTGTGCTTGGAGGCTTGCAAATATTCATGTTAACAGACTAACTATCGTGTGTTAAGCATATGCCGATTCAGGGGTGCAGGAGATATTTTGAAAGTGAGGGGGACCAAATTGTGAACACAAACCCATAGTGAGATCAGATTTCCAGATATCGGATCGCCACCTCTGGCCCACTTTCGACCATCATATTTTAAACTTGCCAGAATATTAAGATAATACCATTGATTGTTTTCAAAATATTTTTTGATTAAAATTGTCAAAACTGTGAAATGAGCACAACGCCAGATCTGCCCTCTGACCAGCTTCTTGCTATGTGCAATTCTACTTTTATTTAATTTCTTTAGATTTATTTATTTTACACTACTTGGGCCAATGGTAGAATACTCTAAAAGCAACATGATGTTGATATTTTATGAAGCCATGAATGAATCATCATGCCTATGATCCAAACATAGACTACATGATCAAATAGCCTAGTTAGGCCTACAGTACCTAAATTGTCTGGTATAAACCAAATCAACTCTCCACTATGTGTCTGCAGTTAATATTTATGCAATGTTAGAACATGTTGGCTTAACAAGTTACCAGTCCGGAACACACAGAAAATTGCAACAGAAAGTTGCCTTTATAATCAACTACTATTTGTTCCAACAGCATTTAAACAAAGCATTTATAAAATTGAAAAAAAAATATATATTACATAAGAAGTAAAATAAAATACTGTTACTGTAGTAACTGTACCATATTATCCCAAGCTTCAAAGAGCTCCCCATGTCTGTGACAGCCAGACGTGACACCGCTAAATTCTCAGCTTGTTTATACCCCACACTGAACGCGTAAGAAAGGCCCATCACTCTGGGGTGTGGTAGCCTACTCTCTGGGATTTATGCACCAAGGTAACTGAAGTATCCAATTTGTGTCTTGAAATTATGTTTGAAATAAATGTCTTAGAACAAAAACTTTGGGTAGGCCTATATACTTGTATTTTATAGTTAGGCTAGTGAAAACGAGTTGATCAGTAGGCTAGTTGAGTTTGTTATCAATAAACATAACAGCTAATGTCATGTTGAGCAGGAGATAGGCTACCATAAATCCTCAAATTATGCCCGGGATTGATTCTATTTATAGCCGGACAAATAAAGGCAGGTTCCCATATTTGCCTATACCATACCAACAATTGCCATCAGTCCACCAGCACTAGAAGACATTGCTTCGATTTAAGTCAATGAAATAACACCTCTTCTTAATATTTTATTATATTGTTGGTTGGATTAATAAAGTCGTTTTCCTACCATGGGTCTCCAACACACGTTCTCAAGCTCATTGTCTTGCCGCCCCTTTCGAGCTAATTGCGAGCTCAATTTAGGCTACTTGGCTACGCAAAAAGGTTTCTATTACAGCACAACCCCTATTCAATGAATGGCTGCCTTGTCTCGCAATAAAAAGCGGTGGAAATCCCGACACTTTTTCAACTGCATGAAACATAACAGTGAACCATCAAATATCTCCCAGAGTTCAGTGCCCATCAGTCCCAACATTTAGCAATATAATCAAACAGTCCAAAAGTAAATTAGATCACAAACCAAACCGAAAATGTTATGCTTTTGATGGCCTACCAGTATGCCGCTCCAAACGAAAAGCATCTCTAATGATGGTTGTTAGTAGACAAACTGGCTTCAGATATCCAACAGAGTGAATATGAGATTGTGCAGTCTTACAGTACTGTAGATGGCTGTGGTTAGTGATGTGATGCTGTTAATGGGGAGTTTTACATAGTTAGCGCAAACCCTATAGGTTATTATTTATTTAGCATATATAAGGCTTTTTTCCTTATCAAAAGTGAGCGGGACGACGGCCGTCTCTTCAGCACTGCGTGGGACATATCCCCCACGTCGCCCGTGCTTCCTGCGCCCCTGTGCCGATTGAAACATAGGCTAGGCTATTCCATTTAGATAGCTAGCTGGCTACCATGCTCATACTGCACTTTTAATGGCAAACTGCAAACAGAAATGTCACGCTAGCAACAACTCATTACATGTTTCCATATCCTAACAATGAAGGCTCCTTGTAATAACTTAATATTGTGTTGTCAATGTGGCGCAAACAAACAAGGGTAGAGTAGGCCTATCAGCCTTATCCTTTGTGAGCAATAGCTGGTGAAAGGACATTATGAGAACCGTTTAGACTCTCTTAAAGTGACAATGCACCATTAATTAATAGGCCTACTTCATCAAATTCAACATCAAATTGGCAGCATTTTTAAAAAATATATAGATATATTTATACACACTAATGCACAGAAATAGTGTCAATTATTGCCTTTTTGTTTTGCTTTAGTTGTCTGTAGTGTTTGTTTTGTTTTTTTTTTGGGGGGGGGGGGCGCCAATATTGTTGTTGCATACCCCTCAAAAAATGTGTAGCTGCGCCCCTGCCACCAACGAGGAACAACAGATGAGAAAAGTTTGGATTGGCCTGAGCGTACCGGTGGTAGAGCTAGACGTCGTTCGTCTGAGGAGTGCAGCTGTCTGGAGGTACAGGGTTCCTACGCAGTATGGAAAACCTGGAAAAGTATGGAATTTGATTTTAGTAATTTCCAGGTCTGGATAAGTATGGAAAAAAGAAACAAGGGTATGGAGAAATATTTGTGTTTCCAGACTATTGCATCTACAGTACTAATCACTTCACTCAGGTCATAATAAACCATTCCTACTGTTGTGTAGCTTAAGATATCAGTCCACATCATCAACATACAATTGAATGGGGGTCCTCAGAAAAAAATCTCTCCCACAAGGGGACCCTGGTACCAAAACCAAATCGAAAACCCCAGTTCTATGCACGTGCCCTATACCTAGCTCTGCTATTTTCGGCTAAAACACTGGTAGACTTTTTTGATTTTGTAAAAGTTACCAAGACGTGGATACTGCATTATCTGATAAACTGTTATTGCAAACAAATAATACTGTTTTACGGTGATTTCTGAGGCCTCTGCCAGCAGTGCACTAGTCTCCAACATATGTAGTATGCTGTATCAAATGTGAGTGCACCTTCCAACACAGCACTTCCCCATCAAAAAGTATCCAACAATGGGCAAGTGTTTTCTAAGGGCTAACAAGTTAATAATAAACATTATTATACAGCTCTTCACAATGCTAGTAGAACACTCCATTGACAATATCTAGAATACGGTCAGAAAAATCTACCAAGAAGTTTGAACATTTGAGTATGGAAAAAGTATGGAATTTTGAAATGGAAAATGTGTAGGAACCCTGGAGGTAGTGTATGTCTGTATGAGGGCATTCAAGTAGGTGGGAGCAGAACCGGAGACTACTTTGTAGGCAAGGGTTAGAGCCTTGAATTTGATGCGGGCCGCCATAGGTAGCCAGTGTAGATGAATGAGCAGCGGGGTAACATGTGCCCTTTTGGGTTGGTTGTAGACCAGGCGCGCCGCCGCGTTCTGGATCATCTGAAGGGGTTTCACTGCGCAGGCTGGAAGACCTGTCTGGAGGGCGTTGCAGTAGTCGAGTCGTGAGATGACTATCGCCTGAACCAGGAGTTGGGTAGCATCTTGAGTCAAGTAAGTCCTGATTTTCCGTATGTTGTAGAGTGCGAAACAGCATGACCGGGCGACTGAGGCAACATGATCTGAGAAGTTTAGTTGGTTGTCGAGAACAACTCCTAGCTGGTTCAACTGGAGGTGGTGTGCCTTCATCCATGTAGCTATGTCTAAAAGAGGCAATCCGAGATCCGTGCTGAAACTAAGGGGTCATCAGGTGGAAAGGACAGATAGAGCTGTGTGTCGTCTGCATAGCAGTGGTATGAGAAGCCATGCGAACGGATAATCTGTCCCAAGGAGGTGGTGTAGATAGCAAAGAGAAGGGGGCCCAGCACTGAGCCCTGGGGGACCCCTGTGGTGAGATGGTGAGGTGCAGATAGCTGACCAAGCCATGATACGCCCTGGCTGTCAGTAGACGGAGGAGGAGCGCACAGTCTACGAACATGCGATACTGCAGCTCAGCGATTTAAAATGGCTCAAAACCACTTTGTATTAAGTTTTAATGACTCAAAAATTACATTTTTAGAATTGGAGAATGAAGAACAGGTCAGGTTCATTAAAAAGTATTTTCTATGTGTCACGAAAGGCTTCAGAGGGTGGGTTACAGTTAACACGATATACCCAAATTTCAATAGCCACAGAATATGTTTTAGGAATCATTAGCCTACATGCTTTAGGCTACTTCAGGACATGGCTGCCGTCACCAGTATTGCCACGGCAATACTACTTTTCAAAGTAGGCTAGTATTGCCTGGCATGAGGTTACACTAATAAACAACGTCACAAACTGCTGCTGTGCTGCACTTATCGAAGTGTTTTTCCCCATGCATTTATTCTACTGTCAGTGACTGCTGCGAGAGAAGCGGGTTCTGTGTTGCGTTCATTTTAGTGACTGACGCGAGAGAATTGGTTGTGCCCTGCCGTGCTGTCCACATCTCTTCAGCACAGCAGCAGCAATGGCAACTCTTCGTTGAACTTTTAAGTGGTGTTCAATGGTGTTGCTAAGTAGGCCGAGTTAGGCCTATAGGCCTAAATCAACATAGAATTAGTTATTGGATGATATTAAAAAGAATCGGAATTATTTGTGGTTGACCTGGAAATTTCAACTTTTGGATTTCATGTTGACCGCGACTTCAGAGCATTGTTACGTTGTGTCAGTGTAAAGTTAGCTAGCCTAGTCTAACCAAATATTTGTCCTACTGACATACAAATCTAAACCACAGTAGGCTCACGTTAATCTAATGGGCTTTGAGACATCTGTTTTGTCTTGTGACAAAATCTCCTGGTTCAGTTGTTTCCAGTTTCATAGAAACGAGTGTGTTACATTTGCAGTAGCCTAACTACAAAATCCAACCTAATAACATTAGGCCTACCAAGGCACTGCGTTAATGTTTCTCCATTTCTTGTTCTCTTCACCTATCAGGCAGCCAGTGACGTTGGAAGTGGGGGTGCGGCCACCCCCGAAGCGCACTAAGACATTTTCCCTGTAGACATACCCATGGTTACACTAGGCAGGCAACTGTGCTCTGTTCCCAGAGCATGCTTTCTCTGTCTATGATCTGCAGGCTTATAGGGCCTCCTCGACGAGGAGATTGCTAGTCCGCGGATAATGTGCTGCAATTGAATGGTAGCCTATGGAACCGCATGTTTTAGTGTTATCAAATAAAGAGACATGCAATTAGGTGGTAGTGGTGTCAGCGCTCATCCAATCTGCGCGCGTCTGCTGTGCAAGTAAAAGTGAACCACTGGAGATGGCATGTGCAACAAACAACATTATTTAAAACAACGAATGAAGCAGGTCTTGCTGTCCATGAAAACAGCATAGAGACTGGCTAGTCTAATCCAAAAATGAAAATAACAGGTCTTTAAATTTTCATTGGTTTTCAGAACAGACAAGTCACATACAATTCACTTGGCTTTTCATAATTAGAGCTGCAGCAGATGTCACGCAGCTCAGAACTGATCATTACAAACTGTGTTCATAAACTGTTTGCTTTTGTCTTACTAATGATTAAAAAGAATAAAAAAAAGTCAGTTTGGGTTTTCGAAACACATATTTGAGTGGTAGACTATGGATACATTACTTGGGCTTAGGAAGCAAAAAAAATATTAAACCCTAAAGCAAGTAGCCTGCCTTGGTAGGGACGTTTGAATGATGTATAAGTATAAGTATAAGTATATATACTTTTTTGATCCCGTGAGGGAAATATGGTCTCTGCATTTAACCCAATCGGTGAATTAGTGAAACACAAACAGCACACAGTGAACACACAGTGAGGTGAAGCACACACTAATCCTGGTGCAGTGAGCTGCCTGCTACAACGGCGGCGCTCGGAGAAGAGGGGTTAGGTTAGGTGAGGGGTTAGGTGCCTTGCTCAAGGGCACTTCAGCCGTAATGTAAGTCTGACATTAAATCAACTGAAACACTTCAAAATAAACATTCAAATGAATCCCAGAGTTCGGTTTCGTTAAGGTTGCATTATTTACCTAATTTACATCTGCATTGGATGACTTTTTTTACTGGAAGGGACCAAAATCCTATTTTTAATCAATTTCCTAACGTTTCGGGCTACCCGCACGCGCCCTTTTCCTCCTCTCTCAGGTTTAAGGATTTTAAGGCTATTCGCATAGGCTACTCAATGGTGCTATTTTACACGCATTATAGCGACCCCCACTCACCGACTAGGTGGAAGGTGTTGTTAATAGCCGATTGCCGTAGCCTACAGTGAACTAGGGCTGTCAAAATTGCTCAAAAATGACGTTCGAGTTTTCCCTCTAAAATAAACCCATGTATTCAAATATATTGGAATATCTAGGCTATATTATTTGCGCATTATGTCAATGACACGCATCACGTCATCTGTTTTTAACTTTTTTGAAACTTTTGAATTAACTGAAAGATGATAAATATTTTTTGTTAGTTTTGGAAGTTTATTTTTACATATAGCCTACAATGGCCAGTTCCGACAAAGCCGAAATTACTCCTTTTGAAACAATGAGTGAGCAGGCCGCGCATTTGTATGGTTATATTGCTTGACAGGGGGGGATCCCAAGCAGCTTTCAGCCATAAGGCTACTTTGAGAACATTTCCTAATTCACCCGACACTAATATTCAAAATGTTGAAAACTATTCTATTTTATAGTCATGTAGATGTAGATTATTGTATGTAGGCCCTATGCATGTTTCACATTTCATCTGAAATGAAGATCATGTCCGAGTCACTTGGCCAAGCTTTGTAGCCTGGTCGCCTTGACCTCTTTCCAGCAGACAGCCAATTTTCAGCACATTTTGTAGGATCAAAACGTTCCAGGGAGGGCCCCTCTGTGCTGATCCGAATCAGGTCCTCAGTAGTAGATACATGCAAACTACTTCTTAAAGAGCTCTTGATGCGCTTTTGTGCTGAGAAACCGCGCTCACACTGCGCAGCAGAAATGGGCAGAATCAACAGGATCTCAACTAGGTGCAGGAGGTTCTGTAAAACAATTAAGTCATTTAAATAGGAATTTATACTGATTGATTAAACAAATAATTTTGTTTAGTGAGCTAGCTCTCTGTTTTGTTTGAACATCAACAGAAGTGACATATCCCCGCTATCACTGATAGAACTTTTAAGTGTTTTGGTGCTGTTGAACTTTGTGTATATTATTACCTTGTAGTCTGTTTTATATGGCTCTTTAGTCAAAAGCATTTGCCATAAGCTGCTGTAGGACTTGTCCTGAAATGTGTGGCTTATGAGTGCCTTAACACTCTGCCATTCTTCTTGTATAGCTTCAAGCTGGCATCCAAAGCTAAAGAGAGAATAAAGTTACTGATCTATCTCGTACAATGATAAACTGTTGAAACCGTATATGATCACAACTTGCCTAGTAAGCACATCACTAGAGTGTTCCACGAGGGCCTCCACCTTGTCAAATCCATAGTTGAGGAGCTCATCACTATTTTCAGGCCATGTGTCATGGTTGAAAATTGTGAAACAATTTACCACAGAGTAGTCTTGGGTTTCCGCATTGATCATACTACCAAAGCGAGTATTCAGGGCTTCCACAGTGATGGCAATCACAGCAGTCATGTTTTTTTTTTTGTTTCTGATTGCCTAAGTTACCCGTCACATCACCAGAGAGTGGCACACCCTGATAGGAGCAAAGAATGAAGAGAGAGAATGTAAGAGACATTGCTTGTGTACTGTGGTGCTGTAGAATACAACTTTATGGTTGTAAATCACTGTTTAGCAAAATGCAGTCTCAGCTACGCTAATGTATTGAGATGTATGCTATCCTCTATACCCCTAACAAACCTGAAATGTGACTTCTTCCATTTGCTGTCCTGGAAGAGAAGCCAAAAACTGGCATAGCATGCCACCTCTCTTAGGGGTTCCCTGCATAGCCTGCAGTACCATGACTGTCTTCCTAATTTCTGAAAATGCTTGAGGTAGAATGAGATCATTCCTCTGAAGGATGCAGCTGAGTGAGGCCAGCTCATGAAAAACATCAGCCAGGAAATGGCTGAATGCACAGAAGTTAAGTTAACTTCATGCATTTCCTTCCTAATCTAAAAAAGGACAGGAGTTTAAGGAAAAAAAAACATTTTTAAAATGTTCATTCATATCAAGTCACCCTCAAAGCAGTGTGTACTGAACAGTTTTACAAAACTCACCTTTTTAGCACGACCTTGTATGTCTGCACTGGCTGCTGCAGATGAGGCAAGGTGTTCCATGTGGTGGTGAATGGCGGCATACTGACCACTGTCAGTTGCCAGATTCCCACCTCTTCCAGCACGAAGGAGCACATTAAGTGCTCTGTGGACATGGGGAATCCACCTTGTTCCTTTTACACTTGAAGGAGTGCAGATCCCCACTCCAAGCTCCTCCCCAATTGTATTCAGCTCACGTCTGGATTTAGGGCTGAAGTCGTAGGTCTTCCACACAAGATGGAGAAGGTCGTATACTTTTGTGACCATTGCATCCTTGCGCTGTAAATTCAGAATGGCCAACTCCAACCTAGCCATTGAAAACAAAAAAGCTCAAATGTGCTAATGTCAGACATACACTCATGAGCCCATATTAAATTGTTAAAGATATTGAGGATACTGACTTGTGTGGCATGCAGTGGATAGGGATAACATGGTTTCCCACATCCTCTTGAGTAAGGCAATTACTCCCGTATGGACACCCATGTTAACTGCTGCACCATCTGCCCCAAATGCAACACACTTGGTTTTCCAGTCAACTGTGCCAAGTGCATCAAAAGCAGCACTGGTTCCATCCAGAATACCTAAAATGATATTAAAGTTAAGTTTCACAAAAGGCAATAAACAACATCAACACAGAAAGACAGTACATTATTGTATGATTAAATCAAATATAACTTAAATAACTTCATGTTCTCCAATTGTGTTTAAGCTTTCATTATGCATGACCTACTCTTTCTTATAGAAGCAGACATGCCTTAGCCCTTGTTTCCTATTATTTATTTATGTATTTATATTGCATCTTGACCATTGGAAATGTTAAATATATTTTTTATTATTATTACTACTGATTTGTTCAGATAGATTTCTTAACTTTCCAAAATATCAAGTATTATTGGGTAGAATTAAAACTGCAAAACACTTACCTTGTGCATGGGCGAGTTCTATACTCTGTTGACCAATGAGGCCGGTCACGGTTCTCCCATCCTCCAGGAAACCCGCATAGACAATCTCACATTCGGTGTTTGAGATGTCAGTGTCGCCGTCAATCAGTACTGACAGGTAAAGGCTCGCCTGCATCTGGTCAGCCAGAGCGTCCCTTATGTCTTCAGCTATTTGCCCAATCATTTCCGCACACCTCACATCGTTATCATATGTAGGATTAATGTCAACTCCGTTTTTGTGGTGAAGTGCGATCATTGGTCCGAATTTGGTAAATGGTACTTCTTCTTTGGCAATTCGATGTTGAATTTAATTTTTAGCTGACGAATAGCTTCTTACTTAATGCTACCTGCCTGCTAACAGCGGCTTGAACCGTACGTGGATTGCTGGGCTGTGATGTGTTGATGAATACATCCCTGCAGCGAGAGTGCCGAGTGGATGTCGAGTGTTTCACCACAGCATCCCTCTTCAGATTCGGATTACCGGAGATAAAAAGTGAGGAACCCGCGAGTGACAGCGGGGCTTGTTTGCAAAACTTGCAGAACATTAGCTTCGTCGATGCCTGGTACTCTAGCCACTCGAAATCCTTTAGCCAATCCGGGTTGAATTTGTAGATTTTTTCATCCGTTTTAGCCTTCTTTTTGACACTTTCTTCCTCGCTCGTGTTTTTGTTTTTTTCCTGTCCATTGGCTGGTTTAAAAAAAGCACTTATGCTCTGCATTTTGTCAAAGTTTTCCAAGCTAGACTAGCCTACTAACGTTAACGTTAACTAGGCTTACTTGTTGATATGATATCAGAGGATGTTTTAAGAAAGAAATGAATAAAAACTATGTTTTGAAATAGTTAGTGTGTGGGCAATGTAGTTTTTTTTATGATTCTCACTCCCCGCGGCCCGTAACATTAACAACTACATTCAGGATAGTAGACTACAGACTAGATAAGATTTGAATAACTGATCTCCCCGTAATATAGTGTCCTACTTTCCTCATGATGTATTTGCAACTGTTTCTATAGAAAATATATACGTGTAAAATGCTGTGAAAAGTCACTCGCACGAGTGCGCCTAAATATTTTTTCACGTTCGCACGCCAAAATATTTAGTCGCATATGCGAGTGAAATGGGCGCACTGTAGAGCCCTGCTATTTCGGCATAGCCTATAAGCAGTTTAATTAAATGTAATGTTAGTTGTAAACAAACGGGCTACTTGGTGAGGCTTGGCCTCACAGATGCGCTCGTGCCTTAGATGGCAAGAAAAATCTTCACGATATAGCCCTATTAACTGACCGCTCGATTCACGTTGGCTGGGGGACTGGGGGGCCATCAGACATTTGTGCCCAGGGGTCTATGAATTGTTAATCCGACCCTGCCCCCAACAAATCGCACCTTTCCGCCTCTGGGACAGCTTAAAAGAAGTCGAGATGACTCCTAACTCACTAAGACCTATTCACAAATCGCTTTTTGTGGCATTTCGCGATGTTTTGAAATCCTATGCGGCTACAGGAGCTTCCAATCGCGAGGAAGCAATTTTGCATTGTAGGCATAACTAACATGCAATAACGCCACCAACAACAATCAAAACTAGGCTACTCATTGTCAACATGTA
This sequence comes from Alosa pseudoharengus, assembly GCF_046254945.1. NCBI lineage: Eukaryota > Metazoa > Chordata > Actinopteri > Clupeiformes > Clupeidae > Alosa > Alosa pseudoharengus. Next base: position 1,042,961 of record NW_027468598.1, on the reverse strand, counting down.
AATTAAATGTAACGTTATTGTGAATCAAATTAAAATGTTCTCCTCTTTGCAAGCATAGGCATAGTAACATATTAATTTAATAATGTTACAAAGATACTGCATCAATCCATATGTTTCATTAGGCTACTAGGCTATTTGTTTTGCCTTACTCTTGATTAATTTAGGCTAGGCCTTTTTATTCAGTTATTCATCATCTTCAGTCCTTGTCGACGAGTCATCGCGAGTGTGAATGCACGAGTCCGAGTCCAAGTTCGAGTCATCAGTGCTCAAGTCCAAGTCAAGTCACGAGTCTCTAAATTTAGCTAATGACTCGGACTCGAGTTCGAGTCTCGGACTCGAGTACTACAACACTGCAAGGAGAGAATGCGTGCTCTATCCTGCGCATATCTCTACAATGAAATAATGTGTCTAGGCTAATCTATATTTTCAATAAGCAATCACTGCATGCCTATGGAAACAATAAGTCAATATATTAGAGATATCAAGAGTAACGCAGGAATGGACGTTACAGTTATTCAATAACTGTAACGAATTACTGAAATTTGAATTGTACTTTGTAACGCATTACCCCCAACACTAATAACGTAGAGCAAATAAAGATATGTTTCCGTTTTGTGGAGCGTTAACCACTGTGTAGCCAATCCTTATGCCATACCCAAGTGGCCTAAATTCGAGGTCATTTTTAATTATGTATGATTTATTGTGTTATTGAATTCGTAGGCTGGGATTCCTCTCGGCAACAATTATGTTTAAAGGTAGCCTCCTGCTTTTTCAGAAGGGGCGGCAGGCAGGTTAGTGGCAGAGCGACGCACAGTAGCTGAAAGTGGTACTAAAGCTTCACGCAGCTTCACGTCACGTAATGCGCGACTGAAGTGGCCATTTCAAAGTAATGCCCACTGTACGTGCTAACATTAACGTTACTGCCATCAAGCTGCAATGATTTGCTGCGAATGAATGCCGCCCAAATCTGTCGCGTCATCTTGTAGTGGTGCATCAAGTGCAACGTATATTCCCATCCGCTATTGATGACGCGAAAAATAATAACGGTAACTTCACTGAAATTATTTGAAATGTTATTTGAAAGTAACGAGCCAGTTTTGTAAAATGTAAGGAGTAGAAAGTACCGATATTTGTGTTAAAATGTAAGGAGTAAAAGTATCTAGTCCTGGCAGGAAGCATGCATAAGGATGTAGATCCAGGAATGCACTAATATTTTGTTTGTAGTACCAGTTTGCAACAATTATTAGTTAAAGGACAATTCCGGCGCAAAATGAACCTACTGTAGGGGTTAATTACACATTTGTACCGAGTTCGACAGTTCGCTGGGATTTGTTTTCATGCTAGTCGAATGTGACCAGTTTTATTGCAAACCGCTAATTAGCGTTTAACGCTAGCCTTTGGGGCACATGTACAGTAGAAAGAAATCGCTATTTCTATACCACTAACAAGGCTAAAAATAGCACCACACTTACACAGTAGCATAATGAGGGTCTCTACATGTAAACCGAAGCATTGAGAACTTTGTAAGTGTACAGGCAGTTTATTAAAAAGAAACACATTACCGTTCACGTCTGGTTCACATATACAGGCAGGCGATGTGAACTAAAATCAAACGTAATTTGCTCAATATAGGCCTATCAGAAATAATATCTCGGATGTTACATAACTTGTATAGTGTACTTACTTAGTGAATATCCATCTGGTCCCTCTGGTATGGATCGCCGCCTCCAATTTCTTTTCGGGACATGAAAAAAAGTTTCAACTACAGCCTTGTTTATCAATGAGGGGAAATCTTCAGACTCTACAAAACACTGCCTCTGTTGGGGGTCGCGACGCAACAGCCCTATCACGGAGCTCCCGCAGCTCTTCGTTGGTATATTCCGACTCGAAAAGATAAGGACGTCCAATAAGGGTTCATCCTCGATGTCTTCAAATTCGTTCAAATAACCTGCCATCTCTTTTGTCTCCTGTTGCATTCAGTGCTTTTCGGCAACAACGTTTCACGCGAGATTTAATTCACATCCCAGAGTTCTGTTTTCCCAAGGCGCCTGCCTGTATGTGAACCAGACGTGAACAGTAATGTGTTTCTTTTTAATAAACTGCCTGTACACTTGCAAAGTTCTCAATGCTTTTACATGTAGAGACCCTCATTATGCTACTGTGTAAGTGTGGTGCTATTTTGAGCCTTGTTAGTGGTATGGTTATGGTTATGGTTATGGATTTAGCAGACGCCTTTGTCCAAAGCGACATATAAATACAAAACAACATAATAATATTTAAAAATGAACAGGGAACAGATTAAAATCTAGGTCAAATATAGTAAGGAGAATAGTTGTAGTACACAATAATATCAATTCAATCAATAGCCTAATAAAAAAGCAATGTAAAAAAGGGGAAAGGCAATAATAAAAACAATAATGTCAATTCAATCAATAATATAAAACAATAACATGCTAAGACTACATTAAGGAGAATATCAATAATAAACAATAATGTCAAATTAATTAACAGCCCAATTAAAATAAAACAACATTATATAAACCATAACACATAAGCGCTTAAACAACTAAGTATATGTTGAATAGGAATGTCTTTAGACCCCTCTTAAACGACCCAAAACTACCACAGGAACGGAGACCACTGGGCAGTTCATTCCACCAACATGGAACCACTGAAGAAAAGAGTCTGGAATTAGACCCAGTTTTTATGACTGGTCGACACAACATACGCTCACCAGAAGACCGCAGTGGGCGGTTGGGGATGTAAGGCTTGATTATTGAATTAAAATAACTAGGAGCAGATCTAGTTAGTGTCCTATAGGCCAAAGTGAGAGATTTAAATTTAATTATAGGTATAGATATAGCGATTTCTTTCTACTGTATGTGTGCCCCGAAGAATAGCGTTAAACGCTAATTAGCGGTTTGCAATAAAACTGGTCACATTCGACTAGAATGAAAACAAATCCCAGCGAACGCTCGAACTCGGTACACATGTGTTATTAACCCCTAGGTTCATTTTGCGCCGGAATTGTCCTTTAAGTTGTAAACACTTGATGTTATCGTTTCCTGCCAGGACTTTTACGGGCTTTTCCCAAATCACTGAAGTAACGTCAACGCAGCGGTAGATAGCAACAGAGTAGAAGCTAGCAGGCAAGTGTTATTTAAATAAACTCCTGGTGTACTTACAAACTTTCCAATGCCTCGTTTTATGAGTAAAGAACATAGTTGTACTACTGTAGAAGTTTCGTACCATTCTGGGAATTATTAGTGGGGTAATTCACGAGATACTAAGTTGGTTCCATTAGCGCCTGCAGAAAATCATTAGTGTCTGACAGCACTACTCGACCAGGGTTCAACCAAGGGAAAACAGGTTCTGGGAGGGTGTTTGGCTCGGGGTCATGGTGCAAAGGAATTAGATTTACTCCGAACCATCGCTTTAAGTGACATATACACGTAAGAGGTTGGAAATACGCAACGGTTAATAATATGTGACGTTCCGATAGGTCTGTAGTTTTGAGGAAGAGAGGGATAAATCCCAGACTTTTTAAATGGTTCACACAGACAGTTTTAAAATAATCAGGGACATTACTATTACACAAATAACTGTTAACTCATTGAATGCCAAGCTGTTTTCGGGGGCTTTGTCCTAGAGTGCCAGCAATCTAGACCATTGTTGATGATTTTTGTACAGCCACAGCATATTCTGTGTTATAGCTATGAACACATACAATAGCTCGATTAAAAGATGAGACTTTAAGCTCTCGGTGGGTGCAAACCGTGTATTTCTACACGCCTCTGTTCCTGAGAAATCCCAAGCTAAACAGTGGCTAGTTTTTATCAAAATCGCTGTTTTTTTTCTAGAAATGGAGATATAACGTCTTTCATGAAATATGAAGTGTTGCCTGTTACTTACTTGTGTAGACTTTCCGGGAAGTGATCAGCGAGACCTGGCGAGACTGCCACCTAGTGATAGACCCACGAAAATGGTCTGGTTTTGACCTGACGTGCATGAGTCACTGATTCGACCCAAAGTGGCAACCGAGTTATGATAAAATGTCCAGATTGTGCGTTTTCATGAGTTTCACGATCGTCATTTCCATTCATCACAGAGTTCCCAAAATCACATATAAGGTGTGTTAGTGTCTAGTTTCGTAATTTAAAAAAAAAAGCTAAAAACTTAATATTACGTATTTGGCACTCAACGCATGGGAAGGAAAAACGTAATATTATGTTTTTGGCACTCAATGAGTTAAAGATGGAGAGCAGAGGTGAAGTGTCTGTTTTCCTGTCATAAAAAAAGACATGCAGGTTGCAAATAGTCAATATCCCCACTGTAGACTATAGGCCATAGCTATTTAACTAGATAACTGATAATTTTGCTGATCAGATCATAAACGGCTACAGCAATGAACAGGAATGACTGATGAATTGTTAGATATTTGTATTGTGCCTCCATCAAGGGCTTGCGATTTGTCCGGTTATGTTGCTGATTGGATCATAAATATCCACAGCAACGAAGTGGAATGACCAAAGAATTTGTTGGTAGTTGTTGGCAGAGAATGCCTGATACCACTGTTGAGCCTTCTGGAGGGGCCGTGGGTCTAATTCAATAAACACCCATGAAGGAAGGTGCCTGCTTGATAATCCCGGTGAAATCATTTTGAAGGCTGTTCTGTTGGTGATCCTTTTGCCCACAAAGGTTGATTTGTTAGATTTTGTTTTTTTTTACGGTAAATAGGCTTGGGTGTAGATTGGCCGCTGTGTGAAATCCCCTACCAATGTCACCAGATTAGCCGTAAGGCTGCCCGTGACCAGCCAGCAATATAGGTTTTAACCTGAGTAATTAAGATCAATGGCAGTAGGCAGTGTAATTAATCAGTGAGGCAAAGGGGCTCAAAATCTTATTACAAATGTATTCTATATATAGACATGTCAAGTCAGTCACAATTCACAGTTAAAACACAAACACTGTAATAAAACAAGGCGAGACCACAGCCAATAATACCGCAGCCAGCCACCAGCAGCGCCAGATGCCCCACAGCAGTTCCCACAGTCAGCACAGCAGTAGACAAGCAAGCAAGCAAGCAGGCGAGTAAGTAGCTTCCGTGTTCACCCGGCCTAGCCTAGCAGTCACCCGCACGGCAACCCACAAGTGTTCCTAGAGCTCGATACCGTCCCATAAGTCCTCCACAGATCGTAGGCTACTCAGCTCTCCACCTCGATCACCAGCAGCGATGCAATCATTCCGATTGCCGGGTGCAGACCAAATCTGCCACTCGGATTATAGCTTGTGAATTGGGAATTGCTCTGCTGTGTGTTCGGCTGGGTAGGCCACCTCTGGCTCAGCCGCTGTGTCTTGTGCAGTTCTTCGCCTGACTTGTTCCCTTGGGCCTCTGCCTGTTTGCCCTGCAAATGGGAGGCAAACATTCCTACACACCTGTTCCCCCTCATTAAATTAAGCAGCCTCCTTCCTATAGGTTTGATTGTTGAGTCCTTGAGTTTGTTAATTGTCAGTTCATGATTTGGAACAGCTGTGACGGGAGTATCAAAGTCCACACGTGAAAGCAAAACAAACACACAGCACACAAGACACAAATAAGTGCATTAAAACACTACAAACGTGAATACATGATATTTTGCACACTGTGACATCAACACCAGAATTGTTCTGTGGTCTTCCAAATGTTGTATCTGTCTGCATTGTCTTTGTCACAACACAACACATACTGTATACTGCTGTAACATGATGACAGAGAAACCATTGCATCCAGGGAGATCTCCAAGCTGACAGTGACTTATGTTTCAGCTGTCTGGTAGCTCTGAGTATGAATACTCACTCCCACCTTATAAGGACAGCCAGCCTTGAGGGTCCTGTTCTCTCTTAGACTTGTGCTGGGCTCACAGAGTACCTCAGAGCTGAATATGTTGAAATAGTTAATTGCAATAAAGCAAATAAACAATATGAGAAGCAATGCACACCATTAAAGTGGTTGCAATAGCTTTGTATGTAGGTATATATTTAGTTATTACAGTGGGGAGTGTGAAAGTGAAGTTAGTAACAAGTCAAGGGAATGCAGTCAATGTGTGCATCACACCATGTATTTGTGTCACCCAGGGGACAGCTGGGAACAGAGAAGCTAATACAAGCATGAAGACAGACAGCTGTCAGAAGAAGGTGGTCATAGGTGTTTACAGTGCCATCGGGACTTTCATGTATTATACCTTGACTTGATCATGAAAGTGCTTTCATAGAAATTGGATCTGGTTCCAATAGGTGCATTGTTCTCACAATATTGTATGACATCTTTCAGTTCAATTACTCAGTAACAATTATTCTAGTAGTGACATCATGGCCTCAAACATATGATATTTAATCATCTTATGTTATGAAATGAGAAGGGGGTAAAAGCACTTGGTGCCCAGGTGCCCATTGAGACACATGAGACATGTCTAATCAGATGGTGTTCACAAAAACCACACAAAAAGAATCATCAACAACACATGAATTCACTGAATTACACTGAGAACATACTGTCACACTGGGTGTTTAGAGGTCAATGGACACTCTGAAACAATGCTGAGTCAGTACAATTTGAGCCTGGGGATCCTGGGAAGGCGGAGAGCCCAGCACTAAACATAGCCGTTAAAGTACCAGATACTCTGCCTCTATTTTCAATGGGGGGTTCAATTACAGACACAAGCACTGACAACTACATACGTTTCCTCACTAAGTGTGTTCTTTTATATATTAAGTGATTTTTTCAGTTTGGTTTTACTTGAACAAATATATATATTTAATACCTATAATTTATTACATACAATGATACAATTACAATTGAATACAATTGTATTTCTAGAGGAAAGGTATTTCATACATAAGAGGGTGGTTTATATATTGAATACATTGATATGTGAGTGTGCCACGTTGTAATGTTGCTTGATCTTTGCATGAAAAGGGTTTTGGAATGTTTAACTTTAATTTTTTTATTTTTGTTACAGTTACATGGTAACCGGTACATTCGGAATGAATCAGCGACGTGCAGTAGAAGTATCAGGCCTAGCCTGTCTGCGTCATGACATTTCAATGGTCTCTGTCCCTGAATTTCATTCATGACCACAAAATAAGTTAATTTTGCCAGCCGCTATTCTTTTGTATTTAGGTCACTTTGTGGGGTTTCCATTGATTCTTCATCTATCAGCAGTGTGCTCAAAACCTGCTTTTTTCAACATTGCGCTGCTTTCACCCATCTGATAAATTGTCAGAGCATCAAATCAAGCTACCAAAATTCCTTGCTTGAACATGCACACGAATGCACATTGCACATGCATGGAATTTAATATTCCGAAAACGGCATTTTCCGACTAATGTGTTTAAAATAAAAGAGGCATGTGCTAGATGTGCTATTCCGGTTTTTAGTATTCAGAATATGAGCTTAATCTGGTTATGGCAGCTGTAATAAGGTGTTTATATGACTCATGCACAATCGGACTATTATCATTATTCCAAATAATCCCGGAATATGGTGTGCATGGAAACATAGTCAGTGATCAGGCAGTTTTAGTGAAATGTTGGGGCCATTTGTCAAAAAAATTGTCAGGGATGCAAACAGATAAGGGGTGAAAAATAGTTGCTTTACATGTTCATTTCTAGTCATCCATACAATCCACAAGTATATTTATAGCGTCCATTCGCCTCAATGTATAACCTACACTTTTCAAAGTTTATATCTCTTCTATCTCTATCTCTGCTTCTTTAGCTGTCTCTCCCTCAGAACATTAGTGTTTTATTTTGTTCTCTGATGTTAACATAGAAAGCATGCAACTTTGGTCTATCAATAAATGCTCAGATTTTCCAGTTATTTTCCAAGTCTATTTACAACCTTATAATTCGGCTGGTAGATAAAACGGCACATTGACTACTTACAACAGGTTTCAGCTACTTTCTGAATCTCCAACTCAGAGTGGTAACATAACCGGTACACTGGAGTGATAGACCCATGGAGCCCATTCACATTGAGCCGTATACAGTATGTTTGAGTTAGAGTCTTGTTGATGTCAATGAATATGTCTATATCATGTTTCATTTATATAATTAATACTTTCATAAGTATTACAAATATGTGTTTACTTCTGATGTCTTCGCTAGCTATTGTTAAATTGCACAAGAGCACAGTCATGAACTCCCATTCAATCTCCATTGACAAAGCTCTCCCTTGTCCCACCTTATAAGCTCAAAACCTGAAACCCGATAGTGGCATTTCCTTCTTTGTGATTTTTATTGCAGAGCTGTGAGGGCTGGTGTAAATTTTGGGGGCGAATCGAAGGTACCCACACCACGTATTATGAAAAATCAGAGCTAAGTATAAGTATATATACTTTTTTTATCCTGTGAGGGAAATTTTGTCTCTGCATTTAACCCAATCGGTGAATTAGTGAAACACAAACAGCACACAGTGAACACACACTAATCCTGGCGCAGTGAGCTGCCTGCTACAACTGGTCGGGGCTCGAACTGGCAACCCTCTGGTTACAAGTCCAGAGTGCTAACCAGTGGGCCACGGCTGCCCCCAAACAGCTCTGTTTAGATGGGCCTGTTTTAAAGTGATAAGTTGTGGGATTTGCATATGGGAGGCAACAATGGTATTTAATATTCACTGTATGTCTGTTTTACATGACAAACTATGCCAAGGTAAACAGAGATTTAAATAATTAATTCAGAACATTTATAATGTTCCAAATAAATAATACTATATATACAGGTTCCTTAAAACTATTAAATAGTATCAAGTCTAAGCAAGTTATAGATTTGGAAGCAGTTGTTAAGCTGCTGATAGCCTCAAGTGAAATAATGTCTAACTGTGAAAATGTGCAGGTGTACGGTACCATACCATAGTGTAGACCACTGGTTTTATTTCTAATTCAGTCAATCTTGTGAAAATGTTTTGACAGGACCTGTGAGACAGAAACTGTGGATTATATGTATTGGTGTTCTGAGAAATAGCCTGTTCTCTTGTTTATTTGCCAATTGCACTCTTTCACTTTCTTTAAGTATGCTTGAGTACACAGGTGTCATCTGAAAACTGAGTAAAATGTTTTATGCAAATGCCTACTCAGATTGTCTAGGAGTTTATCAGAGTTTGCACAGAGTTTGCACAAGAGAATTCCATTGAGAAAAAAAGCTTTTAGTCTGGAGCAAACTAATTAGTTACCATGGACAACAAAACAACATGACAACAACAACAACATGTACAGTACAATGTATAACATACAACAATAAATAAATAATGGTACCAGCATAGGCACTGAGAGAGCGCAATAGCCAATATAGTCAGAGATAGGGTGATAAAAGTGTCCAAAGATGATATGCAAAATGCAATGTACAAAATGAACTATGCCATCTCTGGCAGTGCCATAATGCTATAGCAATCTGTCAATACAACAATAAAATGGGCTATATAATACAATGTCAAAACAGTACTAATAAAATCAATGCTGGCTGTTCAGTCAAATACTACACAGCAACATTAGTCGGCAGTTATTGTATAAAAATCTGATTGCTGCAGGAACAAAGGACCTCCTAAATCTTTCTGTGGGGCATTTGGGTAATAGGAGTCATTGAGTCCTACCACTTTTTCTTACAAAGATGCTATGCAGAGGGTGGTCTCGACAGAATATCCTTTTTTTCTCCTAAAATCAATGATGAGCTCTTTTGTCGTATCTACAATACGAATAAGTTGAGCTTCCTCATACAAATGTACCTTTTTTGAGTTGATATATCGGTGCATCATGTTCTCTTCTCCTCCTTTCTTTCACATTCTGAAATATAATTTTTATATTTCAGAATGATTTCCTAATATATACAGTTAAGAACGAAATTATTCATACCTGTGAGGGACCGAGGCGACCACCCCACGTTTAGGGAGGTGCGCCACTGGATTAGGTGGTGCGAGGGAAGGCAGGAGACAGCAGTTCCATACAAAAATATAATTTATTTTGTCCATAAGCAAACAGGCATATCCAGGAGCACAATAGGGGTCCAAAACATGAAATACAGGGTTCTTCAGTCGACAAACAAACACGTACCATGCCATTAAACTAGGCACCCAGAACCTAGGGCCTATTGCACAAAAGCTGAAATAAGACATCCGGGATAAGTTACTGAGCCGCACTCAATGAATCCAAAACAAGAGCGTACAGGCTTAATTGGTTGCACAACGAGCAAGCCAGGATGAGCAGACACGGATTCATCAAGCCAGGTGAAACCTATCCTGGATAAGTGCACGCTCACGGCTCCTTCAAATAGACCCCGCCACCGATTCACTGATTCACCGATTCACCATGGCAACTAGAGCGGCTTCATTGCTTCTTCTACGGTGTGAAGTAGGTAGAGATAGCCTTTTCACAACAGCAACAAACAGCAACACCTCTGTTTAGGAGAATATTGCAACTAGTGCCGCGACCACCACACGCGAAATGGTTAGGCACTCCTGTGACGGTCGGGAATGGCGAGTATGTAAAAGTTAATTAATGATCACAAACGTTTCAATAATGACAGTGGGTCTAGGTATATGTGATAACAATGTGTAGTGTAGTGGGCAGTGGAATAACTATTGGTTTCAGTTTTTCTTCCTATGCGTTGAGTGCCAAAAACGTAATATTACGTTTTTAGCTTTTTTTTTAAATTACGAAACTAGACACTCTAACACACCTTATATGTGATTTTGGGAACTCTGTGATGAATGGAAATGAAATATATGACGATCGTGAAACTCATGAAAACTCACAATCTGGACATTTTATCATAACTCGGTTGCCGCTTTGGGTCGAATCAGTGACGCATGCACGTCAGGTCAAAACCAGGCCATTTTCGTGGGTCTATCACTAGATGGCAGTCTCGCCAGGTCTCGCTGATCACTTCCTGATCACTTCCCGGAAAGTTTACACAAGTAAGTAACAGGCAACACTTCATATTTCATGAAAGACGCTATATCTCCATTTCTAGAAAAAAACTGCGATTTTGATGAAAACTAGCCATTGTGTAGCTTGGGATTTCTCAGGAACAGAGGTGTGTAGAAATACACGGTTTGCACCCACCGAGAGCTTAAAGTCTCACCTTTTAATCGAGCTATTTTATGTGTTTATAGCTATAACACAGAATATGCTGTGGCTGTACAAAAATCATCAACAATGGTCTAGATTGCTGGCACTCTAGGACAAAGCTCCCGAAAACAGCTTGGCATTCAATGAGTTAAAGTCATAGTGTGTTGCAGGGAAAAAAACGTTCGGTTCCGATCGGTTCCGATCGGCCAATATATATAATTATATATATGTAAAAAAAAAAAAAAAGGAAAAAAAAAAAAAAAAAGGCAACAGGAGAGAATGTGACGGAAAACCAAATATGAAGGGAGAGATTTGTGCAGACGGTGTAGGAGAGAAGTTGGAGGGGCAGTGGCAAAAGCATTATAGTGAGGATGTGAAGTGTGCTGATGGTGATTGGTGACACTGTGACTGTGGGGAAAGGAGCAACCCAAAACATTAAAAAAAGTCCTGGATGACGTCACGGCGAGCCTCAAAACCAGCCATGTAGTGCTGAGGTTGGTCGTCCGGACCACAGCCCCCCTCATCAGCCACAGCCTCCTCCTCCTCCTTGTCTGGCCCATCCGGCTGAAGCCCTGCCCGCACTGCAATATTGTGTTACATTGCAGTGACACAGACACAGGCCTTTGCCCCGGCAGATTTATGCACACACCGGAAGCGCAACTTCCACCGCCCGATGGTGCGCTCGACCACACTTCTGGCCAGACGATGGGCCTCATTGTATAGTCAGGGGGCCAATTCTGAAAAGGGCTTCCGTTAAGACTTTTGAAGACATGTTTTGGTACAAGCTGTCACCCTATTTTTTTAGGTAGAAGACACCCATAGGTAAGAAATTAAGGTGGTTGTCAAGCTGAATTTTTTTTTGTGTGACTTGTACAAGCAATTTCAGGCCAATTTTTTGGTTTCCTGCTCAACACGACATGCCAGCAATAAATGTTGAATATCTCCACAACCACAAGGACCATATACATAAAAAAAGGTATCATATGAAAGCTAACACTCATGGGCTGTCTGCATAAGTGTCAGAATTGACATTTATTGTACAGTGTAAGAGACAACAGAACTAGAACATGAAAAAAACAATCTCCGCCTAAAGAGAACCAGTTTTCAAAGTGAATATCAGCTTGGAAACATAGCATAGTATCCCAAAACCTCTATCAATCAGTACCCCTATCTATGGGAATGAGTCAAGCCAAGTTTAAAGCTTGTAGGGAGAGACAGTGCAATACTGCACAAGTTATAATTCTTTAATGTCAAGGCGGAAATGTAGAACTGTAGATGGTGGTCTATGGTGCTATTTTACTTCATTAATGTACCAGGTTGTAACACAAATTATATTTAATTAACATATCACTATAGTTATTAATTCCATCCTAACATAACTGCTCTCTCACTTCTTTAGGGTTAGGGGTAAGTAACTAGTTAGTAGTAATAACTATATAATAGTCGTATGGCAAAGGTATATTTTTCCCCATCCAAGCAATGACTCTCAGGTAGGCAGCCACCAGTGACCCATCCACAGTTGCCCTTATCAACCAGTTGCCATTGGCACATGAAGGATGGAATGCTTGTCCCCCACGTTTTAACCAAAGAACCTGTACAGGCCAGGTGCTTGGAGCTGACGATATGTGGATGCAAGGAAAGTGGAAGTCAGTGCAGTACCAGGCAGTGTAGAAAAAAGTGGAATATTTTGTAGTGGTGCATGTGGATGTGTCTGTGCAGCTCGGTGCAAGAATACTCAGGTACTCACATCATTATTATTGAGTTTTGCCACAATATATGCAACTACATTGTTTCATATTATTTGGCATGATATTGTTTTTCTTGTTTTGTAGATTAGATTTATTTTATGCCCTTGGATGCATGCATGTTTTGTATCGGGAAGGTATTCATTCTCAAAATGGTAAACTCTTCTTTTGTGTCCCTGACCAGGACTCAGATTGAGCACATGGACATGGTCCCTGGGTGCCTTCTATTGGCTGCCTACCTGAGTGTCACTGCTTGGAAGGGGAAAATCATACCTTTGCCATACAACTATTAGTTATTACATTACATTACATTCAGCTGACGCATTTTTAACCAAAGCAACTAACAACATGGTTAACAGTTTAAGCTTTATAAAGCAATTCTCTCAAGACTTATAGGACCATTTTAAAAAGCTCTAGTACAATAAGAATAAGTGCATCAGTGAGTGCTGTTTTTTAAACAATCGAGAGTCAGTTCTAGTCAGGTGGAAAGTGCTAGGATCAGCAAGACTAGTTATTACTACTAACTAGTTACTAACCCCTTACCCTAAAGAAATGAGAGAGCAGTTATGTTAGGATGGAATTAATAACTATAGTGATATGTCAATTAAATATAATTTGTGTTACAACCTGGTACATTAATGAAGTCAAAGAGCACCATAGACCACCATCTACAGTTCTACATTGCTGCCTTGACATTAAAGAATTACAACTTGTGCAGCATTGCACTGTCTCTCCCTACAAGCTTTAAACTTGGCTTGACTCATTCCCATAGATAGGGGTACTGATTGATAGAGGTTTTGGGATACTATGTTATGTTTCCAAGCTGATATTCACTTTGAAAATGGGTTCTTTTTAGGTGAAGATTGTTTTTTTTCATGTTCTAGTTCTGTTCTCTACACTGTACAATACATGTTCATTCTGACACTTCTGCAGACATCCCATGAATGTTGGCTTTCATTTGATACCATTTCTATGTATATGGGTGGTTGTGGAGATATTCAACATTTAGTGTTGGTATGTCATGTTGAGCAGGAAACCAACAAATTGGCCTGAAATTGCTTAAAGTCATACCACCTTAATGATCATGCTTGCGCATACATTGGATTATATTGCACATTTGCCCAAAATTACAGTAGGTAACATGGAAGAAAATGAAAGCACTTTGGGGAAAAAATCCGCTTTTACCACTTATAAGAATATAGTGTTAAAATGGACAAAAAAACATTTTCTAAGCTGACAACCTGGCTAGAACACATGTTAAGGGGTTAAATATTAATACTGGATAGGTTGTATGCTTGTACCAAAAAGTGTCCGACAGAGTTTTAATATCAGTTTTGGCCCCCTGACTAGTAGGCACGTTCATGGTTGTCCTCAGGGTTGGCCACAGGTGTGAAGAGGTATGGCCGGAGGGGGTACCCACTGTCGCCCAGAAGTCGCCACTCACCCCTGGACGCAGTTGCCTCCCGACCAACAGCGGACTCCCTGAAAACAAAGGAGTTGTGAATGCTGCCCGGCAATCTCGCCACAACGTCAATGATGATACCCCGGTGGTCACACACCAGCTGGCAATTGATGGCCGCGTACCCCTTTCTACAGATATAGATGTGACCATCATCGTGGGGTGTCAGTATGGGCACTAACGTGCCATCCACCACTCCGGCCACCTGAGGAATGTGATGCTCTCTGAAGAAATGCCCCTGGATCGCCGTCATCTCCTCTCTGGTAGGGAAGTCGATGTGTACAGGCACCCGTCGCAGCAGGCAGTCCGTCACTGCCTGCACAGCCCGTGATACGGACGCCTTGGATAAGCCATGCCCATCGCCGACGACCTGCAGGAAGCTCCCTGTTGCATAGAACCTGAGGGCGGCCAGGAGTAGCGTTTGCGCTGTGAGCGGCGTTAAGTAGCACAAGGCCACTCCGGGGACGCCTCTCTCTCTCTCTCTCTCTCTCTCTCTCTCTCTCTCTCTCTCTGAGCACGAGCACTCGCTGTCTCGCAGCCATGGTTTGCTCTACCAGCCTACATTGACTGTAAGTATATATAGGTCCATATAGTAATCAGCAAAACATGGTTGAGGCTGTGATGCATCACATGGATGTCATCAGATACACAACAATTAGGAGTAATTACACACAGTGCCTTACGGCTCCCACACACAGCTGCGTGCTTCGCGTTGCTGGAGACGCATCCCATTCACTTTACATGGGCTCACGTGATCCGTTGCCGAACTGAATTGTGGGTCCGTCGCGTCGCGTTTCTCCCGCCGCTCGCGTTGAGGAGTTCAGCTGTTGCTGCACCGACAGACGGCACTGGCCAATCAAGCCAATCTACGGACGGCACCAACCAATCACGTTACGGTTTTACTTCAAGTCATTTGCATAGCTACCGTCGGGAACACCCACTGGCATGCATTGACGGAACGCAGATGTGTGTGGGAGCCGTTATATGTGAGGGTTCATGTCTACAGCAGGTGCACAGGTGACTGTGATGGAGCCATTAGGCTTGTGTGTGGTTCACATCAAGGCACTTCATCATGATTGTATGCAAAGGACTCATTTGCCTAGTTCCTGTGGCCAGTGGAACATGCCAGGCAATATAATGGATATGTAAGAAGTAAAGGTTGTGTGTTGCATTCAGTGTTTGGCTTTATGCCCTCAGACACATGCAACAAAGAACACTTCATTAAATGATTGCTGAAACTGTATATAGGTCATGTATCTGCTTTAAGGACTGATTGTTCACATGTGACACAGTAGAAATGGGCAAGCATTTGGTACAGTTTAAGCATTTCGACATTTCAATGTGATTTAGTCATAAAATTCCACACTGATGTCCTTACACCTTGTAGGTTCATAACAACTATGTAATATTCTGGAATATAGAATGATGACATGGAAGGCACAGTGAGTGGTGCAAGACATTTATTACTGGGCCTCACTGGGACCACCTGGAAAGAGATGAAGAGTATGCATGTGAAATTACATTCACAAAGTAAAGACCAATCACTCCAAACAGTTTGCTCATGTCTGATGTGTCATTCACACATTCTCAATACATTACATAATTACGTATCACCTTGCTGATCAGGGAGGATGATGGGCACAGAAATAGTGGGCCGAGCCAACTTTTCCTCCTCCAGTGCCACCTGTTGAGCCAGCAGGTCCAACTTGGCCCTCTTTATATATAGGACCTGCTGCTGGTACTCAGCATCCCTCTTTGATGCCTCCCTGGTCAGGCCACACAGCTCCCTCAGCAGGCCCAGCTTCTCCCTCTCCAGCTGCACCAGGTCCTGGCTGCACTGGCAGCTGGTAGCAGCAGGAGCAGGAGCAGGAGCAGCAGCAACAGGAGGAGCAGCAGCAGGAGTGAGGGGGGCTCCTGGGTTCCTGGGATGGGGGTAGTGGCTCCGTCGAGGTCCCTGGCTGTGGGTCTATGCCCTCCATTACATCGACCCCCCCCCAGGGATGCCCGATGACGCAGTTGTCCCCAGGATACCAAGGGCCATCTCCTCCTCGGGGGTAAGGGGAGGTGCAGAGCTGCTGCCTCCACCTGTTGCTGCTATTTGTTGTCGGATCGCAGCTGCCTTTTTTTTGCTCAAACTGGCAAAGTCCTGCCACTTTTTCCGGAGGTCTGCTCCAGATCGCCTGGTCCCCGACACAGCGGCCATCTTCTCCGCTATTTGTGCCCACACCTTCTGCTTTTGCAGGTTGGTGTGGGCACCTTTGAAGCGGTCAAAGATGACTCCTTTGTGCGCCTCTATCTCCTCTATGAGGAGACACACCTCATCGGGCATGAAGCTCTGTTTACGTCTCCTTTCCATTTTCTCGTCTCCAACACCGTCCGTGTTGATTGTGGCCATTATATAAAGTCATCCCACGTGAGCAATTACAACGAAGGTTAATTAAATCTACATTTAATCCCAAAATAATGTTTTATTTTAGCATGCTGTTGTGAAAGGACATGTGATAACGGAGATATGTATTAATTTCAGAAGGAAATTACTGTTTTATTTAGGACACTTTCTTCCGTAGACACATGTCTTCTGCCTACGAACACGAGTCGCGATATATTCAGCACGGTGGACAGTTCCCCTTAACCCTTTAGCCGCCAAGGTTTAAAAAGAATAAATTGGATTTGTACATCAAAATTTCAAAAGGCCATGGCTTGCAAGTGGTCAGAGATAAAGTCCTACTGTAAATGTGAAAATCATTTAATATGAACAGAAGTTTATGAAGGGGGTAAATTTACTCATCTAATTTGCATATTATGACGTCACTGGATGGTAACCACCGTGAATTATGTACATTTCAGTAAATACTAGATGTTGAACATATTTGAGCAGTTATACTTTCTTTTTTTGTCATTTCACCGACATAACAAATGAACAGGAATACAGTCACATGTAAACCAACAATAGTAAACTATTACTATAATCACAAACCCTATGCTACTATACAATAAAGTATCCTGGTCAAATCAGTTCCATATCGCGGGTGACTTTGTAGTTCTTCAGAGCCCTATTTTTACAACCCCTGCTGTCTATACCACGTCCATTACGGACACTATCATCACTATTGCCACTGGCACCTCCAGCTATGTTGGGCGACGGGTCGAAATAAGCATGGTATGCTTAGTGGACACTGTCGCAAAGACGTACCTCCATTCACAGACGCACCGTGACTATCAGTCAATAGACGATTGATCATATTCTCCAAAAGGCAGATATTCTCCTTCAGAATCAGAATAGGTGAATAACAGATCCAAGACTTCATCACACGTGAATTTTTTTTTCAACATTTGGTGTAT
Organism: Alosa pseudoharengus; assembly: GCF_046254945.1. NCBI lineage: Eukaryota > Metazoa > Chordata > Actinopteri > Clupeiformes > Clupeidae > Alosa > Alosa pseudoharengus. Next base: position 1,025,316 of record NW_027468598.1, on the reverse strand, counting down.
TTCTGCTTCAATTTGTGCAAAACTATGGCCCGCATCGCTTCCGCGTTATGGAGGAAATGCACGTCTTCTTCGTGTGTTTCTCGCGTGTTTTCGCGAGCTTCCTGAAAACTTTGAAAAAAAAGGTTGAGCTTGAATCGAAGCTCTGGGTGTCTGCCAACTAGTGGTCAAGAGTACAAATGAGATTTTACACTGTACTCGCGTCTATCGTCTGTTTTATTCAGTAATGACGCTTGTCGCAATATTGCGACATGGGCGGCTAGAGGGTTAAGAGCGTCTTAAGATCAGTGCACGCGCGTTCACGCTACGAGCATGTTCGGGAAACAGTCGGAAAAACCAAACGACCGATCGTAAGATGAATCGTAGAAAACCCTCTTAACTCATTGAATGCCAAGCTGTTTTCAGGGGCTTTGTCCTAGAGTGCCAGCAATATAGACCATTGTTGATGATTTTTGTACAGCCACAGCATATTCTGTGTTATAGCTATGAACACATACATAGCTCGATAAAAAGGTGAGACTTTAAGCTCTCGGTGGGTGCAAACCGTGTATTTCTACACGCCTCTGTTCCTGAGAAATCCCAAGCTAAACAGTGGCTAGTTTTCATCAAAATCGCTGTTTTTTTCTAGAAATGGAGATATAACGTCTTTCATGAAATATGAAGTGTTGCCTGTTACTTACTTCTGTAAACTTTCCGGGAAGTGATCAGCGAGACTGCCACCTAGTGATAGACCCACGAAAATGGCCTGGTTTTGACCTGACTTGACCCAAAGCGGCAACCGAGTTATGATAAAATGTCCAGATAAAATGTCCAGATTGTGCGTTTTAATGAGTTTCACGATCGTCATATATTTCATTTCCATTCATCACAGAGTTCCCAAAATCACATATAAGGTGTGTTAGAGTGTCTAGTTTCGTAATTAAAAAAAAAGCTAAAAACGTAATATTACGTTTTTGCCACTCAACGCATGGGAAGGAAAAACGTAATATTACGTTTTTGGCACTCAATGAGTTAAGAGCGTGTCTCCGTCGTTATCGGGAAACTGGGCCCTGGCCTGGCCTTAATCTGAGGAGGCCCTAGAAGCTTGCATCATAGTCTTAGGCTAACTTGGTAAAAATACCTGTTAGATATGGCGGCCTTGGGAAGTGTTGCGAGGGATATAGAAGAGATGGTTAAAAAGGACATGTCTTATGCAGAAATCCCAAACACTTTAACAAATAACTTTTGTTCACAAAGAGGTTACTCTGAGAGGAGCATCCGATGATTTTGCACCCAGCATAATTAGGCATCCACTAACTCGGGACCACCTGGGAACTAAGGTGGCAAAAGCAGTTTGCGAGGTAGCCTAGGCCTTAGGGGATGCCAGGCCTGCAGTCACGTTGCCTACCATGCCAACTGTATGCAATCACTCATTTTACTTTGATGTATTTATTAGGTTGGTCCAACATACAGTACCTCAGAATTATTGGCACCTCTGCTAAAGTTGACTAAAAAGAGGAATGTAAATCTTTTGGAAATTGATCTTAATGCCTTAAGTAAAAAATAGGAAATATTTAACCTACAAGGACACCAATTTTCTTTGTGAATGATTAATGTATCATAAATAACTAAATTGTCTTCCTTAAAATAGGGTCATAAGTATTGGCCTATGTTACATTCCCATAGAGGCAGGTAGATTTTTATTTTTAAAGGCCAGTTATTTCAAGGATCCAGGATATGCATCCTGATAAAGTTCCCCTGGCCTTTGGAATTAAAATAGCTCCACATCATCACATACCCTTCACCATACAGATTGGCATGGTTTTATTTCAGTTAGCCTATTATAGCTGGTTTGATTTGCATTGAGCTCAATGAGCATCAATCATCCATAGTGTCTATTTGTTTACTGCTACTGCTCTACTATTACTGCTCTTCACCCTGCACATACTTATTCTTAATAGGCCTACTATTATAATGTTACTGTTTCTGCACTACGATGGTACTGTTACCACACTGCACATAGCTGTACATACTGTACATATCTGTTTATATGGTTCATACTAAATATCCATATTTATTCAGTTTTTCTGTAATATATTCTGTTAATACACTGCATATATCTATATTGTTCTTACTACTATAATGTATACTGCCACTACATTGCACATATCTGTACATGATGTTCATACATTGTTCATATTACAGCCATATTTATTCTGCTCTTATAAGGTTACTGCTAATACACTGCACATACTTATATTTAATTTATACTACTCTAAACCACCTTCTGAAAATAACTGTATACTACTGTATACACATGGGCGGATTATGAACTTTTGGGCCCCTGGGCCCAGATGTATTAAGGGCCCCCCACTAATTGTCGTATATGTCGGAGGGGGGGTTTGAGGGTCCTCCCCCAGAATTTTTTTTTATTTGTTTGATGTGATTTCCTGTATTCTGGTAGCCTGGGTGTTCCCATGCTGCCTTGCGCGCGATTTGATTCACGCTGCTAAGGCAGCCTGGAGACCATGGAGCAAATTTTCGCCTGAGATAGGAGACCAATCATAGAACAAGGGGGAAAGCAAGACGATGATGAGCTATGCACAGACGCATTTAATAGACATCTGTGGCACCCAATAAACGGATCTGGGCATTTTTTTTCAAATACGAGAAAATGAACGTTTGGTTCCCAGACCACGTCTCATTGAGAAGTGGTGGCGCTAGCCAGGCTAGTATTCTGGTGCATTTTGGGGATGGCCAATACTAAATTCAATCAGATTCATAGCCTACATCCTGATTTGTTGATATTGAGGCAATGATTCCATGCAAAGGCTTGGGCTTCAGGGCCCCCTGACCCCTTGGTCCCTGGGCCTGGGCCCGGTAGGCCCGTGCAGTAATCCATCCCTGTGTATACACTGCACTATATCTTTTCTTCTGGTTAGACACAAACTGCATTTCATTGTCTCTGTTGTACTCTGCACAATGACAATAAAGTTGAATCTAATCTAATATAATCTAATCAAACCAGGGCCCAGTTCCCCGAAAGCATCTTAAGCCTAAGAGCGTCGTAAAGTCCCTCTTACGAACGTCTTAAGATTTGCCGACTGTTTCCCGAAACCATCGTAGCTTAAGAGCGTCGTGAAAACACTCGTAGATCTACTAGTGCTCCAGAGTTGTCGTTACCGGCTAAGAGCGTCTTAACAGTACTTCTCACTGAGGTCACCAACAGGACATACAGAGGAATTACAACTTAGAATACATAATCTAACTTACGTTCCCATTCTTTATTGTGTTTACCTGTGATGAATTAGATTTTAGCGTGCAAAACAGCATAGCCTACATTTAATGGTCATAATAATGTGATGAAAAGCGGACAAAAATGCAATCAAGTTGAGGGCTATATTTTATTAGGCCTATAAGGGTACAAGCAGAGAAAGGAACATGTGGTTTAGTCTGTAGGCCTACTGCATTAAAATCTAAGCCTACACATTTCCTCACTTTCTTACTCGACTTCTTTCTTATCTTCAAACGTGTTCTTAAGTGACACAGCGAAAAAGTAGCCTATTGCATAGTGCAACAATCTAATCTTAAATAATTACAATTATGTATGTCTGTGTGTGGTATATAACCTACTTGGGATGCTTACATGCAGATGTCAAAGTGTTTCTATTTTCGTATTGATGTGAATTAATGTGTAGATCCGAAGCTTAAACGGTAGGCCTATAGCTGTGACGTGCAGTCACCTGACATCACCATCAAATCAGAGGATATTTCAGAACTATTAACGTGGACAGCTCCCCTTAAGAGCATCTTAAGAGCAGTGCACGCGCGTTCACGCTACGAGCATGTTCGGGAAACAGTCGGAAAAACCAAACGAACAATCGTAAGATGAATCGTAGAAAACCCTCTTAAGAGCATGTCTCCGTCGTTATCGGGAAACTGGGCCTAGGTCTCTTGGCAGACTGCCTGATCTTTTCCACTAAAAATCTCAATGTAGCCCCTTGTTTTAGTGTTTTTAGTGTTACCGTTTAAGTTCACCAGGTTCCATTGTCTGAAAAACACCCAAAACTAATACATTTCTATAGCTAATCTCCACATTATGGACGGTGTTTTTGTGGTTGACATTTTCACTCCATCTCAAAATTGATCACTTGGTCATCTTGGATGCTGATCATGGATCACTCTTCTCCAAACATGCACAACTCAGCTAAAGCTTTATAAGGGCACACCTGGTCAAAGAATTTAGCTTTCGCTGGATTTTTTTTTACCCAGGGACATGGCCTGAGATTGGCATAAAAAAGAACCATTAAATTCCAATGACATGTCCATTTCAATTGTGTGGGATAGAAAATAATTTTTTTGGGATGTTTTTCCACCAGGGGGACCTGGTGACCTTGGAATGGAATGGAAACACTAAAGCAAGAGGCTACACTGAGATTCTGGAGGAAAAGATCAGGCAGTGTGCCAAGAGACCTGGGCCCAGTTTCCCGATAACGACGGAGACACGCTCTTACGAGGATGTTCTACTATTCATCTTACAATCGTTTGTTTGGTTTTTCCGACTGTTTCCCGAACATGCTCGTAGCGTGAACGCGCGTGCATTGCTCTTAAGGGGAGCTGTCCACGTTAACACTGAAATATCCTATAATTTGACGGTGATGTCAGGTGACTGCACAGATATAGGCTTACCATTTAAACTTCGGATCTACACATTAATTCACATCAATACGAAAATAGAAACACTTTGACATCTGCATGTAAGCATCCCAAGTTATAGGCCATACCACACACAGACATACATAATTGTAATTATTTTAAGATTAGATTGTTGCGCCATGCAATAATCTTTCGCGGTGTCACTTAAGAACACGTTTGAAGATAAGAAAGAAGTCGAAGAAAGTGAGGAAATGTGTAGGCTTAGATTTTGATGCAGAACAGACTAAACCACATGTTGCTTTCTCTGCTTTTTACCTCATTGGCCTAAAAAATATAGCCTTAGTTAGCAAAGATAATGTCAAACTATTCTGGCAACGTCTCGTTTCATAACTTGATTGCATTTTTGTCCGCTTTTCATCACATTATTATGACCATTAAATGTAGGCTATGCTATTTTGCACGCTAAAATCTGATTCATCACAGGTAAACACAATAAAGAATGGGAAGGATTATGTATTCTAAGTTGTAATTCCTCTGTGTGTTGTTGCGTTTTGTGTCCACTCTGGTGTCTACGGGGCTCCCGTAACACAGTAGAGATCGCTACTCCTGTAGGTGTGGGTGCGCTCGTCTTCGGACTGTGAGGATTTCACAGGGTAAAAGAGGAGGTATGCGTTTTGTGACTACTCTGGTGTCTAAAGGGATTCCCTTTAACACAGTTGAGATCGCTACTCCTGTGTGTAATTGTCTTCGGACTGTGATAATATCACAGGGTAAAAGAGGAAGTATCTTTCAGTGTATGTGTCTCATGCGAGGGCCCCTTTTCAACGGGCTTAGGATGTACGATAGGGTTGACTTTGTTGAGAGGTTTTCTCTATCTAAATCAAATTCCCTAATTTGGGGTTTGGGGGCTAAGGAAGGTGGACTACTTCAGAGTCACTTTCTATCTCTTAGTTGCTGTTCCCTATTCCCTTGGTTCGTACTTCAATATGTGGTTAACTTCACTAAAAAAGGAAGAAATTCAGAGCTGTATTTGCAAGAGTTGTTTGTCGTCAAAATCTGAGAGAGGTCAAAAACTCACTACGGACGTTCGTCTGGCCGTCCAGATTTGAGAGAAAATCAACTACCCTATTATTTGGGGATTCTTGTCAAAATTAAATTAAAGCTCCTTTTTATGACAATTCTTGTAACATATAAGCACTTCAATTGACCACAACGGATCTATAACCGTTTAAGTCCTATCTCTAAATACACATGTATTTATCAGACAGATTTCCGTATCCTCGCTTGAGTGTGTGATGTGCGTTTAGACCACAATGGGTCCTAGACCTTAGTTTCACAAACAATTTTTCACAACAAATAAATTTGCTAACAAAGCCTATTTGGTTTTTTGTCTGCCCTGGAGCATAGGACTTTCCTTCCTAAATGCCTGGCTGAGTTCTCTACTCCTGTGTGTGTCAGTGCGTGCGCAGTATATTTTTTGCCCATATACAGTGTCTTAGAAAGTAGCCCTCAAACGGACGCTTACTCACCCGGAGCGAAGGTTTTTGGGGCAGAGCCCCTGTTGCAAGGCGTCCGGGGTTCTCAGCAACACAGGAGAGGCAGAAAAATACGAGAAAACGCTAGACGGTCTTTTTACAAACCCCTAATCAAAGGTTAGGATTTTGGGTAACACTTTCTATGAAGGTTGTATTTATAACACCCTATGAATGCATTCATAATGTTTTATAAAGTGTCTATAAAGCATTGTAATGCTCATTATTACCATCTATATGTATTCACAAGTCGTCATAACCAACTTCATGATGCATTATGACAGCTAATTATGAATGATTATAATTTTGATCTGAATAATGAATTATAAATATGTCAAGATCTGCCTACTCACTTGTCAGTTTTATGATGCATCATAACTACTTTGCTTTGATAAATGAGTATAGTGATACATACAGAGTTTTGACTTCTACTGTAGTCCTATATATAGCTATAAGTATATGTAATAAAGTTATAATAATTTATACATCTTCCTATAGCACACAATTATAAACAGCTATGCAATATCATAAGTGTTATTTGTCAGCTCTAAGTAAAGTGACAAGAATATGACCCTAATATCCTACAATGAAATGAGAGCCTGGACAGTTAAAACAAAAGGAATGCATTTAGTTCACTTTATTTTCATTTAAACCAAAGCTCTATTTTGATTCGAACGATCTTTCATAATGACCCAAGATAGATTTCAGTGGCATTGTGAGTTTTATTCCAATAATAATCACCACCACAAAATATAGGACCATGCCGTGCCACTTTTTTTGGCCTGTCTCATTGTGTTTGTGTAATGTGCTCAGTGCATTGATAATCAGTCTGATTATGTGTGTTGGTTTAAATGAAAATAAAGTGAACTAAATGCATTCCTTTTGTCTTTACTGTCCATGCTCTCATTTAATTGTGCCTCATATTTGTTTATAATAACCTTATATCTATTTATAACAACACCTCATTTGCTCTACTTTACCTAAAGCTGACAAATAACACCTATGACATTAACATAGTAATTTATAATATTGTGCATATGGGGTAAAGATGCTAGACTTGGTACTTAGTTCATTGCACCCTTTAATTACTCAGTAAACTTATATCTCTTAATAATAGGGTCATATTCTTGTCACTTTACTTAGAGCTGACAAATAACACTTGTGATATTGCATAGCTGTTTATAATTGTGTGCTATAGGGAGATGTATAAATGATTATAACTTTATTACATATATTTATAGCTATAGATATATAGGACTACACTAGAAGTCAAAACTCTGTATGCATCACTATACGCATTTAGCAAAGCAAAGTAGTTATGATGCATCATAAAAGTGACAAGTGAGTAGGCAGATCTTGACATATTTATAATGCATTATTCAGATTAAAATTATAATCATTCATAATTAGCTGTCATAATGTATCATGAAGTTGGTTATGACGACTTGTGAATACATATAGATGGTAATAATGAGCATTACAATGCTTTATAGACACCTTATAAAACATTATGAATGCATTCATAGGGCATTATAAATACAACCTTCATAGAAAGTGTTACCGGATTGGGACTTTTATTAAATACAAAAAAAAAAAAATACAAAGAAAGAAAACTGTCTAAGTCTAAAAGCAAAATGCTCGATCCAAAGAAAAAAGAAGATCAAAAAAGACCCTGAACAAGGGGCCGTTCTCTTTTTATACCCCTCTCGGTCAGATAGAACATGTCCAAATTTGGTATTGTGTCTTGCCATGAAATATTGGTTCTGCTTTTTTGGTTTTTGTTTGGTTGCCAGTCAGCTTTTTGTTTTGCTGACAAACAGTTTCTTACAGCTGGTACATTATGTTCTTACATTCTGTCTTTACATTTTGTTCAAAGCACATCTAATTTAGCATACAGTAACACACTTTAATTCTAACACAACCTTTTTATATCTAAGCAAACACATTTTAAGTTTTATAAGCAAACTTTCTTATATATATTTAAGAAAAAACACTCTTTAAGTTTAAGCAAAATCATAACAGATTATTCTAGAAAAAAACAATTTATGTTTTTAATTAAGAAAACACACTTCAATTCTAAACTTCTAAGTTTTTAAACATTATAAGTCTAACTTGTTTCACACTGGTTGTCTATCATAATCTTGCAGCATTTGCAAATTTTTATTTGTTTTAAAGCAAGCTGGATTTAAGCAGTTATATGACTAAAAATCTTTTAATAGTAAATCATGAGTTTGATTATTAATTATTATCACATCTTCACATTGGGCCATTAAACCATACAATGATCCAAAACATACAGCCAAACAAGGCAAGAAATGGTTAACAGAGAACAATATCAACATTTTGAGAGTCCAGACCTCAATCAAAAAAGTTAGCACAAGGCCAAAGTGATTACAAATAATCGTTACTGCCTCAAAACCCAGATTGCTGCTAAAAAGGTGCGGTCTACAATCATTGTGAAAACATGGAGAGGCTTGGTAGGTATTATAAGAACCATTTCGAGAGCTTTGATGGCAAATAAAGATGTTTCCATTGATTATTTAAAAAAAGGTGTGAATAATTTTGGACATGCCATTTCCATGAAAATGTAAAAAAAAAGATGAAAACGCTTCTTTTTTTTAATACCATGTTTCTCACACATTGTCTTAAAAACTTTTAGCATGTGACAGTGTAATTTTCAGTCAGAACAAACATATTGATAAAGAGAAAATCAGCATTAAATCAATATTTGCCATATTTGAATTTTTGTTCTTAACTGTATCTTCACAATCAAAATAGACAAGTGCTATTTTTTGTGGTATGTGCATCCTAGAGGCATTTCTTAATAAATGTTGGGAACAGGACTTTTTAAATCATAATTAAGGTATGCTGAATCCAACTAGCCCTGTTCCCAGGTTGAGTTTTTGACCATCTAATTAGCATTAACAAAATGGTTGCCAAAATGGCGATTTTGTGCACTTTGGGCAGGCATTGTTATACAGTACCATGTAAATAAATTAATATTGTTATTAATATTGTTAATAATGTGTGCATCTCAGAAATCTCCCTTGGCCAATAAATCAAGGGCACAGGCTGTGAATAAAATAGGGGGGAAAATCTATTATTATGCCTATATGCTAATTACCTGAAAAAAACTTTGAAAAAAACATATTGCTGAAACTTTATGACTGAGCAGGCATATTTTGATGAATGAGACCTATGTTTTGAGGGTCAAGAAAGATGTCTAGTGATGAAATGTAAAGTTTAAAATGGTTAGTTAATCCTAACTTATACACACCAATCCAACTGGTTTGAATTTGTCTCAGAAGTTCTATCAATCTGCTATATGACCACATTTCTGCATCAGCAGAGACAAATGTTTCTGAAGATTTGATTGTTTCCTCTGTGAGTACATCAATGCCCCAATTCTTCAGCAATTTATGGTGCTTTCCAAAGACCTCAATTTTGTTTCGCTTCAGTACTAAAACTGGCACAGATGAGCTCAAAATAAGGTTGGTGTGAGAGTTATCTGTGTGTACGTTGCATTTAAACGACCATTACACTCCATTATACTAAAAAGGAGTGTCACAAACAAAGTCACAGTCGAGCTGCCTGTGGTTTGGCAAACTTAACTTTATATGTTATAACGTCCACTAAACATAAGTCATACCTTAATTCTATCACTTGAAATATGAACATATTCCCAACAACTAAAATGAGATTATTGGCTATGTTATACCAGAGGTTAAAGCAGAGCAATCAAGGATCTCTGATTATAAGTTCCACAGTTAGCTAGTTCTTAAGGTAATGCTATTACATTGGAGGTTATAGTAACTTAGTGTGTTATCTACGAGCTAAATTCATCCTCTTCACTGGGGTATTGGAAGCGAATTAGGTTGGTAATGTATGTAGTTTTGGCATGAGTTACAAATACATATTTCTTTATTACTGTCGTGTTAGTAAAATGATTGAATGCCCTGTGAATTAATAACTAGATTAAGAATAACTATATATTAACTAGTGCTTCGTGAGGTTGGTCCTGGCCCACATCAAGACCTGCTTACCACCCTCACTGGACCCTTTTCAATTCGCCTGTATACCATCAGAACAGGAGCATGGAGGATGCCATCTCTTTTTTTTCTTTTTTTTTAAGTACATTTTTTGGGCTTTTTATGCCTTTAATTAGATAGGATAGTGGAGATTGACAGGAAGTAAGTGGGAGAGAGAGTCAGGGTGGTATCCGGAAAGGACCACGGGGTGGGAATCGAACCAGGGGTCGCTGGCGTATGGTGCAGGTGCCCCAGCCAGTCGCGCCACTGCTGGGGCCAAGGATGCCATCTCTATGGCACTTCATTCCGCCCTGTCCCACCTTGATAATAGCAAAACCTATGTGAGAATGCTGTTCATTGACCTCAGTTCAGCATTCAACACCATCACCTCCAAACTGATCACCAAGCTCAGTGAACTGGGCATCAATACCTCCCTCTGTAACTGGATTCTGGACTTCCTAACCAACGGACCACAGTATGTTAGGTTAGATAACCTCACCTCCTCAAACCCTCACCTCCTTTACTCCCTCTTCACCTACGACTGCCCACCTGTACATGCCTTTCACACCATTGTCAAGTTTGCAGCAATGATTGGTCTCATCAGCAACAACGATGAGACGGCCTACAGGGAGGAGGTCCAGCAGCTAACATTGTGGTGCACCGACAACAACCTGGCTCTCAACACCATCAAGACAAAAGAGCTCAATGAGCGCATTTTCATGCCGAGAATAAACCATTTTGAATCAGTTTATTGCCCAAATTCCATTTATGCCAATATTCCGTTTAATCTGTTTACATGCAAATAGAATGTCATGTTTTGAACATATTCCTGTTTACATAGCAATCAACATTATTCCGAATAAGTCAGCATCGCAGCCCACAAATAGGCTCCCAATGTCATAACATAAATCTCCGCTGGTGGAATTCACTCTTTTGGCTGAATAATACAGCATCTTCAGGGTCTTCCATCTATTTCACTTGTTCAGGCGTATGTCGATAGCCAGCCTCATTATGTTTTTTACAAATCTTTTTAAAAACGTCGCTGACGACATTTTCTCCTGTCGATGAACTCCATGACATTTGCATGATTGCAAGACAAAAGTTTGTCTCCTTATCTTTCCAAAAGTGTGCGCGTTGTTTCGCCATGATTAGGAAAGTGTGTGAGAGGCAATTGATTCATTTAATTCTAATTCTGTGCGAATTGAGCATGCGCAGGCCTACAACACTCTTCGTTCTGGGAGCATATTCCCATAGGTGTTCATGACCCAATATTCCGTTTAAAACAGGCATATGCTAGGGTGTGCAAACGGTTTATTAGTAAACCGAATATGGTCTTTTTTGGTTCATTTCAATCAGAATATTCCCAATAAACTGATTCGAAACTGTTTATTGGCTGCATGGAACCATGCTCATTGTAGACTTCAAGAAGTCAAAAGCTAGCACACACACACCCATCTTCATCAACGGGACTGAGGTGGAGCGTGTCACCAACTTCAAGTTTCTGGGTGTCCACATCTCTGACCTCTCTTGGACCCTCAACACCTGTACCCTGAAGAAGGCTCACCAGCATCTCTTCTTCCTGAGGAGACTAAAGAAGGTTCACTTGTCTCCTCAGATCCTGGTGAACTTCTACCGCTGCACCATTGAGAGCATCCTCACCAACTGTGTCACAGTATGGTATGGCAACTGCTCTGCACTGCACTGCAGAGGGTGCCTCCTTGTCCGTGCCCACAGCCACGACCATGACAACCTTGATAGGGACAACAAGGACACGGACATTTGGCCCTCAATAGCCCCCCTCCCCCCGTATTGCACTACCGTATCCCACCCATAGTATTCTATTTATTTATGAATGTACATACTGTACTGTAATTACACTTATACATAGCCATATTCTACTGCTCTTTATACTGTTCATACTGCTCATACACTTATTTTATACTCTTATAATGTTACTGTTACTATTCCGCTCTTACTGCTAATACTCTGCAAATATTTAGATTTCATTTTTGGAAACCAGAACTATCATATCTGACCGTAATGATGCAAGAATGGCAACAACTTAATGCCAATTATATGTTGTTCAAAGCCCTACACAGACACATTATGCCAACGAATGAAGAAAAACATCTTCAACTAGAAAAGCATTTCCTGAAGGAAATACAGTGCATGCAAAGTTGTTGCTGGGTTGGTTGCTAGGGCAATTATAGTGGTTGCTATGCTATAAAGTGGTTGCTAGGCTATTGCTAGGGTAATTATAGTGGTTGCTATGCTATAAAAGTGGTTGCTAGGTGGTTGCTAGGTTGTTGCTAGGGTACTTAAGGTGGTTGCTAGGTTGTTGCTAGGGTACTTAAGTGGTTGCTAGGCTGTTGCTAGGGTAATTATAGTGGTTGCTATGCTATAAGGTGGTTGCTAGGTTGTTGCTAGGGTACTTAAGGTGGTTGCTAGGCTGTTGCTAGGATAATGATAGTGGTTGCTATGCTATAAAAATGGTTGCTAGGTTGTTGCTAGGGTACTTAAGTGGTTGCTATGCTGTTGCTAGGGTAATTATAGTGGTTGCTATGCTATAAAAGTTGTTGCTAGGTGGTTGCTAGGTTGTTGCTAGGGTACTTAAGGTGGTTGCTAGGATGTTGCTAAGGTAATTTTATTGGTTGCTATGCTATAAAAGTGGTTGCTAGGTTGTTGCTAGGGTACTTAAGGTGGTTGCTAGGTTGTTGCTAGGGTAATTATAGTGGTTGCTATGCTATAAAAGTGGTTGCTAGGTTGTTGCTAGGGTATTTAAGGTGGTTGCTAGGCTGTTGTTAGGGTAATTTTAGTGGTTGCTATGCTATACAAGTGGTTGCTAGGTTGTTGCTAGGATATTTAAGGTGGTTGCTAGGCTGTTGCTAGGATAATGATAGTGGTTGCTATGCTATAAAGTGGTTGCTAGGGTAATTATAGTGGTTGCTATGCTATACAAGTGGTTGCTAGGTGGTTTCTAGGTTGTTGCTAGGGTACTAAAGGTGGTTGCTAGGCTGTTGCTAAGGTAATTATAGTGGTTGCTATGCTATAAAAGTGGTTGCTAGGTTGTTGCTAGGATATTTAAGGTGGTTGCTAGGCTGTTGCTAGGGTAATTGTAGTGGTTGCTATGCTATAAAAGTGGTTGCTTGGTTGTTGCTAGGGTATTTAAGGTGGTTGCTAGGCTGTTGCTAGGATAATGATGATGGTTGCTATGCTTTAAAAGTGGTTGCTAGGTTGTTGCTAGGGTAATTATAGTGGTTGCTATGCTATAAAAGTGGTTGCTAGGTTGTTGCTAGGATATTTAAGGTGATTGCTAGGCTGTTGCTAGGATAATGATAGTGGTTGCTATGCTATAAAAGTGGTTGCTAGGTTGTTGCTAGGGTCATTATAGTGGTTACCATGCTTTAAAATGTGTAAATAGTAAAATAAAGTAAGTATAGTTAAAAGTTATTGAAATTGGGAGAAATAGAGAGAGGGATAAAGAAAATGAGGGAAAGTGAAGAAAAGGAAGTGAAAGAAAGTTGGGATGGGAAGTGAGCCATTCAGTTGAATGGAGAGGGACACAGAGAAGAGGTTCCATTCAAGTTGCTGCAGGCAGTCAGTAAGAGAGCACAGGTGCAGTTGATTGCATTCTATTTCCTTAATAGCCTATTATGATGTCATAAAGGCAATGTTAAGTCTATGGAGAATTTTAAGTTTAGTTTCTTTAATATCTCAAAAAGTAAAAGTCGTAGAAATATGAAAAAATTTAGAGCAAGAGCTACGTGACGAAATTTGAACCAAGTTTCTACAATAAGCGGTTCAAGCCAAATTAGGGCCTGGAAGAATAATAATAATAATAATAAGTCAGAAGAAGCCCGTGGAATAACAATACAGTGCATTTGCATGCACTGTAATAAATAGATACAGAATACAACTTGGTAACACTCCATAATAAGGTGCCATAATAAATAGCAAACTAGTAATTACCTAACCCTTTGTTAATATTTGTTAATTGTTACTAACATATCTATTTGGCACAAGTTAATAGTTTTTTAATCATTAATTAAATATTAGTTGTTTGCAACCGGAACCGCTTGCAATAAAGTTGGTTAAGCTTAATTAATATATTAGTAGTATATAGCTATAAGCGTGGGGCCCCTTATAATAAAGTTGGTTAAGCTTAATTCATATATTAGTAATATATAACTATCAGTATGGGGGACCCTTATAATAAAGTTGGTTAAGCTTAATTAATATATTAGTAATATATAACTATCAGTATGGGGGACCCTTATAATAAAGTTGGTTAAGCTTTATTAATATATTAGTAATATATAACTAGTCAGACGGTGAAGGGACTGAGACCAAAACTGGCTTATCACATTTATTCCTTTAGGAAAAGTTAAAACAAAACAAGTAGTTGAATGGGCTATATTACATGCATCATTCCTATACCATCACTGTCAGCCCTACTAGCAAGGGAGACATGCGACATAGAATGTTCAGGTGCACAGAATGACAGTTTATTAACTAATATTCTGAGACTCACTAAACACTCACAGACGTAGACCATAGGTAATGCATAAACATAATGCAAAACTAAATGTACATTCATTTCCTGCTAGACTGAATTGCACTTTCCATGCACACTAAGCTAAACTACACTGAATGCATGGAAAGTTGCTAGCGGAGTTTACAGCTAGTCACGTTAGACTCAGTGTGTATGAACTCGTGGTCATAATGAAAACATTAATAAACGTTCACTAAGTTGCTAGAATTGCACCCAAATTTTAACAATACATGTAAAGTAAAATAATACAGGTGGTATATCAAAGTGTTCAACTTAAACAACATTTTACAGTTACAAAATTAAAACAAAGTGGGGAGAGCTTTATACAGTCAACCTACGCAATGCAAAGCATACCGCTTCTGATCAGCTATGGCAACAATACAAGGACAAAACGCAGCAGAGCTGCAGTATAGCGTTTCTCCAAAGGGGGCTCCAAAACACCAATCTCAATAAAGCTGCTTAAAGGAATTATCCGGAGTAAAATGCACTTTAGATCGATTTACGGATGATTGGGGGTGCATACGTTGAGTTGACATCAAAATCATGTCATTCGGATATGTTTTGAGAAAGTTCGATTGTACCGTTTTCAGTCACAACTCGTAGCCTGGAAGTGAGCGGGGCAATTGCGCCGCTACAAAACGCTATTTTTATACCTCTTCTACAGTTCCAAACAACATAACACTTACGTGGTAGTGAGTAGAGGGTCCCTAAAGCCAAACCGAAGTATCACTAGGTCTTTATGTGGTCGAATAGAGAGTCCAGAATGAATCTCATCAAGCCAGTACCTTTCCGGAAATGTTGCCATCTTTGCTGCCTCTTCAGGGGAAAGTCCGTAGGAGTCTTATTGCTGAGTGTGTTGTAACACGCATATATATACATAACAACATATATTTAGTTAACTATTAACATATATTAATACAATATTAGTTAATAGATTTGTTAAAACATTAACATACAGATTTTATGCAAACAACTAATATTTAATTAATGATGAAAAAACGATTAACTTGTGCCAAATAGATATTTTAGTAACAATTAACAAATATTAACAAAGGGTTAGGTAATTACTAGTTTGCTATTTATTATGGCACCTTATTATGGAGTGTTACCAGCTACGTACAATTTACCTATGATGGTCTAAGTGATTCAGGGATCCAGGTTTAATGTATGTGCCTTTGCTTTGAATGTTACATACAATGAAACATAACGGAACATAACAGCCTATGGGGAAACATTTCTGCATGTATGGGTTTTATGAAAATGAAAAGATAAACAGCCTACAAGAAATGCTTAGCCTACCTTAAAGAGCAGGAACAGCAGAATGGTGGTCCATTTTGGTACATAACAAATCTTTGCATTTTATTTACACAGTTTACACAGAAATTCTTGGCCTATAAAATAACATAGGCTCACATGAATAAAGGAATACATAGCATGTAGGCTTGGCAATTGTGTAAAGGAGGGTGGGGGGCAATTAATCATAAAAAGACATTTAGGAGACATCACGATTAATGTAGCTTACATTGCACAGACTAAAATGGAGAAAAACTCTGAGCAGAGTATCAGAACACCTAACCCTATGGAATGATATTTTTATTCGTGCATTTCTGCAATAAAACCATTATCATCTTTCCTTAAACCTCACCTGTGTCAAGACTAGGCCAGCACAGAAATAAAGTTCCCTCAAGTGGATGATAAAAAAAAATCTGAAGACACCGTGGGCCCGAGTTTGACGGCGATATAGGTAGCGGGAACTTCAAGGCAGGGACTCCGGGGGGAGTCTCCGGTGAAGTGAAATTGAATAAACCAATCACATGCAACCAGTGTTTCCAAATTCTGACCTAACTATCGATCTTTAATTTAATTTAACTTCGGCCTGACTCTGCCCACTCAAACACGCATCTACTAACTTAGATCAAGGTAAAATGCAGTTATAGATTAAACCAGATTAAACCAAATCAAGTTTATTCATATAGCACATTTCATACCCATGGGTAATTCAATCTGCTTTACCTAAAGAAAATCAAAGAATAATAGTAAATTAAAGGGCCATAGTTAAAAAAATAGTTTAAAAAATACAGTACATGCAATAATATGATTGAAAAGTATAAGTATATATAAAGTATATATATATATAACAGCACACAGTGAACACACAGTGAGGTGAAGCACACACTAATCCCGGCGCAGTGAGCTGCCGGCTTCAACGACGGCGCTCGGGGAGCAGTGAGAGGTTAGGTGCCTTGCTCAAGGGCACTTCAGCCGCGGCCCACTGGTCGAACCAGCAACCCTCCGGTTACAAGTCCAGAGTGCTAACCAGTGGGCCACGGCTGCCCACAAACAGATGTAAGGTAGAACAATTAAGAGACAGATTCAAAATGTGTAACTCAGTGATCCTTAGTCAAACACCCAATGAGCAGCAGCACTGTTAAAAATGGAGATTCCAAAATGGAGATTCCAAAAAGTCAGAAGTTATAGCTTAAATAAGCATTTATACAATTATAAAAAGTTCTCAGAAAGCTTGCCTCTATGCAAGAACTTCTAGGCAACATTGACTGACTAGTATGTCAAACTGATGATGAATAGATGAATAGAATATGTACAAGTGTGTTTGTGTGTGTGTGTGTGTGTGTGTGTTGTACACAATGGTCACACACATGATTTATCTGGACATGAGGTTTCCCCGTCATTCAGTTTGCAGTGTTGTGTCGCCACTCCCCACTGGATCCTGTTGCTTGGGTTGGTGGATTAACACTTACATAACTGTCCCCAACACTCGCCAGTCTGGCAGGTGGTGCTTCAGAATACCACAGCAGGCTATTTTTGGAGGAGGATAGTGTTAGGGCCTAGTCATTCCCCCAGTCTTCTTTAGCACACTGGTCCTTACAACCAAAACATACACATTATGATCAGATTGGATGAACAGCTATACTATTGGATAAGTTTTCATGACTTGAAACATTTGTCACAGAATCAACCTGTCAAACAAAAATTGGTGTACTGTGATGGGATCAATAAAATGAAACAGTTTCATAAAGTTTTTGATGTCATGTGCAAGTATGGAGCCAAAAAGGGCAATGGGAGGGGCAAAAGAACATGGTTAAGGGCTAAATTGGTAAGTCATGTGGGGCCTGAAGAGCAAGAGAATAGCTGTGAAACCAGACCAAGGGCGCAGGAAGGGTAGTGCTGAGGGGCTTCCCACAGGTTTACAATGGAAAATTGCAAAAGTATTCAATTTAGTAGTAGTGTTTAATTGATTTATTTTCTGTATATCTTTTGTAAACCAGAAAATAGTGATGACTTTCATAGGGGTTGAATATGCAAACCACTGCACACCAACTCTTGTTAAACTGATACCTATGGTCTCTAACTGCGGCCCAACTTTACCCCTGTAATTTGGAAATGCTTTCTGGACCATTTAAAATGGTAAAATTTCAGGTGAAATTTGAAATATGCTATTGTGTTTTGGAGATCCTCTCAGATGGGCCACGGGAACAGCTGTCAGGCTTTTATTCTGATGTTATGGATTCTGTTATCATGGCAAGTGCTGCAACATGTGATTTGAAAGTAAGAGCTAGGAATGAAAACAAAACAGACTAAGAAGGAACGTGAAAACACTTTCCTCAGAGTAAATAAGCATACCACAAATTGTTGCCCTACAAATTAACTTTTGGCATTCTTATTTACTTACAAATTATATTGCTGGTTTCCCTCCTCAGTCTCTGCATGAAAGACATGCTTCAGTAATTTTTCATTATAAGTGACCCTCTAAGCCCTTGGTATTTGAGCTGTGAAGCAACTGCATTAATTGCAAAAAGACACCTTTTCATTTTTATCTGTAATTTACTGTAGGAGGTTTAGTCTTGGTTTTACTGATCTGTCTTCATGCTTAAGGATTCTTTGAATGACCTTTGTCAGGAGTAGTCTGTGAGTATGTCAGATAGTGCATCACAGTTCAATTCAATTTGTTTTAGTGCCAATAACTATTGAAAGGCACATTACAGAAGCCAGGGCCTAACCCCCCACACAGCAAGCATTAAAGGGGGGCGCATAATCAGAAGCAGGCAGACGATTTCATACTGTACTTACATAATGTCTGTGGCTATTCATATTGTTCTCCTTCACCTGCTCTTACAGATTTGAACACAATAATTTGCTGACACTGGGTAATATGAAATTGTGTGCCCTCAAGCTTTGTTTCCTACTAGAATGGACAGTCAACATAATTTAATTGAACTTGTTTACTTATCCTCTGTGCCAAAAACTGCTAAAATTCTGGTTTGATTTTTACAACCTGTCACACACCCGCATAGAATAGTTTGACAGAGAGAAAAGGCCTCATTTTAGGAAATATACTTCAGCCATGGTGTATGTTTTGTACCCACAAGTTTAATTGTGAAGACGATTATGATCCAACCAGTGCATCTAGACAAGAGTATGACCCGGCTGAAGTTATCACACACTATTAAGCCTATATAAGAAAACCAGTACCTTCTCATGAAAATTACACTTCACAGAGTCCCGAGTTGTCACTGATGCTCCACTGAAATATATGATGGCATAGGCAGTCTGAGGACCAGCCTATGACCAGACAGATGGGGCCAGAGAAATGTGAAGGTAGAGCTGTACCAGACAGACAACTATTAGTGATGCAGGGCCAACCACAGAATACAGACTGTTTTGCTCAACAGCATTTGTAAAGACGAGCATCTGGTGTTCTAAAAGTTACACCTTTAACATTAAAGAGATAATGGCCTAGATATAACTATTATCAGAAAGTTGACTGCATACTGTACACTCCCAGGTTAGTGGGAATAGTTTATGCTACTCCTGACATCCACTGAATGTCAGGGGCCTGCACAACATGAGGAAATGTTCTTTATGTTATGTTTGTCTAGTCATCTGTCAATTTGTCTCACATTTTTGTTTTATACTTGAAGCAGGACATAGAGAGAATATCCAAAAAAGTGGTTGCATGGTTAATCAGTAGCTGAAAATAGGCTTATGTAAAACAACCACATTCAATAGACCACAAAATCTATAATGTACTGATGGGCTACCAATGAATTATATATTGTGAATACTTACTGAGCTGTGGAAGTGTGTCCATGTGAATTTCTGTCGCATTATACTCATACACCCCCTCCCCCACCCCTCCCTGTAATTGAATAAGACAGGGTGGTGTTATGGGTTGGGCACAGCTGGTGTCCCTTCTCGAGTTTTGTAATGGAGGCACTTGCCTTTTAGAACCTAAATCAGCCATCAAAGAGACAAGCTCTCCAATCAGCAGTGAGGTAATAGATGCAGGTCTGCCAATAAGCAAGCAGGTCTGGGTATTTAAGGTAAGGGTCGACATCTAACAAAGTTGGGCAACCCCTACATTGGCTTTGGTGAGCAGGATCTGATCCCAAGGACTGTTACCTCTTTCCTTTCTCTCGTGCAGGTAATCAACTTAGTGACTCAGCATGATAGGGTGGGAAAGGGTTATTCTATTCTGAGCTGACACTGTGTGATAAGCACAGTAAAAAAAGAAGACTTTCCATTCTTTCCAGTTCTGAGTGCTGTGGAAATGAAGCACTGTTGTGATGGTATTGGGCTATTGTTGAATGTTTGAGCCTTTACCTTAATTATGTTGCATCCCAAACCATTCTAAATATTCTCCTTTATGACATTTCAATAGCATTACACTAATGTGGACAAACACTTTGTGTGAGCAATCTTCATTTTCAAATATTCAGTGGTCGACATTTTTTGTTTGGAGGTGGCTGTGACATTAATGAAGTTTGGTGGTGGCATTTGTATTTGATTGCAGTAGTGGTTGTTCTTTCTCACTCATTTCTATTGCTTGTCATTTTCTGATGTGTAGTATGATTTTTGGAGAGGTGTTCTGCATAGAGAAACATCCCTGGCTATGTAGTACCTACTGAACTAGACATTTTAACTGCATAGCTGTGACCAAACAAGAGTGCACAAAGTATTCCTTGTGAATGGTGTAGGCAAGTGGCAGTGCTAAAAATATCAACAGCTGTTGGCTGTATGTCAGTGTGGAGATCTCTCAGCTGATGACACTTCATTTTAACCTTTACCTCAATTGTAAAATAACAGAGGGAAGTACTCAATTTATTTAAGATATTACACTATTTTCATATTTCCATTACATAGTACAATTGTAAAACACATACTTTTTCGAGATCTAAAGAAGTATACACAAGAAACAAATTATGAATTAATGTAAGATATATAATGAATTACAAATATAGATAAATAGAAGAGATTAATTAGCTTCAGGTGATGTAATGTGTAATGTCTTTGTAAAAACTGTAATACAATTTGTAATGTAATCAAAGTAACCAAGCAGTGATAGCAGAATTCACGTTCTTCATATTTTATGCTTTATGTAATATGACTTATTACTTATACATTCTTTAAAGCCCATTAAGTTTCCTTCTTTCTGCCTGTATCTAGGACAAGGGCGTAACTAAGTGATTAATGAATTGTGCTTATTGAGTTGGTCCGAAGTAATAACATCACAGAATTGTCTTGAGAAATACACCAATATTCCAGAACACGGGAAAGCCTCTCACAAATATACCAGGCATGCACTACTCAGGTCTCCTTATTAAAAGCAACAATAGCCAGTGGCATGAGGGTGTTCTTGTGCTGCTGGTTGAACAGCTTTGGATTTAGTATGGTGTTCTCTTATTTTTTTTCTTTCAAAGATGAATTCATGGTGATTTGCCCCTGTCTTTGTATAGGCTGTAAAGAAACGCAATCATGAAGAACTGCAACAATGATCATAAGATGAAATTCAAAACGGAGGAGGAGTACCCAGACCTCTCCCAGCACAACAACCATATGGCCAAGGTGCTGACTAAGGAGTTGTATGAGAAGCTGAGGAGCAAGTCCACCCCTAGTGGATTTACCCTGGATGACTGCATCCAGACTGGTGTAGACAACCCAGGTAAACAGACCTAAGCTATATAAAATCTCTGCTAGAACCTTAGGAGGAAATAACAATAACAAAAACTCAGCAATTAGACATATTAAATATGTATCCCATGACCCACACAGGCCATCCCTTTATCATGACTGTGGGATGTGTTGCTGGTGATGAGGAGTCCTATGAGGTCTTCAAGGATCTGTTTGACCCCATCATTTCTGACCGTCATGGAGGCTACAAGCCCACTGACAAGCACGCCACTGACCTGAACTTTGAGAACCTGAAGGTAAATAAATCTTTTCCATTTTGTTTAAAAACTTATGTTACACGCCATAACAACAATGAAAGAACAATATGAGAGAACAGTTCTCCCTTTATTTTCTAGGGAGGTGATGATCTGGACCCCAACTATGTACTGTCCAGCCGTGTGCGTACAGGCCGTAGCATCAAGGGATACACCTTGCCTCCCCACAACAGCCGTGGAGAGAGGAGAGCTGTGGAGAAACTGTCCATTGAGGGTGAGTTCAATCTTCCCGCTCTTCAAAAGTTACAACAAAGTCTGATACAACTTTCACTCAAGTGAAATGTGTCCTATGGTCTTTTCACAGCTCTGGCTAGCTTGGATGGTGAGTTTAAGGGCAAGTACTATCCACTGAGTGGTATGACTGACGCTGAGCAGGATCAGCTGATCGCTGATCATTTCCTGTTTGACAAGCCTGTTTCTCCACTGCTGACGTGTGCTGGAATGGCTCGTGACTGGCCTGATGGTAGAGGCATCTGGTAACTACAACATGTCACTTGAAGGGCTAAGAGCAGCGTGCCACTATTGCAGCTAGTGTGTATAATGTTTATTTTTTATGCATATTTTCATATTTATAGGCACAATGACAACAAGACCTTCTTGGTGTGGGTAAATGAGGAGGATCACTTGCGTGTCATCTCTATGCAGAAGGGAGGCAACATGAAGGAGGTTTTCAAGCGCTTCTGTGTTGGTTTGCAAAAGGTAAATAAGGCAGTTCTGCATTAAAGACTTCTGAAGGTTTTATTCTCTCCAACTAACTTTCATATGAATGATTCTATAAGGTAAAAATGATAAAATGTGCCCTTAACTGTTTTAGATTGAGACCATCTTCAAGAAACACAACCATGGTTTCATGTGGAATGAGCATCTGGGTTTCGTCCTGACCTGTCCTTCTAATCTGGGAACTGGCCTGCGTGGTGGTGTCCATGTCAAGCTGCCCAAGCTGAGCACACATGCCAAGTTTGAAGAGATCCTGAAAAGGCTGCGTCTGCAGAAACGTGGCACAGGTACTGCCTCAAACACACACAGATTTACATATTAGAGTAGATGTATCCTTGATAGAAATAATGACCAACTATATACTCCTTTGGTGAATATACATCTTAAGTAATGTCTTATTTGTACAGGTGGTGTGGACACAGCCTCTGTAGGTGGAGTCTTTGACATCTCCAATGCTGACCGTTTGGGTTCCTCAGAGGTAGCACAGGTGCAGATGGTGGTAGATGGAGTCAAGCTCATGGTTGCAATGGAGAAGAAGCTAGAGAAGGGAGAGTCTATTGATGACATGATCCCTGCTCAGAAGTAAAGTGGAAGTTGTGCATCTTTTGTATTTTCAAAATAAGTAAGACATCAGACAAGGAAGCAACCCAGGAAGCACCTGATGATTTCAAAAGACACTCTACCCATGCCACTGCTTTGTTCTTCCTTAGTTTCTGTCAGTCCGCTCATTATTCCTCTTCTGTCACCCCCATCCCATTCTTTTTGTAACATCTTGGGATCAAACTGCTACACAGATGGACACCCTTGACTATGTGTTCACCTAAGTTTAACTCTATTTGGATGTAAAGTAATTGAATAAATACAGCCCCATTTAACAGATATTGTCTAATGTCCTGTGTCTCTTCCTATATTCAAATGGTTCTAATAGCAATCAACAAAAAAACCTTTGTGTAGCAAATGCTGCTAAAACTAGGACAGTCAGAGGGCCACGTGTATCAATATATGTATGCAATTTGCCTTAAATTGATGTCTAAGCACTATTCCATGGTTGTTGAATGGAAGTTGTCCATCAGTTATCAAACACCATACGCACAACACTTCTCTTCATAGAACTGTTCTGCTATGTGATAGTAATCAGACACATGGCAATGTGAAATAATATTTTGCATGAACTATTGTATTTTTTTTTTTTTTAAGAATCACATTAATTTCCTATGGAAAACAGCTTTTAGGTACTTATTAGACACACCTCAATATGAAAAAAACTATTTTGCATCTATTATATATATACAGTCGTATGCAAAAGTTTGGGCACCCCTTACGAAAACCACTGCATCAGTTTGTCACTTGCTGAGCTTTTGAAGCAGCAACTTCATTTTAACATATGTTATACCTTATGGTAACAGAAACATCTCAGTAGTGAAATAACTTTTATTGGTCCAACAGAAACATATTTATGTGCATTTAAAGAAAAATAGGCATGTGCATAAATTTGGGCACCCCTAAGAAATAATTCCATTAATATTTAGTATTGCCTCCTTTTGCTGCAATAATGGCCTGTAGACGCCTCCTGTAGCCAAGGACAAGTCCCTTAAGTCTGGCAGGTGGTATTTTGGCCCATTCCTCCAAACAAAACACCTCCAGTTCAGTCAGGTTTTTTGGCCTCCGTGCATGGACAGCCTTCTTCAAATAAATCCATACATTTTCAATGATGTTAAGGTCTGGGGACTGGGATGGCCATTCCAGAACATTGTACCTGTGCTTCTGCATGAATTCCTTGGTGGATTTTGAACGGTGCTTAGGATCATTGTCCTGCGGAAAGATCCAACCCCGGCGTAGCTTCAACTTTGTGACTGACTCTTGAACATTCTTGTCAAGAATCTCCTGATATTGTAAAGAATTCATGTGGCCCTCAACTTTAACAAGTTTTCCAGTACCTGTGCTAGCCACACAGCCCCATAACATGATGGATCCTCCACCAAACTTTACAGTGGGCAACAAGTTCTTTTCATGGAATGCAGTGTGTTTTTTCCGCCATGCATACCTGTTCGTGTTGTTCCAAAATGCTTCTGGCTTGTCCAGATGTGCTTTTGCATACCTCATGCGACTCTTCTTGTGACGAACACTCAGGAAAGGCTTTTTGCGCATCACCCTTCCAATTAGCTCTTCCTGGTACGCTGGATTGTGGAATGGTGAACAACTACACCATCAGCAGCCAGATGTTGTTGTAGTTCTCTGGAGGTGGTCTGTGGCTTCTCTGTGACTATTTTAACCATCCTTCGCCTGTGCCTTTCCCCTATTTTTCTCGGCCTACCACATCTTTCCTTCACACGGACTGTTCCTGTGGCCTTCCATTTCACAACTACATTTCTGACTGTGGAGACAGACAGTCTAAACCTGTCAGATAATTTTTTGTACCCTTCTCCTAATTCATAATGTTGGATTATCTTAGCTTTCAGGTCAGTGGAGAGTTGTTTTGAGTAGGGATGTGACGCTCGAAGCTGACGTTTCGAAACAGTGTCGAGCTTCCGAAACGCAAGTGTTTCGAACAGTGTTTCGAAGTGTGGTTCAAAACGCCCATGTCACGTGACCATGGCTTAGTGAGGCTTCGTGGTGTTTCAATTTGGTTTGGACAGGTGCACAGCCTTACCGCACGAGCCAATTACCCGAGTAAACACCTGTTTGATCTAAATTACAAAGTCCCAGAATGCTTAAAAGTCATTCAAACACATCCTATCTTTGTGGGTTTTTTGTGAGGAGAGAGATTTTGAGAGATATAGCGACATAGAGACATATAGAGATATAGCGATTTATAGTGCATTCTTGTGATTGATAGGTTAGTGATATAGATTAGTTGACAGGCTAGAGACAGACAGTGAGCGATAGTTTAGATAGATATAGTCTAGTGACGTTAATATTTAGATAGTAGCAGAAGTAAAAAAATATATGACTGATGCCTTTATTAACAGCTGACCCTTTGAAATACTGGCAGGAGAGGAGAGTGGTTTATCCAAACCTAACTGTGATGGCCAAAAAATATTTGTGCATGCCAGCAACAAGTGTGCCTTGTGAAAGAATTTTTTCCAAGGCTGGGGAGGTTTATTCAAAAACAAGAAACAGATTAAATGCCAAGACGGCAGAAATAAAAATGTATGTTGACATACAAAAAATTTGTTGTTTATTTTTCCCATGTTGTACCTGTTTAGTCTAACGCATGTATCCTTTATTTCCCTACAACATGTTCCCAAAAAAAACCCTGGGCCATAAGCATAGCCTACATTTTAAAACCATTGTAGCATTTTCCTCTCCAGCATATTCCAAAGGATAATGTACTATGAAACTGAAATAACAAAACATCTAACTGGCAGATATAAAAATATTCTTGTTATTGAAGGCATATAGTCTGAAATTTCTAAGCACCAGCAGGGAATCGAACACCGGACGCTCCGGCCGAATGCAAGTGTGTTAACCACTCAACCACGTAGCTGTGGACGAAATTGTGCGTTCCATGTTGGCTATTTATATTCTTCGTCTGAAGCAGTTGTGCTTCACGGTCAAAATGTGATGGTGACATCTAGTGGCTAGTTTTGCTAACATGGAGTTTCGGGTGTCGGATTGTTTCGAAACCTCGATACATTCCGGCGCAATTGCTTCGAACGTTTCGTTGTTTCACAAAGCCTCGTTCTGCCCATCCCTAGTTTTGAGGTCCCCATGTTGCCACTCTCTAAGAAAGAACCTAGCACAGCCAGCTATTACCTATGTTAAATAGCCTTTTTCATGATTAGTTCCACCTGTCTTTGTAATTGAAGGTCTAACGAGCTAATCAAAGCAGTTTTGTGCTGCAACCTGTCAGCTATAAATCCGTACAGGTCTTGAAATGAATGCTATTAAAAGGGTGCCCAAACTTTTGCACATCCCATTTTTTGCATTTTATTTTATTATAATAAAACTATGTAATGCTACTCTAAGAATTTAAAACACTGGAAAACACTCAAACATCTACATCTTTGTAGGAAAACAAATCTTGTTGCTGTGATCTTCTATTATAAAGGAAGAGCAAAT
Organism: Alosa pseudoharengus; assembly: GCF_046254945.1. NCBI lineage: Eukaryota > Metazoa > Chordata > Actinopteri > Clupeiformes > Clupeidae > Alosa > Alosa pseudoharengus. The sequence continues at coordinate 998,549 of NW_027468598.1, read as the reverse complement.
TGTCACGAAATCTCAGAGGGGTGCCCAAACTTTTGCATACGACTGTATATATATATACACGGGTTTCCCGTTTACCAACAAAACTAGATGCGCGCGCAGCCGCGAGGCAGAAGACGCTTGGTGGCCGTCCACAACGTTATAAACTTAACCTAAATAGTCGGCTGCTGTAAGCTACAATCGGATTTTTTTGTATACCCCTGTTGTCTCAATGATAATAACATCTCATTTCAGACTATATTTCAAAGTTTGACGTTCATTTGGATTATTAATATAACATCGTATTTTGTCATTTTTGGCGAAGACATGCATTCCGTTAGGGATATTGAACATATTTAACATTCTCTAGCCATCGTGATTTCGAATTGGTGTAGTTTTCAGCACAAAAACTCATTTTATTATTTTGCTCTTTTGCATTGCTCTATGCTGTTCTGTGGTGCTTTCTGCCTCTTGGTTGCGCACGCATGTTTTCGTGACGTTCCATAGAAATCCATGTATATATATATATATATATATATTAGTGTTGTCAGTTAAACGCGTTATTAACGGCATTAACGGAAACCTATTTTAACGGCGACAATTTTTTTATCGCGAGATTAACGTTCATTTTGATGTAACAAACTTTGTAGTTTTTTCACATGCTGTTGCAACAGCTAGTACTGTTAGAACAACTACAACACCACACCGATCTAGCCAGACCGGAAACTAAACACAGAACGTGCACCATACACGCCCCCTTTTAGGGGGAAGATGACTGATATAATGGAAATCTATGCTGCATCAAAGTGGAGAGCGAAACGTGCTTATAGTAAACTTACTAAATCTTGAAACAAACATGAATAAAAGGCACAAAATAAGGTTGGTGTAAGAGTTATCTGTGTGTTTATGGGATTAATGTGACCATGTTCCTATGTTTTGCTCTCTCCAGTTTACTAACAGGAGTGTCACGAATGTATCGATAGGCACAGTCAAACTGCCCATGGCTGACTAATTAAGTTCAGCAAGCTTAACTTTACATGTCATAACATCAACTAAACATAAGTCACACATTCATTCTATCACTTGTAATATGAATGTAGCCTATTTCCTACAACTAGGTGAGATAATGTTATATTTAAGTTCCACAGTTAGCTAGCTAGCAAGCTAACCGTTTTGCATGGGATATTATTGTAAGTGTACATGCTAAATTTGTATAATACATGGGGTAACGTTATTGCAAACAAATAAGGTTGGTAATGTACATCGTTTCGACATGAGCAAGTTACATAAACACAATTCTTCATAACTGCCGTGTTAGTAAAATTATTGAATGTCCTGTGAATTAATAACTAGATGTAATGTCAACGTGTGATTACTAGCTGTCTTTCAATGATATAATGTTAACATGTTTTCCGCTAAAATGGGGCGTGATGCAGATCAAATGTATCTTTATGATGATGCGCCGTTAGTAGGCTACGTACTGTAAAGGCATGCTGCACACACTTGGTTGGGCTAACGAGCCGGCCAAAGAGTAGTAGCCTAGGCTGACGCATTAGTTGTGTGCCGCCAAAGATTTTTTCACCGTCACTTGTTCTGTTATCAACATTCCTCTTTGGCTGCTACTATTTGCGATGCACTCTGCTTTCGACATTCATTTACATTAGATTCCATTCTTTTCAATACAACTCCGCACACCAGCATTGCACTTTTCAGCCGTGTAAATCACGATTCAGTTATATTTGGTCGCTGCTCCATAAAATTAATTGTTCATCCAGTGTTTGCCTGTTAAAAACTTCGGCGTTGATGTGTGTGGCAGTGCACAATAGACTGTACTGTAGGCCTATAAAATGGCAATGCACTCATGTTGAAAAGTTCCTTATTTTCAACTGAACTCAAAGATAATGAATATAGTATGAATATAATATTTTCTGTTTGTTATGCCCTTTATAATGTGTGTAGGCCTACATTTTGTGCATGCACTTCTGCAGTAGCATTTATTTCAGTTTATATCAGCTATATTTCTGAAGAATATATTGTGTGGCCTCAGTTCTGCTGCACATCTTTTGAAATTTGATTTGAAATAATCAAATAGACCTATGTCTTAAAGTTCAGTTAATCAAATAACTTGCTTTGCTTTCATTTGAATCCCAATCAAGATAAACAATAATTGCTTTATTGTTAATATGGACTCCTGGAAAGTTCAGAAATGCAAAATAATATGATCATATGATAAAATATGTGATTAATCGTGATTAACTATAGGAATTACAATTTTTAATCGTTTGACAGCACTAATATATATTAGGGCTGTCAATCGATTAAAAAAATGAATCTAATTAATTACATACTCTGTGATTAATTAATCTAAATTAATCGCATATATAATTTTTGCTGTGAAAGTATTTTAAATATTTAAATTCAAATGAATAATTGAATAATTAGCATTAGTGACATTAAAGTTCAAAAACTCTTTTATTATTATTTTCACTGTTCAAATAATGGCCATAATAATCTATGATATGACCTAATATGCAGAGGAAATAAATTCAAAAGTGCTTCGGGAAGAAGTTTTTTTGTTCACATACAAGGCATTTCAGGCCACAGATATAACCTACACAATGAACACAATGAAAATAAATTAACACTCCCCTCAATGTCAACACTTGCAGACATCGCAAAGGACTTTATTTTCAACACTTTATTTTTATCAACACCATTGATAACCGTTTTTTAAAAGTAAATGTTCCAATCAATGAGCACGTTTTCTTCTCTCTCCTTCATTTTACAGTCTAATTTTTACTGACTAGAACGGCTCAGGGTCAGAGGTCATACGGAATCGATTAATCTGCACTAATTTTTTTAATCAGTTATTTTTTCTCAAATTAATTAAATTAATCAGTTATTTTGACAGCCCTAATATATATTTAAATGATATTTAATATTTATGGAAGGCATTCCATAGGAAACAAATGGGAACTATAAAATAGTATGTGCCAAAAGTTATATTAATTTGAGGTGTGTCTGATTAGTCCCATAAAGGATTGGTTTGGTGTCACTACATCACATGCCTTGGGGGGTATTGAAAAAAGTATGGGAAATATTCATATAAAATATAGTGTGCATACAGTGGCTATAAGTGGCACATATCAAGAAGCTGGTCTGAGGGCAGATCTGGCGTTGTGCTCATCTCACAGTGTTGACCATTTTTATCAAAAAATATTTTGAAAACAAGCAATGGTATTATCTTAATATTATGGTAAGTTGGTAATATGATGGTCGAAAGAGGGCCAGAGGTGGTGATCTGATATCTGGAAATCTAACCTCACTATGGGTTTGAGTTCACATTTTGGTCCCCCTCACTTTCAAAATATCTCCTGCGCCCCTGCAGTGGCTATAAAAAGAGGTGTGCCTGATGAGTCCCATATAGGATAACTATTCTGCATTGGTTTGGAGTCACTAGGTCACATGGCTTGCGAGGTATTGAAAAAAGGAGACCGTTCCTTATAGGAAATAATGTATTTTCTTTAAAATATTCATATAAAATACAGTGTGCATACAGTGGCTATAAGAAGAGGTGTGTCTGATTAGTCCCATATAGGATAACTATTCTGCATTGGTTTGGAGTCACTAGATCACATGGCTTGGGAGGTATTGAAAAAAAGGAGACCATTCCTTATGGGAAATTATGTATTTTCTTTAAAATATTCATATAAACACAGTGTGCATACAGTGGCTATAAGAAGAGGTGTGTCTGATTAGTCCCATATAGGATAACTATTCTGCATTGGTTTGGAGTCACTAGGTCACATGGCTTGCGAGGTATTGAAAAAAGGAGACCGTTCCTTATAGGAAATAATGTATTTTCTTTAAAATATTCATATAAAATACAGTGTGCATACAGTGGCTATAAGAAGAGGTGTGTCTGATTAGTCCCATATAGGATAACTATTCTGCATTGGTTTGGAGTCACTAGATCACATGGCTTGGGAGGTATTGAAAAAAAGGAGACCATTCCTTATGGGAAATTATGTATTTTCTTTAAAATATTCATATAAACACAGTGTGCATACAGTGGCTATAAGAAGAGGTGTGTCTGATTAGTCCCATATAGGATAACTATTCTGCATTGGTTTGGAGTCACTAGATCACATGGCTTGGGAGGTATTGAAAAAAAGGAGACCATTCCTTATGGGAAATTATGTATTTTCTTTACAAATATTCATATAAAATACAGTGTGCATACAGTGGCTATATAAAGGGGTGTGTCTGATGAGTCCCATATAGGATAGCTATTTTGCATTGGTTTGGAGTCACTACATCACATGGCTTGCGAGGTAGGCCTTATTGAAAAAAGGAGACTGTTCCTTATAGGAAATAATGTATTTTCTTCAAAATATTCATATAAAATAGAGTCTGCATACAATGGCTATAAGAAGATGTGTGTCTGATTAGTCCCATATAGGATAACTATTCTGCATTGGTTTGAAATCACTAGGTCACATGATGTCAAAGTTATTGACAAAAATGACTATGAAGGTAATTCAGAAGGTACTTTATAGACCTAAGTAGGTCGGCTGGGAGCAATTAGAGAGGTCGTCTGTTTGTAGGCCTACACTGTCTGCAAACACGGGGTGAAACCGGCCGCATTAAAAGAAAAATTGAATATCTGTCAAATATCCGAATATCGAATATCAAACTAACTTCACCTCAGTCTCCTATTCAGAAGGTGGCGGTAATGCACCTAAAAGCTGTTTGCCAACCGCCAAAGAAAAAAAAAAGAAGAAGAAGATGATGATGATCTGTGGGCGCCATACATGGATTTCTATGCAACGTCATGAAAACATGCGTGCGCAAACAAGAGGCAGAAAGCACCATATAACAGCATAGAGCAATGCAAAAGAGCAAAAGAATAAAATGAGTTTTTGTGCTGAAAACTGCACCAATTCGAAATCACGATGGTTAGAGAATGTTAAATATGTTCAATATCCCTAACGGAATGCATGTCTTCGCCAAAAATGACAAAATACAATGTTATATTAACTCATTGAGTGCCAAAAACGTAATATTACGTTTTTCCTTCCCATGCGTTGAGTGCCAAAAACGTAATATTACGTTTTTAGCTTTTTTTTTTTATTACGAAACTAGACACTCTTAACACACCTTATATGTGATTTTGGGAACTCTGTGATGAATGGAAATGAAATATATGACGATCGAAAACTCATGAAAACGCAAGATCTGGACATTTGATCTTAACTCGGCTTTTGATGGTTGCCGCTTTGTTTCGAATCAGTCACTGATTAGCCTATCAGTGACATGCACGCCAGGTCAAAATCAGGTCATTTATTTTCGTGGGTTTATCACTAGGTGGCAGGTCTCGTTAGATCTCTTTGCAGATCTAACGAGACTTTGCAGGCAACACTTCTCGGGTGCTGAAGGGAGAAATGAAAAAGTCGAAGAAAAAGATATTGCAGCAGGTGCGTTTTGGCCAGACAACGCTGGATGAGTCCACCTTTCTACTAAGACAAGATGACTCAGACCACAACAGGTCAAAAACATTACAAGGAGTGACTGAACACCGTGCTGAGGAGGGAGTTCCATCTCCACCACGAGCCGGGCCTAGCGGAGAGGGTGGTAGGCCGAGTCGCACTTGCAAGAGAGCACACCCTTGCCAGAGTGCCGAATATGTCGGTGATAGTGACTCATAAAAGATGCAATATCTCAATTTCTAGAAAAAAAACAGGGATTTTGATGAAAACTAGCCACTGTTTAGCTTGGGATTTCTCAGGAACAGAGGCGTGTAGAAATACACGGTTTGCACCCACTGAGAGTTTAAAGTCTCACCTTTCACAACAAGCCATTGTATGTGTTCATAGCTATAACACAGAATATGCTGTGGCTGTACAAAAATCATCAACAATGGTCTAGATTGCTGGCACTCTAGGACAAAGCTTCCGAAAACAGCTTGGCATTCAGTGAGTTAAAGGAACCGTATGTAAGAAAACTATTTCAATTAATCATAAAATGGTCCTGATATGTCACTAGACATTAAGAAATCATGTTCATTTCAAATACTTATATCACTGACAACAGTAGTCCAGCCAGGATATTGTCATTTAAAAAGTGAAGTTGCAGCCCTCAACTGTTGTTGATGTTGTGTTTTGTCATGTCATGTTGTGTTTTGGCCTGATGCGCCACCCTCCACCTATCTACTAATCACGAAGTCAGTAGTGTTTCGCCATCCGCGTGTGCAACCTCGAGTCAGGGGGGAGGGGGAGGGGATACACCGCTCTTCAGTATTTTGAAAGTGATTGCAGTACCAGTTTTGGCCACAATCTTACATATGGTTCCTTTAATAATGCAAATGAACGGCAAACTTTGAAATATAGTCTGAAATGAGATGTTATAGACAACGGGTATACAAAAAAATCCGATTGTAGCTTACAGCAGCCGACTATAGGTTAAGTTTATAACGTTGTGGACGGCCATCAAGCGTCTTCTGCCTCACGGCTGCGCGCGCATCTAGTTTTGTTCGTAAACGGGAAACCCGTGTATAGACAGTAAAAGAAATGGACGAACAGACTCCGTCGTTTTCAATGGGAGGGCACTGAGTCTAATAGAACGATTTTTCAGTTGGTCCCCCCAGTACTGCGCAGACTCACACTTAACTTCGTGACGTTAGCCATCGAACTGAATCTTGTAACTCATATGGTAGATACACAGAAATTCTTCTCACACTTCCTTCGTCTTCAAAGTCATCAAAGTTAAACATTTATTTATGTATTATTATTATCATCCTTACAAGTGATACCAAGTCGTGTTAATGTTGAAGCTACCACACATGATCATCTTCAAAAACAGTCATTCTAAAACAAAACAAAAATGTTATAGCCTTGAAGCTAATCTTCTTTCCACTTTTCCGTCCTACGGTCAATCCATCAAAAACCACTGAAATGATTATCGTTAGTGCCGTTTTTCATTAGGTTTACTTGCCTCTATGCAATGCTTTACTTTAACATACAATGCTATAAGCTACATAGCTTTGTTCATGAGTTTCCGTGCTGGCTGGACTGAGCTTCTTATCCAAACAATACGGTTATCTCCCTATGCGTTAGCTTCCCTACAACCGGACATGCTAAACATTCTTCTTACGGAAACCTAACGTTATGTACGAGGTAGTCGAGTCTTGTTTTGCCTTTTATTGTTTATGTAGATAACACAGAAGCTTCAATATCGGCACAGGATATATGCTATATGAAGTTATGGTATTTTCTAAAATGAATGGGCTTCTATGGGGGTTAGCAGAGAAGTGGTCCCTCCAGCCTCCATTGATTCTTCTACTTCCGGGAATTCGCCTGCCCCCTTGACGCTACCCAGCAACAGCTCAGTAATGGCGCCCGCTTACTTCCGGTAGTTTCGCCGGATTCGTGTATAGGGAGGGAAAGTAATCTTATCGCCACCTACTGGTTGCGTTCCTAGAGTTTAGCGGAGTGAATGTTTTTTTTTTTCTTTTTAGAAAAAATATATCTCGGTGCACATTGGGATCTTAATTTAATGCCTTCCATATGTTAGGCACTGGGGTCACCTCTATTGCTTCTAGTGGTCATACCTTATTTTTAGGATCAGTTGAATTGTTTTGAGTTTTTGTCTTAACATGGTGATAACGAATTACAGTTGCATGTGACATCACAGGTTTGGGCGCTTAATCTCTAACTAATCAATACGGCAATTTGCTTAACTGGCTTAACATATTTTTGTAATAACGGAGCGTGATGTAAACTGTGTGGTGATTACCTTTATGTCTGCGCCAGGAGTGTTATTGGTTAATTGTTAACCCTGTGACCCGGATGTTACACTCTGGGCTGTGTGATTCCCATCTGGTTGTGTAGTAAACACATGTTAACTAAACCTGTCGCGTTTGTGACTCATTGACATCTTTTCTATTTACTGGCGTGGTGGCAGCGTTTATCGGACTTACGTTTCGACCTGAAGATGGATTAAACTCCGAGTTCGTTGTGGTATCCAGTCAAGAGAGTCACGCTGTGGAAATATTCTACCGTCAGAACGCGTCCGGAGTAATCCAGCAGTATGGCGAATTCACACAGAGCTCCAAAGCAGTGGTGCTTAACTAAGATTGAGACTGTGAACTCCTTCGAGAACTGGAGTCAGAATCTTTTGTACACACTGTTACTCGACAACGAGTTTGCTCCTTTCCTGGTCGGCGGTGTGGAATGGGGAAATAAGTTGAAAACTTCTCCATACAGAGGCTTCACGGATGATCCTGATTCCGTCGCCCGCGCACAGTGGCGCACGAAGGAGCAGAAAGTAAGCATGTTGGAATTAATGTTAGGGCAAATAGCGAATTACTGTCCTGTTATTTCACGTCAGTCTATGGTGAAAAACTCCACTTCAATATATGGCAAACTATTCGCCAGCATTATGGCTTCCAGTGCACTGGTGGTCATTTTATTGACTTTGCTGCTATTAAACTGGAGCCTAATGAGAGACCAGAAGATTTGTTTCAGCGCTTAATGGCCTTTATGGAAGACAATTTACTACGCAAAGACTCTAACATTAGCCATATGGGGGCTCTCGTGACTGAAAACGAGGAGTTGACACCCTCACTTGAGAACTTTGTTGTGCTCACATGGCTTCGTCTCATTCACACTGAATTGCCTAAACTTGTTAAGCAGCGATATGGCACAGAATTGCGGTCCCGCACATTGGCATCCATTAAACCAGAAATCTCACAAGCCCTTCAGTCACTATTGGATGAGCTGCAGGCCTCTGAGGATGCTAGGGCTATGCGTACAGCTGTGTCTGAGCTCCCAAAAGCTAAGCAGACCCATTTCATCCGTGCCAGGAAGTCGTGTCCACTCTTTAAAGAGGCCAGGAGGCCTGACAGTCACTACCTCAGCAAATGCCCTTTCCTGTCCCCACATGATATAACTTATATGGCGAAGAGCCGCCAGGTGCTGGCTGAACAGGAAGAAGACATAGATGATAGTTCAGAGAATGACGAAGCAGCATCTACCATTGTGCAGCGTGTGCTTATCAAACAGTCCCTTTACCTTGATGCCTTTCATGACCACCTGTCTGCGCGGCTCACCATTGACAGTGGTGCGACTGGGAACATGATGAGGGCCTCGTGTGCGGCCAGACTGGGCATCATCATCACAGGAAGTACGCAGTCAGCACACCAAGCAGATGGCTCGTCTCCTTTGAAGGTATTGGGTGAGACGCGAACATACTTTAACAGAGATGGCCACAAACTGTATTTTGAGGGCCTTGTCGTCGAAAATCTTGATTCAGACATTCTAGCTGGAATTCCATTTATGGAGAAAAACAATGTCTCCATCAGACCAGCCAAACATCAGGTCTGCCTTGGCGATGATGTCTACCACTATGGCTCCCACCACACGCCTATGGACAGGCATGCTGTGCGTCTTGCTCACGTGCTTCGTGCACCAACTAAGTCTACTGTGTGGCCAGGGGAATACATTGAGCTCGACTTGCCCCTTGAGCTATGTGATTTGGACGGGGAACTGGCCGTTGAGCCACATATGGACAACTCCTGCAGGAAGGTGGGGTCACTTCAATGGCCTGCTCTGACTATGCTTCAGGGTGTGTCAGGGAAAATTCGCATCCCCAACTTTACTGGCCAGCCATGTCTAGTCCAGAAAAATGCCCATATGTGCCATGTATGTGCTACTTACGTCCCCCCTCTCAGTGATTCAGCAGTGTCAGCTCATCCCCTCAAACCTGGCCCACTTATCAAGTCTGTCCCTCACTCTGACTGTGTGCTTTTGGACCCAGATAAAACCATGCCCTCTGATGTCCGGGACAAGTTCTGTGCAATGCACAGATAATTTGACGAGGTGTTTGATCCACAGTTTAAGGGCTACAACGGTGCTGCGGGCCCATTCCAGGCTAGGGTGAACATGGGGAGTGCAATGGGCATGCCAGGGTCTGAGACAGCAAGAGCTGACGTGCAGGGTGTTTGGCGATGTCCTTGAACAAGGCCATGTAGCAAAGGTGGCAGATGATTTGTACTGCGGAGCAAACACTCTTGAGGAGCTGTTAGCAGTCTGGAGAGCGGTTCTGTCTGCTCTACGGCGCTGTGGACTGAACCTGTCTGCCACCAAGACCACTATTGCGCCTGTACAGATCCTGGGCTGGGTCTGGCGTCAAGGAACCATCCGAGCCAGCCCTCACCGTGTATCTGCCCTAGTCACATGCCCTCCTCCAAAGACTGTGACTGGACTGCGCTCATTCATTGGGGCATACAAGATGCTAGCCCGTGTGCCTTAAAACTGTGCCACCATACTTGCTCCTCTGGATGATGTGGTCGCAGGACGCGATTCCAAGGATGCCATTCAGTGGTCAGACGAACTGCTGGGTGCCTTCAACTATGCTCAGAAGGCGTTGTCCTCGAATCATGCCATCACTCTACCCCAGCCTGATGATCAGCTGTGGATTGTCACTGATGGTGCTGTTAGGGAATCTGGCCTGGGAGCTACATTATACATCACCTGTAAAGACACTGTCATATCACGCTTGACCACCCCACCTCCACCCAGCTGAGGACAATGGTGCAGCGCTACTTTTATGCGTTAGACATGGATTCTGCTGTTCAGCGTGTCACCAATGGCTGCCATCAATGTGCGGCTTTTAGAAAGGCTCCTGTGTTCATGTGTACCCAGTCGACGGGTGACCCACCTGAGATTGTCGGCTCTGCTTTTGCAGCTGATGTGTTCAGGCGTGACCGCCAGTTTATTCTTGTTGTACGCGAATGTGTCACATCGTTCACGTTGGCCTCTGTCATTGAAGATGAACGGCGTGATACCCTCAGAGATGCCCTGCTCCGCCTGTGCCTGTGTCCCCTTGATGGTCCTTTTGCAGTGATTAGGACCGATCCAGGGCATGGGTTTGCCGCGTTGGCTGGAGATGAGCTGCTGGCTAAACACAGATTGACTGTTGAGGTGGGCAATGCCAAGAATGTCAAGGCCCAGTGGCGCAAAAAGTGGGTATGCGCTATATGCGGCGCATAGGGGCGCAGCACCATGGGGGCACCAAAAAGCGATGGTAAAAAAAATAAAATAATATATATATATATATTTTGGTATTTTGTATATGTAGCTACTGCTGTGCGTTTCTAAATCATTTCAACATTTCCTCAATGTTATATAACATTTTAGAGGACTAACAGGCTAGAGTAGGCGTCTTATCTCATAAGATTCCATCATAGAATTTTGACATAGAAGAGGGAGTGGGGGGTGCTGTGAGCGCTGAGCGAGCAGGTACCTACGAGTAGTGAGTTGCCGTCTATGGAAAAAGATGGATACAGCAAAAAAAGCTTTCGGCGGCTAAAATAGAAAAAGAAAGAGGGAAACGGTGATGGCATGTCAAGGGATGCGACAGCAGTTAAATAAGTGGACAGTAAAAGGCAACAGGTAGGATTTAAAGTGATGATGTCTGTGCTTGGAGGCTTGCAAATATTCATGTTAACAGACTAACTGTTAAGCATATGCCGATTGAAACATAGCCTAGGCTATTCCATTTAGATAGCTAGGTGGCTACCATGCTCATACTGCACTTTTAATGGCAAACTGCAAACAGAAATGTCACGCTAGCAACAACTCATTACATGTTTCCATATCCTAACAATAAAGGCTCCTTGTAATAACTTAATATTGTGTTGTCAATGTGGCGCAAAGCCTTATCCTTTTTGAGCAATAGCTGGCAAAAGGACATTATGAGAACCGTTTAGACTCTCTTAAAGTGACAATGCACCATTTATTAATACTTCATCAAATTCAACATCAAATTGGCAGCATTTAGATTTAGCATTTAAACATATAGATATATATATTTATAAACGGACTACAAAAGAAGTCACGTGAAAAAATGAAAAAATAAAGATAATAATGAAAGCGGCATCTAAGTTTTTGTTCAAAGTGAGGTGAGTGAGGGAACATTGCATGCAGCTCTAGATCCACCATGTTAATTTTGCAATGGAATGATAGGAGTCTTATTGCAAATGGCCAAGAACTTAAAGGTTTTATTGAAGACTTAATTGATAAGCCAGATATTGTATACATCCAGGAGACTTGGCTTAAGTCTGTTTTAGACTTTGTGATAAAGGGGTATATTTTAAGTTTAAGTTTAAGAAGGGGTAGATTAGAAGGAAATGGTGGAGGGTGTGCTATATTTATAAGACAAGGTTTACAATATAGAGAGTTAAGGAAGGGAAATGAGTGGGAGTTTATTGCAGTGGAGGTATGGACAAGTGAGGGAAGTGTTAACATAATTAACTTCTATAATCCATGTAAGCAACTGGAAATTGGGCACTTGGAAGACATTTGGGGTGAGTTAAATGGGAAAGTTATTTGGTGTGGAGATTTTAATGCTGATGCAAATAATTTTATATGACCATTTCTTGCCACAGACTAGATGGAGGCTTAGCCACATTTACATTTAGAGAGTATTCTCTTTCTTCCTTTGATCTATTCAATGCAGATGTAGGTGTGAAATGCTCCCCACTGGCTGGGCACCATTTGCTCCTACCATCTGTCCACAATCTCCTTTGTTCTGTCTTTGGGTTAGACAAAGACCTTATAGTTAACTTTTAGCTGAATTATATGTTTGTGTTATTAACTGTAAATGCATTCATGTTTGGTATCATATTTATAGTCTCAGTACAAGGAGTACAATGAATTAAGTGTAAGAATGTTTAGAACATCCTGTATAACATTTCTACCTGAGGAGCCTGCCTAATATGTTAATGTCAAGTAGGTGTGTGTAGGTGTGTCTGGGTGTGGCTGACGGAAACAGCGGGAAGAGAAAGCCAATCATAGGACGTTGTACCTATGATCACCACGTGAACCACACCCTTGCAAATTGAGCATAAAAGGCGAGCCTCTTCCGGTATTCTTTAGAAGAGAATACTGAGATACTGGTGAAATCCATGATGGGGTGACACAAACATGCCTTTTCTCCCTTGAGGGGCACTGGCTCCTCATTGAAAAGAATAAATGCCTGGATCCTGATCTTTCATCGTCCTGATTGAGTCTTAAGAGAAATATGGTAGTAAAAATATACTATCAGTTATGGAGGTTCCAACCGTGAGATTAAAATTTTGGATCTAAATTGGATTCAAATTTTGCTGAAAGATCTTCAACATCGTGTTTGAACGCACACTCTTAAGGTAAGGTAATTGATATTTTCTGGTGGTGAGATAATAGGGAGTTGAGTCCTAAATAGTCCTTGTCAGACTATAGGGTTCCAGCAGGGAGCTCTGTTGGGCGTTAGTAACAAGCTTGTTTTGTTCCTGTAAATGTAAATTCAGACAAAAACATATTCGGTCCTATGGACACAATCTGGAGCTTATCGGATTAAGCTTTTCATGGTAGCCGGGGTCTTGGCCATTCCCCACTCGACGGCTACATTTGGTGGGACTGCTTGCCTAAGAATCTCTCACCTGAAAATGAAATTGCATAAGAGTGTTGCTGGTCATAACAGATGTATGAAACCATCTTTAGATTGCGTAACTAAGATCACAGTTTGAAGTAGCCTATAAAGATGTTGAACTGAAAGCGTAATATTAATAGTTGGGTGTCAAATGATGTTTTCCACCGTTTAAAGTAAAGACATTGGAGTTGGTATGATACTGTGTTCTTCAAATTGATAAAAGTACAACTAGTTTGAAATTGGATTGATAATGCAACTTTTAAATTATGGAGACTTATGATGCATGATCAGGATCCAAGTAATATTTGCCCCATCTGCAAAGATGGAGTTTTCTTTGTTCAACTAACATGATGAGTTTGTCTTGTCTTGTCTGTCTTGTCCTCTGGCTCCATGGAATGAATGCGCGTGTGGGCTGGCCCTGTCTGTGTGAATTTTTTTAAATCTTTTATTTCTTTATATAACGTGTTTGTTTCCATTTTTTTTTCTTCTTGTGGTCCTGTCAGGACATGGCTATAGACAAACGAAAACAGATGTTTTATTTCATCATTTTGTTTCAAGTCCTTCTGTTTTGAAATGTATGGGTGAGGAATTGTTGCAGAGTTTATAATCTTATCAGGATCAAGGACTTCAATACCTTTATTTTATGTTCCATAGTATCAAGTAGTTTTTCTTTTCCTGTAACTTTTATTTCCCAGCTGAAATGGATTGCTGTTTTTAGATGTTTTAGGCCTACTTGAAGAGATACAATTTATTTTACGTCTGGGTAACACTCCATAATAAGGTGCCATAATAAATAGCAAACTAGTAATTACCTAACCCTTTGTTAATATTTGTTAATTGTTACTAAATATCTATTTGGCACAAGTTAATAGTTTTTTCATCATTAATTCAATATTAGTTGTTTGCATAAAATCTGTATGGTAATATTTTAACAAATCTATTAACTAATATTGTATTAATATTTGTTAATAGTTAACTAAATGTCTTTTCGGCACTAATTAACAGTTATTTCTTACATCATTTAAATGTTAACTGTTTATTTACAAACTATATACTAATATAAAAGTTAATGACATTATTATTTATTTAGCTTTTCTGATTAGCTTTGTGGAGGATTTATGGAATTTATGGTTTATGGCTTTTTGGTCTTGTGGGGTGTATAAGGCACACCTCTTCTTCCACTTCATCCTTATTGGATACCTTTGTGATTGGCTGTCCTGTAATTGGTGACCCTGTCTAGTGTTTGAAAGTAGTGTACTCTTTGCCTTTGGAAGTACTATTTGGTTGCTGCTTGAATTTGGTGGGGATCGGGGGTTCCATGTTCGATATGTGTTGTGCATGCATTACTTGAAAAGAACTAGCTCCAGTTATGTATGAACGGTGAAGGTAACGAACTCTTAAAAATGTGAAAATTGAACAATATGAACTATGGAAATTGAACAACTGAGCTACATCTATCAAGTGTGAACATGCTTAACAAAATATGGGAAGAAAACATGGGAACTAAACGTGCACAAATATAATCAGTGGGAGCCCTGTGCTTGTTTCCCTGCAACAAGACAGTGACACCCTCAGTGTGTTTGAAATGTCCAGTCGATTGCGCAATTTGGTCTTAGTTGCAGTCATTGCAGAAAACCCGGCCTTGCATAGATACGTGGTGGGAAATGGTAGCAACGTTTTCAGCGCTTTTACGGCTATCTCGGGATATTCTGCTTTGGTTTTGATCCAAAAACCCGCCAGAGAGGTTTCCTCATACACACTCTTAAGACCACCGTCATTTGCAATTTCGATCAACTGCTCTTCCTCCTGCGCTGACAAGTTAGGACTATTCGGGATATTGACAAATGGATTGCGGACCCATTCATTGGTTTGCCGTGGATCTTTGGAGGATGGGACTAACGCTCAAACTCATTTGAAAGCGCAACAAGGTGATCGCGCACCAGCTGCGAGAGAAAGGGCCCTGCCTCAGTCTCTCCCAAAACCCCCACTACTGTTTGGAACATATCAAATACACCCTGTCCCCATTCGTCCCCACAAATCAAGCTTGGCTTTAAGTGCAGCGACTTTATCTACCAGTTTAAAGACAGTCGTCATTCTCCCCTGGAGTGACCGGTTGAGGTCATTAAACAACCCGAATATGCCACACACGTAAGCGAGTTTTGACACCCAGTCCTCACTAAAATGTGCAGCTAACGGTGACTTTTTTTCTGTAAGAATACTCATTTTAATTACATTAATCTTCCCTATGAGAGACAATGGAAGGAAAGACCAAGTGTGGAGTTTATTCTTGCAATCATCAAAAAGTGGCATATAATTTTCTTTGTATAACATATCACGTTTAGGTATAAGTAAGTATAGTATATATACTCTTTTGAAGGGAAATTTGGTCTCTGCATTTATCCCAAAACCGTGAATTAGTGAAACACACTCAGCACACAGTGAACACACAGTGAAGCACACACTAATCCCGGAGCAGTGAGCTGCCTGCAACAACAGCAGCGCTCGGGTAGCAGTGAGGGGTTAGGTGCCTTGCTCAAGGGCACTTCAGCCGTGCCTACTCGTCGGGGTTCGAACCGGCAACCCTCCGGATTCAAGTCCAAAACGCTAACCAGTAGGCCACGGCTGCCCCCTAAGGTGTTACTTGTATTCCAAGATACTTAAGTCCATTTATGGACCAATGGAAGGGGCATTCTCTGTTTATTTTGTCCTCTTAGGAAAATATAGATAGATAGATAGATAGATAGATAGATAGATAGATAGATAGATACTTTATTAATCCCCAAGGGGAATTATTGATGGAGCAGGCCACAGATTTTTGTACATTAATTTTATAACCCGATAAGGTACTAAAGATATCAGTCGTTGCCAGGATGTGAAGTAAAGTGGAGTAGGTGAAGTGATGAATAATAAAATATCATCTGCCTATAATGAAATTTTGGGCTCTATTTTAATGGTCTAAAACAGAAGTGTCTTTGTGCAAAACGCAAGTCACTTTGTGGGTGGATCTTGGGCGCTGTTGCTATTTTACCGGCAGGATAATTGATTGTTGCGCCCGACGCAAATCTAATATGGTGTGGTCTGAAGTAGCTACATTAATCATGGGTGTGGTTTGGCCGTAACGTGCAGTAAACCAATCAGAGCGTCATCTCACATTCCCTTTAACAACAGGCACGCTTGTTCCATAGCTGATTGCTATTATGGTGGCGTATTTGCCAGGCGCAGCCAGGAGCGTTCACAGCACTATAATCACTGTTCAGTTGGGGACAGTTAGCTATTGATTTTTCCTCTTGACAAAATGTAATACAGAATTGTCACAAAGACATCATTTCCGATGTTTTGGGATCACTCTCACTGAATCACGAGGTTATGAATGCATGGTGATATTTTTGCAATGTACAATGTAATCTAACATTACCTCTCTATAGACAATGCATTTGTTCTGTCAGTTAATCTCTTCTCTCCCGTGCTGCTGCTGGGGCATTTGGGTTAGATGGCATCGGGATGCAGTTCAACATCATGTCTCCAAGTCCTCTAATATTTCCTAATTTATGTCATCAACACATCCGTGATTCGTGAAAGCTAGATTTATGCCTATTTTTTTCACATCTTAATGGACACCACACTGATTTCCCTCGTGTGGTAATATTTTCCTTTGTAATTATGTATGGTTTGCAGAAATGGGAACTACGTTGTATAGATGAGAGGAGCGAAGTGTGCGTTGTGCAGCACAGGCAGCCAAGCAAGGGCTCCTTACCATCAGGCAACTCAACAACGAGAAACAGTTTCCAAGTTGACCTAACTTTCCAATTCTGCACAGTATCCCATTAACTGCATGACAGTAGGCTATTTACAATATTTTCTGTAGAGTTTGTAAACACGTTATCATCAACTTAATGCACGCACAACATCTGTTTGAGCAGGAGAGAGAATAACAATGAATGGATGCAGCAACTACAGAAATTGTAGCCATACTTGCTGCTTTCTTGTACTATCCATGGTTGCTGGTTAACAGCACATAATAAGCTGATTTCAGCTAATTCACTAACTCAAGACTTCAAGGCCATCATGGATATAAAACGTTTTTTGAAAACAACCAAAGGATGGAGGGAACATAGCAAAGCTTGGAGTTATTTCAGATGGGCTACAACAAGGTAGGCAAAATTGTGGTGCTTAAAACCTTAGCGCAGCTGGAATAATGCTTAGGCTGATGTTAAAGCGCACGTGATGTTTAAAGCCATACACAACGGTGAAATTGGAACAAAACTAAAGGTAACTTTAGCCTTTAATAGGGCTGTATAAAGTTGTCCAAATTAATAGGTCGTAATTAGGCGTTGTTGATGTAAAGATATTGCATGTAGATGTTGTACTATATAGGCTACTAAATTTTTAGGTGACCAATGCACGAACAAAACCGGGAAATGGACAAATATTATCAAGGCTTTGAATGTTTCCGTCTGTGCACAGGGGTGTCTGTAGATTGGTGTGCAACGCATTCATTCATGCAGGCCTGTGGCCATGCATGCGCCCTTAAAATAGCATCTGAATTTGCGCCACAGACTTTAGACCAGGGAGTTCCTGGTCTGTGGTGGAATTGTTTTCTGAAACTGCAAAATATCAACAGTCAACGTTTGCGCCGGAACACACCCCGTCTTTTCGCTGAACCGCCCCTGTGGGCGCAATCGAATTCCCTAATTCACAGGCATGTACCTGTGGAGGGAAAAGTCCAATATGCGCTGACTGCAAAATAGGAAAGACAAAAGCGCGAGTATACAAAGTCAATTGCGCTGGGACGCAAAATAGAGCCCTGTAAGTTTTTGTTGCTTTAAAGCACCTAGGCTATACAGATGCTGGTAGTAACTAATATCATTTCTATACTTTCTTTGATTTGATTCTGTATTCTGTTGCACCTTTTATTTCTTTATGTTACGGTTTATTTCATTTGATTTCCTTTTCAGTTTGTCCTGACTAGGAATACTTGTTGCTCAGATGATATGGTTACAGATTTCCTAATTCCATTATAGGTGCTAAGATAACAGGAGGATCATTTTTATATAATCCCCATTTGAGCCTTTTCTGGCTGTGTTGCAATTTTATTTTTATTTCATTTTTTCCTTGTTCTCATTGGTTTAATTTCTGATGGTCTGTTTGCTTGCTTTAACTGCTGATATATTTTAATTTCATTAGAAAGCGGGTTGAAGCTTCATTTTTTATGTTCTTTGTTTGTTTGTTTGTTTGTTTGTTTTGTAATGATTTATTTCATACATTTACAAGCTTTGCTCCTAGCCACCCATCACCGGATGATATTTGATGTCTACAAGCAGAACCTTGAAAAGTAGTATGTTGGTGCGCACATCCAAGGCAGGTGCTGGACAAAAAGTGCTAGGCTATCAAAGAGTGGATTGTCCGCACACTTGCTCCCATCAGGAATTTTTATTGAGTTTCACCCGTGTGAAACGGGTGAAACTCAATAAAAATTCCTGATGGGAGCAAGTGTGCGGACAATCCACTCTTTGATATACAAGCAGAACCTTACCATGTTATTTCATACAATGTCTTCCTGTAGTTTGTTTTGTTATCAGTTAAAAGGGGGATGGTTGATAGTTTTTAACAATGGTGATGGTGATGTGTGTAAATAGCCTGTTACATTATAGGTTGAGGGCTCCTCAAGAAACTTTACTTCTCAAGAACACTGTTTAATAGATTTGGACGAGATGTTTTGTTACCACTGTCATAAGAAATGTTTACATTATTACTAGGAATTCTGTTCTGAGGCATCACAAGCCTCAAAGTTCATGTACTGTATTGTTTGCGTGTTTGGAGGTATAACTGAGAGGTCAAGACAGACCTGACTGCAGCTGACGTCATCTTTGAAAAATGTTGAACTCCACTGAATGATCATTTGCTTATTAGTACTGGAATGACAGCTAAAACCTCTTGCTCCAAGCTACATGTATTTTCAAGATCTGTTTACAGACTCTGAAGTCGCAGACCCAGAGACATCCTAACGACGCATGTCTCACTTCCCCCGCTGGCTTCTCATGGTTGGGACAGAAGTGTGATGGTGGAAGACACAGCTCATCGAAAGGGGGACAGCCCTTTGATCTGATATCCAACACCACACCTGAAGACCCCAGCAGCACAGTTTCCTGTGAGCAGCATTTGGAAGTCTTGTGTATCATCCCACAAAAGGACCTTGGTCAGAACATCACGAGAAAGATTGGATTAATTTAGAATAGTGGACCTGCTGTGGGCAGAATAACCCCCAAAAACAGCAAGGATCCAAAGGTTCCAGGTAGTCGACCCTGACCTTCAGACTAGAGACTTTTTATTTTGTTGGTATACTTTAACTGGAGAAGGAAATATTGAAGAAAAAGAAGAGGAACACAGGGTGTGGGGGAACGCCCCCTATTAATAGAGCCAAGCGCCGCCCTAAGCACATTTTGCACACACATACACATCCTAAACATTGTGCACCACAAGAAGAATGGAAACTGGCTTTGGTTGCATTTTCTTAGCTGTTTCTTGTGTAAATGATGTCAGTCTTTCTACTGTTGTTATTTTTATTCTCCCATGATCTGTAACCTCCTTCCACACCCTAAAAGTTCTCTGTTGTTAATAAGCTGATTCATAATTTATGTTAGCAAGTTTATTTGTTCAAGTCTTTAAGGACTTGAAAAGGGGGAATTGATGCAAATAATTTTATATGACCATTTCTTGCCACAGACTAGATGGAGGCTTAGCCACATTTACATTTAGAGAGTATTCGCTTTCTTCCTTTGATCTATTCAATGCAGATGTAGGTGTGAAATGCTCCCCACTGGCTGGGCACCATTTGCTCCTACCATCTGTCCACAATCTCCTTTGTTCTGTCTTTGGGTTAGACAAAGACCTTATAGTTAACTTTAGCTGAATTATATGTTTGTGTTATTAACTGTAAATGTATTTGAAAAGACTCCCTAAGTTATATGTTTATTATTAATATATTGTTTCTTATTCTTTAATGTACATTTCATTTTTAACCGGCACAAAGTCCTTTGAGAAGAAAGTGCTGCAAAGAAATTGCAGGATTCTATGGCTGTCACCAAACCACGCCCAGTTTACCTGCTGGGAAACCCCGTAGCTCCAGAGCAGGGGTTCAGACTAGATAAATTGTTTGCTCGCCCTGCATTCACTCTTTTGTTCATCAACCCAGCACTCCAGTGTGTCCTGTGTCGTGTGCGTCTTTTGAGTTAACGTAAGTTATCATTTAATGACCTTCACTTTGACTTTTGTGATGTTAATGAGTTAGCTCTGCCAGCCCATATTGTGTAAAGTTAAGGTCTTTGTTTGTTGGTTCAATGTGTTTGTGTTTGAGTCCCATGTGAGAGATGGGATGATGCTGGTTGATTTGGGATGTCAAGTATTGTTTAGTTGTACCTTATATAGCCATATGATTTAGTTTATTGTTTAAATGTCAATTGTTTGTTTGTGAGTTGGGATCTGTACTGATTTCTCCCTTCTCTGTTTATTTCCTCTTTGGTGCAGCACACACGCAAACCCCAGTGAAGAACAAAGAACTAAATTGAAAATCAAAATAAACTGCTTGTGTTGCACCGAAACCCTGCCATCTCCGTGTCAATCACTCCATACCAGTGAGCCTTCTAACCGGGGCTCTGCCTGCTCACCACACACTCACTCTCCTCGACCCTCATCGCCCCCTACAGTTCCTTCAATGGTCCTTCGAGCCGGAGGACTGAGTGAGTGATACCATGGCAGGCAATGGTATGGAGTTACCAGAGGGAGGTGCAATGGATAGGAACACTCCTTCAATCAAGTCCCAGAGTGCATCAGAGACCACCAAGTCTGTGCGAGAGAGGCGCCAACCGGACCGCTATGGCTTCCCGGCTCCTGATAGGGAACTCTCCAGTAAGCCCAAGAGCCTCACTCATCACAGCCAAGCAGCCGAACCATGTCCTATCACGACTGCTGCTGCGCAGGCAGCTACCCTGGGACACCCCGATCAACAGCCTGAAGAGGAAGAGGAGACAGCAGTGGAGGATGGAGACGTAGAGAAGGAAGAGGAGACCGCAGCCGTGGAGGGAGAAGAGGAGGAAGAAGAAGAAATCACCCACAATTATGTCCAGCCCGAAGCAGCGGAGGAGCAACCAGCTCCACAACCAGCTCCACCCTCACAGGGAGAGGTGAGACTCGACAGATCTAGAGGCAAGAGGGATAAGCGTGAGTCATTACCTAGGTCAAAGAAGGCCTCCTCTTATACTTACACTTATGCCAGTGGAAGTTCCCGAAGCTCTCGTAAGAGCCACCAGATGGAGCTCACCCCGCTACAGGCAGCCATGATTGAGGAGAGGAGGAAACTTGGAGAACTGCACGAGATCCAAAGTCAGATCCAGGAGGAACAGGCCTTAGATGACCGGGCTCAAGAACTAGACAGGCAAGCACAAGCAGCGTTGAAGGAATGAGAGAGATTGACCCGATCCATGACGCTACAGCGACGGCTGCGTAGAGTTCAGCGAGAATTGGAAGAGGCTCGGCTAATAACCTCGTTCACCGGAGAAGTGACTACTGAACAACCACCTGCTCCACCTGCTCAGTCTAGTGTTTATAACCCCCTTCAAGGGTTGGCCCCTCTTTCCATGAGCTCAAGAGTTTTAGATGCAAGTGAACCTGTCGATCTGTTCTCAGTGCAGCATGCTCCCTCTGCCGGTCCTCAAACATCTGCCTTCAATCCTGTTCCAGTGAATCAGCCAACCACTACTCTGTTCCAATCCTTACCTCTGACTCTAAGTCAGCCTGTCAATACTGTGAGTCAGTCTGGGACTCGCTATCCAGTTCAAGGGAGCCACCCAGTAGTCCAGACATCTAGTCCAGAGCAGGCTGCCACTCCCTCACCTCCTTCATTCCACCATTTAGTGCGGACCGCACCTCGTCCTGCCAAGAGTCAAAGCCCCCTCAAATCCAGTCCCTGAGAAACCTGCACCTCTTTCCTTGCTTAAGCCCGGTGAAAGGGCGTCAGAGGGAGCCAGCATCATGGAGCTGTTAGTGGCCACTGCTTTTGGCATCCCAAAGCCAAGACTGCCTTATTTTGAGAGTGGAAAGGAGAGTGACTTTGTTCTGCTTAATATGGCGTTGGAGAACCTGTTAGATATCCACGCTCACCTCTCTGAACAATATAAGTTCCAGGTCCTCATGGACCACTTGAGGCTGCCCAGTGCGTACAAGCTAGCCAAGTCTTATATGCACGCCTCAACTCCCTACACATCTGCTCTTGCTGCCCTTAAGGCAAAGTATGGCCAGCCACGGCAGTTGGTACAAAGTGAAATAGCCAGCATCCTCCATTCACCACCTGTCAGATTAGGAGATAGCAATGCATTCCAGGACTTTGCTCTTTCAGTACATTCATTGATCGGCATGCTGCGATCAGTGGACGGTGCAGGTGGAAGTGAGTTGCGGTGTGGCTCTCATGTCGACAGACTACTTACCAAGCTCCCCCTTCACTACCGGGACAGTTTCGTTGAGCACTGTTTGAATCGTGGCATCTTGAAAGATGGCAAAGAACAAACATACACCTTGGAAGACTTCTCTGCCTGGCTCCAGGTGAAAGCCCAGGTCAAGAGTATTGCCCAACAAGTCTCAGTCCCTACTTCAATGGAGAGACGAGAAGCAGTCCAAAAGATCCAGGGGAGAAAGGGGACACCTACCACTATGTACCTGAGCAATACAGCCACGGTGGAAAGCCAGCCTAGTGTCCAACAGGGCCGCGGAAAGAGGATGACCATCTTTGGTAAACCCAAGTTCCAACCTTTCTGTCCATACTGTAACAACAACGACCACTTCCTGGGAACCTGTCCAAAAGTGAAGGAGTTTAGCCCATCAGAATTGAGAACATGGATAGAAAAGAATGATCGTTGCTACAGATGTGCCCGCTGCCATAAGCCAGATAAATGCACCCTCAAAAAGCCTTGTAACACGTGCAAAGAGCTGCATCTCACCATCCTGCATGGCATCGCACATCAACTCTCCACCAGCTCACAAAGCCCTGGGAACTCTGCTACGGCAGGCATTCTCAATGTGCTCGTCCGTGCACCCTGTGCCGAAGACACACTGTACATCGATCAGCCAAACCGATCTCCTCGTGTGATGTTGAAGGTAGTTCCAGTCTTCCTGATCAATGGCCGGCAGAGGTTGCAAACTTATGCCATACTCGATGATGGCTCAGAGAGAACGATCATTCTGACTTCAGCAGCGTCCCAGCTACAGCTTAAAGGCCCAGAAGAGATCCTAAATCTCAGAACTGTGCGGCATGAGGTAATTCCCATGAGTGGCGAGACCATCTCCTGTCATATCTCCCCTGTGAGCCAGAAGAAGATTAGGTTCTCTATAGCCAATGCCTTTACTGCCCCGGTCCTCAATTTGGCTGAGCATTCTTGTCATGCCTCTGACCTGCAGAGGGAGTATTCCCACTTGAGAGGCTTTGTCCATGCTCGGCCATTAATCCTAATAGGCTCAGATCATTCCCACTTGTTGGTGCCCAAAGAGCCTGTCCGCATTGGACCTTATGGGGGACCCATCGCTGTCCATACTGCTCTGGGATGGGCTGTCCAAGGCCCAGCCAATGCCTTACCTCGATCTCCCACTTCAGAGGCACAAGCCTTGTTCACTCTCTGTGACCGTGTATCATGCCCAGCTACTGCGGAATTGATGGAAAATGTGGAGAGACTGTGGAGGCTGAATTCCTTCCCACACCGTAAGGACAAGGAAGTAACCCGATCTAAACAGGATCATTATTGCCTGGAATTGCTTGAGACTAAGACTGCCGTCAACAAAGTAGGTGAGGTCTTGCGGTATGCTACCCCACTGCTCAGAGCACCCAACAGTCCACAATTATTCTCCTCAGTCCATACCTTGTTGACATGGCTCCGGGGAACTGAGCGCAGACTGAAGAAGGACCAAGAGCTAATTGAGATCTACAACTAGGAGATCCAGAAGCTTGTTGATATGGAGTATGTAAAGGAGGTGGATCCCAAAAATGACCAGCCAGGGTCAGAATCTTGGCTAGTTCCACATCACATCATCAAACAAGCCAGTGGGAAACATCGACTGGTTTTCAATTGCTCTTTCCAACTTCGTGGTCTTAACCTGATCGCAGCCTCCTTCCTGGCCCAACTCTCGGTCCCTCTCTTCTTGGCGTGCTCCTCCGTTTCCGTGAGCATAGTGTGGCCATCAGTGGTGACATAAAGTCTATGTTCCACCAAGTACATCTACTCCCTGCTGACAGACCACTACTCAGGTTTATCTGGCGGGCCATGGCTCAGGCAACTTACCCAAAGACCTATGAGTGGCAAGTGTTACCTTTTGGCACAACTTGTAGCCCTTGTTGCGCCATTTACGCCCTACAGCGTCATGCCAAGGAGCACCCGGAGAGTGACCCTGAAGTGTTGAATTCTGTCCTCAGAGCTTTCTATGTTGATAATTGCCTGCAAAGCTTCGACACATCAGCCGCTGCCAAAACCCTGCTGGACAGACTCCGGGCCACACTGTCCAAAGGGGGATTCGAAATCCGCCAGTGGGCAAGTAATGACTCCAGGGTGGTTGAACACCTCCCCCCTGAGGCAAGATCTATGAGCACTGACTTGTGGCTCTCACAAGCGGGCGTTGATCCCCAAGAATCCACCTTAGGCTTGCGTTGGAGCTGCCTTCCTGATAGCCTGGGATACAAGCACCAGGTGACGGCCATCAAGATTCCCACACTCCGCCTCATCTACCGCACTCTTGCCAGTCGGTATGACCCATTAGGATACATCTTACCTTATACCACCCGGGCCAAAGTGCTGGTACAGGATTTGTGGAAAACCAAACAAGGCTGGGATGACCCCATCACTCCATCCGAACTGGCTGATCAGTGGCTGAAGTGGGAAAGTGAACTGTCTGTCCTCCCAAGCATCAGACTGCCTCGCTGTTATGTGCCCCCTTGTGCCGACCAGTCGGATGTGTACCGAGAGCTTCATGTCTTCTGTGATGCTGCAGAACGGGCCTATGGCGCTGTGGCTTACTTACGTGTCCATGACGTCCAAAATCACATTCATGTGGCCTTCATCATGGCCCGCTCCCGAGTGTCACCAAAGAGACAGTTGTCGATGCCCCGACTCGAATTGAGTGCTGCCTTATTAGGGGCACAGTTAGCCACTACCTTGAGGTGTGAACTCACCTTACCCTTGGCCCGAACGATCCTTTGGAGCGATTCCACCACAGTGCTGACTTGGTTGAAATCCGAGTCATGCCACTACAAGGTTTTTGTCGGCACCCGGATCGCAGAGATCCAGGAACTCACAGACTCTGATGACTGGAGGTACGTTGACAGTCCAAACAACCCAGCGGATGCCCTGACCCGAGGCAAGAAACTGTGTGACTTGGCTCAACCCAACTGCTGGACGACGGGGCCGCTCTTCCTGCAGAAGCCTGAAAATTGCTGGCCTGTTGCACCTGATGTTGCCCACTCATCACCACCCGCAGACAGCACTGAATTGAAGAAAGCTGCTCTGTGCCTGAATGTCTCTGCTACTGTCAGTGCACTGCCAGATGCCTCCCAGCATCAAAGTTGGGGTGACCTTATCGCCGCCACTGAGCAGGCATTGACACAGTCCAACAAATCCTCCACAGCAGCAGCTGAAGCCTTGCTCCTGCAGCAAGCCCAGGCGTCATGTTTCCCTGAAGAACTTGACGCACTCCAGAAAGGGAGACCTCTGCATAGGCACAGTCGTCTCCTCTCACTGTCTCCGGAACTGGATCCAGATGTTGGGCTGATGAGAGTAGGAGGAAGGTTACGTCGAGCCCAGGACCTGGATCCCGACGTTATTCACCCAATTATCCTGGACCCGAAGCATCCAACTACACAGCTCATCATTAAGGACTATGATGAGTCCCTGCTGCATCCGGGCCCAGAAAGGGTCTTTGGAGATTTGAGACGCAGGTATTGGATCGTAGGAGGAAGACCAGCCATCCGTAAACATCAGTACAGCTGTAGGGAGTGTCAAAGATGGAAATACTCTCCTGAAGTGCCAAAAATGGCCGATCTACCACCAGCGAGGCTGCGTCTTTTCAAACCACCATTCTGGTCCACTGGTGTAGACTGCTTCGGACCTTTTGTCATCCTCCATGGCCGTAGAACAGAGAAGCGATGGGGAATCATATTTAAGTGCTTAACTACTCGTTGCTTGCATCTTGACCTGCTGGGAAGTCTGGATGTTGATGCCTTTCTCCTAGCTCTCCGTCGTTTCAGATCACGTCGTGGCCAGCCCTTTGAGATCTGGGCAGATAGAGGAACGAACTTCCGCGCTGGGGACAGAGAGCTGAGGGAATGCTTCCAGGCGATGGAACCCAAGCTCCAGGAACACTTGGCCAATCAACAGATTTCATTCAACTTCAATCCACCAGGGGCTCCACACTTTGGTGGAGTCTGGGAGCGTGAAATCCGATCAATAAAGAATGCCCTGCGAGTGATTCTGGGAAAGCAAACCACTTCCGAAGCTGTCCTCCAAACTGTTTTGATCGAGGTAGAAGGCATCATGAATTCAAAGCCTCTAGGCTATCTTTCCTCAAACGCCGCTGATTCTGATCCGGTCACTCCCAGCACTCCAGTGTGTCCTGTGTCGTGTGCGTCTTTTGAGTTAACGTAAGTTATCATTTAATGACCTTCACTTTGACTTTTGTGATGTTAATGAGTTAGCTCTGCCAGCCCATATTGTGTAAAGTTAAGGTCTTTGTTGGTTCAATGTGTTTGTGTTTGAGTCCCATGTGAGAGATGGGATGATGCTGGTTGATTTGGGATGTCAAGTATTGTTTAGTTGTACCTTATATAGCCATATGATTTAGTTTATTGTTTAAATGTCAATTGTTTGTTTGTGAGTTGGGATCTGTACTGATTTCTCCCTTCTCTGTTTATTTCCTCTTTGGTGCAGCACACACGCAAACCCCAGTGAAGAACAGAGAGATATATAATACACCTTATGTCAAAAGTGATGGATGGCCCTAATTAAATAAAAAATGTGCTGATTAAGGGGGCGGGGCTAGGGGCCAGGGGGCGTTACCTTCCAGATCATTCTTGATCAC
Organism: Alosa pseudoharengus; assembly: GCF_046254945.1. Taxonomy (NCBI): domain Eukaryota; kingdom Metazoa; phylum Chordata; class Actinopteri; order Clupeiformes; family Clupeidae; genus Alosa; species Alosa pseudoharengus. The sequence continues at coordinate 970,997 of NW_027468598.1, read as the reverse complement.
GTGAGGTAGGCGTATCTTATGACGTCATGATGGGAGGTCTTACTTTCTGCAGGCGTGTCTTATGACGTCGTGCGAAGGGGTGGGGATGGCTTTGTTTTTTTGTTTTTTTCTGTGTGTCTCTCTCTCTCTCTTTCCCTCTGGTACCTTAAAACCTAAAAAGTTTAAAGTTTTTAAAAAATGTATAAAAAGAAGTAATACTTTTTAAAAATGTATTAATGAAAAATAAAAGGAAATTAAAATCAAAGTCTGTAAAGCACAACCTGAGTGTGAGGCAGCAGAGTTGAACAGAATTTGTGTGGAGCCTGTGTGGCGTGCGTGACTTGTGAGGGCTATGAGTTCAGAGCCTGGGGCTGGGCCTAGTAGTAGCGGTAGAGGCAGGCAGGCAGAGTCCTGGGGATGCCTGCGAGAGAGTCTGAGTTCAGAGCCTGGGCCTAGTAGTAGCGGTAGAGGCAGGCAGACAGAGTCCTGGGGATGCCTGAGTTCAGAGCCTGGAGCTCCTATAGTCGCACGTCTTCTCCCTCGGATGGTTTGGCTGCAAATGACTGAAAAACGGGAGATGTGGAGGGGGCGTGATTAAACAAATGGGAGGAATCAAAAAATGTGAAAAACAAGCACAGCATGGGGGATAGGGGTTGAACTTGCACGTGCACATGTATGTTGAAAAACACAGGCATTCCTTAAGCATTAAGTCACGCTGGGCCATCAAGGACGAGGGTCGTAAACACAGAGAGGATAAAAGGAGCAGATGCAATCGGGGCCCGGGTAACCTTTTTAAAATTCTCCTTTAAGCCTTATGACATGCGATTGAAAGTTCAAGCACAATAGGGGTTGGTGTAGGATTACATACATGTAACCTATGTTGCAAACACAGACATTCCTTAAGCATTAAGACACATTAGGTCATCAAGCGCCGATGGGTTGTAAAAATAGAGAATCGGTTAGTGAGAGGATAAAAGACCACATACAGTCTTCTATGTTTCAGCTAGAGAGAAAGAGCAAACATGGCTGAGAGAATGAGAGGTACTGACAGTGCTAGTGCTAGCGGTAGTGCTAGTGGCAGTGCCAGTGGCAGTGAGGAAGATGCGCTCATTATTGATATGGATGTTGTTGCGGGGCCGTCTAGCGAAGTAGTCACTCCTCAAAACAGGATTTCTAAACCTGGCGAAGGCTTGGCAAACGCTCCAGCAAGGAAAAAACCGAAGCCCATTTTTACCTCCAGATATCAAGATCCTCCTCCCAACGAGCTAGGAGGAAAAAGAGAGATGGTGTAATATCATTTTAGGCTACGACTTTTATTTTCAGTTGGGGCAACTGAGTATGTATACTATGACGGAACAGATCGAGGGAGCTCCTCCAGACAACACCGTCATTTTGATATCTTACAATTGGAAAACGTGTCAAGAGATCGTCACTAACTGTTTGAAAGCTAAATCGGGGGGTGAAGAGAGTACCTCTGCGACGTGGTGCTCTGTACTACAGATGATGAGAACATGTATATCAGGTGTTTTTGTTGCCTGAAGAATGAAACCCAGCTGTCTTTCTTTACACTCTCGTCAAGTGGGTGAGGATAAGGAAAAGGCTACACTCTAAATTGTGATTAGTTCACTTTACTTAAAAGCTGTGAAAACCTGTTGACTTAGAAAAAGTAAGTAAATTAACTTGGTTTGTTGTACTGTATATTGTATATAATATTCTGAGTTGTAAGTTCATACGAAAGATGTTGTTACTCACACACTCACAAACACACACACACACACACACACACACACACACACACATCCATATGTAGGCTACATGTATACAGACACACACACATTCAACAAAATGTAGTCATTCAAACTAACTTGAGCTTCAAACTAACTTGCTTGCTTACTTAAAGATTATTAAGTAATTATTCCAGTTGTTAATACAACTTATATAGCACATTAACTTCCACAATGTTGCATTGACATAGACTGTAATGCTAAACTGTTTTCATTCAAATAATGACAAGATTTACCACAAACATTACAGAGTGTGCACCCTGCATGTATGAAACTCAGGCTTTTAATACACATTTTTAGTTTGTACAGAAGGTGATGTTGGAGTTAGCCTTAAGGGGTTGCATGAGAAATGTATGTTAGATTGTGTAAAATACCCTATATGTATATAGGGTTTATAGGCATATTAAGGCCTGCATCTGCATAATCTATCTTTAATAATCAATTTTTCTGATTTTTCATAAAGCCAGATTGTATTTGAGTATATACTGTAGACATATCAGCCTCACTACTTTAACTAAAGAAAACAACAGTTTTATATTCAACAGTTAATATTGAGATTGGATGTCAGTTGTCAATAAAAGACTGCGTCGTTACATTCCTTGTGTCACTGATTCCTTCTGTCATTGTCTTTTGCCTCACACATTCTTTATACATACATAGCACCGAACCCTCATTATAGCCCCAAAATGAACACGGAATTCTACTAAACATAGCATTCTACCTTGTTTTGAAGGGACTGGTTGTTTTTGAATGGTCTGGCACTTGCCTAAAGCTAGCCTCTAGTGTGAATTTGGTGAGGTTTCACGTGTACTCTTCAGTTTAGAGATTGAGGTGTCTGATGCTCTGTGTTTCCGTGTGATAGTGAGGCCTTGCTGTTCCGGACAGTATTATTTGGCGACCTTCAACATTTTATCCATTCCTACTTGTGATAATAAACTGTATAAAATAATAAACTCTCTCGTTCAATCCTTTAAGCAATAATAAGCCTATTAAGGCTCATTTCCATAACGTTACACTTTCTTCATGGAATGGTGGGCATTTCATTCATTCATCATTGCTAAGCATTCTTGCGTGAGTTCATTTCTGAACAGAATTCACAATCAAATTGACAGATTCACATTGCCAGATTCAGATGTTTTTTTTTTTTTAATGTTTATGTGCACTGAGTAATACTTACTTGACTTGACTGACTTACTTAGTATAACTTCATCTAGATAAGTTCCTTTACTTGTCTTTTCCAGGCAATCGGTTTCCAAATTGTTTAAAGTGTAGTTGTATAGTTAACACATCAGATTTTACAGTGTACATTACTGTGTGTACATGATTCAAGTGTAATCGGATCATTTGGTGTGTTTGTGATTTGACAAAAAAATTTCATTTTAAAACAAGTGTTTCATTTTGTAAAAGATCCGAGGGATTCTGTTATTTGGCTGTGGCGGCTGTGTGTTAATTGTGTTTTTCGGAAAAAAATTTAATTTGAAATTTCAAAATTCTGCTTAAGCAATGGAAGGAAAAAAACTGTAACAACAGTTCTGCTCACACCGTTCTCTAACCATTTGCTCCACGATCTTACGAAGCCCCCTTTAGTCAAATAAATCTCCTCAGGTTGTAATTTTAGGCTATTGTGGTCAAAAATATCCAGGCAACACTCAGGTGTGAGGAACCACTGCAGGTTTATTCACGATACCGGGAGCAGGTCACTAGCAACAGCATGTTCCAGTAACACTACTCAAAGTTCTCTAGGGCGAAGCCCCATCTTATATATGTTAATTACATTGGTAATACAAATCACATGAGTACAATGTCTTTTCCAAAAATCCTCATACATGCAGAAATACAACAATACATATACACTTCTTGGACATAGCATGTGATCCATGCGCCATATGCAAGTCATGTGGCTACTCCAAGTAAGTAGATAATTGGTCAATACAATACACATACATCCTTCAGCATTCTCTTGCCATAGTCTAGTTCCTGTCGGGATATTCCTAATATTACTGCCTCAGGCAGAATACCCTTAACTCGTGACAAAGGGGGTCGCATGACCTTTATTAGAAAATCATGACATGGAGAGAGCAAATGACAGACAAAGCAAAATTGATGCACAGTATTGAATGTATAGAAAGCATACAAAGAATATAAGAAAATGAAATGTTAATAATCCAAAATTTCTCCTTCATTTCCCCCCTTTGGGGCTTAAGGCCACAAAGAAATTTTAGTAATCAAAAAGAAACAAAAAAGAAAAATCCAATTTCCAATAACATCATCCAAAAACATTTCCGGGTCATCATATCAGGGTAAAACTCATTCCACATTTCAATATCATTCTATCAAATATTTTGTCCAGTTCTTTTTATCCAAACAGAATCCATTAATGTTAACATAATATTCAAGGACGAACCACCTAAAAATTGTTCTATCCCTGTCACACCTACTATGTTAAGGCAATCTTTATTAGTACACAGTCGAGATGCAGAGCATGCAGAATCATCAGAAGTCCTGTAGGGAAAAACACACATTTGAAAATACTTTTCTTGGCACACCCAGCAGGTCTCATTCGTCCCTGCTACAGTTGTTCTAGCTTGGAAAGCCAGTTGACAGGCTTTATTAGTACCACAGATCTCCTCCTCTGGAGAGGTGGGCATAATCAGTAAGAACACACAGAATAACAACACTAGACCCATTCTACTCCCAGTTACAAAACAACAAAAGCTCTATTCTATCTTCAACAGCAGAGCTGGCTTGGGTTTTTAGGCCCTCCCCAGGTCACTGTCCAGCGATGATTAAATATCTAGCTAAACTGGAAATAAAACAGTGCTAGTTTAATGTATACTGATATCTTGTTTCTACTTTTAATATCCACCACTGATTTGGATGATGGATGGTTGAATCCACTAATTTTAATGGACACTGGTGTACCACACTAATTGATTTCCCTACCCTAAAAGGAATGGCTTCACATGTGTACTTAGTAAAATGTGTAACAATCAGAGCATACTTCCCTTCATTTGCAGTCCAATATTTTCTAGTTGTAATGCAGGTTAAAACAGCAGGATCTTGCAACACTTCCCTTATCCCCGATGGAACATATATCCAAAGGCCTACTGGCGAAGTTTGCCAAAACCTCCGCTGGTCAACCTCAAGTCACAATCCGTTGAGATAATGTTCCGGTTCTTTCACCACTCTGCAGTGTGACAAATGAATCCAAGAGTCTCTTTCTGCAATTCTCACTGCAGTAAGTGTAGACAACAGAACTTGATACGGTCCGCGCCACCGTTCTTCATTCCAGCGTTTTCTTCAAAAGTCCTTAACAAGCACCCAAGAGCCTGGTTTCACTGGGTATGTATCCAGAAAACTTTGAGGCAAAGTCAACTGCACCTGTTAAGAAACAGAAGAGATAGAGCAGCAATCAGTTCTCGCATGTAACCAGACAAGGTACAAACTACATTAGGTTAGGATTAGGTAAACCTGGAATTGGCATGGGACGGGCAGTCAAAATCTCAAATGGGCTTAAACCTTTTGATCTTGATGCACGGCCTCTGAGATAGAGAAGAGCCAAAGGTAGACCAGTCACCCAATTCCATCCCAGTTATAGTAGTTATTTTAGTCAATTTATCTTTCAACATTCCATTAACATTCTGGCCATATTGAAAACATATCCACAATTACAAGGCAATATTCATAACTTTTGCATTTTGTCAATTGAATAAAATCCATCATAATATGTTCAAACGGGCCTGATGGTGGTGGGTGATGATCTCCTTGGGCTCTCACTGTGAGTGCGGTGTTATGTTTTAGACAGGTATGCACCTATCACAGTAAGCAGCTGCCGTAGTGGTGAATCCTGGTGCAAAATAAAGTTGTTCTATTGTTTTTACCATAGCTTTTACACTTGCATGATCTAAACCATGAGTATCTTTAGCAACTATATGAAAACATGATTTTGGTAAAACAGGCTTGCCTGTTGGAGTATGTAGCCACCAATCATCATTATTCTTTTTACAATTTTTCCATTTTCTTTTTTCTTTTGTATCTGCCAATTTTTGTGCTTCTTTTAAAGCTTGAACTGATGTCACTATATTTGGTATTTGCAAATTCAAATTAAAAAACAATTGTGTTTTGTTCGAAAGTCTTAAAAACTCTGTTGGTGTCCTCCTCCCAACTCCCCCCTTCGCGGCACTTTTAGCAGCCGAGTCAGCCCTCTCATTACCAAGGCTGACCTCATCAGCGCCTCTAGTATGCGCTGCACACTTAATTACTGCTACAGCAGAAGGAAGCTGAATTGCCTCTAGCAACAATACAATGAACTCTTTATGTTGTACAGGTTTACCAGTAGCCGTAAGACAGCCTCTTTCTTTCCATATTGCTCCATGGTCATGAACAATTCCCCAGCAATAACGACTATCAGTGTATATGCAAACAGATTTTCCAGCTGCCAACACACAAGCTCAAAAAGTCCAATTAACTCAGCAGATTGGGCAGAAAAAGTTGGAGGGAGCGAGTAAGATTCAACCACTTCAAATTGATTCACCACAGCGTAGCCACTCCCTACCTCTCCAGATTCCAAGCGTAATGAGGAACCATTGACATAAAAATTAAGTCAGGGTTAGTAAGGGGTTCCTCAGATATATCAGGACGAGGTTTAGTACAAATTGTTATGACATCACAGCAATCATGGTTTTCACCATCTTCGGCGGAAGGTAATAATGTCGATGGGTTGAGGGTGGTACTACGTACAAGTGTGACATGTGCTAAAGTCAATAACACATGTTGGTACGAGAGGAGGTCTTTGCTTGTAAAAGCAATGCATGCACGTCATGTGGAACATGAACAGTCAAAGGATGCATTAATACTAGATCCGCACAAGCCATTACTGCATTTGAAGCAGCTGCAACAGACTTCAAACAAGGCACCCAGCCTCTTGCTACCGGATCCAGTCTCTTTGACAAATAAGCTATTGGTCTATACTGTCCACCATGCAACTGACATAATACCCCAGACATGTAACCTCCTTTTTCACACACAAACAAATGAAAATCAAGATCATAATTAGGCAATCCCAAAGCTGGAGCTGAAGCTAAAGCTTGTTTCAAAAGCAGTCTCACAGTCGTAAGTCCAAGTTACAATGTCAGTCAAACTCTTACAAGCATTTGCGCATGCTCGGAGAGGTTGTGCCTTCTCCGAGAAGTCTAAAATCCAAGCGCGGCAATAACCAATCATTCCGAAGAAGCTTAACAATTGCTGCTTTGTCCTGGGTCTCGGACAGCCAGTAATTGTAGTGATGCGTGACGCATCCAGGGCCCTACAGCCAGGAGTAAGTATATGACCCAAGTACTTAACTTGCTCTTGGCAGAGTTGCAACTTTTCTTTAGAGACTTTAAGTCCCACCCTGGCCAGGTATTTCAGCAATGCCACTGTGTCAATCAGGCATGATTCTTTTGATGGACTTTCTAATAAAACATCATCAACATAAGAAATAACAGTACTTCCTGCCAGTGGAGTAAATTGTGTCAGACAGGCCACTAATGCCTCATTAAACACTGAAGGTGATTCTGTGTATCCCATAGGCAAACAACTCCAAGTATACCTTTGACCTTTAAAGGTGAAGGCAAACCAAAATTGAGAGGCAGGATGTACTCTTATCGTAAAAACGCATTTGTAATATCAATTACAGAATAAAACTTCGCAGTGGATGGCAGACTAGAGAGAATTGTGCAAGGATTTGGCACAATAGGATGCCTCGGGTGAATAGCGTCGTTAACAAGTCTTAAATCTTGCACAAATCTCCAAGTGCCATCAGACTTCTTAACGGGCAAAATTGGTGTGTTAACTGGGGAGGAACTGCAACGCACAATAGCTCCCCTGTCCAATAATGATTTGAATACGGGCTCTATCCCCTGCTCAGCCTCTTTCGACAACGGATATTGGGCTTTCGACGGGTAATGCAATGTTTTTGCGCATATTTTTAATGGTTGAGCAGTAGATAGTCCCAAAGTCATAACTATCAGCTGCCCAGAGATTATCTGGAACAGCGGCTAACAGATCTGCTTTCTCTTTTAAAGAGAGAACCCTCCATTCATTGGGTTGGGTTAATGAGGGTATTAAACATGCAGAGAGCTCTTTCTGCACAGGAGTAACGTTCAAAAACACCATTGTTGGAAAAAATATGCATATTGTGATGGCGAATAAAACAAATTTGGGGTATCTTGGACCACTGTCCAATCTTTAGCAATCACACACGCTTTCACAGACGGCCCTAAATCAATCCAATTTTTTTTGGGGCTTTTACCAATGCAACATGTGGATAAGAATTTGGGTTTGCAAACAAATATTTCAGACCTGGAGACAGGTCTACTACTACTGCAGAGTAGATTTTAGAGGTCAATACGCCGGCTACATCAATAGTCTCAATACTATTTCCTATCTGGTACCACTCTTTCACATACAGCTGATCTGGAGAGCCTTGAAAACATGCGATTGCTCAGGGGTTTCTGTCTTTTCTAGAACCGAGATTGGAGATTTTAATGCTAAACTAATGTCTTTACACTCATATCCTATCCATGTGGGGTTAACTTTCTGACAATACAAATAAATGGGCCCTTCTAGACCTACTCCTTCAGGAGAAAGAAAAAGTGTAAGATTTAATTTACACATTAGATCTCGGCCTAGTAAATTTTCAGGGCAAACACTGCTCAAGAGAAAAGAATGTTCTACTGTCTGATGTTTATATTGAACCACTAAAGGGGTAGAAACTGGTTCTGCCACTGATTGGCCTGAAGCTCCTGTTACATATATAACTCTATTGCTTTTTAATGTTAAAAACTTACAACTATCTTTCCTTCCAAGTGTACTAACATCCGCTCCTGTATCAACTAAAAAAGATACATCATTACCATTCAGAGAAAGAGTTAGCTTAGGTTGTGCGGCAGCATTCAAAGTCAGTTGGGGATAAAGTTCATAGGGTGATACAGAAGTGTTGATGAGGGGTCCCGGAGTCCCCTGTTCAGAGTCCTCCCTGTCCTATTCAGAATTTCCATTCTGTGTCCAGACCGGACCCTGAGGGCGTCGTTGTGATGATTTATCCCCGTCTTGTCTCCAATCACCCTGCTTCGGACAATATCTTGCTATGTGTTCTACATCTCCACAATTCCAGCAACCGTTTCTTTCAGTCCACCTAAATCCTGCTCTCCTCTTCCTCCACAAAGTTTGTTAACTGCTGAAGCCACTCTTCCCAAGAATTCTCTAGCAGTCTGTTGTAAGCTGAGAAATAGCCATTTTAGTCCAATCTTGAGTAGGTGAATACTTGCACGGGCTTAGGGGCAGGAACAGCCACAGCTGGTTGTGGTGCAGGGGGTGCTGAAGGGAATGGTGGTGGAGATTTACAGACTATAGGGGCTTGAGGTCAGGTTCACTCGTCTGCACATAGACTTCAGTTGAAATGTCCATAGCTCCGCACAAACCTTCTCTCTTTCTCTCTCTGGCCCTGCTCTTTCTGTTCCATAACTTTTCTCTTCTCCTCTCTTTCCCTCGCTTCTCTTTCCCACTTATCAAACAAATCATACTTAAAAGGCCTAGCCTTCCTTTCCATCTTAGCCCTACATTCAGTTAACCTTTCAAAACTCAACGTACCATCTAAAGGAAATTTTCCTTCAGTCCATCTACTCCACTTATTCAATAAACATTAATCTACACATTCAGGTCCATATTTCTTATACATATATTTTAAACATCCAGGATTATGTATACCTTTCGGCAATTTAACAGTTTTACTATTACTAGACCCCATAGCAGTGTCCCTTTAATATATTTTTATTAGCCAAATTACCTCACGCCTAAAACAGAGCAAACTATCAGAGTACAATAGCAATGTTCTCAACCAATCCAATCCCCGTATCAAGCGCTTTAAGCCAATCCTACCGATTGCTTCTCTTAGCAGATCCTTTATCGATTGCTCTTCGGCTGTGCTCACAAGCCAACCTTTCTACCTTCCTACAAGTAGAGCAGATTGCTTCGGTGGCACCCCGGCACACAAGCCAACTTTTAACTACAAAGCGGTAGAAAAAAATCGCTTCCCACTCACCACCTAGGTGCCTGTGACCACAATACGGTAATACCGTATCCGAGACACAGGATGACTCCCTTCCGGCAAGGATGGGTCCCGCGGGCGATGTTGCCTTTTTTCCACGGTATTGTCCCAAAATCAAAAATAGATCTCCCGTAAGCGCTTTTCGGGTCCTACGCCTTCCAGGTTTCACCGCCACGTCTCGGAGTTAGGTATCCCAACCGCTGCCACCAAAATGTGGTCAAAAATATCCAGGCAACACTCAGGTGTGAGGAACCACTGCAGGTTTATTCACGATACCGGGAGCAGGTCACTAGCAACAGCATGTTCCAGTAACACTACTCAAAGTTCTCTAGGGCGAAGCCCCATCTTATATATGTTAATTACATTGGTAATACAAATCACATGAGTACAATGTCTTTTCCAAAAATCCTCATACATGCAGAAATACAACAATACATATACACTTCTTGGACATAGCATGTGATCCATGCGCCATATGCAAGTCATGTGGCTACTCCAAGTAAGTAGATAATTGGTCAATACAATACACATACATCCTTCAGCATTCTCTTGCCATAGTCTAGTTCCTGTCGGGATATTCCTAATATTACTGCCTCAGGCAGAATACCCTTAACTCGTGACAAAGGGGGTCGCATGACCTTTATTAGAAAATCATGACATGGAGAGAGCAAATGACAGACAAAGCAAAATTGATGCACAGTATTGAATGTATAGAAAGCATACAAAGAATATAAGAAAATGAAATGTTAATAATCCAAAATTTCTCCTTCACTATTCTCTTTCGACAACTCAACTGTTTCAACAACTTTGTTTTCTGGAGATTTTACATCTCTGAATGACAATATATCTTGTTTTATACTTTGAGAATCCCCACATTTTTTTGTTTAGATCAGAAAACCGCATCGGAAATCAGTTTCCGTCCTTTAATAAAGCATTGTTCAATTTCCAATAACCTCATAGTGATGGAAAATCTGAGGGGTCTGTTTATCCGGACAAATAGCAGACTGGGGAAACGTAAGACATGATCAATCCACGATTTGAGCGTTACGTTTTTTATTTGACATAGTGATGTCCAAACCTCCTGCACATATCTGTACATGCAGTACTGTGCATATCCGTCTATATGGTTTTCTTATAATCATTTCTTATAATATATTCTGTAAATACGCTGCATACATCTATAGTATTCTTACTACTATTATAAAGTTACTGCTACTTCATTGCACATATCTGTAGCCTACATGTTGTTCATACATTGTTCATATGCTATATAGGTTATGCTATAACCTTCTGGGTTTACCTTCTGTAAACCAGTTATTCTTTTCAATTTCTTGTCCTGTCCGTCTATAATTTATATATCACATTGCACTTTCCTGCTTTTTTTGCACTTCTGGTTAGACGCAAACTGCATTTCGCTAACTTTGTACTTGTACTCTGCATAATGCCAATAAAGTTGAATCTAATCTAAGACCCAGCAATTCAAGTTGAATCTAATCTAAGACCTACTGTATACGTAAGTCAAGCACCACACTGGCAAATTTGCAGTGCATGTATTTGAGTCCTACTGCACTCTTTGTGTTGCACCCTGTGCATGTAAAATGTGCTATATAAATACTTACTTACTTACTTAACAGAGCGCACAAACTTTCTTTTCAAAATGGCGGACATAGCATTTTTCTCAATTTTATAGCGACGCAAGGGGTGATTGATGACATTTTTGGGGGTGTGTCTTACATAGGCATGTTAGTTTTTCACAGTGTTTCATTGGTTGATAACAGTTCAGGGGGGAGTGTTGTAACATAAAGACATAAAAAGCATCGGGTAGGTGTGTACCGAGTAACTAACTTTCAAGACAGTCAAACCAGTAACTTGTCAAGAGTTTCTGGACCTGTATTTACAAGGATGGCAGAATCGCATACACCAAGAGTATCCGTTTCCAAGTAAAGAGTTACGCTCACATCGGTTAGCAACAGGCTAATGGATCCTGAAATAACTTTTGCATCAAAAAGAGGAAAGCCGGAAACATTCGTAAACTTTTTTTATAAACCGAGCAATGCTCTGGAATACCAGTGATGGTCGCATAGGAGGCTATATTTTTGACAAAGAAGAATGCAGTGTGAAGCTATATGTTTTGGCTTCACCGTATTTGGTGTTTTCAGACGGGATGCTACACATCTCATTTTTCGCTGCCGATTGGACAATGTTTAGGGACATTTGGAGTGATCTTGAACTACCTGTTTCGGATAGCACCTTCACAGCATCATGGAATAGTTCGGTCTATACCAAATGTTACCATATTTATGCTAATTGTCTTGAAATAGAACCACAGGGGTTCATTCACCTGTGTAGTGATGACTACAGAATAGCAACATATGCTGAAGCAATATTTGCTGCAGAAAATGATGTAGAGAAATTCGTACAAGGTCCTAAAGTGAGGTATCTATGGAAAGACATGCTTGTTTTAAGTAATGTTTTCAAAAAGGTTGATAGATTGTTCAGATGTAGTGTTGGCTTGGATAGATACCAAAGGATCAAGAGGCGTCTTTTCCCGATGCGTTGCCTTGATCTAGCCAACGATTGTGAATCGTCAGCTTTGGAATCAACGCACCTCGTTTACGAAGCTTAAACGGTGAGCATGCAAAGGGCCACTTCAGTCTCAGTGATAACTTGAAACTTGAAATGGCTGAAGAGTATGTTTGACTTAACGAAATGACAGACATTCAAGAAGAAGAAAATGCTGAAACACCAATGATTGTCTCGTCAACAAATACCTGTGAATCCTCTGAAGCTACCGGATTTGGTTGTCACTACCTTACAACATCCTAAAGGCGTGTGTGTGCAGCATTCTACAGCATATCATCGCTGAGAAGTTATGTGAGAATTGTTTCGGCGGTGAAGTCCGGATGCCTACTACTAGCAGAAGCACATAGGGGATCTAAAAAACAGAGACTTTTTAAGCCAGAATTGTTACAAGTCATCACGAGTGTTTTCCAGGCGTAAGGAATTCATGCAAACCCTCAAAATTCCTGGGGTGCTGTAGAGGCCCTTGTGTATGAAACATTACAATCAAGGAAAACATTGCTGAAGCTCTGGATTAAAGCTCTGGACTGTTGGTGTGAAAAATACTTTTTTCAAAAGATCATTGTGTTATAAACAGGCAATCAAAAGATTCGGACTTTTCAAGATTCTGTTATACCATAGAATTTGCAGTGCTTAATGCCCTTAAAAACAAATGATGCTTGCTAGGTCATTGTCTGAAGACTGCTCTAACCTATTGTATGTAGAGTAGGGGTCTCCATTACAAAACCATATCACGTAACAGTATGTGAAATTTGAAAAACATGTCATAGACAACATATAATAGCTGTTTGTACATATACTGTAGATGTTTGTACCATTCATTTGTATGAAAATGTGTTTTTTCTATTTATAGATAGCTTTTAAACTAGTTTGATACTTTACCATTGTAAATGTGTTTGTGTGGGTTACAATAAATGTTATCAAAATCATTATTTGGTGAAAAGGTTATCATGACGGACCCTCTAAATGCGGTTTACTATACACCATCCAGTGAGGGGTCTTTCGGCGATAAAACAAGATTAAAAGAAGCTGTATTTAAAGATACAGGTGTACGTTTGTCTGACAAAGATGTCACCGACTGGTTATCTGTCGAGAATTCTTATACACTTCACAAAAATATACATGTTAATTACAAGATAATTGTTTTGAAACAGTTTCAAGCAGACTTGGTTGATATGCCTATATACTCAAAGTAGAATGATAACTTTAAATATACGTTCACACACATAGACATTTTTAGCAAATATGCCTGGGTATGTATGAAAATAATAATTGTATAAATAGTTGAATCCATTTTAAAGGAGGAGGGCCTCAGAAATTGCATGCAAACGGACCGTGGGACAGAATTCTTCAACAAACATATTTTTTGTATTAAAAGAGACTATTACTTTAATAACTCAACAGCACTGAAGAAACATATTGTAAGCTTATTCATTTAAAACAAATAAAAACTCCCTCTGCCAGTGGTGACTTTAGAACTGACTGTGGACACTAATCTGATGGCGGTGACAGTGGCCTCATTACAACATACAATTCCAAAACTTATACCACTCAAGTCAATAGCTTCTTGCTTAACAACTTTGTTATTTTTTGGACCAATGGTTAAATAATCCTGAGCACTGAGATAAACATTTTTCAAGGAATATAAGGTACAATTAAGCAATATCATTATTAAAAGTACCCATCATCAAATATTAAATCATCATAGTAAAAAATAAAGTCATTACCAGTAGGAATTATGCATCACTGATATCATCTTAAACCGTCATCTAGTGCCCCTACTCATGCTAATTCATAATAATACATTGTATTGTTCTGAAAACTGGATTGTAAACTGTATTTATGACATGAAGAACAGATAACAAATAACAATTGTGAGCACTGTGGCAAACATTCAATAAGAAACATATTGGTTCAATTAGCAATAGGCTATCATTAAATGGTGTTCAAATGCTTTCAATAATGACTATTGTGATAGATGTTAAGGAAAGGATGTTTTGTGTGTTTTATCTATCTTTTCCCATGTAAATGTTACGTTTTTGTGGAAGCCAGCTTTCACAAACATTAGCTATCATTTTCCTAACTGGCTATGAGCATAGATATGAGCATAGACTAACATGGTAAGCCAAACATATGCGCTAATTCAAAAGGATGGTAACGTTATAACATTAGTGTTGGTGAAAGAAGCCTGGTATGTGGATGCATGCAGTAAGCATGATCAGGGCAGTACGTTAACTTTTTTGCAAGTAACACCGGTGCTACAGAGGTTAAAAGTTTTGTAGCACTAGCCATAAATTCTCTTTCATCGGAATAAAATCAATTCAAAATCATCAATTGTGGTTGGGATCTAGGGCTACTGCAACTGGATTGATAAAAGGTCATGTAGTTGTAAACATCTCACCCTGCTACATTGTGTTTGAGAAGAGCAAAATCTATCAGTATGGTATGATATACCATGCTATTTTGTTGTTGAATTTATAAAAAACAAAAAAATAATCCCTGTCAGTTCCATGCAGTTCAACTTTTCAACGGGTATCAGAAAGAGAGGTCATGCTACTCCGTCTTCAGTGTCCCGCTGGCGAGATGGTTATCCCCCCTCCCCCACCTCCCCCAACATTCTAAACCAATTGTATGCACCGTATTTCTATGTAGCATGGTAATGGTATACACCATTTGAAAGCTTGGACTCTTGGGAATCCAAACATGACAACTTTTTTCATGTACAATCTGTATAGTGCTTTACATTGTCAGATTAATCTTACTATATCTCACTTAAATTTCATCAAAAATGCCCTCCTCCCCCTCTATCACCTTTGGTGCTTCCCTATCTTCTAGCTGCAGTGTATATCCTTAGCAATAAGTAGATTCAGCATATTGGGTCTTGACATATTCACAGGAATCCATAGAAATGGAATCTTCATGCTGTTTTATCCAATATTCGATGTGCAGATGTATAGTCCATCTTATACACACCCATTGAAGCAACAAAGAAAATGGAAAAAAATGAGACTTTTGTGTAATTATTCCATATTTTGTGTAGTCATTCTATATCAGAAAGCCTGACATACAATTCAAATAGTCTACAAGAAACTTCAGAGTGTTATCTTTCATTTGAGACCAAGATTATGCTTTTACACAAAAGGGATTCATATGCATGTAAGCATTTGATTGTCAGTATGCATTTTGGATAACCAATAGTCCTATGGGGAGTTTCCATAGGGCATTTTACGAAACGCATGAGCATATCTTGGCAAATAATGGTACCCACATTTTCATTCTATATTGATCTACTGTTGCACACAGCTCCACAATACCTGGTGCTAGGGCTCAGTTGTGTTTCTAAGTCGTATCAAGTGACCTAGAGGGTTGAAATGTGGTCAGTTCAGAGATGCTTGTAATCCGACAGAAAAAAAAAACTATATTCTAGCCTTTGTAACTCTGTGTCAGTACAGTTATTCTGATTGTTTCCAAAGAAACTACAGTGTCTCTGTCTAACTACAGTGTCCAAAGAGGTCAAGCATTGGATAAGCCCAACTAGGTGGCCTCTGAAGCAGGCGCTGTGCAATTTCAGGCAAAAATTTGAAATTGGTATTGAGAATGAAGCGGTTCATTTTTCTTATACGCATTGTAAGTCAGTTCATATATTTTTGAGTAAGTAGAAGATGTGCTGAAGATTTTGTTCCACTAAGATTAAATTCACGTTTAGTTCATATTTCTAAGTTTTTAGATTAGTATGTTCAACTTTATTGTCATTGCACGGGTGAAATATTATTTTTCATCTAACCAGTGATGCAAATGAGAACTGACATGTCAAACATTTGCCAATATTTTTGAGATGGTAAAAAGCTGTATAAAAAAATATAAAAAAACAGTATACTTTGCTTTCAACCCTTTTGTGTCAAGGAGTGTAGCAACCCAAAGTCTTTCCTCCATTTTACCAAATATTATTACTTCCGTCTTGTCTTTGTTCAGCTGAAGAAAAATTTGAGACATCCATTTGTTCATTTGCTCAATACACTGACAAAGAGATTCTAGGGAACCATAGTCATTTGGCGACAGAGCTGTACCGTTTTTTTCAAGTGTTTTGTAGTCTATCAAGCTGAACTCTGTTCTCTATCAAGTTAAGTTTCCCTCTATTTGTAGCGGGAAATTCCTGATGTTGAAGTAGTAATTGAGCAGATATGTTGACTCTGATTTTGTCAATTTTACCTTTGAAAAAGATGACTAGTTGAGAGAAGTTCAGGCATTTATTTTGAGGGGGGATTTGTTAACTTCTTGACAGTTGAAAATAGAAAATAGTGTTATTTTAACTTCTACTGATGATGTTAGAAAAGAAAGTCTATCTTCCTTTGCATACGTCAGAGTTATACTGTATGTGCGGAGCATCTCTTTATGGATCTCAATGCGGATCTGAAGTTTGTATTTACGCCATTTTCTTTCGGTCTTCCTACACTCTCTTTTTAGGAGTTTAACCGCTGGATTTTGCTTCCATGGTGCTTTGTTTGTCCTTAACTTTCCTGAATTGTAATGGAGCAATGTCATCCATAATGGTTGCCATTTTTGTGTTAAAGTCATCCAATTAGTCTTCTACCGTCTGAAAGTAGACTTGACGTCTGTGAAAGTGCTTGCTCAAAGAGAGCACTTGTGTGTTCATTTATGATTCTCCTTTTTTTTTGTTATCATAGAAATGTTCTGAGTGTATGGGAACATAGATATTATAAAAGAACACACAGAAATGATCGGGTAAGGCCAGGTCTTTAACAGTTGTAGAGACATTGAGACCCTTTGTGATAACAAAGTCGAGGGTATGGCTAAGAGAGTGTGTTGGCCCCCTGTACATTAATTCCTTGGCATAATTGTTTTCAGGATTATCCACATGTAAGTTTAGATCCTCTGATATAATCTGATAAGACTGACTGATAAGACAGTCAAACTCTATGCAAATGACTGACAGCATATCACCTAGCTCTTTAAGAAAGACTTTAGCTGAATGTTTTGAAGACATGTAAATTGTCAATAATAAAATCTGAGGAGAAGACTTGCAGTGTGCACACACAAGTATTCAAATGATGTAAAGTCACCGATGATGACTACCCAGTTGGAAGGATTGGAGTGTGTTTTCTGATTTATTTATTTATTGGTGATGGTATGAACATATTGTATGTTTTTACAGGCTTGCTCATGTTTCCCAAGGCTTGTGCATTGTTTTCTGAGATACTACTCTAAAATGTTGCTAAATGACTCATTACATCATACTTAAAGAAACACATTGTTCACTCAATTCTATGGTCTATGGCTATGAATCCAAACATGAAAATTCTTAGATAATAGCTTCTGCAAAGTTACTGCAATGACTTTAGTAATTTTGTAAAACCTTAAGTGACAAGCACACATAGAGCTGGGGAGTCTTGTAACATTCTCTATGCATTTGTAACGGTGACGGTAAGCAGAGAGTGTATTTTCATCACTCTTTGACATAACTTGAAAGCATGCAAGGTTTTTTGTGTGAAATGTCACTAAGTCAAATATTGCTGTAATATAGATAAAATAAAAGTGTTATTAGTGTTGACCACCTATCATGCAAGTTCATTTTTTTTTTCTTCTGCATATACACAATGTGGCTACTCATGCAAAATATTGTAAATCAAAGTGTTTTATTATTATTAGTGTTGACCACCTATCATGCAATTCATATTTTTTTTCCTTCTGCATATACACAATGTGGCTACTCAGGCAAAATATTGTAAATCAAAGTGTTTTATTATTAACACTTACATAAAGAGCATGTTTTGCATAAGTATATTGATATGAATGCAAGATACTTTGATGTTTTGATATGAATGTGTTTTTAATATGAAGATGATTTAATGTTATCATTTATTGTACCTGCATTCATGCGTAGTATTGTGTATAATGTCACTGAAAGTGATTTTTCTCCCATATATGATATAAATTTACTTATAGGAAAATATTAAATGAGGAGGTTGCATCAGTACATTGCTGAACAGCCAATACCTTGGTCTATAATGATGTACCTTCAGATGTTACTTTTTTTTTTTTTTTAAATTAAAACCTGTTTTATACAAATTCCCAAGAATCAGTGAACTGTATTAGGGACCCTCACAGTCTGACCTCTGCATGATGGACCACAGAGATGAGTGTGGGGGGCACTCTAGGATGGCAAAAGTTATTTCAGGATCCATTAGCCTGTTGCTAACCGACGTGAGCGTAACTCTTTTCTTGGAAACGGATACTCTTGGTGTATGCGATTCGGCCATCCTTGTAAATACAGGTCCAGAAACTCTTGACAAGTTACTGGTTTGACTGTCTTGAAAGTTAGTTACTCGGTACACACCTACCCGATGCTTTTTATGTATTTATGTTACAACACTCCCCCCTGAACTGTTATCAACCAATGAAACACTGTGAAAAACTAACATGCCTATGTAAGACACACCCCCAAAAATGTCATCAATCACCCCTTGCGTCGCTATAAAATTGAGAAAAATGCTATGTCCGCCATTTTGAAAAGAAAGTTTGTGCGCTCTGTTAAGTAAGTAAGTAAGTATTTATATAGCACATTTTACATGCACAGGGTGCAACACAAAGAGTGCAGTAGGACTCAAATACATGCACTGCAAATTTGCCAGTGTGGTGCTTGACTTACGTATACAGTAGGTCTTAGATTAGATTCAACTTGAATTGCTGGGTCTTAGATTAGATTCAACTTTATTGGCATTATGCAGAGTACAAGTACAAAGTTAGCGAAATGCAATTTGCGTCTAACCAGAAGTGCAAAAAAAGCAGGAAAGTGCAATGTGATATATAAATTATAGACGGACAGGACAAGAAATTGAAAAGAATAACTGGTTTACAGAAGGTAAACCCAGAAGGTTATAGCATAACCTATATAGCATATGAACAATGTATGAACAACATGTAGGCTACAGATATGTGCAATGAAGTAGCAGTAACTTTATAATAGTAGTAAGAATACTATAGATGTATGCAGCGTATTTACAGAATATATTATAAGAAATGATTATAAGAAAACCATATAGACGGATATGCACAGTACTGCATGTACAGATATGTGCAGGAGGTTTGGACATCACTATGTCAAATAAAAAACGTAACGCTCAAATCGTGGATTGATCATGTCTTACGTTTCCCCAGTCTGCTATTTGTCCGGATAAACAGACCCCTCAGATTTTCCATCACTATGAGGTTATTGGAAATTGAACAATGCTTTATTAAAGGACGGAAACTGATTTCCGATGCGGTTTTCTGATCTAAACAAAAAAATGTGGGGATTCTCAAAGTATAAAACAAGATATATTGTCATTGAGAGATGTAAAATCTCCAGAAAACAAAGTTGTTGAAACAGTTGAGTTGTCGAAAGAGAATAGCCTAAAACTACAACCTGAGGAGATTTATTTTACTAAAGGGGGCTTCGTAAGATCGTGGAGCAAATGGTTAGAGAACGGTGTGAGCAGAACTGTTGTTACAGTTTTTTTCCTTCCATTGCTTAAGCAGAATTTTGAAATTTCAAATTAATTTTTTTTCCGAAAAACACAATTAACACACAGCCACAGCCAAATAACAGAATCCCTCGGATCTTTTACAAAATGAAACACTTGTTTTAAAATGAAACTCTATTTTTTTGTCAAATCACAAACACACCAAATGATCCGATTACACTTGAATCATGTACACACAGTAATGTACACTGTAAAATCTGATGTGTTAACTATACAACTACACTTTAAACAATTTGGAAACCGATTGCCTGGAAAAGACAAGTAAAGGAACTTATCTAGATGAAGTTATACTAAGTAAGTAAGTCAAGTCAAGTAAGTATTACTCAGTGCACATAAACATTAAAAAAAAAACCCATCTGAATCTGGCAATGTGAATCTGTCAATTTGATTGTGAATTCTGTTCAGAAATGAACTCACGCAAGAATGCTTAGAAAAGATGAATGAATGAAATGCCCACCATTCCATGAAGAAAGTGTAACGTTATGGAAATGAGCCTTAATAGGCTTATTATTGCTTAAAGGATTGAACGAGAGAGTTTATTATTTTATACAGTTTATTATCACAAGTAGGAATGGATAAAATGTTGAAGGTCGCCAAATAATACTGTCCGGAACAGCAAGGCCTCACTATCACACGGAAACACAGAGCATCAGACAACTCAATCTCTAAACTGAAGAGTACACGTGAAACCTCACCAAATTCACACTAGAGGCTAGCTTTAGGCAAGTGCCAGACCATTAAAAAACAACCAGTCCCTTCAAAACAAGGTAGAATGCTATGTTTAGTAGAATTCCGTGTTCATTTTGGGGCTATAATGAGGGTTCGGTGCTATGTATGTATAAAGAATGTGTGAGGCAAAAGACAATGACACAAGGAATCAGTGACACAAGGAATGTAACGACGCAGTCTTTTATTGACAACTGACATCCAATCTCAATATTAACTGTTGAATATAAAACTGTTGTTTTCTTTAGTTAAAGTAGTGAGGCTGATATGTCTACAGTATATACTCAAATACAATCTGGCTTTATGAAAAATCAGAAAAATTGATTATTAAAGATAGATTATGCAGATGCAGGCCTTAATATGCCTATAAACCCTATATACATATAGGGTATTTTACACAATCTAACATACATTTCTCATGCAACCCCTTAAGGCTAACTCCAACATCACCTTCTGCACAAACTAAAAATGTGTATTAAAAGCCTGAGTTTCATACATGCAGGGTGCACACTCTGTAATGTTTGTGGTAAATCTTGTCATTATTTGAATGAAAACAGTTTAGCATTACAGTCTATGTCAATGCAACATTGTGGAAGTTAATGTGCTATATAAGTTGTATTAACAACTGGAATAATTACTTAATAATCTTTAAGTAAGCAAGCAAGTTAGTTTGAAGCTCAAGTTAGTTTGAATGACTACATTTTGTTGAATGTGTGTGTGTCTGTATACATGTAGCCTACATATGGATGTGTGTGTGTGTGTGTGTGTTTGTGAGTGAGTGAGTAACAACAACGTTCGTATGAACTTACAACTCAGAATATTATATACAATATACAGTACAACAAACCAAGTTAATTTACTTACTTTTTCTAAGTCAACAGGTTTTCACAGCTTTTAAGTAAAGTGAACTAATCACAATTTAGAGTGTAGCCTTTTCCTTATCCTCACCCACTTGACGAGAGTGTAAAGAAAGACAGCTGGGTTTCATTCTTCAGGCAACAAAAACACCTGATATACATGTTCTCATCATCTGTAGTACAGAGCACCACGTCGCAGAGGTACTCTCTTCACCCCCCGATTTAGCTTTCAAACAGTTAGTGACGATCTCTTGACACATTTTCCAATTGTAAGATATCAAAATGACGGTGTTGTCTGGAGGAGCTCCCTCGATCTGTTCCGTCATAGTATACATACTCAGTTGCCCCAACTGAAAATAAAAGTCGTAGCCTAAAATGATATTACACCATCTCTCTTTTCCTCCTAGCTCGTTGGGAGGAGGATCTTGATATCTGGACGTAAAAATGGGCTTCGGTTTTTTCCTTGCTGGAGCGTTTGCCAAGCCTTCGCCAGGTTTAGAAATCCTGTTTTGAGGAGTGACTACTTCGCTAGACGGCCCCGCAACAACATCCATATCAAATATAGCTGCAAGCAGCAATGTGGGGGCCAAGCAAATAAGCAGAAGTTGGGATTGGACTGGACTAGACTAAGATAGACTAGACAAGGCTGGACTGGACTGGACTGGATTGCATTGGATTGAATTGAACTGGATTAGATTGGATTGGATTGGATTGGACTGGACTGGATAGGACTGGACTGGATTGGATTGGATTGGATTGGACTGGACTGTATTGGGATTGGGATTGCAGAGATATGAGCCTACTTCATGTGATTGTTGATTGGATTGGATTTAATTGGACTGGATTGGATTTGATTGGATTGGATTTGATTGGACTGGATTGGGATTGCTGAGATATGAGACTACTTCATGTGATTGTTGATTGGATTGGATTGGATTGAATTGGACTGGACTGGACTGGACTGGACTGGACTGGATTGGATTGTACTGGACTGGACTGGACTGGACTGGACTGGATTGGATTGGATTGGACTGGATTGGATTTGATTGGACTGGATTGGGATTGATGAGATATGAGCCTACTTCATGTGATTGTTGATTGGATTGGATTGAATTGGACTGGATTGGATTGGGATTGGACTGGACTGAATTGGACAGGACTGGATTGGATTGGAATGGACTGGATTGGAATGGGATTGCTGAGATATGAGCCTACTTCAAGTGATTGTTGATTGGATTGGATTGAATTGGACTGGATTGGATTGGATTGGGATTGGACTGGACTGAATTGGACAGGATTGGAATGGACTGGATTGGATTGGGATTGGACTGGACTAGACGAAGCTAGACTAGACTAGACTAGACTGGACTGGACTGGACTGGATTGCATTGGATTGAATTGGACAGGATTAGATTGGATTGGATTGGACTGGACTGGACTGGATTGGACTGGACTCGATCTGATTAGATTGGACTGGACTGGACTTGATTGGATTGGTTTGGATTGGACTGGACTAGACGAAGCTAGACTAGACTGGACTGGACTGGATTGCATTGGATTGAATTGGACAGGATTAGATTGGATTAGATTGGATTGGATTAGATTGGACTGGACTCGATCTGATTGGATTGGAATGGACTGGACTGGACTGGACTGGACTTGATTGGATTGGATTGGTTTGGTTTGGTTTGGATTGGACTGGACTGGACTGGATTGGACTGGACTGGAACTGACTGGATTGGACTGGATTAGATTGGATTTAATTGGACTGGATTGGGATTGCTGATATATGAGACTACTTCATGTGAATGTTGATTGGATTGGATTGGATTGGATTGAATTGGACTGGATTGGATTGTACTGGACTGGATTGGATTGGATTGGATTGGATTGGATTGAATTGGACTGGATTGGATTGGATTGGATTGGGATTGGACTGGACTGGACTGAATTGGAGAGGACTGGATTGGATTGGAATGGACTGGATTGGATTGGACTGGACTGAATTGGACAGGACTGGATTGGATTGGATTGAATTGGATTGGATTGGGTCTTGAGTCCATGTACAAAGTTTGGTTTCAATCCATGAAAGCGTTAGTAAGATACGAGCCTAATTAATTTCATAGTTTTCCCTTGTGGTCAAAAGACATCAAATGTATTGTAGCTATTCAGGATGTGTTCATGAGTCCACGTACCAAGTTTGGTGTTGATACGAGAAAGTCTTGCTAATTATAGCTCCCCTAGTGGTCAAAAGTCACCAAATGTGTTGTGTGTCCTCAGGTTGTGACCACGAGCCCACGTACCAAGATTGAGGTTGATATGAGAACGTATTGCTAATTATAGCGCCCCTAGTGGTCAAAGTACACCAAATGTATTGTGTGTCCTCAGGATGGGGTCCCAAGTCCATGTACCAAGTTTGGTTTTGGTACGTGAAAGTGTTGCTGAGATAGGAGCTAACTTCCTGTAACTCTAGCGCCCCCCTAGTGGTCGAAGGTCACCAAATTGATTGTGTGTCCTCAGGATGGGGTCCCAAGTCCATATACCAAGTTTGGTTTTGATATGTGAAAATGTTGCTGAGATATGAGCCTACTTCCTGTGATTATAGCGCCCCCATAGTGGTCAAAAGTCGCCAAATGTATTGAGCCTTCTCCTAATTGGGTCCTGAGCCCATGTACCGAGTTTGGTTTTGATACGTGAAAGCTTGGCGGAGATAACATTTCACTTCCTGTTTGGAGGCTTCGCCGTCAATTTCAATTGGTAGTCACGGCTGACTTATTTTGAATAAAGGTCCAAAAAGCAATGCGTTTGTGAAGCATAGTCTGAAGATCATCTGTGCCAAGTTTCGTGAAAATTGGATGAAATTTGTGACCTGTGAAAACTTTTAAGTGTTTTTGATGAAATCCAATATGGCGGTTCAATCAATTATGTTAATGTCAAACGTTGATATGTGACAGCCTAAGGACCTGCCAAAGTATTAACAGAGATAACTAATATGTTTTAATTTCAAACACATCACCCCATATAGGCCAAAACGTAGTTTTGTTAATTATAGCGCCACCTGTAGGTCAATAGTCATGAAATTTATTGAGCCTCCTCCTAATTCGGTCCTGAGCCCATGTAGTGAGTTTGGTTTTGATATGTGAAAGCCTTGCTGAGATCTGAGTTCACTTCCTGTTTGGCGGCTTCGCCTCCAATTTTGATTGGTCGTGACTGGTGACCAGTTTTGAGTATGGGTGTCAAAGGCAATGCAATTATGAGACATGGTCTGAAGATCATCTGTGTCAAGTTTCGTGAAAATTGGATGAAGTTTGAGACCTATGAAAACTTTTAAGTGTTTTTGATGAAATCCGATATGGCGGAGGTCCAATATGGCGGAAAGTAACGTAATAGGAGTCATTGAACTCAGCTCCGTAAAGGGGTTCCAACTATATATCGATGTTCAAAATTGGACATATGGTTCAAAAGTTAAGTGCATGGATGCAACGCCAACTTTGACCTATTGGTGGCGCTAGACTGCCTGGGGTTCAGATTTGAAAATTTGTGAAATGGAATATGGGAATGTATGGAATGAATGTGCCAAATTTCACAACTTTTTACTGTACGGTTCTATGGGCTGCCATAGACTTCAATGGCAGCGGAAAGATTTGTAAATATAGCTGCAAGCAGCAATGTGGGGGCCAAGCAAATAAGCAGAAGTTGGGATTGGACTGGACTAGACTAAGCTAGACTAGACAAGGCTGGACTGGACTGGACTGGACTGGACTGAATTGCATTGGATTGAATTGGACTGGATTAGATTGGATTGGATTGGATTGGATTGGATTGGATTGGATTGGACTGGACTGGATTGGGATTGCTGAGATATGAGACTACTTCATGTGATTGTTGATTGGATTGGATTGAATTGGCCTGGATTGGATTGTACTGGACTGGATTGGATTGGATTAGATTGGATTGGACTGGATTGGACTGGACTGGATTGAATTTGATTGGACTGGATTGGGATTGCTGAGATATGAGCCTACTTCATGTGATTGTGGATTGGATTGGATTGAATTGGACTGGATTGGATTGGATTGGGATTGGACTGGACTGAATTGGACAGGACTGGATTGGATTGGAATGGACTGGATTGGATTGGGATTGCTGATATATGAGCCTACTTCAAGTGATTATTGATTGGATTGGATTGGATTGGATTGGGATTGGACTGGACTGAATTGGACAGGATTGGATTGGAGTGGAATGGAATGGAATGGAATGGAATGGACTGGACTGGATTGGATTGGACTGGACTGTATTGGGATTGGGATTGCAGAGACATGAGCCTGCTTCATGTGGTTGTTGATTAGATTGGATTTAATTGGACTGGACTGGACTGGACTGGACTGGATTGGATTGGATTTGATTGGACTGGATTGGGATTGCTGAGATATGAGACTACTTCATGTGAATGTTGATTGGATTGGATGGAATTGGACTGGATTGGATTGTACTGGAATGGATTGGACTGGATTGGACTTGAATGGATTGGATTTGATTGGACTGGATTGGGATTACTGAGATATGATCTTACTTCATGTGATTGTTGATTGGATTGGATTGAATTGGACTGGATTGGATTGGATTGGGATGGACTGTATTGGGATTGGGATTGCAGATATATGAGCCTGCTTCATGTGGTTGTTGATTAGATTGGATTTAATTGGACTGGACTGGATTGGATTGGATTTGATTGGACTGGATTGGGATTGCTGAGATATGAGACTACTTCATGTGAATGTTGATTGGATTGGATGGAATTGGACTGGATTGGATTGGACTGGAATGGATTGGACTGGATTGGACTTGAATGGATTGGATTTGATTGGACTGGATTGGGATTACTGAGATATGATCTTACTTCATGTGATTGTTGATTGGATTGGATTGAATTGGACTGGATTGGATTGGATTGGGATGGACTGGATTAGATTGGATTGGGATTGGACTGGACTGAATTGGACAGGACTGGATTGGACTGGATTGGATTGGGATTGCTGAGATATGAGCCTACTTCAAGTGATTGTTGATTGGATTGGATTGGATTGAATTGGACTGGATTGGATTGTACTGGACTGGATTTGATTGGATTAGATTGGATTGGACTGGATTGGACTGGACTGGATTGGGATTGCTGAGATATGAGCCTACTTCATGTGATTGTTGATTGGATTGGATTGAATTGGACTGGATTGGATTGGATTGGGATTGGACTGGACTGAATTGGACAGGACTGGATTGGATTGGAATGGACTGGATTGGATTGGGATTGCTGATATATGAGCCAACTTTAAGTGATTATTGATTGGATTGGATTGGATTGGGATTGGACTGGACTGAATTGGACAGGATTGGATTGGATTGGAGTGGAATGGAATGGAATGGAATGGAATGGAATGGAATGGAATGGACTGGACTGGATTTGATTGGACTGGACTGTATTGGGATTGGGATTGCAGATATATGAGCCTGCTTCATGTGGTTGTTGATTAGATTGGATTTAATTGGACTGGACTGGATTGGATTGGATTTGATTGGACTGGATTGGGATTGCTGAGATATGAGACTACTTCATGTGAATGTTGATTGGATTGGATGGAATTGGACTGGATTGGATTGTACTGGAATGGATTGGACTGGATTGGACTTGAATGGATTGGATTTGATTGGACTGGATTGGGATTACTGAGATATGATCTTACTTCATGTGATTGTTGATTGGATTGGATTGAATTGGACTGGATTGGGATGGACTGGATTAGTTTGGATTGGGATTGGACTGGACTGAATTGGACAGGACTGGATTGGATTGGAATGGAATGGATTGGATTGGGATTGCTGAGATATGAGCCTACTTCATGTGATTGTTGATTGGATTGGATTGAATTGGACTGGATTGGATTGGGATTGGGTCTTGAGTCCATGTACAAAGTTTGGTTTCAATCCATGAAAGCGTTAGTAAGATATGAGCCTAATTCATGTCATAGTTTTCCCTAGTGGTCAAAAGACACCAAATGTATTGTAGCTATTCAGGATGTGTTCATGAGTCCACGTACCAAGTTTGGTGTTGATACGAGAAAGTCTTGCTAATTATAGCACCCCTAGTGGTCAAAAGTCACCAAATGTATTGTGCGTCCTCAGGTTGTGACCACGAGTCCACGTACCAAGTTTGAGGTTGATACGAGAAAGTATTGCTAATTATAGCGCCCCTAGTGGTCAAAGTACACCAAATGTTTTGTGTGTCCTCAGGATGGGGTCCCAAGTCTATGAACCAAGTTTGGTTTTGATATGTGAAAGCGTTGCTGAGATAGGAGCTAACTTCCTGTAACTCTAGCGCCCCCCTAGTGGTCGAAGGTCACCAAATTGATTGTGTGTCCTCAGGGAGGAGTTCCAAGTCCATATACCAAGTTTGGTTTTGATATGTGAAAGTGTTGCTGAGATATGAGCCTACTTCCTGTGATTATAGCGCCCCCATAGTGGTCAAAAGTCGCCAAATTTATTGAGCCTTCTCCTAATTGGGTCCTGAGCCCATGTATCGAGTTTGGTTTTGATACATGAAATCTTGGCTGAGATAACAGTTCACTTCCTGATTGGCGGCTTTTCAATTTTGATTGGTCGTCACGGCCGACCTGTTTTGAATAAAGGTCAAAAAAGCAATGCGTTTGTGAGACATGGTCTGAAGATCATCTGTGCCAAGTTTCATGAAAAATGGATGAAATTTGTGACCTGTGAAAACTTTTAAGTGTTTTTGATTTAATCCAATATGGCGGTCCAATCAATTATGTTAATGTCAAAAGTTGATATGTGTCAACCTAAGGCCCTCCCAAAGTATTAACAGAGATAACTAATATGTTTTAATTTCAAACACATCACCCCATAGAGGCCAAAACATACTTTTGTTAATTATAGCGCCACCTGTAGGTCAAAAGTCATCAAATTTATTGAGCCTCCTCCTAATTGGGTCCTGAGCCCATGTACTGAGTTTGGTTTTGATATGTGAAAGCCTTGCCGAGATCTGAGTTCACTTCCTGTTCGGCGGCTTCGCCGCCAATTTTGATTGGTCGTGACTGGCGACCAGTTTTGAGTATGGGTGTCAAAGGCAATGCAATTATGAGACAGGGTCTGAAGATCATCTGTGTGAAGTTTCGTGAAAATTGGATGAAGTTTGTGACCTGTGAAAACTTTTAAGTGTTTTTGATGAAATTCAATATGGCGGTCCAATCAATTATGTTAATGTCAAAAGTTGATATGTGTCAGCCTAAGGACCTCCCAAAGTATTAACAGAGATCACTAATATGTTTTAATTTCAAACACATCACCCCATAGAGGCCAAAACGTAGTTTTGTTAATTATAGCGCCACCTGTAGGTCAAAAGTCATGAAATTTATTGAGCCTCCTCCTAATTGGGTCCTGAGTTCATGTACTGAGTTTGGTTTTGATATGTGAAAGCCTTGCTGAGATCTGAGTTCACTTCCTGTTTGGCGGCTTCGCCGCCAATTTTGATTGGTCGTGACTGGCGACCAGTTGTGAGTATGGGTGTCAAAGGCAATGCAATTATGAGGCATGGTCTGAAGATCATCTGTGCCAAGTTTCGTGAAAATTGGATGAAGTTTGTGACCTATGAAAACTTTTAAGTGTTTTTGATGAAATCCAATATGGTGGAAGTCCAATATGGCGGAAAGTAACGTAATAGGAGTCTGTGAACTCAGGTCGGTCTAGGGGTTCCAACTATATATGGATGTTCAAAATTGGACATACGGTTCAAAAGTTAAGTGCATGGATGCAACGCCAACTTTGACCCATTGGTGGCGCTAGACTGCCTGTGGTTCAGACTTGAAAATTTGTGAAATGGAATATGGGAATGTATGGAATGAATGTGCCAAATTTCATAACTTTTTACTGTACGGTTCTATGGGCTGCCATAGACTTCAATGGCAGCGGAAAGATGTGTAATAATAATAAATATAGCTGCAAGCAGCAATGTGGGGGCCAAGCAGTTTAAGCATGAGTTAGCATTAGACATTGTGATAGTTTCTATCCACAAGCCATCAGGATACTGAATTATGGCGTCCCTAGTCAGTGCTGGATTACCAGATCATAGACACCTGAGCACAAATGTCTGATGCGCCCCCCTATAGCCTATAGCTTGACTAAAACCTTAACATATTACAGGCTATTCACAGATGCCAGTCATTTACTTCTGTTTATGATAATAATAATTGTATAATCTATCCTCTCTCACATCATGCACCCACTTGTTGCTTTCTGTCCTGACATCCTCTGCTTTCCATTTCTCCAAACTCCAAGTTGTCATTGTATCTGTCCTCTGCTTTCCATTTCTCCAAACTCATTCTGTCATTGTATCTGTCCTCTGCTTTCCATTTCTCAAAACTCATTCTTTCATTGTATCTGTCCTCTGCTTTCCATTTCTCCAAACTTCTAGTTATTTCATTGTATCTGTCCTCTGCTTTCAATTTTTCCAAACTTCAAGTTCTTTCATTGTATCTGTCCTCTGCTTTCCATTTCTCCAAACTTCAAGTTCTTTCATTGTATCTGTCCTCTGCTTTCCATTTCTCCAAATTTCAAGTTTTTTCATTATATCTGTCCTCTGCTTTCCATTTCTCAAAACTCATTCTTTCATTGTATCTGTCCTCTGCTTTCCATTTCTCCAAACTCATTCTGTCATTGTATATGTACTCTGCTTTCCATTTGTCTAAACTCCAAGTTCTTTCATTGTATCTGTCCTCTGCTTTCCATTTCTCTAAACTCATTCTGTCATTGTATCTGTCCTCTGCTTTCCATTTCTCCAAACTTCAAGTTCTTTCATTGTATCTGTCCTCTGCTTTCCATTTCTCCAAACTTCAAGTTCTTTCATTGTATCTGTCCTCTGCTTTCAAAGTTCTTTCATTGTATCTGTCCTCTGCTTTCCATTTCTCTAAACTCCAAGTTATTTTATTGTATCTGTCCTCTGCTTTCAAAGTTCTTTCATTGTATCTGTCCTCTGCTTTCCGTTTCTCCAAACTTCAAGTTCTTTCATTGTATCTGTCCTCTGCTTTCAAAGTTCTTTCATTGTATCTGTCCTCTGCTTTCCATTTCTCCAAACTTCAAGTTCTTTCATTGTATCTGTCCTCTGCTTTCCATTTCTCCAAACTTCAAGTTCTTTCATTGTATCTGTCCTCTGCTTTCAAAGTTCTTTCATTGTATCTGTCCTCTGCTTTCCATTGCTCCAAACTTCAAGTTCTTTCATTGTATCTGTCTTCTGCTTTCAAAGTTTTCATTGTATCTGTCCTCTGCTTTCCATTTCTCCAAACTTCAAGTTCTTTCATTGTATCTGTCCTCTGCTTTCCATTTCTCTTAACCCCAAGTTCTTTCATTGTATCTGACCTCTGCTTTCCATTTCTCCAAACTCATTCTGTCATTGTATCTGTCCTCTGCTTTCCATTTCTCTTAACTCCATGTTCTTTCATTGTATCTGTCCTCTGCTTTCCATTTCTCCAAACTCATTCTGTCATTGTATCTGTCCTCTGCTTTCCATTTCTCCAAACTTCAAGTTCTTTCATTGTATCTGTCCTCTGCTTTCCATTTCTCCAAACTTCAAGTTCTTTCATTGTATCTGTCCTCTGCTTTCAAAGTTCTGTCATTGTATATGTACTCTTCTTTCCATTTCTCTAAACTCCAAGTTCTTTCATTGTATCTGTCCTCTGCTTTCCATTTTTCCAAACTTCAAGTTATTTCATTGTATCTGTCCTCTGCTTTCCATTTCTCCAAACTTCAAGTTCTTTCATTGTATCTGTCCTCTGCTTTCCAATTCTCCAAACTTCAAGTTCTTTCATTGTATCTGTCCTCTGCTTTCAAAGTTCTGTCATTGTTGTATATGTACTCTGCTTACCACTTCCCATGATTATAACGCGTCCTAGTGGTCAAAGTTCACCAAATTTATTGAGCCTCCTCCTAATTCGTTGTTCAATCCATGTACCAAGTTTAGTTTTGATACGTGAAAGCTTTGCTGAAATATTAGCCTACTTCCTGTGATTATAGTGCCACTAGTGGTCAAAGCACAACAAATTTATTGTGTGTCCTTGGGATGTGCTCCTAAGTCCACATACCAAGTTTTGTTATCATAGGTGAAAGTGTTGTTAATTACAGCGCCCCTAGTTTTCAAACATCACCAAATTTATTGTAGGTCCTCAGGATGTGTTCACGAGTCCATGTACCAAGTTTGGTGATGATACGAGAAAGTTTTGCTAATTATAGCGCCCCTAGTGGTCAAAGTACACCAATTGTATTGTGCGTCCTCACCGTGGGGTCCCAAGTACATATACCAAGTTTGGTTGCCACTAGTGGTCAAAGCACAACAAATTTATTGTGTGTCCTTGGGATGTGCTCCTAAGTCCACATACCAAGTTTTGTTATCATAGGTGAAAGTGTTGTTAATTACAGCGCCCCTAGTTTTCAAACATCACCAAATTTATTGTAGGTCCTCAGGATGTGTTCACGAGTCCATGTACCAAGTTTGGTGATGATACGAGAAAGTTTTGCTAATTATAGCGCCCCTAGTGGTCAAAGTACACCAATTGTATTGTGCGTCCTCACCGTGGGGTCCCAAGTACATATACCAAGTTTGGTTGCCACTAGTGGTCAAAGCA
This sequence comes from Alosa pseudoharengus, assembly GCF_046254945.1. Taxonomy (NCBI): domain Eukaryota; kingdom Metazoa; phylum Chordata; class Actinopteri; order Clupeiformes; family Clupeidae; genus Alosa; species Alosa pseudoharengus. The sequence continues at coordinate 938,753 of NW_027468598.1, read as the reverse complement.
CAACAAATTTATTGTGTGTCCTTGGGATGTGCTCCTAAGTCCACATACCAAGTTTTGTTATCATAGGTGAAAGTGTTGTTAATTACAGCGCCCCTAGTTTTCAAACATCACCAAATTTATTGTAGGTCCTCAGGATGTGTTCACGAGTCCATGTACCAAGTTTGGTGATGATACGAGAAAGTTTTTCTAATTATAGCGCCCCTAGTGGTCAAAGTACACCAATTGTATTGTGCGTCCTCACCGTGGGGTCCCAAGTACATATACCAAGTTTGGTTTTGATACATGAAAGCGTTGCTGAGATATGAGCTAACTTCCTGTATCTCTAGCGCCCCCCTAGTGGTTGAAGGTCACCAAATGTATCGTGTGTCCTCAGGATGGGGTCGCAAGTCCATATACCAAGTTTGGTTTCTATATATGAAAGCGTTGCTGAGATATGAGCCTACTTCCTGTGATTATAGTGCCCCCCTAGTGGTCAAAAGTCGCCAAATTTATTGAGCCTTCTCCTAATTGGATCCTGAGCCCATGTACTGAGTTTGGTTTTGATACGTGAAAGCTTGGCGGAGATAACATTTCACTTCCTGTTTGGAGGCTTCGCCGCCAATTTCGATTGGTCGTCACGGCTGACCTGTTTTGAATAAAGGTCCAAAAAGCAATGTGTTTGTGAGTTATGGTCTGAAGATCGTCTGTGCCAAGTTTCGTGAAAATCGGATGAACTTTGTGACCTGTGAAAACCTTTTAGTGTTTTTGATGAAATCCAATATGGCGGTAGGACTAATTATGCTGACGTCACAAATTGCCATCAGTCAGCTTAAGGACTTCCCAAAGTATTAACAGACATCACTAATATGTTTTAATTCCAACGACATCACCCGTTACAGGCCAAAACTTAATTTTGCTTATTACAGCGCCACCTATTGGTCAAAAGTCATCTAATTTATTGTGCCTCCTTCTAATTGGGTCCTGAGCCCACGTACTGAGTTTGGTTTTGATACGTGAAAGCCTTGCCGAGATCTGAGTTCACTTCCTGTTTGGCGGCTTTGCCGCCAAATTCGATTGGTTGTCACGGGTGACCTGTTTAGAATATGGGTCCAAAAAGCAATGCGTTTGTGAGTTATGGTCTGAAGATCGTCTGAGCCAAGTTTCGTGAAAATCGGATGAACTTTGTGACCTGTGAAAACTTTTTAGTGTTTTTGATGAAATCCAATATGGCGGTAGGATTAATTATGCTGACATCACAAATTGCCATCAGTCAGCTTAAGGACCTCCCAAAGTATTAATAGACATCACTAATATGTTTTAATTCCAAACACATCACCCGTTACAGGCCAAAACGTAATTTTGCTTATTACAGCGCCACCTATTGGTCAAAAGTCATCTAATTTATTGTGCCTCCTCCTAATTGGGTCCTGAGCCCAAGTACTGAGTTTGGTTTTGATACGTGAAAGCCTTGCCGAGATCTGAGTTCACTTCCTGTTTGGCGGCTTCGCTGCCAAATTCAATTGGTTGTGACAGGTGACCTGTTTTGCATATGGGTCCAAAAAGCAAGGCGTTTGTGAGTTATGGTCCGAAGAACATCTGAGCCAAGTTTCGTGAAAATCGGATGAACTGTGTGACCTGTGAAAACTTTTAAGTGTTTTTGATGAAATCCAATTTGGCAGAAGATCCATCATGGCGGAAATTGACGTCATGCAGTGTGTTGAACTCGGTTAAGTCCAAGGATTCCAACGATACCTCATTTTTCAAAATCTGGCCAACGGGCCAGAAGTTACATGCGTGAACGCATGTCCAACTTTGGCCTGTTGGTGGCGCTAGAGCACTTGAGGTGTCAACATGAAACTTGATGAAATGAATCATGGGACTGTCCCCAATCCGTGTGCCAAATTTCACAACTTTTTACTGTACGGTTCTATGGGCTGCCATAGACTCTCATTGCGGAAGAAAGTTGCATAATAATAGGAATAGGTAGAATCACTAATGGTGCCTCGCAGCTTCGCTGCTTGGCCCCCAAATATAACCGCAAGCGGTGATTTACGGGGTCCGAGCAAAACGAACATGATGGCATAGCTTTTTAGTTTTACATATGCTTTGATTGTTTGTGCACAATTGTTCAAAAGAAACGTGATCGGATTTCGGTTATCGGATTTCAGTTACCGGATTTCAGCTATCGGATCAAATCTTGAAAATGGGTTGTTCAAAGGGAAACAAGGATCCTGAAATTGGATTAGATCGATCACATAATCTATTCTTGGTTTTGAAAACCTTCAAACCTTCACTTTGTGTCGTTCAAAACTTTTGAGTTGGATTGGAATAAATTTGATGCATAAAATTAGGATTACCCTGAGCTGTAACATTATAGTGTGCTAACCTCCACAACCCAACAGTATTCTAACAATACTTGATTCTACAGGACTATTTATTTGTTGTGGATAAGATGAAGGGTTTGATAATGGAAGGCAGTGTTTCCCACAGAATTGAATTGTATTTGTGGCGGTGGGTTCTGTGTCGGAGTCAATAAGATAAACAGCGTATAATTATACAGTTATACTTGCCTTCCATATTGACAAGTAGCAGTAATGCTGTAATGTTATAGTGTGCTAACCTCCACAACCCAACAGCATTCTATTCTAGTATGCTAACCTCCACAACCCAACAGTATTTTAACACTAATGCTTCAGGTGGGATTTGAACACTCAACATAAGGATGACCAGTACAAGGCATTATCCCACTAAGCCACTGTCAATCCTACATCTTTGCCAGTCACATTCACATGGTGAAAATGTGTATTGGTAAACACACAAGAAAAACTCCAAGTATACATTTGACAATAAAATGAAGGGCTTTCCTGAAAGAGAACACCTGAAAACGTTTGGAAATTTTGGGACAATTAGACATTTGTAGAGAAGAACAGTAATGGATGAAATATAAATATGATAGACTTAATGATGAAGGAAAAATAGTAAACAAAGAAGTTCCCCTATATGTCTTCGAGTGTGTCGGCATTCTGATTCTTGGCAACTAATGAGTGTGAATGTTGATTGCCTGATGTCATTCAGGTGCTGTTCAATGGTGTGACTCTTCAATAACCAATAGCATGTGCATCTTGAGCCTAAAGCTCTAGCAGGATTCGAACTCTCAACCTAACAAACACCAGCACTAGGCATTATCCCTCTGAGCCACTAACAATCCGACATATTAGGCAGTCACATTCACATGGTGAAAATGTGTGTTGGTAAACACACAAGAAAAACTCCAAGTATACATTTGACAATAAAATGAAGGGCTTTCCTGAAAGAGTACACCTGAAAACTTTTGGATATTCTGGGGCAATTACACATTTATAGAGAAGAACAGTAATGGATGAAATATAAATATGATAGACTTAATGATGAAGGAAAAATAGTAAACAAAGTAAAAAAGTAGTAAACAAAATATGTCATAGAGTGTGTCGGCATTCTGATTCTTGGCAACTAATGAGTGTGAATGTTAATTGCCTGATGTCATTCAGGTGCTGTTCAATGGTGTCAATCTTCAATAACCAATAGCATGTGCATCTTGAGCTTCAAGCTCTAGCAGGATTCGAACTCTCAACCTAACAAACACCAGCAGTGTGTAATGAGTGTGAATGTTAATTGCCTGATGTCATTCAGGTGCTGTTCAATGGTGTGACTCAGAAGGCTCAATGGTATGGAGTGATGACACGGAGATGGCAGGTTTCGGTGCAACACAAGTTAACTTTATTTGAGTTTCAATTCATCTGTTCTTTTGTTCTTTACTTGTATGTGTGCTGCATCAAAGAGGAAACAAACAGAAAATGGAGTAATCAGTGAAATGGGGTAAATCAGTACAGATCCCAACTCACAAACAAACCAATTGACATTTGAACAATAAACTGAAATCATATGGCTATATAAGGTACAACTAAACAATACTTGACATCCCAAGTCAACCAACATCACCTAATCATCTCTCACATGGGACTCCAACACACCAAACCAACAAACAAAGACCTTAACTTTACACATGATGGCAGAGCTACTCTACAAACTGATAAACATCACAAAAGTCATAGTGAGGGTGATTAAAGTGATGACTTACGTTAACTCAAAGACGCACACAGAGCAGGACACACTGGAGTGCTGGGTTGAGATGAACAAAAGAGCGAACTGAGGGCGAGCAAACAATTTATCCTGGTCTGAGCCCCTGCTCCGGAGCTACAGGGTTTCCCAGCGGGTAAACTTTGGAAAGATTTGCAAAGATTTGGAAAAGATTTTTGAAAGACTACAGTCTCAGACCCTCTCACATCTAAAGACAAGTAGTAGAGATTTTGCAATGACTAGGGATCTTGCAGGGTCACTATTTACAAGACTGCAACATGATTCCTTTAAATTATTACCCATTGTGCAATAGATAAACAGGAACTGAAAATTATAGCCTACTAAACTCAAAGTCGTATTTTCATGTTTCTGCAGCATTGTTTCATGCGTGACATCCTTAACCGATATAGAGTTGTTCTGTCAAGTGGAAGAGCCGACTAAATATGTATAAGAAATGACAAATATTATAAGAATAACAAATAATTATAGGCTACAGCTTATAATTATACAGTAATACTTGCCTTGCACTACAAGTCCATATTGACAAGTAGCTGTAATGTTATAGTGTGTTATCCTCCACAACCCAACAGCATTCTATTGTAGTATGCTAACATCCACAACTCACTAATGCTTCAAGTGGGATTTGAACTCTCAAGCTAAGGATCACCAGTACAAGGCATTATCCCACTGAGCCACTGTCAATCCTACATGTTGGCCAGTCACATTCACATGGTGAAAATGTGTATTGGTAAACACACAAGAAAAACTCCAAGCATGAAGGGGCGATTAGACATTTGTAGAGATGAACACTAATAGATTAAATATAAATATGATAGACTTAATGATGAAGGAAAAATAGTAAACAAAGAAGTTCCCCTGAATGTCATAGAGTGTCTCGGCATTCTGATTCTTGGCAACTGATGAGTGTGAATGTTGATTGCCTGATGTCATTCAGGTGCTGTTCAATGGTGTGAATCTTCAATAACCAATAGTATTCGAGCTAGAGCCTAAAGCACTACCGGGGATTCGAACCCTCAACCTAACAAACACCAGCACTAGGCATTATCCCACTGAGCCACTGACAATCCTACATATTGGGTAGTCACATTCACATGGTGAAAATGTGTGTTGGTAAACACACAAGAAAAACTCCAAGTATATATTTGACAATAAAATGAAGGGCTTTCCTGAAAGAGTACACCTGAAAACTTTTGGATATTATAGGGCAAATAGACATTTATAGAGAAGAACAGTAATGGATGAAATATAAATATGATAGACTTAATGATGAAGGAAAAATAGTAAACAAAGAAGTTCCCCTATATGTCATAGAGTGTGTCGGCATTCTGATTCTTGGCAACTAATGAGTGTGAATGTTAATTGTCTGATGTCATTCAGGTGCTGTTCAATAGTGTGAATCTTCAATAACCAATAGCATGTGCATCTTGAGCCTAAAGCTCTAGCAGGATTCGAACTCTCAACCTAACAAACACCAGCACTAGGCATTATCCCACTCTGCCACTGACAATCATACACATTCAGCAGTCACATTCAAATGGTGAAAATATGTGTTGGTAAACACACAAGAAAAACTCCAAGTATACATTTGACAATAAAATGAAGGGCTTTCCTGAAAGAGTACACCTGAAAACTTTTGGATATTCTGGGGCAATTAGACATTTATAGAGAAGAACAGTAATGGATGAAATATAAATATGATAGACTTAATGATGAAGGAAAAATAGTAAACAAAGAAGTTCCCCTATATGTCATAGAGTGTGTCGGCATTCTGATTCTTGGCAACTAATGAGTGTGAATGTTAATTGTCTGATGTCATTCAGGTGCTGTTCAATAGTGTGAATCTTCAATAACCAATAGCATGTGCATCTTGAGCCTAAAGCTCTAGCAGGATTCGAACTCTCAACCTAACAAACACCAGCACTAGGCATTATCCCACTCAGCCACTGACAATCATACACATTGAGCAGTCACATTCAAATGGTGAAAATGTGTGTTGGCAAACACACAACATCAAGAAAATTCCTAGCATACATTTGACAATAGAATTAAGGGCTTTATAAAAAAGAGTACATATCTGAAAATGTGCACTGTTAATGGTATCCACCTAATGATGGTTGTATGGTTGTTATCCAAGAAAAATAAATTACTCATATAGGAATATAGGTGATATAGGAGAAATGGGCTGAGTAGTCGAACTTTGTTGGCCTATATCTCTGAAATGGAACAACGTATCCAAATTCTTTTGATAACTTTTGTGAGGCTTTGTCTAAACATTGTCTGTGAGAATTTTGGTGAAGATTTGATAATTTTTGAAGCCTGTGAAACTTTTTATGATGTTTGGCTTTTCTCTGAAATTGTGGCAAAAGTAAACATTTTTAGAGCATAAGACCAGGGTGAAAAAGATGCATCTGAATGTAGAGATTAATATGATGAAATAATTTTGAGTCTAGGTGAATCTGGTAAGGAGAAATAAGCGTTTTTGACAAGAGCGCCACCTTTGGGTGCAGTACCCCAAATTTGGGTTATGGGTAGTGGGGGGTACTGGTAACAATACTTGAAAATGTCAAGTTTCTAGGACTTACGGTTTATAGGAATATAGGTGATCTAGGAAAAAAGGCCTAAGTGGTCTAACTTTATTGGCCTATATCTCTGAAATGGAACAAAATATCAAAATTCTGAGCGATAACTTTTGTGAGGCTTGGTCTAAACATTGTCTGTGAGAATTTTGGTGAAGATTCGATTATTTTTGAAGAGTGTGAAACTTTTTATAATGTTTGGCTTTTCCATGAAATTGTGGAAAAAGTAAACATTTGTAGACCATAAGACCAGGGCCAAAAAGATGCATCTGAGTTTAGAGATTAATATTCTGAAAGAATTTTGAGTCTAGGTGAATCTGGTAAGGAGAAATAAGCATAATTAACTTTTTTTTTCAATAGCGCCACCTTTGGGTGCAGTACCCCAAATTTTGGGTTATGGGTAGAGGGGGGTACTGGTAACCATACCTGAAAATTTCAAGAGTTTTGGAGTTACGGTTTAGGCTGCAGTATGACTTTTACAGAATTTTGGCCAAAAAATGAACGGTACAGAAACAATAGGGTTCCTGCAGCTACGCTGCTCGGACCCCTAATAATAAATATAGCTGCAAGCAGCAATGTGGGGGCCAAGCAGTTGAGCAGGAGTTGTCATGGCAACCCAATGTTGCTACATTATACACACACCCAATTAACCATCCGTCCCACACACACACATATACACAGATAAACTTCCTCTCCCACACACCCCAATAACCCCCCATACATATGCACACCTCAAACATCACCAAATGTATTGTGCATAGTCAGGTTGTAGTCACGAGTCCATATACCAAGTTTGGTGTCGATACGAGAAAGTGTTGATAATTATAGCACCCCTAGTGGTCAAAAGTCACCAAATTTATTGTGCGTCCTCAGGTTGTAGTCACGAGTCCATATACCAAGTTTGGTGTTGATACGAGAAAGTGTTGCAAATTATAGCACCCCTAGTGGTCAAAGGTTGCTAAAATGATTGTCTGTCCTCAGGATGAGGTCCCAAGTCCATATACTAAGTTTGGTTTCAATATGTGAAAGCATTGCTGAAATATGAGCCCACTTCATGTGATTATAGCGCCACCTATAGGTCAAAAGTCATCAAATGTATTGAGCCCCCTCCTAATTGGGTCCTGAGGCCCTCTACTGAGTTTGGTGTTGATACGCAAAAGCCTTGCTGAGATCACTTCATTTCCTGTTTGGCGGCTTTGCCGCCAAACGTGATTGGTCGTCACAGGCAAGCGGTTTGGAATATGTCTCCAAAAAGCAATGCGTTTATGAGTCATGGTCTGACGATCATCTGCGTCAAGTTTCGTGAAAATCGGACAAACTTTATGACCTTTGATGCCTTTTAAGTGTTTTTGATGAAATCAAATATGGCGGTCGAATCAATTATGTTGACGTCACATGTTGGCATGTGTCGGCCTAAGGACCTCTCAAGGTATTAACAGATATCACTAATATGCTTTAATTCCAAACACATGACCCGTTACAGGCTAAAACGTAATTTTGCTAATTATAGCGCCACCTATAGGTCAAAAGTCATCAAATTTATTTAGCCTCCTCCTAATTGGGTACTGAGACCCTGTACTGAGTTTGGTGTTGATACGCGAAAGCCTTGCTGAGATTACTTCACTTCCTGTTTGGCGGCTTCGCCGCCAAACTTGATTGGTCACCACGGGCGACGGGTTTTGAATATGGCTCCAAAAAGCAATGCATTTATGAGTCATGGTCTGAAGATCATCTGCGTCAAGTTTCGTGAAAATCGGACAAACTTTGCGAACTTTGATGCCTTTTAGGTGTTTTTGATCAAATCCAATATGGCAGCCTGATCAATTACGTTTACCTCATAAATTCACATCTGCGTTGAGTTCGGTCTCATCCAAGGATTCCAAATATACCTTAATGTTCAAAATGTGGTGTACCGTTCAAACGTTATGTGCATAGATGTAATAAAAAATTTGAAATGTTGGTGGCGCTAGAGCACTCAAAGTGCAGACTTGAAACTTTGATAAATTAAAGATATGACTGAACCGAATCAATGTGCCGAATTTCTCAACTTTTTACTGTACGGTTGAATGGCAAATGAGCGTTTCGTTATAATAATAATAATAAATATAGCTGCAAGCAGCAATGAGGGGGCCAAGCAGTTGAGCAGGAGTTGTCATGGCAACCCAATGTTGCTACATTATACACACACCCAATTAACCCCCCCTGTCCCACACACACACATATACACAGATAAACTTCTTCCCCCACACACCCCAATAACCCCCCACACATATGCATACCTCAAACATCACCAAATTTATTGTGCGTAGTCAGGTTGTAGTCACAAGTCCACATACCAAGTTTGGTGTCGATACAAGAAAGTGTTGATAATTGTAGCACCCCTAGTGGTCAAAGCTCACTAAATATATTGTGCGTCTTCAGGATGTGTTCCCGAGTCCATGTACCAAGTTTGGTGTCGATACGATAAAGTTTTTCTAATTATAGCGCCCCTAGTGGTCAAAGGTCACTAAATGTATTGTCCTTATTCAGGATGTGGTCCCGAGTCCAGGTACCAAGTTTGGTGTCGATACGAGAAAGTGTTGCAAATTATAGCACCCCTAGTGGTCAAACGTTGCTAAAATTATTGTCTGTCCTCAGGATGAGGTCCCAAGTCCATATACTAAGTTTGGTTTCAATATGTGAAAGCATTGCTGAAATATGAGCCCACTTCTTGTGATTATAGCGCCACCTATAGGTCAAAAGTCATCAAATTTATTGAGCCTCCTCCTAATTGGGTCCTGAGACCCTGTACTGAGTTTGGTGTTGATACGCAAAAGCCTTGCTGAGATCACTTCACTTCCTGTTTGGCGGCTTCGCCGCCAAACTTGATTGGTCAAGACGGGCGATGGGTTTTGAATATGGGTCCAAAAAGCAATGCGTTTGTGAGTCATGGTCTGAAGATCATCTGAACCAAGTTTCATGAAAATCGGATGAACTTTGTGACCTTTGATGCCTTTTAAGTGATTTTGATTAAATCCAATATGGCGGCCAGATCGATCAATTATGTTGACATCACAAAATCACATCTGTCAGCCTTAGGACCTCCCAGAGACATCACTAGTATATTAACATTAACATTAACAGACACCAATAGTAAGTTTTAATTCCAAACACATCACCCGTTACAGGCCAAAATGTAATTTTGCTTATTATAGCGCCACCTATAGGTCAAAAGTCATCAAATTTATTGAGCCTTCTCCTAATTGGGTACTGAGACCCTGTACTGAGTTTGGTGTTGATACGCGAAAGCCTTGCTGAGATATCACTTCACTTCCTGTTTGGCGGCTTCGCCGCCAAACTTGATTGGTCGTCACAGGCAACCGGTTTTGAATATGTCTCCAAAAAGCAATGCGTTTATGAGTCATGGTCTGACGATCATCTGCGTCAAGTTTCGTGAAAATCGGACAAACTTTGCGAACTTTGATGCCTTTTAAGTGTTTTTGATGAAATACAATATGGCGGAAGATCCAACATGGCGGAAATTGACGTCATGGGGTGCGTTGAGTTCGGCCTCATCCAAGACTTCCAAAGATATTGCGATATTCAAAATCGGGCATACGGTTCAAAAGTTAATTGCATGGATGCAATGTCAACTTTGACCCATTGGTGGCGCTAGACTCTCTGTGGTTCAGGCATAAAACTTGCTCAAATTAATTTTTATACTGTCCCGAATCAATGTGCCAAATTTCACAACTTTTTACTGTACGGTTCTATGGGCTGCCATAGACTTCAATGACAGCGGAAAGATGTGTAATAATAATAAGAAAAGGTAGAATCACTAAGGGTTGCCGCGCAGCTTCGCTGCTTGGCCCCCAATAATAATAATAATAAGAAAACATAGAAACACAATGGGTGCCTTCGCAGCTTCGCTGCTTGGCCCCCAAATATAGCTGCAAGCAGCAATGAGGGGGCCAAGCAGAATAGGCCAGAGTAGCCACGGTGACAAGATTAAACTCAGCAGATACCCGCCATCAACACTTTCAACAAGTGTCACATCAAAATATAACTGACTTTGTAGGGCTGAAACAGGGCTGAGTATTGCCGCTGCCGCCTCCGCCAGCCAGCCCCCCCACCTAATCACCCCTGCCCGTCCCGCCCCGCCCCGCTGTTGCACGGACACATTAGAATGAACTGGATGGAACATGTTGTCATTAGTTTCACATCAAAAAATAAAAGATTGATAAAACACATCAGCAACTACTGATCAAAAGGCAATTGCTAATTGCAGCACCCCCTACAGGTCAAAGGTCACCAGATTTCTTGAGCGTCCCCCTGATGGGGTCCTGAGTCCATGTACAAAGTTTGATTATGATAGATCAATGGGTTGCTGAGATATGAGCTCACTTCCTGTTTGGCGGCTTCGCCGCAAATTTCGATTGGCTGTTACAGTCGAATGCTTCTGTCAATTGGTCCAGAAAGCAATGCACTGATAAGGCATGGTCTGAAGATGGTCTCTGCCAATTTTGGTAAGGATCCGCTGAAATTTGTGCCCTGCTATAACTTGTACGTGTTTTTGATTAAATCCAATATGGCGGCCGAATTAATTATGATGACATCACAAATTGGCTTGAATTGGCCTAAGGACCTCAAACAGTATTACCAGACACCACTAGTGCATTTTAATTCTAACCACAACTGCAGCTACAGGCCAAAAGGCATGTTTCTTAATTACAGCGCCCCCTAGAGGTCAAAGGTCACCAGATTTCTTGTGCGTCCCCCTGATTGGGTCCTGAGTCCATGTACTAAGTTTGGTTATGATAGGTGAATGGGTTGCTGAGATATGAGCTCACTTCCTGTTTGGCGGCTTCGCCGCATATTTCGATTGGCTGTTACGGGCAAACGGTTTGAGTTCCGAAGACGAAAAGGAATAACTTTTGTGCGGCTTGATGTGAAGATCAAGTGTGTCAGATTTGGTGTCGATCGGACAAAATTTGTGACCTGTGAAGACTTTTAAGTGTTTTTGATGAAATCCAAAATGGCCGAAAATCCATCATGGCGGAAAATGACGGCACAGGGTGCGTTGAACTCGGCTTGCTCCAAGGATTCTAGCAATACCTCATTTTTGACAATCGGGTCAACGGGTCAAAAGTTACGTGCGTGAACGCACGTCCAACTTTGGCCTATTGGTGGCGCTAGAGCGCTGAAGGTGCCGGTATGAAACTTGGTGAAATTAATCATGAGACTGTCCCCAATCAGTGTGCCAAATTTCAGAACTTTTTGCCAGACGGTTCTATGGGCTGCCATTGACTTCAATGGCAGAGGAATAATAATAATAATAATAATAAGAAAAAATAGAAAAACAATGGGTGCCTTCGCAGCTTCGCTGCTTGGCCCCCAAATATAGCTGCAAGCAGCAATGAGGGGGCCAAGCAGAATAGGCTGGAGTAGCCACGGCGACAAGATAGAACTCAGCAGACATCCGCGATCAACACTTTCAACTAGTGTCACATCAAAACATAACTGATTTTGTAGGGCTGAAACAGGGCTGAGAATTGCCACCGCCTCCGCCAGCCAGCCCCCCATCTAATCACCCCTGCCCATCCCACCCCGTCCTGCCCCTCCCCGCCCTTGCACGCACGCATTAGAATGAACTGGATGGAACATGTTGTCATCAGTTTCACATCAAAAAATAAAGGATCGATGAAACACATCAGCAACTACAGATCAAAATGCAAAATTGCAAATTGCAGCAACCTCTACAGGTCAAAGGTCACCAAATGTTTTGTGCGTCCTCCTAATGGGGTCATGAATCTATGTAGTAAGTTTGGTTATGATACATGGCAGGGTTGCTGAGATATGAGCTCACTTCCTGTTTGGCGGCTTCGCCGCAAATTTTGATTGGCTGTTACGGGCGAATGCTTTTGTCAATTGTTCCAGAAAGCAAAATATTGATAGGTTATGGTCTGATGATGGTCTCCATCAATTTTGGTGAGGATCCACTTAAATTTGTGACCTGCGAGAACTTGTACGTGTTTTTGATTAAATACAATATGGCGGCTGAATCAATCACGATGACATCACAAGTTGGCTTGGGTTGGCCTAAGGACCTCCAACAGTATTACCAGACACCACTAGTGTGTTTTAATTCTAAGCACAACAGCAGCTACAGGCCAAAAGGCATGTTTCTAAATTACAGTGCCCCCTAGAGGTCAAAGGTCACCAGATTTCTTGAGTGTCCCCCAGATCAGATCCTGAGTCCATGCACCAAGTTTGGCTTTGATACATGCAAGGGTTGCTGAGATATGAACTCACTTCCTGTTTGGCGGCTTCGCCACCAATTTCGATTGGCTGTTACGGGCGAATGCTTTTGTCAATTGTTCCAGAAAGCAATATATTGATATGTTATGGTCTGATGATGGTCTCCATCAATTTTGGTGAGGATCCACTGAAATTTGTGACCTGTGAAAACTTGTACGTGTTTTTGATTAAATCCAATATGGCGGCCGAATCAATTATGATGACATCACAAGTTGGCTTGGGTCAACCTAAGGACCTCCAACAGTATTGCCAGACACCACTAGTGCATTTTAATTCTAACTACAACAGCAGCTACAGGCCAAAAGGCATGTTTCTTAATTACAGCGCCCCCTAGAGGTCAAAGGTCACCAGATTTCTTGAGTGTCCCCCAGATCAGATCCTGAGTCCATGCACCAAGTTTGGCTTTGATACATGCAAGGGTTGCTGAGATATGAACTCACTTCCTGTTTGGCGGCTTCGCCACCAATTTCGATTGGCTGTTACGGGCGAATGCTTTTGTCAATTGTTCCAGAAAGCAATATATTGATAGGTTATGGTCTGATGATGGTCTCCATCAATTTTGGTGAGGATCCACTGAAATTTGTGACCTGTGAAAACTTGTACGTGTTTTTGATTAAATCCAATATGGCGGCCGAATCAATTATGATGACATCACAAGTTGGCTTGGGTCAACCTAAGGACCTCCAACAGTATTGCCAGACACCACTAGTGCATTTTAATTCTAACTACAACAGCAGCTACAGGCCAAAAGGCATGTTTCTTAATTACAGCGCCCCCTAGAGGTCAAAGGTCACCAGATTTCTTGAGCGTCCCCCTAATTGGGTACTGAGTCCATGTACTAAGTTTGGTTATGATAGATTTATGGGTTGCTGAGATATGAGCTCACTTCCTGTTTGGCGGCTTTGCCGCAAATTTTGATTGGCTGGTACGCGCGAACGGTTTTAGTTCCGAAGACAAAAAGCAATGCGTTAATGAGGCATGGCCTGAAGATCATGTGTGTCTAGTTTGGTGACGATCGGACAAAATTTGTGACCTGTGAAAGATTAGTTTCACTTTCACTAAAATCCAATATGGCGGAAAATCCATCATGGCGGAAAATGACGTCATAGGGTGCGTTGAACTCGGCTTGGTCCAAGGATTCCAACGATACCTCATTTTTGACAATCGGGCATACGGGTCAAAAGTTACGTGCGTGAACGCATGTCTAACTTTGGCCTGTTGGTGGCGCTAGAGTGCTCAAGCTGCTGACATGAAACTTGGTGAACTTAAACATGGGACTGTCCCCAATCGGTGTGCCAAATTTCACAACTTTTTACCAGACGGTTCTATGGGCTGCCATAGACTCCCATTCGGGAAGAAAGATGTTAAATAAATATAGCTGCAAGCAGCAATGAGGGGGCCAAGCAGTATAGGCCAGAGTAGCCACGGCGACAAGATAGAACTCAGCAGACACCCGGGATCAACAGGGCTGAAACAGGGCTGAGTATTGCCACCGCCTCCGCCAGCCAGCCCCCCCCCCCCCCCCCCCCCACCTAATCACCCCAGCCCGTCCCAGCCCGTCCTGCCCTGCCCTGCTCTTCCACGCACACATTAGAATTAACTGGATGGAACATGTTGTCATCAGTTTCACATAAAAAATAAAAGATTGATAAAACACATCAGAAACTAATAATCAAAATGCAATATTGCTAATTGCAGCACCCCCTACAGGTCAAAGGTCACCAACATTTTTTGTGCGTCCTCCTAATGGGGTCATGAATCTATGTAGTAAGTTTGGTTATGATACATGGCAGGGTTGCTGAGATATGAGCTCACTTCCTGTTTGGCGGCTTCGTCACCAAATTCGATTGGCTGTTACGGGCGAATGCTTTTGTCAATTGTTTCAGAGAGCAAAATATTGATAGGTTATGGTCTGAAGATGGTCTGTGCCAATGTTGGTGAAGATCAGATGAAATTTGCGATGTGTGAAAACTTTTTGATGTTTTTGATTTAATCTAACATGGCGGCCGAATCAATTACAATGACAACACAAGTTGGCCTGGGTCGGCCTAAGGATCTCCCACAGTATTACCAGACACCACTAATACATTTTAATTTCAAACAGAACATTAGCTACAGGCCTAAAGGCATGTTTCTTAATTACAGCGCCCCCTAGAGGTCAAAGGTCACCAGATTTATTGAGTGTCCCCCTGATTGGGTCCTGAGTCCATGCACCCAGTTTGGCTTTGATACATGCAAGGGTTGCTGAGATATGAGCTCACTTCCTGTTTGGCGGCTTCGCCGCAAATTTCGATTGGCTGTTACAGCCGAATAATTCTGTCAATTGTTCCAGAAAGCAATGCACTGATAAGGCATGGTCTGAAGATGGTCTCTGCCAATTTTGATGAGGATCCGCTGAAATTTGTGACCTGCGAAAACTTGTACGTGTTTTTGATTAAATCCAATATGGCGGCAGAATCAATTACGATGACATCACAAGTTGGCTTGGGTCGGCCTAAGGACCTTCAACAGTAGTACCAAACACCACTAGTGCGTTTTAATTCTAAGCACAACTGCTGATACAGGCCAAAAGGCATGTTTCTTAATTACAGCGCCCCCCAGAGGTCAAAGGTCACCAGATTTCTTGAGCGTCCCCCTGATTGGGTCCTGAGTCCATGGACTAAGTTTGGTTATGATAGATCAATGGGTTGCTGAGATATGAGCTCACTTCCTGTTTGGCGGCTTCGCCGCAAATTTCGATTGGCTGTTACGCGCGAACGGTTTTAGTTCCGAAGACAAAAAGCAATGCATTAATGAGGCATGGTCTGTAGATGATATCTCTGAAGTTTGGTGTCGATCGGACAAAATTTGTGACCTCTGATACGTTTTAAGTGATTTTGATGAAATCCAAAATGGCGGAAAATCCATCATGGCGGAAAATGACGTTATAGGGTGCGTTGAACTCGGCTTGATCCAAGGATTCCAACGATACCTAATTTTTGACAATCGGGTCAACAAGTCAGAAGTTACGTGCGTGAACGCAAGTCCAATTTTGGCCTGTTGGTGGCGCTAGAGCGCGGGAGGTGCGGACTTGAAACTTGGTGAAATTAATCATGGGGCACTGCCTAATTAGTGTGCCAAATTTCACAACTTTTCACCAGACGGTTCTATGGGCTGCCATAGACTTCAATGGCAGAGGAAAGAGTGTGTAATAATAATAATAGGAAAAGCTAGAAACACAATGGGTGCCTTCGCAGCTTCGCTGCTTGGCCCCCAAATATAGCTGCAAGCAGCAATGAGGGGGCCAAGCAGAATAGGCCGGAGTAGCCACGGCGACAAGATAGAACTCAGCAGACACACGCAATCAACACTTTCAACAAGTGTCACATGAAACATAACTGATTTTGTATGGCTGAAACAGGGCTGATTATTGCCACCGCCTCCGCCAGCCAGCCCCCCCACCTAATCACCCCTGCCCGTCCCACCCCGCCTCGCCCTACCACGCACTCATTAGAATGAACTGGATGGAACATGTTGTCATCAGTTTCACATCCAAAAATAAAAGATCGTTAAAACACATCGCAACTACAGATCAAAATGCAATATTGCTAATTGCAGCACCCCCTACAGGTCAAAGGTCAACATATTTTTTGAGCGTCTTCCTAATGGGGTTCTGAACCTATGTAGTAAGTTTGGTTATGATACATGGCAGGGTTGCTGAGCTATGAGCTCACTTCCTGTTTGGCGGCTTCGCCGCAAATTTCGATTGGCTGTTACAGCCGAATGCTACTGTCAATCGTTCCAAAAAGCGATGCACTGATAAGGCATGGTCTAAAGATGGTCTCTGCCAATTTTGGTGAGGATCCACTGAAATTTGTGACCTGCGAAAACTTGTACGTGTTTTTGATTAAATCCAATATGGCGGCCAAATCAATTACGATGACATCACAAGTTGGCCTGGGTCGGCCTAAGGACCTCCAACAGTATTACCAGACACCACTAGTACATTTTAATTCCAAACACAACAACAGCTACAGGCCAAAAGGCATGTTTCTTAATTACAGCGCCCCCTAGAGGTCAAAGGTCACCAGATTTCTTGAGCGTCCCCCTGATTGGGTCCTGAGTCCATGTCCTAAGTTTGGTTATGATAGATGAATGGGCTGCTGAGATATGAGCTCACTTCCTGTTTGGCGGCTTCGCCACAAATTTCGATTGGATATTTCGGATGAACGGTTATAGTTCCGAAGACAAAACACCACAACTTTTGTGAGGCTTGGTCTGAAGATCATGTGTGTCAAGTTTGGTGACGATCGGACAAAATTTGTGACCTGTGAAGTTTTAGTTTCACTTTCACTAAAATCCAATATGGCGGAAAATCCATCATGGCGGAAAATGACGTCATAGGGTGCGTTGAACTCGGCTTGGTCCAAGGAATCCAACGATACCTCATTTTTGAAAATTGGGTCAACAGGTCAGAAGTTACGTGCGTGAACGCAAGTCCAACTTTGGCCTGTTGGTGGCGCTAGAGCGCTTGAGGTGCCAACATGAAACTTGGTGAAATGAATCATGGGACTGTCCCAAATCGGTGTGCCAAATTTCACAACTTTTCACCAGACGGTTCTATGGGCTGCCATTGACTTCAATGGCAGAGGAATAATAATAAGAAAACTAACAAACACAATGGTTGCCTCGCAGCTTCGCTGCTTGGCCCCCAAATATAGCTGCAAGCAGCAATGAGGGGGCCAAGCAGAATAGGCTGGAGTAGCCACGGCGACAAGCTAGATCTCAGCAGACACCCACGATCAACACTGTCAACAAGTGTCACATCAAAACACAACTCACTTTGTAGGGCTGAAACAGGGCTGAGTATTGCCGCCGCCTCCGCCAGCCAGCCCCCCCACCTAATCACCCCTGCACGTCCCACCCCGTCCCGCCCCGCCCTTCCACGCACGCATTAGAATGGACTGGATGGAACATGTTGTCATCAGTTTCACATCAAAAATAAAAGATTGACTGAGATATGATCACATTTGCTGTGATTTAAACAGAGAGGTCAAAAATTGACGTTATAGGGTGTGTTGAACTCGGCTTGGCCCAAGGATTCCAATGATACCTCATTTTGCCATTCGGGTCAACAGGTCAAAAGTTACGTCCGTGAACACAAATTCAACTTTGGCCTGTTGGTGGCGCTAGAGCGCTTGAGGTGCCGGCATGAAACTTGGTGAAATGAATTATTGGACTGTCCCCAATTAGTGTGCAAAATTGTATAACTTTTTACCAGACGGTTCTATGGGCTGCCATTGACTTCCATTGCAAAATAATGAGCATCAGCAACTACTGGCCAAAATGCATTTTTGTCAATTACGGAGTCCCCTAGAGGTCAAATTTCACCAAATTTCTTGAGCGTACTCCCGATGGGGTCGGAGGTACACGTACTAAGTTTGGTTTTGATACATGCAAGGGTTGCTGAGATATGAGCTCACTTCCTGTTTAGCGGCTTCGCCACAAATTTCAATTGGCTGTTACAGCCGAATGCTTCTGTCAATTGTTCCAGAAAGCAATGCACTGATAAGGCACGGTCTGAAGATGGTCTCTGCCAATTTTGGTGAGGATCCGCTGAAATTTGTGACCTGCGAAGACTTGTATGTGTTTTTGATTAAATCCAATATGGCGGCCGAATCAATTACGATGACATCACAAATTGGCTTGGGTCGGCCTAAGGACCTTCAACAGTATTACCAGACACCACTAGTGCGTTTTAATTCTAACCACAACTGCAGCTACAGGCCAAAAGGCATGTTTCTTAATTACAGCGCCCCCTAGAGGTCAAAGGTCACCAGATTTTTTGAGTGTCCCCCTGATTGGGTCCTGAGACCATGCACCCAGTTTGGCTTTGATACATGCAAGGGTTGCTGAGATATGAAATCACTTCCTGTTAGGCGGCTTCGCCGCAAATTTCGATTGGCTGTTACAGCCGAATGCTTCTGTCAATTGTTCCAGAAAGCAACGCACTGATAAGGCATGGTCTGAAGATGGTCTCTGCCAATTTTGGTGAAGAACAGATGAAATTTGTGACCTGCGAAAACTTGTACGTGTTTTTGATTAAATCCAATATGGCGGCCGAATCAATTACGATGACATCACAAGTTGGCTTGGGTCGGCCTAAGGACCTCCAACAGTATTACCAGACACCACTAGTGCGTTTTAATTCTAAGCACAACTGCAGCTACAGGCCAAAAAGCATGTTTCTTAATTACAGCGCCCCCTAGAGGTCAAAGGTCACCAAATTTCTTGAGCGTCCCCCCGATTGGGTCCTGAGTCCATGCACCAAGTTTGGCGTTGATACATGCAAGGGTTGCTGAGATATGAGCTCACTTCCTGTTTGGCGGCTTCGCCGCAAATTTCGATTGGATATTACGGGTGAACGGTTATAGTTCCGAAGACAAAACACCACAACTTTTGTGAGGCTTGGTCTGAAGATCATGTGTGTCAAGTTTGGTGACGATCGGACAAAATTTGTGACCTGTGAAAACTTTTTAGTGTTTTTGATGAAATTCAAAATGGCGGAAAATCCATCATGGCGGAAAATGACGTCATAGGGTGTGTTGAACTCGGCTTGGTCCAAGGATTCCAACGATACCTCATTTTTGACAATCGGCCATACGGGTCAAAAGTTACGTGCATGAACGCACATCCAACTTTGGCCTGTTGGTGGCGCTAGAGCGCTTAAGGTGCCGACATGAAACTTGGTGACATTAATCATGGGACTCAGCCTAATTAGTGTGCCAAATTTCACAACTTTTCACCAGACGGTTCTATGGGCTGCCATAGACTTCAATGGCAGAGGAGTAATAATAAATATAGCTGCAAGCAGCAATGTGGGGGCCAAGCAGTCAGTTCAGCAGGCCAGATTTGCCATGTAAGTCAAAGTCGTTGCATCAGACATATAGCCTTAAGCAGTCACAGCAAGTTCCATGCCATACAACCCAAGATTGGCTGAGTTACAAGGTCAAGTTTCACATCAAAACATAACTGATTTTTTCGAGCTGAACCAGGGCTGAGTGTCGCCACCCCCTCCCCCAGCCAGCCCACCACCGCAACCGCCCCTGCCCATCCCACCCCGCCCCACCCTTGCACGCACGCTTTAGAATGAACTGGATGGAACTTGCCGTCATCAGTTTCACATCAAAAATAAAAGATTGACTGAGATATGATCACACTTGCTGTGATTTAAACAGAGAGGTCAAAAATTGACGTCATAGGGTGTGTTGAACTCGGCTTGGCCCAAGGATTCCAATGATACCTCATTTTGCCATTCGGGTCAACAGGTCAAAAGTTACGTCCGTGAACACAAATCCAACTTTGGCCTGTCGGTGGCGCTAGAGCGCTTGAGGTGCCGGCATGAAACTTGGTGAAATGAATTATTGGACTGTCCCCAATTAGTGTGCAAAATTGTATAACTTTTTACCATACGGTTCTATGGGCTGCCATTGACTTCCATTGCAAAATAATGCACATCAGCAACTACTGGCCAAAATGCATTTTTGTCAATTACGGAGCCCCCTAGAGGTCAAATGTCACCAAATTTCTTGAGCGTCCTCCCGATGGGGTCGGAGGTACATGTACTAAGTTTGGTTTTGATACATGAAAGCGTTGCTGAGATATGAGCTCACTTCCTGTTTGGCAGCTTCGCCGCAAATTTCGATTGGCTGTTACAGCCGAATGCTTCTGTCAATTATTCCAGAAAGCAACGCACTGATAAGGCATGGTCTGAAGATGGTCTCTGCCAATTTTGGTGAGGATCCGCTGAAATTTCTGACCTGCGAAAACTTTTTGATGTTTTTGATTAAATCCAATATGGCGGCCGAATAAAATACGATGACATCACAAGTTGGCTTGTGTCGGCCTAAGGACCTCCAACAGTATTATCAGACACCACAAGTGCATTTTAATTCTAAGCACAACAGCAGCTACAGGCCAAAAGGCATGTTTCTTAATTACAGCTCCCCCTAGAGGTCAAAGGTCACCAAATTTCTTGAGCGTCCCCCTGATGGGGTCATGAGTCCATTTACTAAGTTTGGTTATGATAGATGAATGGGTTGCTGAGATATGAGCTCACTTCCTGTTTGGCGGCTTCGCCGCAAATTTCGATTGGATATTACGGGTGAACGGTTTAAGTTCCGAAGACAAAACACCACAACTTTTGTGAGGCTTGGTCTGAAGATCATGTGTGTCAAGTTTGGTGACGATCGTACAAAATTTGTGACCTGTGAAAAATTAGTTTCACTTTCACTAAAATCCAAAATGGCGGAAAATCCTTCATGGCGGAAAATGACGTCATAGGGTGCGTTGAACTCGGCTTGGTCCAAGGATTCCAACGATACCTCATTTTTGACAATCGGCCATACGGGTCAAAAGTTACGTGCGTGAACGCACGTCCAACTTTGGCCTGTTGGTGGCGCTAGAGCGCTCGGGGTGCGGACTTGAAACTTGGTGAAATTAATCATGGGGCACTGCCTAACTAGTGTGCCAAATTTCACAACTTTTCACCAGACGGTTCTATGGGCTGCCATAGACTTCAATGGCAGAGGAAAGATGTGTAATAATAATAATAATAGGAAAAGATAGAAACACAATGGGTGCCTTCGCAGCTTCGCTGCTTGGCCCCCAATAATAAGAAAACTAACAAACACAATGGGTGCCTTCGCAGCTTCGCTGCTTGGCCCCCAATAATAAGAAATCATAGAAACACAATGGGTGCCTTCGCAGCTTCGCTGCTTGGCCCCCAAATATAGCTGCAAGCAGCAATGAGGGGGCCAAGCAGTTGAGCAGGAGTTGTCATGGCAACCCAATGTTGCTACATTATACACACACCCAATTAACCCCCCCTGTCCCACACACACACATATACACAGATAAACTTCTTCCCCCACACACCCCAATAACCCCCCACACATATGCATACCTCAAACATCACCAAATTTATTGTGCGTAGTCAGGTTGTAGTCACAAGTCCACATACCAAGTTTGGTGTCGATACAAGAAAGTGTTGATAATTGTAGCACCCCTAGTGGTCAAAGCTCACTAAATATATTGTGCGTCTTCAGGATGTGTTCCCGAGTCCATGTACCAAGTTTGGTGTCGATACGATAAAGTTTTTCTAATTATAGCGCCCCTAGTGGTCAAAGGTCACTAAATGTATTGTCCTTATTCAGGATGTGGTCCCGAGTCCAGGTACCAAGTTTGGTGTCGATACGAGAAAGTGTTGCAAATTATAGCACCCCTAGTGGTCAAACGTTGCTAAAATTATTGTCTGTCCTCAGGATGAGGTCCCAAGTCCATATACTAAGTTTGGTTTCAATATGTGAAAGCATTGCTGAAATATGAGCCCACTTCTTGTGATTATAGCGCCACCTATAGGTCAAAAGTCATCAAATTTATTGAGCCTCCTCCTAATTGGGTCCTGAGACCCTGTACTGAGTTTGGTGTTGATACGCAAAAGCCTTGCTGAGATCACTTCACTTCCTGTTTGGCGGCTTCGCCGCCAAACTTGATTGGTCAAGACGGGCGATGGGTTTTGAATATGGGTCCAAAAAGCAATGCGTTTGTGAGTCATGGTCTGAAGATCATCTGAACCAAGTTTCATGAAAATCGGATGAACTTTGTGACCTTTGATGCCTTTTAAGTGATTTTGATTAAATCCAATATGGCGGCCAGATCAATTATGTTGACATCACAAAATCACATCTGTCAGCCTTAGGACCTCCCAGAGACATCACTAGTATATTAACATTAACATTAACAGACACCAATAGTAAGTTTTAATTCCAAACACATCACCCGTTACAGGCCAAAATTTAATTTTGCTTATTATAGCGCCACCTATAGGTCAAAAGTCATCAAATTTATTGAGCCTTCTCCTTATTGGGTCCTGACCCCATGTACTGAGTTTGGTTTTGATACGTTAAAGCTTTACTGAGATATTACTTCGCTTCCTGTTTGGCGGCTTCGCCGCCAAACTTGATTGGTCGTCTCAGGCAACCGGTTTTGAATATGTCTCCAAAAAGCAATGCGTTTATGAGTCATGGTCTGACGATCATCTGCGTCAAGTTTCGTGAAAATCGGAGAAACTTTCTGACCTTTGATGCCTTTTAAGTGTTTTTGATGACATCCAATATGGCGGTCGAATAAATTATGTTGACGTCACATGTTGGCATGTTTCGGCCTAAGGACCTCTCAAGGTATTAACAGATATCACTAATATGCTTTAATTCTAAACACATGACCCGTTACAGGCTAAAACATAATTTTGCTAATTATAGCGCCACCTATAGGTCAAAAGTCATCAAATTTATTGAGCCTCCTCCTAATTGGGTACTGAGACCCTGTACTGAGTTTGGTGTTGATACGCGAAAGCCTTGCTGAGATATCACTTCACTTCCTGTTTGGCGGCTTCGCCGCCAAACTTGATTGGTCGTCACAGGCAACCGGTTTTGAATATGTCTCCAAAAAGCAATGCGTTTATGAGTCATGGTCTGACGATCATCTGCGTCAAGTTTCGTGAAAATCGGACAAACTTTGCGAACTTTGATGCCTTTTAAGTGTTTTTGATGAAATACAATATGGCGGAAGATCCAACATGGCGGAAATTGACGTCATGGGGTGCGTTAAGTTCGGCCTCATCCAAGACTTCCAAAGATATTGCGATATTCAAAATCGGGCATACGGTTCAAAAGTTAATTGCATGGATGCAATGTCAACTTTGACCCATTGGTGGCGCTAGACTCTCTGTGGTTCAGGCATAAAACTTGCTCAAATTAATTTTTATACTGTCCCGAATCAATGTGCCAAATTTCACAACTTTTTACTGTACGGTTCTATGGGCTGCCATAGACTTCAATGACAGCGGAAAGATGTGTAATAATAATAAGAAAAGGTAGAATCACTAAGGGTTGCCGCGCAGCTTCGCTGCTTGGCCCCCAATAATAATAAGAAAAGGTAGAATCACTAAGGGTTGCCGCGCAGCTTCGCTGCTTGGCCCCCAATAATAATAAGAATACGTAGAATCACTATGGGTTGCCGCGCAGCTTCGCTGCTTGGCCCCCAATAAGAATACGTAGAATCACTATGGGTTGCCGCGCAGCTTCGCTGCTTGGCCCCCAAATATAGCTGCAAGCAGCAATGTGGGGGCCAAGCAGTTTAAGCATGAGTTAGCATTAGACATTGTGATAGTTTCTATCCACAAGCCTTCAGGATACTGAATTATGGCGTCCCTAGCCAGTGCTGGATTACCAGATCATAGACACCTGAGCACAAATGTCTGATGCGCCCCCCTATAGCCTATAGCTTGACTAAAACCTTAACATATTACAGGCTATTCACAGGTGCCAGTCATTTACTTCTGTTTATGATAATAATAATTGTATAATCTATCCTCTCTCACATCATGCACCCACTTGTTGCTTTCTGTCCTGACTGGGAACATCCTCTGCTTTCCATTTCTCCAAACTCCAAGTTGTCATTGTATCTGTCCTCTGCTTTCCATTTCTCCAAACTCATTCTGTCATTGTATCTGTCCTCTGCTTTCCATTTCTCAAAACTCATTCTTTCATTGTATCTGTCCTCTGCTTTCAATTTTTCCAAACTTCAAGTTCTTTCATTGTATCTGTCCTCTGCTTTCCATTTCTCCAAACTTCTAGTTATTTCATTGTATCTGTCCTCTGCTTTCCATTTCTCAAAACTCATTCTTTCATTGTATCTGTCCTCTGCTTTCAATTTTTCCAAACTTCAAGTTCTTTCATTGTATCTGTCCTCTGCTTTCCATTTCTCCAAACTTCTAGTTATTTCATTGTATCTGTCCTCTGCTTTCCATTTCTCAAAACTCATTCTTTCATTGTATCTGTCCTCTGCTTTCAATTTTTCCAAACTTCAAGTTCTTTCATTGTATCTGTCCTCTGCTTTCCATTTCTCCAAACTTCAAGTTCTTTCATTGTATCTGTCCTCTGCTTTCCATTTCTCCAAATTTCAAGTTTTTTCATTGTATCTGTCCTCTGCTTTCAAAGTTTTTTCATTGTATCTGTCCTCTGCTTCCCATTTCTCAAAACTCATTCTTTCATTGTATCTGTCCTCTGCTTTCCATTTTTCCAAACTCATTCTGTCATTGTATCTGTCCTCTGCTTTCCATTTCTCCAAACTTCAAGTTCTTTCATTGTATCTGTCCTCTGCTTTCAAAGTTCTTTCATTGTATCTGTCCTCTGCTTTCCATTTCTCCAAACTTCAAGTTATTTCATTGTATCTGTCTTCTGCTTTCAAAGTTTTCATTGTATCTGTCCTCTGCTTTCCATTTCTCCAAACTTCAAGTTATTTCATTGTATCTGTCCTCTGCTTTCAAAGTTCTGTCATTGTATATGTACTCTGCTTTCCATTTGTCTAAACTCCAAGTTCTTTCATTGTATCTGTCCTCTGCTTTCCATTTCTCTAAACTCATTCTGTCATTGTATCTGTCCTCTGCTTTCCATTTCTCCAAACTTCAAGTTCTTTCATTGTATCTGTCCTCTGCTTTCCATTTCTCCAAACTTCAAGTTCTTTCATTGTATCTGTCCTCTGCTTTCAAAATTCTTTCTTTGTATCTGTCCTCTGCTTTCCATTTCTGTAAACTCCAAGTTATTTTATCGTATCTGTCCTCTGCTTTCAAAGTTCTTTCATTGTATCTGTCCTCTGCTTTCCATTTCTCCAAACTTCAAGTTCTTTCATTGTATCTGTCCTCTGCTTTCAAAGTTCTTTCATTGTATCTGTCCTCTGCTTTCCATTGCTCCAAACTTCAAGTTCTTTCATTGTATCTGTCCTCTGCTTTCAAAGTTCTTTCATTGTATCTGTCCTCTGCTTTCCATTGCTCCAAACTTCAAGTTCTTTCATTGTATCTGTCTTCTGCTTTCAAAGTTTTCATTGTATCTGTCCTCTGCTTTCCATTTCTCCAAACTTCAAGTTCTTTCATTGTATCTGTCTTCTGCTTTCAAAGTTCTTTCATTGTATCTGTCTTCTGCTCTCCACTTCTCCAAACTTCAAGTTCTTTCATTGTATCTGTCCTCTACTTTCAAAGTTCTGTCATTGTATATGTACTTTGCTTTCCATCTCTCTAAACTCCAAGTTCTTTCATTGTATCTGTCCTCTGCTTTCCATTTCTCCAAACTTCATTTGGTTTCTATACGTAAAAGTATTGCTGAAATATGACCCTACTTCCTGTGATTATAGTGCCACTAGTGGTCAAAGCACAACAAATTGATTGTGTGTCCTTGGGATGTGCTCTTAAGTCCACATACCAAGTTTGGTTTTGATAGGTGAAAGTGTTGTTAATTATAGCACCCCTAGTGTTCAAACGTGACCAAATTTATTGTAGGTCCTCAGGATGTGTTCATGAGTCCACGTACCAAGTTTGGTGTTCATACGAGAAAGTCTTGCTAATTATAGCACCCCTAGTGGTCAAAGTTCACCAAACGTATTGTGCATCCTCACAGTGGTGTCCCAAGTACATATACCAAGTTTGGTTTTGATACATGAAAGCGTTGCTGAGATATGAGCTTACTTCCTGTATCTCTAGCGCCCCCCTAGTGGTTGAAAGTCCCCAAATGTATCGTGTGTCCTCAGGATTGGTTCACAAGTCCATACACCAAGTTTGGTTTCTATATATGAAATTGTTGCTGAGATATGAGCCGACTTCCTGTGATTATAGCGCCCCCCTAGTGGTCAAAAGTCATCAAATTTATTGAGCCTCCTCCTAATTGGGTCCTAAGCCCATGTACTGAGTTTGGTTTTGATACTTAAAAGCCTTGCCGAGATCTGAGTTCACTTCCTGTTTGGGCGGCTTTGCCGCCAAATTCGATTGGTTGTCACAGGTGACCTGTTTAGAATATGGGTCCAAAAAACAATGCTTTTGTGTGTTATGGTCTGAAGATCGTCTGTGCCAAGTTTCGTGAAAATCGGATGAACTTTGTGACCTATGAAAACTTTTTAGTGTTTTTGATGAAATCCAATATGGCGGTAGAATTAATTATGCTGACGTCACAAATTGCCATCAGTCAGCTTAAGGACCTCCCAAAGTATTAATAGACATCACTAATATGTTTTAATTCCAAACACATCACCCATAACAGGCCAAAACGTAATTTTGCTTATTACAGCGCCACCTATTGGTCAAAAGTCATCTAACTTATTGTGCCTCCTCCTAATTGGGTCCTGAGCCCACGTACTGAGTTTGGTTTTGATACGTGAAAGCTTTGCCGAGATCTGAATTCACTTCCTGTTTGGCGGCTTCGCCGCCAAATTCGATTGGTTGTCACGGGTGACCTGTTTAGAATATGGGTCCGAAAAGCAATGCGTTTGTGAGTTATGGTCTGAAGATCGTCTGTGCCAAGTTTCGTGAAATTCGGGTGAACTTTGTGATCTGTGAAAACATTTTAGTGTTTTTGATGAAATCCAATATGGCGGTAGGATTAATTATGCTGACGTCACAAATTGCCATCAGTCAGCTTTAGGACCTCCCAAAGTATTAATAGACATCACTAATATGTTTTAATTCCAAACACATCACCCATAACAGACCAAAATGTAATTTTGCTCATTACAGCGCCACCTATTGGTCAAAAGTCATCTAACTTATTGTGCCTCCTCCTAATTGGGTCCTGAGCGCATGTACTGAGTTTGGTTTTGATACGTGAAAGCCTTGCCGAGATCTGAGTTCACTTCCTGTTTGGTGGCTTCGCCGCCAAATTCAATTGGTTGTGACAGGTGACCTGTTTTGCATATGGGTCCAAAAAGCAATGCGTTTGTGAGTTCTGGTCCGAAGAACATCTGAACCAAGTTTCGTGAAAATCGGATGAACTTTGTGACCTGTGAAAACTTTTAAGTGTTTTTGATGAAATCCAATATGGTGGTCCAATCAATTATGTTAATGTCAAAAGTTGATATGTGTCAGCCTAAGAACCTCCCAAAGTATGAACAGAGATCACTAATATGTTTTCATTTCAAACATGTCACCCCATAGAGGCCAAAACGTAGTTTTGTTAATTATAGCGCCACCTGTAGGTCAAAAGTCATCAAATTTATTGAGCCTCCTCTTAATTGGGTCGTGAGCCCATGTACTGAGTTTGGTTTTGATATGTGAAAGCCTTGCCGAGATCTGAGTTCACTTCCTGTTTGGCGGCTTCGCCGCCAATTTTGATTGGTCGTGACTGGCGACCAGGTTTGAGTATGGATGTCAAAGGCAAGGCATTTATGAGACATGGTCTGAAGATCATCTGTGCCAAGTTTCGTGAAAATCGGATGAACTTTGTGACCTGTGAAAACTTTTAAGTGTTTTTGATGAAATCCAATATGGCGGAAGATCCAACATGGCGGAAATTGACGTAATTGGGTGCGTTGAGTTCAGCGTCATCCAAGGCTTTCAAATATATTGCGATATTCAAAATCGGGCATACGGTTCAAAAGTTAATTGCATGGATGCAATGTCAACTTTGACCCATTGGTGGCGCTAGGCTGTCTGTGGTTCAGGCATAAAACTTGGTCAAATTAATTATTATACTGTCCCGAATCCATGTGCCAAATTTTACAACTTTTTACAGTACGGTTCTATGGGCTGCCATAGACTCTCATTGCGGAAGAAAGTTGCATAATAATAGGAATAGGTAGAATCACTAATGGTGCCTCGCAGCTTCGCTGCTTGGCCCCCAAATATAGCTGCAAGCAGCAATGTGGGGGCCAAGCAGTTGAGCAGGAGTTGTCATGGCAACCCAATGTTGCTACATTATACACACACCCAATTAACCACCCGTCCCACACACACACATATACAAAGATAAACTTCCTCTCCCACACACCCCAATAACCCCCCATACATATGCATACCTCAAACATCACCAAATGTATTGTGCATAGTCAGGTTGTAGTCACGAGTCCACATACCAAGTTTGGTGTCGATACGAGAAAGTGTTGATAATTATAGCACCCCTAGTGGTCAAAAGTCACCACATTTATTGTGCGTCCTCAGGTTGTAGTCACGAGTCCATATACCAAGTTTGGTGTTGATACGAGAAAGTGTTGCAAATTATAGCACCCCTAGTGGTCAAAGGTCGCTAAAATTATTGTATGTCCTCAGGATGTGGTCCCGAGTCAATGAGCCAAGTTTGGTTTCGATACGTGAAAGCATTGCAGAAATATGAGCCCACTTCCTGTGATTATAGCGCCACATAGTGGTCAAAATTTACCACATTTCTTGAGTGTCCTCCTGATTGAGTCCTGAACCTATATACCTAGTTTGGTTTTGATATGTGAAAGCATTGCTGAGATATCACTTCACTTCCTGTTTGGCGGCTTCGCCGCCAAACTTGATTGGTTGTCACGGGCAACAGGTTTTGAATATGGTTCCAGAAAGCAATGCATTTATGAGTCATGGTATGAAGATCATCTACGTCAAGTTTCGTGAAAATCAGACAAACTTTGTAACCTTTGATGCCTTTTAAGTGTTTTTGATGACGTCCAATATGGCGGTTGGATCATTTATGTTGACGTCACATGTTGGCATGTGGCGGCCTAAGGACCTCTCAAGGTATTAACAGATATCACTAATATGATGAAATTCCAAACACATGACCCGTTACAGGCTAAAATGTAATTTTGCTAATTATAGCGCCACCTATAGGTCAAAAGTCATCAAATTTATTTAGCCTCCTCCTAATTGAGTCCTGAGACCCTGTACTGAGTTTGGTGTTGATACGCGAAAGCCTTGCTGAGATCACTTCAATTCCTGTTTGGCGGCTTCGCCGCCAAACTTGATTGGTCACGACGGGCGATGGGTTTTGAATATGGCTCCGAAAAGCAATAACATTTGTGAGTCATAGTCTGAAGATCATCTGCGTCAAGTTTCGTGAAAATCGGACAAACTTTGCGAACTTTGATGCCTTTTAGGTGTTTTTGATTAAATCCAATATGGCAGCCTGATCAATTACGTTTACCCCATAAATTCACATCTGCGTTGAGTTCGGTCTCATCCAAGGATTCCAAATATACCTTAATGTTCAAAATGTGGTGTACCGTTCAAACGTTATGTGCATAGATGTAATAAAAAATTTGAAATGTTGGTGGCGCTAGAGCACTCAAAGTGCAGACTTGAAACTTTGATAAATTAAAGATATGACTGAACCGAATCAATGTGCCGAATATCCCAACTTTTTACTGTATGGTTTAATGGCAAATTAGCGTTTCGTTATAATAATAATAATAATAAGAATACGTAGAATCACTATGGGTTGCCTCGCAGCTTCGCTGCTTGGCCCCCAAATATAGCTGCAAGCAGCAATGTGGGGGCCAAGCAGTTGAGCAGGAGTTGTCATGGCAACCCAATGTTGCTACATTATACATACACCCAATTAACCACCCGTCCCACACACACACATATACACAGATAAACTTCCTCTCCCACACACCCCAATAACCCCCCATACATATGCACACCTCAAACATCACCAAATGTATTGTGCATAGTCAGGTTGTAGTCACGAGTCCATATACCAAGTTTGGTGTCGATACGAGAAAGTGTTGATAATTATAGCACCCCTAGTGGTCAAAAGTCACCAAATTTATTGTGCGTCCTCAGGTTGTAGTCACGAGTCCATATACCAAGTTTGGTGTTGATACGAGAAAGTGTTGCAAATTATAGCACCCCTAGTGGTCAAAGGTTGCTAAAATTATTGTCTGTCCTCAGGATGAGGTCCCAAGTCCATATACTAAGTTTGGTTTCAATATGTGAAAGCATTGCTGAAATATGAGCCCACTTCATGTGATTATAGCGCCACCTATAGGTCAAAAGTCATCAAATGTATTGAGCCCCCTCCTAATTGGGTCCTGAGGCCCTCTACTGAGTTTGGTGTTGATACGCAAAAGCCTTGCTGAGATCACTTCACTTCCTGTTTGGCGGCTTCGCCGCCAAACTTGATTGGTCACCACGGGCGACGGGTTTGGAATATGTCTCCAAAAAGCAATGCGTTTATGAGTCATGGTCTGACGATCGATCATCTGCGTCAAGTTTCGTGAAAATCGGACAAACTTTGCGAACTTTGATGCCTTTTAGGTGTTTTTGATTAAATCCAATATGGCAGCCTGATCAATTACGTTTACCCCATAAATTGACATCTGCGTTGAGTTCGGTCTCATCCAAGGATTCCAAATATACCTTAATGTTCAAAATGTGGTGTACCATTCAAACGTTATGTGCATAGATGTAATAAAAAATTTGAAATGTTGGTGGCGCTAGAGCACTCAAAGTGCAGACTTGAAACTTTGATAAATTAAAGATATGACTGAACCGAATCAATGTGCCGAATTTCTCAACTTTTTACTGTACGGTTGAATGGCAAATGAGCGTTTCGTTATAATAATAATAATAATAATAATAAATATAGCTGCAAGCAGCAATGAGGGGGCCAAGCAGTTGAGCAGGAGTTGTCATGGCAACCCAATGTTGCTACATTATACACACACCCAATTAACCCCCCCTGTCCCACACACACACATATACACAGATAAACTTCTTCCCCCACACACCCCAATAACCCCCCACACATATGCATACCTCAAACATCACCAAATTTATTGTGCGTAGTCAGGTTGTAGTCACAAGTCCACATACCAAGTTTGGTGTCGATACAAGAAAGTGTTGATAATTGTAGCACCCCTAGTGGTCAAAGCTCACTAAATATATTGTGCGTCTTCAGGATGTGTTCCCGAGTCCATGTACCAAGTTTGGTGTCGATACGATAAAGTTTTTCTAATTATAGCGCCCCTAGTGGTCAAAGGTCACTAAATGTATTGTCCTTATTCAGGATGTGGTCCCGAGTCCAGGTACCAAGTTTGGTGTCGATACGAGAAAGTGTTGCAAATTATAGCACCCCTAGTGGTCAAACGTTGCTAAAATTATTGTCTGTCCTCAGGATGAGGTCCCAAGTCCATATACTAAGTTTGGTTTCAATATGTGAAAGCATTGCTGAAATATGAGCCCACTTCTTGTGATTATAGCGCCACCTATAGGTCAAAAGTCATCAAATGTATTGAGCCCCCTCCTAATTGGGTCCTGAGGCCCTCTACTGAGTTTGGTGTTGATACGCAAAAGCCTTGCTGAGATCGATCACTTCATTTCCTGTTTGGCGGCTTTGCCGCCAAACGTGATTGGTCGTCACAGGCAAGCGGTTTGGAATATGTCTCCAAAAAGCAATGCGTTTATGAGTCATGGTCTGACGATCATCTGCGTCAAGTTTCGTGAAAATCGGACAAACTTTATGACCTTTGATGCCTTTTAAGTGTTTTTGATGAAATCAAATATGGCGGTCGAATCAATTATGTTGACGTCACATGTTGGCATGTGTCGGCCTAAGGACCTCTCAAGGTATTAACAGATATCACTAATATGCTTTAATTCCAAACACATGACCCGTTACAGGCTAAAACGTAATTTTGCTAATTATAGCGCCACCTATAGGTCAAAAGTCATCAAATTTATTTAGCCTCCTCCTAATTGGGAACTGAGACCCTGTACTGAGTTTGGTGTTGATACGCGAAAGCCTTGCTGAGATTACTTCACTTCCTGTTTGGCGGCTTCGCCGCCAAACTTGATTGGTCACCACGGGCGACGGGTTTTGAATATGGCTCCAAAAAGCAATGCATTTATGAGTCATGGTCTGAAGATCATCTGCGTCAAGTTTCGTGAAAATCGGACAAACTTTGCCAACTTTGATGCCTTTTAGGTGTTTTTGATTAAATCCAATATGGCAGCCTGATCAATTATGTTTACCTCATAAATTCACATCTGCGTTGAGTTCGGTCTCATCCAAGGATTCCAAATATACCTTAATGTTCAAAATGTGGTGTACCGTTCAAACGTTATGTGCATAGATGTAATAAAAAATTTGAAATGTTGGTGGCGCTAGAGCACTCAAAGTGCAGACTTGAAACTTTGATAAATTAAAGATATGACTGAACCGAATCAATGTGCCGAAATTCTCAACTTTTTACTGTACGGTTGAATGGCAAATGAGCGTTTCGTTATAATAATAATAATAATAATAATAAATATAGCTGCAAGCAGCAATGTGGGGGCCAAGCAGTTGAGCAGGAGTTGTCATGGCAACCCAATGTTGCTACATTATACACACACCCAATTAACCACCCGTCCCACACACACACATATACAAAGATAAACTTCCTCTCCCACACACCCCAATAACCCCCCATACATATGCATACCTCAAACATCACCAAATGTATTGTGCATAGTCAGGTTGTAGTCACAAGTCCACATACCAAGTTTGGTGTCGATACGAGAAAGTGTTGATAATTATAGCACCCCTAGTGGTCAAAAGTCACCACATTTATTGTGCGTCCTCAGGTTGTAGTCACGAGTCCATATACCAAGTTTGGTGTTGATACGAGAAAGTGTTGCAAATTATAGCACCCCTAGTGGTCAAAGGTCGCTAAAATTATTGTATGTCCTCAGGATGTGGTCCCGAGTCAATGAGCCAAGTTTGGTTTCGATACGTGAAAGCATTGCAGAAATATGAGCCCACTTCCTGTGATTATAGCGCCACATAGTGGTCAAAATTTACCACATTTCTTGAGTGTCCTCCTGATTGAGTCCTGAACCTATATACCTAGTTTGGTTTTGATATGTGAAAGCATTGCTGAGATATCACTTCACTTCCTGTTTGGCGGCTTCGCCGCCAAACTTGATTGGTTGTCACGGGCAACAGGTTTTGAATATGGTTCCAGAAAGCAATGCATTTATGAGACATGGTCTGACGATCATCTGCGTCAAGTTTCGTGAAAATCGGAGAAACTTTGTGACCTTTGATGCCTTTTAAGTGTTTTTGATGACATCCAATATGGCGGTTGGATCATTTATGTTGACGTCACATGTTGGCATGTGGCGGCCTAAGGACCTCTCAAGGTATTAACAGATATCACTAATATGCTTTAATTCCAAACACATGACCCGTTACAGGCTAAAACGTAATTTTGGTAATTATAGCGCCACCTATAGGTCAAAAGTCACCAAATTTATTGAGCCTCCTCCTAATTGGGTCCTGAGACCCTGTACTGAGTTTGGTGTTGATACGCGAAAGCCTTGCTGAGATCACTTCAATTCCTGTTTGGCGGCTTCGCCGCCAAACTTGATTGGTCACGACGGGCGATGGGTTTTGAATATGGCTCCGAAAAGCAATAACATTTGTGAGTCATAGTCTGAAGATCATCTGCGTCAAGTTTCGTGAAAATCGGACAAACTTTGCGAACTTTGATGCCTTTTAGGTGTTTTTGATTAAATCCAATATGGCAGCCTGATCAATTACGTTTACCCCATAAATTGACATCTGCGTTGAGTTCGGTCTCATCCAAGGATTCCAAATATACCTTAATGTTCAAAATGTGGTGTACCGTTCAAACGTTATGTGCATAGATGTAATAAAAAATTTGAAATGTTGGTGGCGCTAGAGCACTCAAAGTGCAGACTTGAAACTTTGATAAATTAAAGATATGACTGAACCGAATCAATGTGCCGAATATCCCAACTTTTTACTGTATGGTTTAATGGCAAATTAGCGTTTCGTTATAATAATAATAATAATAAGAATACGTAGAATCACTATGGGTTGCCTCGCAGCTTCGCTGCTTGGCCCCCAAATATAGCTGCAAGCAGCAATGTGGGGGCCAAGCAGTTGAGCAGGAGTTGTCATGGCAACCCAATGTTGTTACATTATACACACACCCAATTAACCCCCCATCCCACACACACACATACACAGATAAACCTCCTTTCCCACACACCCCAATAGCCCCCCACACATACGCATGCCTCAAACATCACCAAATGTATTGTGCGTCCTCAGGTTGTAGTCACAAGTCCACATACCAAGTTTGGTGTCGATACGAGAAGGTGTTGATAATTATAGTGCCTCTAGTGGTCAAATGTCACTAAATATATTGAGCGTCTTCAAAATGTGGTCCCGAGTCCTTGTACCAAGATTGGTGTCGATACGAGAAAGTGTCGCAAATTATAGCACCCCTAGTGGTCAAAGGTCGCAAAATTGATTGTGCATCCTCAGGATGTTGTCACAAGTCCACATACCAAGTTTGGTGTCGATACG
The DNA here is from genome assembly GCF_046254945.1 of Alosa pseudoharengus. NCBI lineage: Eukaryota > Metazoa > Chordata > Actinopteri > Clupeiformes > Clupeidae > Alosa > Alosa pseudoharengus. The sequence continues at coordinate 903,601 of NW_027468598.1, read as the reverse complement.
AGAAAGTGTTGATAATTATAGCACCCCTAGTGGTCAAAAGTCACCAAATTTATTGTGCGTCCTCAGGTTGTAGTCACAAGTCCACATATCAAGTTTGGTGTTGATACGAGAAAGTTTTGCAAATTATAGCACCCCTACTGGTCAAAGGTTGCTAAAATTATTGTCTGTCCTCAGGATGAGGTCCCAAGTCCATATACTAAGTTTGGTTTCAATATGTGAAAGCATTGCTGAAATATGAGCCCACTTCTTGTGATTATAGCGCCACCTATAGGTCAAAAGTCATCAAATGTATTGAGCCTCCTCCTAATTGGGTCCTGAGACCCTGTACTGAGTTTGGTGTTGATACGCGAAAGCCTTGCTGAGATCACTTCACTTCCTGTTTGGCGGCTTCGCCGCCAAACGTGATTGGTCGTCACAGGCAACCGGTTTTGAATATGTCTCCAAAAAGCAATGCGTTAATGAGTCATGGTCTGCCGATCATCTGCGTCAAGTTTCATGAAAATCAGAGAAACTTTGTGACCTTTGATGCCTTTTAAATGTTTTTGGTGAAATCCAATATGGCGGTCGAATCAATTATGTTGACGTCACATGTTGGCATGTGTCGGCCTAAGGACCTCTCAAGGTATTAACAGATATCACTAATATGCTTTAATTCCAAACACATGACCCGTTACAGGCCAAAACGTAATTTTGGTAATTATAGCGCCACCTATAGGTCAAAAGTCATCAAATTTTTTGAGCCTCCTCCTAATTGGGTCTTGAGACTATGTACTGAGATTGGTGTTGATACGTGAAAGCCTTGCTGAGATATCACTTCACTTCCTGTTTGGCGGCTTCGCCGACAAACTTGATTGGTTGTGACGGGCGACGGGTTTTGAGTATGGCTCCTAAAAGCAATGCATTTATGAGTCATGGTCTGAAGATAATCTGCGTCAAGTTTCGTGAAAAACGGACACACTTTGCGAACTTTGATGCCTTTTAAGTGTTTTTGATGAAATACAATATGGCGGAAGATCCAACATGGCGGAAATTGACGTCATGGGGTGCGTTGAGTTTGGCCTCATCCAAGACTTCCAAAGATGTTACGATATTTAAAATCGGGCATACGGTTCAAAAGTTAATTGCATGGATGCAATGTCAACTTTGACCCATTGGTGGCGCTAGACTGTCTGTGGTTCAGGCATAAAACTTGCTCAAATTCATTTTTATACTGTCCTGAATCAATGTGCAAAATTTCACAACTTTTTACTGTACGGTTCTATGGGCTGCCATAGACTCCAATGACAGCGGAAAGAGTGTGTAATAATAATAAGAAAAGGTAGAATCACTAAGGGTTGCCTCGCAGCTTCGCTGCTTGGCCCCCAAATATAGCTGCAAGCAGCAATGAGGGGGCCAAGCAGTTGAGCAGGAGTTGTCATGGCAACCCAATGTTGCTACATTATACACACACCCAATTAACCCCCCCTGTCCCACACACACACATATACACAGATAAACTTCTTCCCCCACACACCCCAATAACCCCCCACACATATGCATACCTCAAACATCACCAAATTTATTGTGCGTAGTCAGGTTGTAGTCACAAGTCCACATACCAAGTTTGGTGTCGATACAAGAAAGTGTTGATAATTGTAGCACCCCTAGTGGTCAAAGCTCACTAAATATATTGTGCGTCTTCAGGATGTGTTCCCGAGTCCATGTACCAAGTTTGGTGTCGATACGATAAAGTTTTTCTAATTATAGCGCCCCTAGTGGTCAAAGGTCACTAAATGTATTGTCCTTATTCAGGATGTGGTCCCGAGTCCAGGTACCAAGTTTGGTGTCGATACGAGAAAGTGTTGCAAATTATAGCACCCCTAGTGGTCAAACGTTGCTAAAATTATTGTCTGTCCTCAGGATGAGGTCCCAAGTCCATATACTAAGTTTGGTTTCAATATGTGAAAGCATTGCTGAAATATGAGCCCACTTCTTGTGATTATAGCGCCACCTATAGGTCAAAAGTCATCAAATTTATTGAGCCTCCTCCTAATTGGGTCCTGAGACCCTGTACTGAGTTTGGTGTTGATACGCAAAAGCCTTGCTGAGATCACTTCACTTCCTGTTTGGCGGCTTCGCCGCCAAACTTGATTGGTCAAGACGGGCGATGGGTTTTGAATATGGGTCCAAAAAGCAATGCGTTTGTGAGTCATGGTCTGAAGATCATCTGAACCAAGTTTCATGAAAATCGGATGAACTTTGTGACCTTTGATGCCTTTTAAGTGATTTTGATTAAATCCAATATGGCGGCCAGATCAATTATGTTGACATCACAAAATCACATCTGTCAGCCTTAGGACCTCCCAGAGACATCACTAGTATATTAACATTAACATTAACAGACACCAATAGTAAGTTTTAATTCCAAACACATCACCCGTTACAGGCCAAAATGTAATTTTGCTTATTATAGCGCCACCTATAGGTCAAAAGTCATCAAATTTATTGAGCCTTCTCCTTATTGGGTCCTGACCCCATGTACTGAGTTTGGTTTTGATACGTTAAAGCTTTACTGAGATATTACTTCGCTTCCTGTTTCCCAAACTTGATTGGTCGTCTCAGGCAACCGGTTTTGAATATGTCTCCAAAAAGCAATGCGTTTATGAGTCATGGTCTGACGATCATCTGCGTCAAGTTTCGTGAAAATCGGAGAAACTTTCTGACCTTTGATGCCTTTTAAGTGTTTTTGATGACATCCAATATGGCGGTCGAATAAATTATGTTGACGTCACATGTTGGCATGTTTCGGCCTAAGGACCTCTCAAGGTATTAACAGATATCACTAATATGCTTTAATTCTAAACACATGACCCGTTACAGGCTAAAACATAATTTTGCTAATTATAGCGCCACCTATAGGTCAAAAGTCATCAAATTTATTGAGCCTCCTCCTAATTGGGTACTGAGACCCTGTACTGAGTTTGGTGTTGATACGCGAAAGCCTTGCTGAGATATCACTTCACTTCCTGTTTGGCGGCTTCGCCGCCAAACTTGATTGGTCGTCACAGGCAACCGGTTTTGAATATGTCTCCAAAAAGCAATGCGTTTATGAGTCATGGTCTGACGATCATCTGCGTCAAGTTTCGTGAAAATCGGACAAACTTTGCGAACTTTGATGCCTTTTAAGTGTTTTTGATGAAATACAATATGGCGGAAGATCCAACATGGCGGAAATTGACGTCATGGGGTGCGTTGAGTTCGGCCTCATCCAAGACTTCCAAAGATATTGCGATATTCAAAATCGGGCATACGGTTCAAAAGTTAATTGCATGGATGCAATGTCAACTTTGACCCATTGGTGGCGCTAGACTCTCTGTGGTTCAGGCATAAAACTTGCTCAAATTAATTTTTATACTGTCCCGAATCAATGTGCCAAATTTCACAACTTTTTACTGTACGGTTCTATGGGCTGCCATAGACTTCAATGACAGCGGAAAGATGTGTAATAATAAATATAGCTGCAAGCAGCAATGAGGGGGCCAAGCAGAATAGGCCGGAGTAGCCACGGCGACAAGATAGAACTCAGCAGACACTCGCGATTAACACTTTCAACAAGTGTCACATCAAACATATCTGATTTTGTAGGGCTGAAACAAGGCTGAGTATTGCCACAGCCTCCACCAGCCAGCCCCCCCACCTAATCACCCCTGCCCGTCCCACCCCGCCCTTCCACGCACGCATTAGAATGAACTGGATGGAACATGTTGTCATCAGTTTCACATCCAAAAATAAAAGATTGATAAAAACACATCAGCAACTACAGATCAAAATGCAATATTGCTAATTGCAGCACCCCCTACAGGTCAAAGGTCAACAAATTTTTTAAGCATCCTCCTAATGGGGTCATGAATCTATGTAGTAAGTTTGGTTATGATACATGGCAGGGTTGCTGAGATAGGAGTTCACTTCCTGTTTGGCGGCTTCGCCGCAAATTTCGATTGGCTGTTTCAGCCAAATGCTTCTGTCAATTGTTCCAGGAAGCAATGCACTGATAAGGCATGGTCTGAAGATGGTTTCTGCCAATTTTGGCGAGGATCCGCTGAAATTTGTGCCCTGCGATAACTTGTACGTATTTTTGATTAATCCAATATGGCGGCCGAATCAATTAAGATGACATCACAAGTTGGCTTGGGTTGGCCTAAGGACCTCAAACAGTATTACCAGACACCACTAGTGCGTTTTAATTCTAAGCACAACAGCAGCTACAGGCCAAAAAGCATGTTTCTTTATTACAGCGCCCCCTAGAGGTCAAAGGTCACCAGATTTCTTGAGCGTCCCCCTGATTGGGTCCCGAGTCCATGCACCAAGTTTGGCTTTGATACATGCAAGGGTTGCTGAGATATGAGCTCACTTCCTGTTTGGCGGCTTCGCCGCAAGTTTCGATTGGCTGTTACAGCCGAATGCTACTGTCAATTGTTCCAAAAAGCAAAGCACTGATAAGGCATGGTCTGAAGATGGTCTCTGCCTATTTTGGTGAGGATCCGCTGAAATTTGTGACCTGCGAAAATTTGTACGTGTTTTTGATAAAATCCAATATGGCGGCCGAATCAATTATGACATCACAAGTTGACTTGGGTCGGCCTAAGGACCTCCAACAGTATTACCAGACACCACTAGTGCGTTTTAATTCTAAGCACAACTGCAGCTACAGGCCAAAAGGCATGTTTCTTAATTACAGCGCCCCCTAGAGGTCAAAGGTCACCAGATTTCTTGAGCGTCCCCCTGATTGGGTCCTGAGTCCATGTACTAAGTTTGGTTATAATAGGTGAATGGGTTGCTGAGATATGTGCTCACTTCCTGTTTGGCGGCTTCGCCGCAAACTTCGATTGGCTGTTACGGGCGAACGGTTTGAGTTCCGAAGACGAAAAGGAATAACTTTTGTGAGACTTGGTCTGAAGATCAAGTGTGTCAGGTTTGGTGTCGATCGGACAAAATTTGTGACCTTTGAAGACTTTTTAGTGTTTTTGATGAAATCCAATATGGCGGAAAATCCATCATGGCGGAAATCGACGTCATAGGATGCGTTGAACTCGGCTTGGTCCAAGGATTCCAACGATATCTCATTGTTGACAATCGGCAATACGGGTCAAAAGTTACGTGCGTGAACGCACGTCCAACTTTGGCCTGTTGGTGGCGCTAGAGTGCTCTAGGTGCCATCATGAAACTTGGTGACATTAATCATTGGACTGTCCCTAATCAGTGTGCTAAATTTCACAACTTTTCACCAGACGGTTCTATGGGCTGCCATTGACTTCAATGGCGGAATAATAATAATAATAATAAATATAGCTGCAAGCAGCAATGAGGGGGCCAAGCAGTTGAGCAGGAGTTGTCATGGCAACCCAATGTTGCTACATTATACACACACCCAATTAACCCCCCCTGTCCCACACACACACATATACACAGATAAACTTCTTCCCCCACACACCCCAATAACCCCCCACACATATGCATACCTCAAACATCACCAAATTTATTGTGCGTAGTCAGGTTGTAGTCACAAGTCCACATACCAAGTTTGGTGTCGATACAAGAAAGTGTTGATAATTGTAGCACCCCTAGTGGTCAAAGCTCACTAAATATATTGTGCGTCTTCAGGATGTGTTCCCGAGTCCATGTACCAAGTTTGGTGTCGATACGATAAAGTTTTTCTAATTATAGCGCCCCTAGTGGTCAAAGGTCACTAAATGTATTGTCCTTATTCAGGATGTGGTCCCGAGTCCAGGTACCAAGTTTGGTGTCGATACGAGAAAGTGTTGCAAATTATAGCACCCCTAGTGGTCAAACGTTGCTAAAATTATTGTCTGTCCTCAGGATGAGGTCCCAAGTCCATATACTAAGTTTGGTTTCAATATGTGAAAGCATTGCTGAAATATGAGCCCACTTCTTGTGATTATAGCGCCACCTATAGGTCAAAAGTCATCAAATTTATTGAGCCTCCTCCTAATTGGGTCCTGAGACCCTGTACTGAGTTTGGTGTTGATACGCAAAAGCCTTGCTGAGATCACTTCACTTCCTGTTTGGTGGCTTCGCCGCCAAACTTGATTGGTCAAGACGGGCGATGGGTTTTGAATATGGGTCCAAAAAGCAATGCGTTTGTGAGTCATGGTCTGAAGATCATCTGAACCAAGTTTCATGAAAATCGGATGAACTTTGTGACCTTTGATGCCTTTTAAGTGATTTTGATTAAATCCAATATGGCGGCCAGATCAATTATGTTGACATCACAAAATCACATCTGTCAGCCTTAGGACCTCCCAGAGACATCACTAGTATATTAACATTAACATTAACAGACACCAATAGTAAGTTTTAATTCCAAACACATCACCCGTTACAGGCCAAAATGTAATTTTGCTTATTATAGCGCCACCTATAGGTCAAAAGTCATCAAATTTATTGAGCCTTCTCCTTATTGGGTCCTGACCCCATGTACTGAGTTTGGTTTTGATACGTTAAAGCTTTACTGAGATATTACTTCGCTTCCTGTTTGGCGGCTTCGCCGCCAAACTTGATTGGTCGTCTCAGGCAACCGGTTTTGAATATGTCTCCAAAAAGCAATGCGTTTATGAGTCATGGTCTGACGATCATCTGCGTCAAGTTTCGTGAAAATCGGAGAAACTTTCTGACCTTTGATGCCTTTTAAGTGTTTTTGATGACATCCAATATGGCGGTCGAATAAATTATGTTGACGTCACATGTTGGCATGTTTCGGCCTAAGGACCTCTCAAGGTATTAACAGATATCACTAATATGCTTTAATTCTAAACACATGACCCGTTACAGGCTAAAACATAATTTTGCTAATTATAGCGCCACCTATAGGTCAAAAGTCATCAAATTTATTGAGCCTCCTCCTAATTGGGTACTGAGACCCTGTACTGAGTTTGGTGTTGATACGCGAAAGCCTTGCTGAGATATCACTTCACTTCCTGTTTGGCGGCTTCGCCGCCAAACTTGATTGGTCGTCACAGGCAACCGGTTTTGAATATGTCTCCAAAAAGCAATGCGTTTATGAGTCATGGTCTGACGATCATCTGCGTCAAGTTTCGTGAAAATCGGACAAACTTTGCGAACTTTGATGCCTTTTAAGTGTTTTTGATGAAATACAATATGGCGGAAGATCCAACATGGCGGAAATTGACGTCATGGGGTGCGTTGAGTTCGGCCTCATCCAAGACTTCCAAAGATATTGCGATATTCAAAATCGGGCATACGGTTCAAAAGTTAATTGCATGGATGCAATGTCAACTTTGACCCATTGGTGGCGCTAGACTCTCTGTGGTTCAGGCATAAAACTTGCTCAAATTAATTTTTATACTGTCCCGAATCAATGTGCCAAATTTCACAACTTTTTACTGTACGGTTCTATGGGCTGCCATAGACTTCAATGACAGCGGAAAGATGTGTAATAATAATAATAAATATAGCTGCAAGCAGCAATGTGGGGGCCAAGCAGTTGAGCAGGAGTTCATGGCAACCCAATGTTGTTACATTATACACACACCCAATTAACCCCCCATCCCACACACAGAAATATACACAGATAAACCTCCTCTCGCACACACTCCAATAGTCCCACACACATACGCATGCCTCAAACATCACAAAATGTATTATGCTTCCTCAGGTTGTAGTCACAAGTCCACATACCAAGTTTGGTGTCAATACGAGAAAGTGTTGATAATTATAGTGACTAGTGGTCAAATGTCACTAAATATATTGAGCGTCTTCAGGATGTGTTCCCGAGTCCATGTACCAAGTTTGGTGTTGATACGAGAAAGTTTTGCTAATTATAGCGCCCCTAGTGGTCAAAGGTCATTAAATGTATTGTCCTTATTCAGGATGTGGTCCCGATTCCAGGTACCAAGTTTGGTGTCGTAACGAGAAAGTGTTGCAAATTATAGCACCCCTAGTGGTCAAAGGTCGCTAAAATTATTGTATGTCCTCAGGATGTGGTCCCGAGTCAATGAGCCAAGTTTGGTTTCGATACGTGAAAGCATTGCAGAAATATGAGCCCACTTCCTGTGATTATAGCGCCACATAGTGGTCAAAATTTACCACATTTCTTGAGTGTCCTCCTGATTGAGTCCTGAACCTATATACCTAGTTTGGTTTTGATATGTGAAAGCATTGCTGAGATATCACTTCACTTCCTGTTTGGCGGCTTCGCCGCCAAACTTGATTGGTTGTCACGGGCAACAGGTTTTGAATATGGTTCCAGAAAGCAATGCATTTATGAGACATGGTCTGACGATCATCTGCGTCAAGTTTCGTGAAAATCGGAGAAACTTTGTGACCTTTGATGCCTTTTAAGTGTTTTTGATGACATCCAATATGGCGGTTGGATCATTTATGTTGACGTCACATGTTGGCATGTGGCGGCCTAAGGACCTCTCAAGGTATTAACAGATATCACTAATATGCTTTAATTCCAAACACATGACCCGTTACAGGCTAAAACGTAATTTTGGTAATTATAGCGCCACCTATAGGTCAAAAGTCACCAAATTTATTGAGCCTCCTCCTAATTGGGTCCTGAGACCCTATACTGAGTTTGGTGTTGATACGCGAAAGCCTTGCTGAGATCACTTCACTTCCTGTTTGGCGGCTTCGCCGCCAAACTTGATTGGTTGTGACGGGCGACGGGTTTTGAATATGGCTCCTAAAAGCAATGCATTTATGAGTCATGGTCTGAAGATCATCTGCGTCAAGTTTCGTGAAAATCGGACAAACTTTGCGAACTTTGATGCCTTTTAGGTGTTTTTGATTAAATCCAATATGGCAGCCTGATCAATTACGTTTACCCCATAAATTGACATCTGCGTTGAGTTCGGTCTCATCCAAGGATTCCAAATATACCTTAATGTTCAAAATGTGGTGTACCATTCAAACGTTATGTGCATAGATGTAATAAAAAATTTGAAATGTTGGTGGCGCTAGAGCACTCAAAGTGCAGACTTGAAACTTTGATAAATTAAAGATATGACTGAACCGAATCAATGTGCCGAATATCCCAACTTTTTACTGTATGGTTTAATGGCAAATTAGCGTTTCGTTATAATAATAATAATAATAAGAATACGTAGAATCACTATGGGTTGCCTCGCAGCTTCGCTGCTTGGCCCCCAAATATAGCTGCAAGCAGCAATGTGGGGGCCAAGCAGATGAGCAGGAGTTGTCATGGCAACCCAATGTTGCTACATTATACATACACCCAATTAACCACCCGTCCCACACACACACATATACACAGATAAACTTCCTCTCCCACACACCCCAATAACCCCCCATACATATGCACACCTCAAACATCACCAAATGTATTGTGCATAGTCAGGTTGTAGTCACGAGTCCATATACCAAGTTTGGTGTCGATACGAGAAAGTGTTGCAAATTATAGCACCCCTAGTGGTCAAAGGTTGCTAAAATTATTGTCTGTCCTCAGGATGAGGTCCCAAGACCATATACTAAGTTTGGTTTCAATATGTGAAAGCATTGCTGAAATATGAGCCCACTTCATGTGATTATAGCGCCACCTATAGGTCAAAAGTCATCAAATGTATTGAGCCCCCTCCTAATTGGGTCCTGAGGCCCTCTACTGAGTTTGGTGTTGATACGCAAAAGCCTTGCTGAGATCACTTCATTTCCTGTTTGGCGGCTTTGCCGCCAAACGTGATTGGTCGTCACAGGCAAGCGGTTTGGAATATGTCTCCAAAAAGCAATGCGTTTATGAGTCATGGTCTGACGATCATCTGCGTCAAGTTTCGTGAAAATCGGACAAACTTTATGACCTTTGATGCCTTTTAAGTGTTTTTGATGAAATCAAATATGGCGGTCGAATCAATTATGTTGACGTCACATGTTGGCATGTGTCGGCCTAAGGACCTCTCAAGGTATTAAAAGATATCACTAATATGCTTTAATTCCAAACACATGACCCGTTACAGGCTAAAACGTAATTTTGCTAATTATAGCGCCACCTATAGGTCAAAAGTCATCAAATTTATTTAGCCTCCTCCTAATTGGGAACTGAGACCCTGTACTGAGTTTGGTGTTGATACGCGAAAGCCTTGCTGAGATTACTTCACTTCCTGTTTGGCGGCTTCGCCGCCAAACTTGATTGGTCACCACGGGCGACGGGTTTTGAATATGGCTCCAAAAAGCAATGCATTTATGAGTCATGGTCTGAAGATCATCTGCGTCAAGTTTCGTGAAAATCGGACAAACTTTGCGAACTTTGATGCCTTTTAGGTGTTTTTGATTAAATCCAATATGGCAGCCTGATCAATTATGTTTACCTCATAAATTCACATCTGCGTTGAGTTCGGTCTCATCCAAGGATTCCAAATATACCTTAATGTTCAAAATGTGGTGTACCGTTCAAACGTTATGTGCATAGATGTAATAAAAAATTTGAAATGTTGGTGGCGCTAGAGCACTCAAAGTGCAGACTTGAAACTTTGATAAATTAAAGATATGACTGAACCGAATCAATGTGCCGAAATTCTCAACTTTTTACTTTACGGTTGAATGGCAAATGAGCGTTTCGTTATAATAATAATAATAATAATAAATATAGCTGCAAGCAGCAATGTGGGGGCCAAGCAGTTGAGCAGGAGTTGTCATGGCAACCCAATGTTGCTACATTATACACACACCCAATTAACCACCCGTCCCACACACACACATATACAAAGATAAACTTCCTCTCCCACACACCCCAATAACCCCCCATACATATGCATACCTCAAACATCACCAAATGTATTGTGCATAGTCAGGTTGTAGTCACGAGTCCACATACCAAGTTTGGTGTCGATACGAGAAAGTGTTGATAATTATAGCACCCCTAGTGGTCAAAAGTCACCACATTTATTGTGCGTCCTCAGGTTGTAGTCACGAGTCCATATACCAAGTTTGGTGTTAATACGAGAAAGTGTTGCAAATTATAGCACCCCTAGTGGTCAAAGGTTGCTAAAATTATTGTCTGTCCTCAGGATGAGGTCCCAAGTCCATATACTAAGTTTGGTTTCAATATGTGAAAGCATTGCTGAAATATGAGCCCACTTCATGTGATTATAGCGCCACCTATAGGTCAAAAGTCATCAAATGTATTGAGCCTCCTCCTAATTGGGTCCTGAGGCCCTCTACTGAGTTTGGTGTTGATACGCAAAAGCCTTGCTGAGATCACTTCACTTCCTGTTTGGCGGCTTTGCCGCCAAACGTGATTGGTCGTCACAGGCAACCGGTTTTGAATATGTCTCCAAAAAGCAATGCGTTTATGAGTCATGGTCTGACGATCATCTGCGTCAAGTTTCGTGAAAATCGGAGGAACTTTGTGACCTTTGATGCCTTTTAAGTGTTTTTGATGACATCCAATATGGCGGTCGAATGAATTATGTTGACGTCACATGTTGGCATGTTTCGGCCTAAGGACCTCTCAAGGTATTAACAGATATCACTAATATGCTTTAATTCCAAACACATGACTCGTTACAGGCCAAAACGTAATTTTGGTAATTATAGCGCCACCTATAGGTCAAAAGTCATCAAATGTATTGAGCCTCCTCCTAATTGGGTCCTGAGGCCCTCTACTGAGTTTGGTGTTGATACGTTAAAGCTTTACTGAGATATTACTTCGCTTCCTGTTAGGCGGCTTCGCCGCCAAACTTGATTGGTCGTCACAGGCAACCGGTTTTGAATATGTCTCCAAAAAGCAATGCGTTTATGAGTCATGGTCTGACGATCATCTGCGTCAAGTTTCGTGAAAATCGGAGAAACTTTCTGACCTTTGGTGCCTTTTAAGTGTTTTTGATGACATCCAATATGGCGGTCGAATGAATTATGTTGACGTCACATGTTGGCATGTTTCGGCCTAAGGACCTCTCAAGGTATTAACAGATATCACTAATATGCTTTAATTCCAAACACATGACTCGTTACAGGCCAAAACGTAATTTTGGTAATTATAGCGCCACCTATAGGTCAAAAGTCATCAAATTTATTTAGCCTCCTCCTAATTGAGTCCTGAGACCCTGTACTGAGTTTGGTGTTGATACGCGAAAGCCTTGCTGAGATCACTTCAATTCCTGTTTGGCGGCTTCGCCGCCAAACTTGATTGGTCACGACGGGCGATGGGTTTTGAATATGGCTCCGAAAAGCAATAACATTTGTGAGTCATAGTCTGAAGATCATCTGCGTCAAGTTTCGTGAAAATCGGACAAACTTTGCGAACTTTGATGCCTTTTAGGTGTTTTTGATTAAATCCAATATGGCAGCCTGATCAATTACGTTTACCTCATAAATTCACATCTGCGTTGAGTTCGGTCTCATCCAAGGATTCCAAATATACCTTAATGTTCAAAATGTGGTGTACCGTTCAAACGTTATGTGCATAGATGTAATAAAAAATTTGAAATGTTGGTGGCGCTAGAGCACTCAAAGTGCAGACTTGAAACTTTGATAAATTAAAGATATGACTGAACCGAATCAATGTGCCGAATATCCCAACTTTTTACTGTATGGTTTAATGGCAAATTAGCGTTTCGTTATAATAATAATAATAATAAGAATACGTAGAATCACTATGGGTTGCCTCGCAGCTTCGCTGCTTGGCCCCCAATAAATATAGCTGCAAGCAGCAATGTGGGGGCCAAGCAGTTGAGCAGGAGTTGTCATGGCAACCCAATGTTGCTACATTATACATACACCCAATTAACCACCCGTCCCACACACACACATATACACAGATAAACTTCCTCTCCCACACACCCCAATAACCCCCCATACATATGCACACCTCAAACATCACCAAATGTATTGTGCATAGTCAGGTTGTAGTCACGAGTCCATATACCAAGTTTGGTGTCGATACGAGAAAGTGTTGATAATTATAGCACCCCTAGTGGTCAAAAGTCACCAAATTTATTGTGCGTCCTCAGGTTGTAGTCACGAGTCCATATACCAAGTTTGGTGTTGATACGAGAAAGTGTTGCAAATTATAGCAACCCTAGTGGTCAAAGGTTGCTAAAATTATTGTCTGTCCTCAGGATGAGGTCCCAAGTCCATATACTAAGTTTGGTTTCAATATGTGAAAGCATTGCTGAAATATGAGCCCACTTCTTGTGATTATTGCGCCACCTATAGGTCAAAAGTCATCACATTTATTGAGCCTCCTCCTAATTGGGTCCTGAGACCCTGTACTGAGTCTGGTGTTGATATGCGAAAGCCTTGCTGAGATCACTTCACTTCCTGTTTGGCGGCTTCGCCGCCAAACGTGATTGGTTGTCACGGGCAACCGGTTTTGAATATGTCTCCAAAAAGCAATGCGTTTATGAGTCATGGTCTGACGATCATCTGCGTCAAGTTTCATGAAAATCGGAGAAACTTTGTGACCTTTGATGCCTTTTAAATGTTTTTGGTGAAATCCAATATGGCGGTCGAATCAATTATGTTGACGTCACATGTTGGCATGTGTCGGCCTAAGGACCTCTCAAGGTATTAACAGATATCACTAATATGCTTTAATTCCAAACACATGACCCGTTACAGGCTAAAACGTAATTTTGCTAATTATAGCGCCACCTATAGGTCAAAAGTCATCAAATTTATTGAGCCTCCTCCTAATTGGGTACTGAGACCCTGTACTGAGTTTGGTGTTGATACGCGAAAGCCTTGCTGAGATTACTTCACTTCCTGTTTGGCGGCTTCGCCGCCAAACTTGATTGGTCACCACGGGCGACGGGTTTTGAATATGGCTCCAAAAAGCAATGCATTTATGAGTCATGGTCTGAAGATCATCTTCGTCAAGTTTCGTGAAAATCGGACAAACTTTGCCAACTTTGATGCCTTTTAGGTGTTTTTGATTAAATCCAATATGGCAGCCTGATCAATTACGTTTACCCCATAAATTGACATCTGCGTTGAGTTTGGTCTCATCCAAGGATTCCAAATATACCTTAATGTTCAAAATGTGGTGTACCATTCAAACGTTATGTGCATAGATGTAATAAAAAATTTGAAATGTTGGTGGCGCTAGAGCACTCAAAGTGCAGACTTGAAACTTTGATAAATTAAAGATATGACTGAACCGAATCAATGTGCCGAATATCCCAACTTTTTACTGTATGGTTTAATGGCAAATTAGCGTTTCGTTATAATAATAATAATAATAATAAGAATACGTAGAATCACTATGGGTTGCCGCGCAGCTTCGCTGCTTGGCCCCCAAATATAGCTGCAAGCAGCAATGAGGGGGCCAAGCAGAATAGGCCGGAGTAGCCACGGTGACAAGATAGAACTCAGCAGACATCGTGATCAACACTTTCAACAAGTGTCACATCAAACATAACTGATTTTGTAGGGCTGAAACAGGGCTGAGTATTGCCACTGCCTCCGCCAGCCAGTCCCCCCACCTAATCACCCCTGCCCGTCCCACCCCGTCCCGCCCCGCCCTACCACTCACGCATTAGAATGAACTGGATGGAACATGTTGTCATCAGTTTTACATCCAAAAATAAAAGATCGATAAAACACATCGCAACTACAGATCAAAATGCAATATTGCTAATTGCAGCACCCCCTACAGGTCAAAGGTCAACACATTTTTTGAGCGTCCTTCTAATGGGGTCCTGAACCTATGTAGTAAGTTTAGTTATGATACATGGCAGAGTTGCTGAGATATGAGCTCACTTCCTGTTTGGCGGCTTCGCCGCAAGTTTCGATTGGCTGTTACAGCCGAATGCTACTGTCAATCGTTCCGAAAAGCGATGCACTGATTAGGCATAGTCTGAAGATGGTCTCTGCCAATTTTGGTGAGGATCCGTTGAAATTTGTGACCTGCGAAAATTTGTACGTGTTTTTGATTAAATCCAATATGGCGGCCGAATCAATTATGATGACATCACAAGTTGGCTTGGGTCGGACTAAGGAACTCCAACAGTATTACCAGACACCACTAGTGCATTTTAAGTCTAACCACAACTGCAGCTACAGGCCAAAAGGCATGTTTCTTAATTACAGCGCCCCCTAGAGGTCAAAGGTCACCAGATTTATTGAGCGTCCCCCCGATTGGGTCCTGAGTCCATGTACCAAGTTTGGCTTTGATACATGCAAGGGTTGTTGAGATATGAGCTCACTTCCTGTTTGGCAGCTTCGCCACAAACTTTGATTGGCTGTTACGGGAGATCGGGTTTAGTTCCGAAGAGAAAAAGGAATAACTTTTGTGAGGCTTGGTCTGAAGATCATGTGTGTCAGGTTTGGTTTTGATCGGACAAAATTTGTGACCTCTGAAGACTTTTAAGTGTTTTTGATGAAATCCAAAATGGCGGAAAATCCATCATGGCGGAAAATGACGTCATAGGGTGCGTTGAACTCGGCTTGGTCCAAGGATTCCGATGATACCTCATTTCTGACAATCGGGTCAAGAGGTCAGAAGTTACGTGCGTGAACGCAAGTCCAACTTTGGCCTGTTGGTGGCGCTAAAGCGCGGGAGGTGCCGACATGAAACTTGGTGACATGAATCATTGGACTGTCCCCAATCAATGTGCCAAATTTCAGAACTTTTCACCAGACGGTTCTATGGGCTGCCATTGACTTCAATGACGGAAGCGTAATAATAATAATAATAAATATAGCTGCAAGCAGCAATGCGGGGGCCTAGCAGAGCGCTATAGAGCAGAGCGCAGAGCTAGCACTCAGCAGCAAGAGGACAAATTACACCAACGTCTTTCTGCGTTCTCACAATCCCTCTATCAAGTTTGGACTTCATACACCAAAGTGTTGCTGAGATGTGAGCTCACTTTCTTTATTACAGCCCCCCTAGAGGCCAAATAAGACCACTTTCCTTCATGTCCTCACAATCAGCTAATATGTCCCTGTACCAAATTTGGACTTCATACACCGAAGTGTTGCTGAGATACGAGCTCATTTCCTGTATTACAGCGCCCCCTATAGAGGCCAAATGATTCCAATTTCCTAGTGTGTCATCATAATCAGGTAACAGGTCCTTATACCAAGTTTGGACTTTGTACACCAAAGCGTTGCTGAGATACAAGCTCACTTCCTGTATTACAGCGCCCCCTATAGAGGCCACATGATGCCAATTTCCTAGTGCGTCCTCACAATCAGATACCAAGTCCCTGTACCAAGTTTGGACTTCATACATTAAAGCATAGCCGAGATGTTAGCCCACTTCCTGTTTGGTGGCTTCATCGCCATATTTGATTGGCTGTCACGGGCAAACAAAAATGAAATTAAAAAATCTGACAAGTATCGTTTGTGCGGCTCGGTCTGAAGATCATCTCCGACAAGTTCTGTGAAAATCGGATGAAATTTGTAACCGCTGAAACTTTTCGTAGAGTTTGGACTAAATCCAATATGGCGAGGTCCAATATGGCGGAAAGTGATAGGTTAGGGGTCGATGAACTCTGTATGGTCCAAGGATTCAGACACTACCTCAATTGTGAATATCAGACAAAAGAGTCAAGGATCACGCGCATGAACGCATGTCCAGCATTGAACTGGTGGTGGCGTTAGTGTGTTCAATGTATATGCACGAAAATTGGTGTGAGTGATTGGGACAGTGTCCTGACTAATGGTCTCGAGTTTAGTTATATAAACTCAAAGCGTCACCTAGATGTTTGTCCACTTCCTGTTTGGCGGCTTCGTCACAATATTTGATTGGCTGTCACGGGCAAATAAAAATGAAATTGAAAAATCTGACAAGTATCGTTTGTGCGGCCCGGGCAGAAGATCATCTCTAACAAGTTTCGTGAAAATCGGAGGAAATTTGTAACCGCTGAAACTTTTCGTAGAGTTTGGACTAAATCCAATATGGCGGAGGTCCAGTATGGCCGAAAGTGACGTAATAGGGGTCAATCAACTCAAGTCAGTCCAGGGATTCCAACGGTGCTTAATTTGTGAAAATCGAACACACCGTTCAATTGTTACATGCGTAAATGTGAGTCCAGATTCGACCTATTGGTGGCGCTAGAGTGTTCGGCATAGAGTTCTGTAAATTGGTGAGAGTGATCATGGGACGGTCCTGAATCAGGGCGCTAAATTTCATAATAATAATGACTTGTGAATACCTTTCAACCCAGCTTTTCAACTTTCGGCCAAACTTTGACCTGTTGGTGGCGCTAGATGGCTGGGTTTAGAGATCTGTAAATTAGCATTAGTGGTCAGTGGAGTGTCCCGAAACTTTCTGGCAAAAAATCTGAACTTTTTAGCCAGGCGTTCTATGGGCTGCCATAGACTCCAATGGCAGAAGTGTAATAATAATAATAAATATAGCTGCAAGCAGCAATGCGGGGGCCAAGCAGTGCGCTATAGCAGGAATGGCGTTGCCATGGGATGAGCAAGCACTCACAGCAAGTTTGATGGCAATTGGATAAAGAACGGCTGAGAAATAAGCTAATTTACTTTGTTAAAGCACAACTAGAGGCCAAATTACACCAATGTCCTTGTGCGTTCTTACAATCAGCTCCCATATCCGTCTACCAAGTTTGGACTTCATACACCAAAGTGTTGCTGAGATGTGAGCTCACTTTCTTTATTGCAACACCCCTAGAGGCCAAATGAGACCACTTTCCTTGCATATCCTCACAATCAGCTAATATGTCCATGTATCAAGTTTGGACTTCATACAACGAAGCGTTGCTGAGATATGAGCCCACTTCCTGTATTACAGCGCCCCCTATAGAGGCCAAATGACGCCAATTTCCTACTGTGTCCTCACAATCAGATACCAAGTCCCTGTACCAAGTTTGGACTTCATACATCAAAGCGTTGCTGAGATACAAGCTCACTTCCTGTATTGCAGCGCCCCCTGTAGAGGCCAAATGACGCCAATTTCCTAGTGCATCCCCACAATCAGGTACCAAGTCTCTATACCAAGTTTGGACTTCGTACATCAAAGCATTGCTGAGATACAAGCTCACTTCCTGTATTGCAGCGCCCCCTATAGAGGCCAAATGATGCCAATTTCCTAGTGCGTCCTCACAATCAGATACCAAGTCCCTGTACCAAGTTTGGACTTCATACATTAAAGCGTAGCCGAGATGTTAGCCCACTTCCTGTTAGGCGGCATCGTCGCCATGTGTGATTTGCTGTCACGGGCAAATAAACTTAAAATTAAAAAATCTGACAAGTATCGTTTGTGCGGCTCGGTCTGAAGATCATCTCCGCCAAGTTCTGAGAAAATCGGAAGAAATTTGTAACCGCTGAAACTTTTCGTAGAGTTTGGACTAAATCCAACATGGCGGAGGTCCAATATGGCGGAAAGTGACGGGATAGGGGTCGATGAACTTGGGATGTTCCAAGGATTAAGACGCTACCTCAATTGTGAAAATCAGACAAAAGAGTCAAGGATCACGCGCATGAACGCATGTCCAGCATTGAACTGGTGGTGGCGCTAGAGTGTTCAATGTATATGCATAAAAATTGCTGTGAGTGATTGGGACAGTGTCCTGACTAATGGTATCGAGTTTTGTTATGTTAACTCAAAGCGTCACGGAGATGTTAGTCCACTTCCTGTTTGGCGGCTTCATCACCATATTTGATTGGCTGTTACAGGCAAACAAAAATGAAATTGAAAAATCTGACAAGTATCGTTTTTGCGGCTCGGGCAGAAGATCATCTCCGCCAAGTTCTGTGAAAATCGGATGAAATTTGTAACCGCTGAAACTTTTCGTAGAGTTTGGACTAAATCCAATATGTCGGAGGTCCAATATTGCAGAAAGTGACGGGATAGGAGTCGATGAACTCGGGATGGTCCAGGGATTCAGACGCTACCTCAATTGTGAAAATCAGACAAAAGAGTCAAGGAATACGCGCATGAACGCATGTCCAGCATTAAACTGGTGGTGGCGCTAGAGTATTCAATGTATGCATAAAAATTGCTGTGAGAGATTGGGACAGTGTCCTGACTAATGGTACCGAGTTTTGTTATGTTAGCTCAAAATGCCACAGAGATGTTAGTCCACTTCCTGTTTGGCAGCTTCATCGCCATATTTGATTGGCTGTCACGGGCAAACAAAAATGAAATTGAAAAATCTGACAAGTATCTTTTGTGCGGCTCGGGAAGAAGATCATCTCCGCCAAGTTCCATGAAAATCGGATGAAATTTCTGACCGCTGAAACTTTTTGTAGAGTTTGGACTAAATCCAATATGACGGAGGTCCAATATGGCGGAAAGTGACGTAATAGGGTTCATTGAAATTAGGTCGGTCCAGGGATTCCAACGGTGCCTGATATGTGAAAATCGGACGCACCGTTCAATGGTCACATGCGTGAATGCAATCCAGGTTCGACCCATTGGTGGCGCTAGAGTGTTGGGCATAGAGTTCTGTAAATTGGTGAGAGTCATCATGGGACAGTGCTGAATCAGTGTGCCAAATGTCATAACTTTAGACCCAGCGGTTCAATTTTCGGCCAGATTTTGACCTGTTGGTGGCGCTAGATGGCTGGGTTTAGAGGTCCGTAAATGAGTGTGAGTGGTCAGTGGAGTGTCCCGAAACTTTCTGCCAAAAAATCTGAACTTTTTAGCCAGGCGTTCTATGGGCTGCCATAGACTCCAATGGCAGAAGTGTAATAATAGGAAAAGCTAGTAACTCAATGGGTGCCTTCGCAGCTTCGCTGCTTGGCCCCCAAATATAGCTGCAAGCAGCAATGTGGGGGCCAAGCAGTTGAGCAGGAGTTGTCATGGCAACCCAATGTTGCTACATTATACACACACCCAATTAACCACCCGTCCCACACACACACATATACAAAGATAAACTTCCTCTCCCACACACCCCAATAACCCCCCATACATATGCATACCTCAAACATCACCAAATGTATTGTGCATAGTCAGGTTGTAGTCACAAGTCCACATACCAAGTTTGGTGTCGATACGAGAAAGTGTTGATAATTATAGCACCCCTAGTGGTCAAAAGTCACCACATTTATTGTGCGTCCTCAGGTTGTAGTCACGAGTCCATATACCAAGTTTGGTGTTGATACGAGAAAGTGTTGCAAATTATAGCACCCCTAGTGGTCAAAGGTCGCTAAAATTATTGTATGTCCTCAGGATGTGGTCCCGAGTCAATGAGCCAAGTTTGGTTTCGATACGTGAAAGCATTGCAGAAATATGAGCCCACTTCCTGTGATTATAGCGCCACATAGTGGTCAAAATTTACCACATTTCTTGAGTGTCCTCCTGATTGAGTCCTGAACCTATATACCTAGTTTGGTTTTGATATGTGAAAGCATTGCTGAGATATCACTTCACTTCCTGTTTGGCGGCTTCGCCGCCAAACTTGATTGGTTGTCACGGGCAACAGGTTTTGAATATGGTTCCAGAAAGCAATGCATTTATGAGACATGGTCTGACGATCATCTGCGTCAAGTTTCGTGAAAATCGGAGAAACTTTGTGACCTTTGATGCCTTTTAAGTGTTTTTGATGACATCCAATATGGCGGTTGGATCATTTATGTTGACGTCACATGTTGGCATGTGGCGGCCTAAGGACCTCTCAAGGTATTAACAGATATCACTAATATGCTTTAATTCCAAACACATGACCCGTTACAGGCTAAAACGTAATTTTGGTAATTATAGCGCCACCTATAGGTCAAAAGTCACCAAATTTATTGAGCCTCCTCCTAATTGGGTCCTGAGACCCTGTACTGAGTTTGGTGTTGATACGCGAAAGCCTTGCTGAGATCACTTCAATTCCTGTTTGGCGGCTTCGCCGCCAAACTTGATTGGTCACGACGGGCGATGGGTTTTGAATATGGCTCCGAAAAGCAATAACATTTGTGAGTCATAGTCTGAAGATCATCTGCGTCAAGTTTCGTGAAAATCGGACAAACTTTGCGAACTTTGATGCCTTTTAGGTGTTTTTGATTAAATCCAATATGGCAGCCTGATCAATTACGTTTACCCCATAAATTGACATCTGCGTTGAGTTCGGTCTCATCCAAGGATTCCAAATATACCTTAATGTTCAAAATGTGGTGTACCATTCAAACGTTATGTGCATAGATGTAATAAAAAATTTGAAATGTTGGTGGCGCTAGAGCACTCAAAGTGCAGACTTGAAACTTTGATAAATTAAAGATATGACTGAACCGAATCAATGTGCCGAATATCCCAACTTTTTACTGTATGGTTTAATGGCAAATTAGCGTTTCGTTATAATAATAATAATAATAAGAATACGTAGAATCACTATGGGTTGCCTCGCAGCTTCGCTGCTTGGCCCCCAAATATAGCTGCAAGCAGCAATGTGGGGGCCAAGCAGGCAGTTCAGCAGGCCAGATTTGCCATGTAAGTCAATGCCGTTGCATCAGGCATATAGCCTTAAGCAGTCACAGCAAGTTCCATGCCATACAACCCAAGATTGGCTGAGTTACAAGGTCAAGTTTCACATCAAAACATAACTGATTTTGTGGAGCTGAACTAGGGCTGAGTGTCGCCACCCCCTCCCCCAGCCAGCCCACCGCCGCAACCACCCCTGCCCGTCCCACCCTGCCCCACTCTTGCACGCACACTTTAGAATTAACTGGATGGAACTCGCTGTCATCAGTTTGACATCAAAAATAAAAGATTGATTGATTGCTGTGATTTCAATGCCCCCATAGAGGTCAAAGGTCACCAAATTATTTGTGCATCATCAGGATGAACCAGACGGTTCTATGGGCTACCATTGACCTCCATTGCAGAATAATGCAGCAACTACAGGCCAAAATACATTTTTGCAAATTCCAGAGCCCCCTAGAGGTCAAAGGTCACCAAATTTCTTGAGCGTCCTCCTGGTGGGTCCTGGGGACCATGTACTAAGTTTGGTTTTGATACATGAAAGCATTGCTGAGATATGAGCTCACTTCCTGTTTGGCGGCTTCGCCGCAAAATTCGATTGGCTGTTACAGGCGAACGCTTCTGTCAATTGTTCCACAAAAAAATACAGTGATAAGGCATGGTCTGAAGATGGTCTCTGCCAATTTTTGTGAGGATCAGCTGAAATTTGTGACATGCGAATACTTATTCATGTTTGTGATTAAATCCGATATGGCGGCCGAATCAATTACGATGACATCACAAGTTGGCTTCAGTCGGCCTAAGGACTTCCAACAGTATTACCAGACACCACTAGTGTGTTTTAATTCTAAGCACAACAGCAGCTACAGGCCAAAAGGCATGTTTCTTAATTACAGCGCCCCCTACAGGTCAAAGGTCACCAGATTTCTTGAGCGTCCCTTTGATTGGGTCCTAAGTCCAGGTATTTAGTTTGGTTATGATAGATGAATGGGTTGCTGAGATATGAGCTCACTTCCTGTTTGGCGGCTTCGCCGCAAATTTCGATTGGATATTATGGATGAACGGTTTTAGTTCCGGAGACAAAACACCACAACTTTTGTGAGGCTTGGTCTGAAGATCATGTATGTCAAGTTTGGTGTCGATCAGACAAAATTTGTGACCTGTGAAGTTTTCATTATACACACACCCAATTAACCCCCCCTGTCCCACACACACACATATACACAGATAAACTTCTTCCCCCACACACCCCAATAACCCCCCACACATATGCATACCTCAAACATCACCAAATTTATTGTGCGTAGTCAGGTTGTAGTCACAAGTCCACATACCAAGTTTGGTGTCGATACGAGAAAGTGTTGATAATTGTAGCACCCCTAGTGGTCAAAGCTCACTAAATATATTGTGCGTCTTCAGGATGTGTTCCCGAGTCCATGTACCAAGTTTGGTGTCGATACGATAAAGTTTTTCTAATTATAGCGCCCCTAGTGGTCAAAGGTCACTAAATGTATTGTCCTTATTCAGGATGTGGTCCCGAGTCCAGGTACCAAGTTTGGTGTCGATACGAGAAAGTGTTGCAAATTATAGCACCCCTAGTGGTCAAACGTTGCTAAAATTATTGTCTGTCCTCAGGATGAGGTCCCTAGTCCATATACTAAGTTTGGTTTCAATATGTGAAAGCATTGCTGAAATATGAGCCCACTTCTTGTGATTATAGCGCCACCTATAGGTCAAAAGTCATCAAATTTATTGAGCCTCCTCCTAATTGGGTCCTGAGACCCTGTACTGAGTTTGGTGTTGATACGCAAAAGCCTTGCTGAGATCACTTCACTTCCTGTTTGGCGGCTTCGCCGCCAAACTTGATTGGTCAAGACGGGCGATGGGTTTTGAATATGGGTCCAAAAAGCAATGCGTTTGTGAGTCATGGTCTGAAGATCATCTGAACCAAGTTTCATGAAAATCGGATGAACTTTGTGACCTTTGATGCCTTTTAAGTGATTTTGATTAAATCCAATATGGCAGCCAGATCAATTATGTTGACATCACAAAATCACATCTGTCAGCCTTAGGACCTCCCAGAGACATCACTAGTATATTAACATTAACATTAACAGACACCAATAGTAAGTTTTAATTCCAAACACATCACCCGTTACAGGCCAAAATGTAATTTTGCTTATTATAGCGCCACCTATAGGTCAAAAGTCATCAAATTTATTGAGCCTTCTCCTTATTGGGTCCTGACCCCATGTACTGAGTTTGGTTTTGATACGTTAAAGCTTTACTGAGATATTACTTCGCTTCCTGTTTGGCGGCTTCGCCGCCAAACTTGATTGGTCGTCTCAGGCAACCGGTTTTGAATATGTCTCCAAAAAGCAATGCGTTTATGAGTCATGGTCTGACGATCATCTGCGTCAAGTTTCGTGAAAATCGGAGAAACTTTCTGACCTTTGATGCCTTTTAAGTGTTTTTGATGACATCCAATATGGCGGTCGAATAAATTATGTTGACGTCACATGTTGGCATGTTTCGGCCTAAGGACCTCTCAAGGTATTAACAGATATCACTAATATGCTTTAATTCTAAACACATGACCCGTTACAGGCTAAAACATAATTTTGCTAATTATAGCGCCACCTATAGGTCAAAAGTCATCAAATTTATTGAGCCTCCTCCTAATTGGGTACTGAGACCCTGTACTGAGTTTGGTGTTGATACGCGAAAGCCTTGCTGAGATATCACTTCACTTCCTGTTTGGCGGCTTCGCCGCCAAACTTGATTGGTCGTCACAGGCAACCGGTTTTGAATATGTCTCCAAAAAGCAATGCGTTTATGAGTCATGGTCTGACGATCATCTGCGTCAAGTTTCGTGAAAATCGGACAAACTTTGCGAACTTTGATGCCTTTTAAGTGTTTTTGATGAAATACAATATGGCGGAAGATCCAACATGGCGGAAATTGACGTCATGGGGTGCGTTGAGTTCGGCCTCATCCAAGACTTCCAAAGATATTGCGATATTCAAAATCGGGCATACGGTTCAAAAGTTAATTGCATGGATGCAATGTCAACTTTGACCCATTGGTGGCGCTAGACTCTCTGTGGTTCAGGCATAAAACTTGCTCAAATTAATTTTTATACTGTCCCGAATCAATGTGCCAAATTTCACAACTTTTTACTGTACGGTTCTATGGGCTGCCATAGACTTCAATGACAGCGGAAAGATGTGTAATAATAATAATAAATATAGCTGCAAGCAGCAATGTGGGGGCCAAGCAGTTGAGCAGGAGTTGTCATGGCAACCCAATGTTGCTACATTATACACACACCCAATTAACCACCCGTCCCACACACACACATATACAAAGATAAACTTCCTCTCCCACACACCCCAATAACCCCCCATACATATGCATACCTGTAACATTACCAAATGTATTGTGCATAGTCAGGTTGTAGTCACAAGTCCACATACCAAGTTTGGTGTCGATACGAGAAAGTGTTGATAATTATAGCACCCCTAGTGGTCAAAAGTCACCACATTTATTGTGCGTCCTCAGGTTGTAGTCACGAGTCCATATACCAAGTTTGGTGTTGATACGAGAAAGTGTTGCAAATTATAGCACCCCTAGTGGTCAAAGGTCGCTAAAATTATTGTATGTCCTCAGGATGTGGTCCCGAGTCAATGAGCCAAGTTTGGTTTCGATACGTGAAAGCATTGCAGAAATATGAGCCCACTTCCTGTGATTATAGCGCCACATAGTGGTCAAAATTTACCACATTTCTTGAGTGTCCTCCTGATTGAGTCCTGAACCTATATACCTAGTTTGGTTTTGATATGTGAAAGCATTGCTGAGATATCACTTCACTTCCTGTTTGGCGGCTTCGCCGCCAAACTTGATTGGTTGTCACGGGCAACAGGTTTTGAATATGGTTCCAGAAAGCAATGCATTTATGAGTCATGGTATGAAGATCATCTACGTCAAGTTTCGTGAAAATCAGACAAACTTTGTAACCTTTGATGCCTTTTAAGTGTTTTTGATGACGTCCAATATGGCGGTTGGATCATTTATGTTGACGTCACATGTTGGCATGTGGCGGCCTAAGGACCTCTCAAGGTATTAACAGATATCACTAATATGATTTAATTCCAAACACATGACCCGTTACAGGCTAAAATGTAATTTTGCTAATTATAGCGCCACCTATAGGTCAAAAGTCATCAAATTTATTGAGCCTCCTCCTTATTGGGTACTGAGACCCTGTACTGAGTTTGGTGTTGATACGCGAAAGCCTTGCTGAGAGCACTTCACTTCCTGTTTGGCGGCTTTGCCGCCAAACTTGATTGGTCACGACGGGCGACGGGTTTTAAATATGGCTCCAAAAAGCAATGCATTTGTGAGTCATGGTCTGATGATCATCTGCGTCAAGTTTCGTGAAAATCGGACAAACTTTGCCAACTTTGATGCCTTTTAGGTGTTTTTGATTAAATCCAATATGGCAGCCTGATCAATTACGTTTACCCCATA
The DNA here is from genome assembly GCF_046254945.1 of Alosa pseudoharengus. Taxonomy (NCBI): domain Eukaryota; kingdom Metazoa; phylum Chordata; class Actinopteri; order Clupeiformes; family Clupeidae; genus Alosa; species Alosa pseudoharengus. The sequence continues at coordinate 877,716 of NW_027468598.1, read as the reverse complement.
AATTGACATCTGCGTTGAGTTCGGTCTCATCCAAGGATTCCAAATATACCTTAATGTTCAAAATGTGGTGTACCATTCAAACGTTATGTGCATAGATGTAATAAAAAATTTGAAATGTTGGTGGCGCTAGAGCACTCAAAGTGCAGACTTGAAACTTTGATAAATTAAAGATATGACTGAACCGAATCAATGTGCCGAATATCCCAACTTTTTACTGTATGGTTTAATGGCAAATTAGCGTTTCGTTATAATAATAATAATAATAAATATAGCTGCAAGCAGCAATGAGGGGGCCAAGCAGTTGAGCAGGAGTTGTCATGGCAACCCAATGTTGCTACATTATACACACACCCAATTAACCCCCCCTGTCCCACACACACACATATACACAGATAAACTTCTTCCCCCACACACCCCAATAACCCCCCACACATATGCATACCTCAAACATCACCAAATTTATTGTGCGTAGTCAGGTTGTAGTCACAAGTCCACATACCAAGTTTGGTGTCGATACAAGAAAGTGTTGATAATTGTAGCACCCCTAGTGGTCAAAGCTCACTAAATATATTGTGCGTCTTCAGGATGTGTTCCCGAGTCCATGTACCAAGTTTGGTGTCGATACGATAAAGTTTTTCTAATTATAGCGCCCCTAGTGGTCAAAGGTCACTAAATGTATTGTCCTTATTCAGGATGTGGTCCCGAGTCCAGGTACCAAGTTTGGTGTCGATACGAGAAAGTGTTGCAAATTATAGCACCCCTAGTGGTCAAACGTTGCTAAAATTATTGTCTGTCCTCAGGATGAGGTCCCAAGTCCATATACTAAGTTTGGTTTCAATATGTGAAAGCATTGCTGAAATATGAGCCCACTTCTTGTGATTATAGCGCCACCTATAGGTCAAAAGTCATCAAATTTATTGAGCCTCCTCCTAATTGGGTCCTGAGACCCTGTACTGAGTTTGGTGTTGATACGCAAAAGCCTTGCTGAGATCACTTCACTTCCTGTTTGGCGGCTTCGCCGCCAAACTTGATTGGTCAAGACGGGCGATGGGTTTTGAATATGGGTCCAAAAAGCAATGCGTTTGTGAGTCATGGTCTGAAGATCATCTGAACCAAGTTTCATGAAAATCGGATGAACTTTGTGACCTTTGATGCCTTTTAAGTGATTTTGATTAAATCCAATATGGCGGCCAGATCAATTATGTTGACATCACAAAATCACATCTGTCAGCCTTAGGACCTCCCAGAGACATCACTAGTATATTAACATTAACATTAACAGACACCAATAGTAAGTTTTAATTCCAAACACATCACCCGTTACAGGCCAAAATGTAATTTTGCTTATTATAGCGCCACCTATAGGTCAAAAGTCATCAAATTTATTGAGCCTTCTCCTTATTGGGTCCTGACCCCATGTACTGAGTTTGGTTTTGATACGTTAAAGCTTTACTGAGATATTACTTCGCTTCCTGTTTGGCGGCTTCGCCGCCAAACTTGATTGGTCGTCTCAGGCAACCGGTTTTGAATATGTCTCCAAAAAGCAATGCGTTTATGAGTCATGGTCTGACGATCATCTGCGTCAAGTTTCGTGAAAATCGGAGAAACTTTCTGACCTTTGATGCCTTTTAAGTGTTTTTGATGACATCCAATATGGCGGTCGAATAAATTATGTTGACGTCACATGTTGGCATGTTTCGGCCTAAGGACCTCTCAAGGTATTAACAGATATCACTAATATGCTTTAATTCTAAACACATGACCCGTTACAGGCTAAAACATAATTTTGCTAATTATAGCGCCACCTATAGGTCAAAAGTCATCAAATTTATTGAGCCTCCTCCTAATTGGGTACTGAGACCCTGTACTGAGTTTGGTGTTGATACGCGAAAGCCTTGCTGAGATATCACTTCACTTCCTGTTTGGCGGCTTCGCCGCCAAACTTGATTGGTCGTCACAGGCAACCGGTTTTGAATATGTCTCCAAAAAGCAATGCGTTTATGAGTCATGGTCTGACGATCATCTGCGTCAAGTTTCGTGAAAATCGGACAAACTTTGCGAACTTTGATGCCTTTTAAGTGTTTTTGATGAAATACAATATGGCGGAAGATCCAACATGGCGGAAATTGACGTCATGGGGTGCGTTGAGTTCGGCCTCATCCAAGACTTCCAAAGATATTGCGATATTCAAAATCGGGCATACGGTTCAAAAGTTAATTGCATGGATGCAATGTCAACTTTGACCCATTGGTGGCGCTAGACTCTCTGTGGTTCAGGCATAAAACTTGCTCAAATTAATTTTTATACTGTCCCGAATCAATGTGCCAAATTTCACAACTTTTTACTGTACGGTTCTATGGGCTGCCATAGACTTCAATGACAGCGGAAAGATGTGTAATAATAATAATAATAATAAGAAAAGGTAGAATCACTAAGGGTTGCCGCGCAGCTTCGCTGCTTGGCCCCCAATAAGAATACGTAGAATCACTATGGGTTGCCGCGCAGCTTCGCTGCTTGGCCCCCAATAAATATAGCTGCAAGCAGCAATGTGGGGGCCAAGCAGTTGAGCAGGAGTTGTCATGGCAACCCAATGTTGCTACATTATACACACACCCAATTAACCACCCGTCCCACACACACACATATACAAAGATAAACTTCCTCTCCCACACACCCCAATAACCCCCCATACATATGCATACCTCAAACATCACCAAATGTATTGTGCATAGTCAGGTTGTAGTCACGAGTCCACATACCAAGTTTGGTGTCGATACGAGAAAGTGTTGATAATTATAGCACCCCTAGTGGTCAAAAGTCACCACATTTATTGTGCGTCCTCAGGTTGTAGTCACGAGTCCATATACCAAGTTTGGTGTTAATACGAGAAAGTGTTGCAAATTATAGCACCCCTAGTGGTCAAAGGTTGCTAAAATTATTGTCTGTCCTCAGGATGAGGTCCCAAGTCCATATACTAAGTTTGGTTTCAATATGTGAAAGCATTGCTGAAATATGAGCCCACTTCATGTGATTATAGCGCCACCTATAGGTCAAAAGTCATCAAATGTATTGAGCCTCCTCCTAATTGGGTCCTGAGGCCCTCTACTGAGTTTGGTGTTGATACGCAAAAGCCTTGCTGAGATCACTTCACTTCCTGTTTGGCGGCTTTGCCGCCAAACGTGATTGGTCGTCACAGGCAACCGGTTTTGAATATGTCTCCAAAAAGCAATGTGTTTATGAGTCATGGTCTGACGATCATCTGCGTCAAGTTTCGTGAAAATCGGAGGAACTTTGTGACCTTTGATGCCTTTTAAGTGTTTTTGATGACATCCAATATGGCGGTCGAATGAATTATGTTGACGTCACATGTTGGCATGTTTCGGCCTAAGGACCTCTCAAGGTATTAACAGATATCACTAATATGCTTTAATTCCAAACACATGACTCGTTACAGGCCAAAACGTAATTTTGGTAATTATAGCGCCACCTATAGGTCAAAAGTCATCAAATGTATTGAGCCTCCTCCTAATTGGGTCCTGAGGCCCTCTACTGAGTTTGGTGTTGATACGTTAAAGCTTTACTGAGATATTACTTCGCTTCCTGTTAGGCGGCTTCGCCGCCAAACTTGATTGGTCGTCACAGGCAACCGGTTTTTGAATATGTCTCCAAAAAGCAATGCGTTTATGAGTCATGGTCTGACGATCATCTGCGTCAAGTTTCGTGAAAATCGGAGAAACTTTCTGACCTTTGGTGCCTTTTAAGTGTTTTTGATGACATCCAATATGGCGGTCGAATGAATTATGTTGACGTCACATGTTGGCATGTTTCGGCCTAAGGACCTCTCAAGGTATTAACAGATATCACTAATATGCTTTAATTCCAAACACATGACTCGTTACAGGCCAAAACGTAATTTTGGTAATTATAGCGCCACCTATAGGTCAAAAGTCATCAAATTTATTTAGCCTCCTCCTAATTGAGTCCTGAGACCCTGTACTGAGTTTGGTGTTGATACGCGAAAGCCTTGCTGAGATCACTTCAATTCCTGTTTGGCGGCTTCGCCGCCAAACTTGATTGGTCACGACGGGCGATGGGTTTTGAATATGGCTCCGAAAAGCAATAACATTTGTGAGTCATAGTCTGAAGATCATCTGCGTCAAGTTTCGTGAAAATCGGACAAACTTTGCGAACTTTGATGCCTTTTAGGTGTTTTTGATTAAATCCAATATGGCAGCCTGATCAATTACGTTTACCCCATAAATTGACATCTGCGTTGAGTTCGGTCTCATCCAAGGATTCCAAATATACCTTAATGTTCAAAATGTGGTGTACCATTCAAACGTTATGTGCATAGATGTAATAAAAAATTTGAAATGTTGGTGGCGCTAGAGCACTCAAAGTGCAGACTTGAAACTTTGATAAATTAAAGATATGACTGAACCGAATCAATGTGCCGAATATCCCAACTTTTTACTGTATGGTTTAATGGCAAATTAGCGTTTCGTTATAATAATAATAATAATAAGAATACGTAGAATCACTATGGGTTGCCTCGCAGCTTCGCTGCTTGGCCCCCAAATATAGCTGCAAGCAGCAATGCGGGGGCCAAGCAGTGCGCTATAGCAGGAATGGCGTTGCCATGGCAGGAGCAAGCACTCACAGCAAGTTTGATTGCAATTGGATAAAGAACGGCTGAGAAATAAGCTCATTTACTTTGTTAGAGCGCCCCTAGATGCCAAATTACACCAATGTCCTTGTGTGTTCTCACAATCAGCTACCATGTCACTCTACCAAGTTTGGACTTCATACACCAAAGTGTTGCTGAGATGTGAGCTCACATTCTTTATTACAGCACCCCTAGAGGTCAAATGAGACCACTTTCCTTACATGTCCTCACAATCAGCTAATATGTCCATGTATCAAGTTTGGACTTCATACAACGAAGCGTTGCTGAGATTTGAGCCCACTTCCTGTATTACAGCGCCCCCTATAGATGCCAAATGATGCCAATTTCCTACTGTGTCCTCACAATCAGATACCAAGTCCCTGTACCAAGTTTGGACTTCATACATCAAAGAATTGCTGAGATACAAGCTCACATCCTGTATTGCAGCGCCCCCTGTAGAGGCCAAATGACGCCAGTTTCCTAGTGCATCCCCACAATCAGGTACCAAGTCTCTATACCAAGTTTGGACTTCGTACATCAAAGCGTTGCTGAGATACAAGCTCACTTCCTGTATTGCAGCGCCCCCTATAGAGGCCAAATGATGCCAATTTCCTAGGGCGTCCTCACAATCAGATACCAAGTCCCTGTACTAAGTTTGGACTTCATACATTAAAGCGTAGCCGAGATGTTAGCCCACTTCCTGTTTGGCGGCATCGTCGCCATGTGTGATTGACTGTCACGGGCAAATAAACTTGAAATTAAAAAATCTGACAAGTATTGTTTGTGTGGCTCGGTCTGAAGATCATCTCCGCCAAGTTCTGTGAAAATCGGATGAAATTTGTAACCGCTGAAACTTTTCATAGAGTTTGGACTAAATCCAATATGGCGGAGGTCCAATATGGCGGAAAGTGACGGGATAGGGGTCGATGAACTCAAGATTGTTCAAGGATTCAGACGCTACCTCAATTGTGAAAATTAGACAAAAGAGTCAAGGATCACGAGCATGAACGCATGTCCAGCTTTGAACTGGTGGTGGCGCTAGAGTGTTCAATGTATATGCACGAAAATTGGTGCGAGTGATTGGGGCAGTGTCCTGACTAATGGTATCAAGTCTTGTTATGTTAACTCAAAGCGTCACCTAGATGTTTGTCCACTTCCTGTTTGGTGGCTTCATTGCCATATTGGATTGGCTGTCACGAGCAAACAAAAATGAAATTAAAAAATCTGACCAGTATCGTTTGTGTGGCTCGGTCTGAAGATCATCTCCTCCAAGTTCTGTGAAAATCGGATGAAATTTGTAACCGCTGAAACTTTTCGTAGAGTTTGGACTAAATCCAATATGGCGGAGGTCCAATATGGCGGAAAGTGACGGGATAGGGGTCATTGAACTTAGGTCGGTCCAGGGATTCCAACGGTGCCTGATATGTGAAAATCGGACGTACCATTCAATGGTCACATGCATGAATGCAATCCAGGTTCGACCCATTGGTGGCGCTAGAGTGTTGGGCATAGAGTTCTGGAAATTGGTGAGAGTGATCATGGGACAGTGCTGAATCAGTGTGCCTAATTTCATAACTTTAGACCCAGCGGTTCAATTTTCGGCCAGATTTTGACCTGTTGGTGGCGCTAGATGGCTGGGTTTAGAGGTCCGTAAATGAGTGTGAATGGTCAGTGGAGTGTCCCGAAACTTTCTGCCAAAAAATCTGCACTTTTTAGCCAGGCGTTCTATGGGCTGCCATAGACTCCAATGGCAGAAGTGTAATAATAGGAAAAGCTAGTAACTCAATGGGTGCCTTCGCAGCTTCGCTGCTTGGCCCCCAATAATAATAATAATAATAGGAAAAACTACTAACTCAATGGGTGCCTTCGCAGCTTCGCTGCTAGGCCCCCAAATATAGCTGCAAGCAGCAATGTGGGGGCCAAGCAGTTGAGCAGGAGTTCATGGCAACCCAATGTTGTTACATTATACACACACCCAATTAACCCCCCATCCCACACACAGAAATATACACAGATAAACCTCCTCTCGCACACACTCCAATAGTCCCACACACATACGCATGCCTCAAACATCACAAAATGTATTATGCTTCCTCAGGTTGTAGTCACAAGTCCACATACCAAGTTTGGTGTCAATACGAGAAAGTGTTGATAATTATAGTGACTAGTGGTCAAATGTCACTAAATATATTGAGCGTCTTCAGGATGTGTTCCCGAGTCCATGTACCAAGTTTGGTGTTGATACGAGAAAGTTTTGCTAATTATAGCGCCCCTAGTGGTCAAAGGTCATTAAATGTATTGTCCTTATTCAGGATGTGGTCCCGATTCCAGGTACCAAGTTTGGTGTCGTAACGAGAAAGTGTTGCAAATTATAGCACCCCTAGTGGTCAAAGGTCGCTAAAATTATTGTATGTCCTCAGGATGTGGTCCCGAGTCAATGAGCCAAGTTTGGTTTCGATACGTGAAAGCATTGCAGAAATATGAGCCCACTTCCTATGATTATAGCGCCACATAGTGGTCAAAATTTACCACATTTCTTGAGTGTCCTCCTGATTGAGTCCTGAACCTATATACCTAGTTTGGTTTTGATATGTGAAAGCATTGCTGAGATATCACTTCACTTCCTGTTTGGCGGCTTCGCCGCCAAACTTGATTGGTTGTCACGGGCAACAGGTTTTGAATATGGTTCCAGAAAGCAATGCATTTATGAGACATGGTCTGACGATCATCTGCGTCAAGTTTCGTGAAAATCGGAGAAACTTTGTGACCTTTGATGCCTTTTAAGTGTTTTTGATGACATCCAATATGGCGGTTGGATCATTTATGTTGACGTCACATGTTGGCATGTGGCGGCCTAAGGACCTCTCAAGGTATTAACAGATATCACTAATATGCTTTAATTCCAAACACATGACCCGTTACAGGCTAAAACGTAATTTTGGTAATTATAGCGCCACCTATAGGTCAAAAGTCACCAAATTTATTGAGCCTCCTCCTAATTGGGTCCTGAGACCCTATACTGAGTTTGGTGTTGATACGCGAAAGCCTTGCTGAGATCACTTCACTTCCTGTTTGGCGGCTTCGCCGCCAAACTTGATTGGTTGTGACGGGCGACGGGTTTTGAATATGGCTCCTAAAAGCAATGCATTTATGAGTCATGGTCTGAAGATCATCTGCGTCAAGTTTCGTGAAAATCGGACAAACTTTGCGAACTTTGATGCCTTTTAGGTGTTTTTGATTAAATCCAATATGGCAGCCTGATCAATTACGTTTACCCCATAAATTGACATCTGCGTTGAGTTCGGTCTCATCCAAGGATTCCAAATATACCTTAATGTTCAAAATGTGGTGTACCATTCAAACGTTATGTGCCTAGATGTAATAAAAAATTTGAAATGTTGGTGGCGCTAGAGCACTCAAAGTGCAGACTTGAAACTTTGATAAATTAAAGATATGACTGAACCGAATCAATGTGCCGAATATCCCAACTTTTTACTGTATGGTTTAATGGCAAATTAGCGTTTCGTTATAATAATAATAATAATAAGAATACGTAGAATCACTATGGGTTGCCTCGCAGCTTCGCTGCTTGGCCCCCAATAATAATAATAATAAGAAAACATAGAAACACAATGGGTGCCTTCGCAGCTTCGCTGCTTGGCCCCCAAATATAGCTGCAAGCAGCAATGTGGGGGCCAAGCAGTTGAGCAGGAGTTCATGGCAACCCAATGTTGTTACATTATACACACACCCAATTAACCCCCCATCCCACACACAGAAATATACACAGATAAACCTCCTCTCGCACACACTCCAATAGTCCCACACACATACGCATGCCTCAAACATCACAAAATGTATTATGCTTCCTCAGGTTGTAGTCACAAGTCCACATACCAAGTTTGGTGTCAATACGAGAAAGTGTTGATAATTATAGTGACTAGTGGTCAAATGTCACTAAATATATTGAGCGTCTTCAGGATGTGTTCCCGAGTCCATGTACCAAGTTTGGTGTTGATACGAGAAAGTTTTGCTAATTATAGCGCCCCTAGTGGTCAAAGGTCATTAAATGTATTGTCCTTATTCAGGATGTGGTCCCGATTCCAGGTACCAAGTTTGGTGTCGTAACGAGAAAGTGTTGCAAATTATAGCACCCCTAGTGGTCAAAGGTCGCTAAAATTATTGTATGTCCTCAGGATGTGGTCCCGAGTCAATGAGCCAAGTTTGGTTTCGATACGTGAAAGCATTGCAGAAATATGAGCCCACTTCCTGTGATTATAGCGCCACATAGTGGTCAAAATTTACCACATTTCTTGAGTGTCCTCCTGATTGAGTCCTGAACCTATATACCTAGTTTGGTTTTGATATGTGAAAGCATTGCTGAGATATCACTTCACTTCCTGTTTGGCGGCTTCGCCGCCAAACTTGATTGGTTGTCACGGGCAACAGGTTTTGAATATGGTTCCAGAAAGCAATGCATTTATGAGACATGGTCTGACGATCATCTGCGTCAAGTTTCGTGAAAATCGGAGAAACTTTGTGACCTTTGATGCCTTTTAAGTGTTTTTGATGACATCCAATATGGCGGTTGGATCATTTATGTTGACGTCACATGTTGGCATGTGGCGGCCTAAGGACCTCTCAAGGTATTAACAGATATCACTAATATGCTTTAATTCCAAACACATGACCCGTTACAGGCTAAAACGTAATTTTGGTAATTATAGCGCCACCTATAGGTCAAAAGTCACCAAATTTATTGAGCCTCCTCCTAATTGGGTCCTGAGACCCTATACTGAGTTTGGTGTTGATACGCGAAAGCCTTGCTGAGATCACTTCACTTCCTGTTTGGCGGCTTCGCCGCCAAACTTGATTGGTTGTGACGGGCGACGGGTTTTGAATATGGCTCCTAAAAGCAATGCATTTATGAGTCATGGTCTGAAGATCATCTGCGTCAAGTTTCGTGAAAATCGGACAAACTTTGCGAACTTTGATGCCTTTTAGGTGTTTTTGATTAAATCCAATATGGCAGCCTGATCAATTACGTTTACCCCATAAATTGACATCTGCGTTGAGTTCGGTCTCATCCAAGGATTCCAAATATACCTTAATGTTCAAAATGTGGTGTACCATTCAAACGTTATGTGCATAGATGTAATAAAAAATTTGAAATGTTGGTGGCGCTAGAGCACTCAAAGTGCAGACTTGAAACTTTGATAAATTAAAGATATGACTGAACCGAATCAATGTGCCGAATATCCCAACTTTTTACTGTATGGTTTAATGGCAAATTAGCGTTTCGTTATAATAATAATAATAATAAGAATACGTAGAATCACTATGGGTTGCCTCGCAGCTTCGCTGCTTGGCCCCCAAATATAGCTGCAAGCAGCAATGAGGGGGCCAAGCAGTTGAGCAGGAGTTGTCATGGCAACCCAATGTTGCTACATTATACACACACCCAATTAACCCCCCCTGTCCCACACACACACATATACACAGATAAACTTCTTCCCCCACACACCCCAATAACCCCCCACACATATGCATACCTCAAACATCACCAAATTTATTGTGCGTAGTCAGGTTGTAGTCACAAGTCCACATACCAAGTTTGGTGTCGATACAAGAAAGTGTTGATAATTGTAGCACCCCTAGTGGTCAAAGCTCACTAAATATATTGTGCGTCTTCAGGATGTGTTCCCGAGTCCATGTACCAAGTTTGGTGTCGATACGATAAAGTTTTTCTAATTATAGCGCCCCTAGTGGTCAAAGGTCACTAAATGTATTGTCCTTATTCAGGATGTGGTCCCGAGTCCAGGTACCAAGTTTGGTGTCGATACGAGAAAGTGTTGCAAATTATAGCACCCCTAGTGGTCAAACGTTGCTAAAATTATTGTCTGTCCTCAGGATGAGGTCCCAAGTCCATATACTAAGTTTGGTTTCAATATGTGAAAGCATTGCTGAAATATGAGCCCACTTCTTGTGATTATAGCGCCACCTATAGGTCAAAAGTCATCAAATTTATTGAGCCTCCTCCTAATTGGGTCCTGAGACCCTGTACTGAGTTTGGTGTTGATACGCAAAAGCCTTGCTGAGATCACTTCACTTCCTGTTTGGCGGCTTCGCCGCCAAACTTGATTGGTCAAGACGGGCGATGGGTTTTGAATATGGGTCCAAAAAGCAATGCGTTTGTGAGTCATGGTCTGAAGATCATCTGAACCAAGTTTCATGAAAATCGGATGAACTTTGTGACCTTTGATGCCTTTTAAGTGATTTTGATTAAATCCAATATGGCGGCCAGATCAATTATGTTGACATCACAAAATCACATCTGTCAGCCTTAGGACCTCCCAGAGACATCACTAGTATATTAACATTAACATTAACAGACACCAATAGTAAGTTTTAATTCCAAACACATCACCCGTTACAGGCCAAAATGTAATTTTGCTTATTATAGCGCCACCTATAGGTCAAAAGTCATCAAATTTATTGAGCCTTCTCCTTATTGGGTCCTGACCCCATGTACTGAGTTTGGTTTTGATACGTTAAAGCTTTACTGAGATATTACTTCGCTTCCTGTTTGGCGGCTTCGCCGCCAAACTTGATTGGTCGTCTCAGGCAACCGGTTTTGAATATGTCTCCAAAAAGCAATGCGTTTATGAGTCATGGTCTGACGATCATCTGCGTCAAGTTTCGTGAAAATCGGAGAAACTTTCTGACCTTTGATGCCTTTTAAGTGTTTTTGATGACATCCAATATGGCGGTCGAATAAATTATGTTGACGTCACATGTTGGCATGTTTCGGCCTAAGGACCTCTCAAGGTATTAACAGATATCACTAATATGCTTTAATTCTAAACACATGACCTGTTACAGGCTAAAACATAATTTTGCTAATTATAGCGCCACCTATAGGTCAAAAGTCATCAAATTTATTGAGCCTCCTCCTAATTGGGTACTGAGACCCTGTACTGAGTTTGGTGTTGATACGCGAAAGCCTTGCTGAGATATCACTTCACTTCCTGTTTGGCGGCTTCGCCGCCAAACTTGATTGGTCGTCACAGGCAACCGGTTTTGAATATGTCTCCAAAAAGCAATGCGTTTATGAGTCATGGTCTGACGATCATCTGCGTCAAGTTTCGTGAAAATCGGACAAACTTTGCGAACTTTGATGCCTTTTAAGTGTTTTTGATGAAATACAATATGGCGGAAGATCCAACATGGCGGAAATTGACGTCATGGGGTGCGTTGAGTTCGGCCTCATCCAAGACTTCCAAAGATATTGCGATATTCAAAATCGGGCATACGGTTCAAAAGTTAATTGCATGGATGCAATGTCAACTTTGACCCATTGGTGGCGCTAGACTCTCTGTGGTTCAGGCATAAAACTTGCTCAAATTAATTTTTATACTGTCCCGAATCAATGTGCCAAATTTCACAACTTTTTACTGTACGGTTCTATGGGCTGCCATAGACTTCAATGACAGCGGAAAGATGTGTAATAATAATAATAAATATAGCTGCAAGCAGCAATGTGGGGGCCAAGCAGTTGAGCAGGAGTTGTCATGGCAACCCAATGTTGCTACATTATACACACACCCAATTAACCACCCGTCCCACACACACACATATACAAAGATAAACTTCCTCTCCCACACACCCCAATAACCCCCCATACATATGCATACCTCAAACATCACCAAATGTATTGTGCATAGTCAGGTTGTAGTCACGAGTCCACATACCAAGTTTGGTGTCGATACGAGAAAGTGTTGATAATTATAGCACCCCTAGTGGTCAAAAGTCACCACATTTATTGTGCGTCCTCAGGTTGTAGTCACGAGTCCATATACCAAGTTTGGTGTTAATACGAGAAAGTGTTGCAAATTATAGCACCCCTAGTGGTCAAAGGTTGCTAAAATTATTGTCTGTCCTCAGGATGAGGTCCCAAGTCCATATACTAAGTTTGGTTTCAATATGTGAAAGCATTGCTGAAATATGAGCCCACTTCATGTGATTATAGCGCCACCTATAGGTCAAAAGTCATCAAATGTATTGAGCCTCCTCCTAATTGGGTCCTGAGGCCCTCTACTGAGTTTGGTGTTGATACGCAAAAGCCTTGCTGAGATCACTTCACTTCCTGTTTGGCGGCTTTGCCGCCAAACTTGATTGGTCACGACGGGCGATGGGTTATGAATATGGCTCCAAAAAGCAATGCATTTGTGAGTCATGGTCTGAAGATCATCTGCGTCAAGTTTCATGAAAATCGGAGAAACTTTGTGACCTTTGATGCCTTTTAAGTGTTTTTGATGACATCCAATATGGCGGTTGGATCATTTATGTCGATGTCACATGTTGGCATGCGGCGGCCTAAGGACCTCTCAAGGTATTAACAGATATCACTAATATGCTTTAATTCCAAACACATGACCCGTTACAGGCTAAAATGTAATTTTGGTAATTATAGCGCCACCTATAGGTCAAAAGTCACCAAATTGATTGAGCCTCCTCCTAATTGGATCCTGAGACCCTATACTGAGTTTGGTGTTGATACGCGAAAGCCTTGCTGAGATCACTTCACTTCCTGTTTGGCGGCTTCGCCGCCAAACTTGATTGGTCACGACGGGCGATGGGTTTTGAATATGGCTCCGAAAAGCAATAACATTTGTGAGTCATAGTCTGAAGATCATCTGCGTCAAGTTTCGTGAAAATCGGACAAACTTTGCGAACTTTGATGCCTTTTAGGTGTTTTTGATTAAATCCAATATGGCAGCCTGATCAATTACGTTTACCTCATAAATTCACATCTGCGTTGAGTTCGGTCTCATCCAAGGATTCCAAATATACCTTAATGTTCAAAATGTGGTGTACCGTTCAAACGTTATGTGCATAGATGTAATAAAAAATTTGAAATGTTGGTGGCGCTAGAGCACTCAAAGTGCAGACTTGAAACTTTGATAAATTAAAGATATGACTGAACCGAATCAATGTGCCGAATTTCTCAACTTTTTACTGTACGGTTCAATGGCAAATGAGCGTTTCGTTATAATAATAATAATAATAATAATAAATATAGCTGCAAGCAGCAATGTGGGGGCCAAGCAGTTGAGCAGGAGTTGTCATGGCAACCCAATGTTGCTACATTATACACACACCCAATTAACCACCCGTCCCACACACACACATATACAAAGATAAACTTCCTCTCCCACACACCCCAATAACCCCCCATACATATGCATACCTCAAACATCACCAAATGTATTGTGCATAGTCAGGTTGTAGTCACAAGTCCACATACCAAGTTTGGTGTCGATACGAGAAAGTGTTGATAATTATAGCACCCCTAGTGGTCAAAAGTCACCACATTTATTGTGCGTCCTCAGGTTGTAGTCACGAGTCCATATATCAAGTTTGGTGTTGATACGAGAAAGTGTTGCAAATTATAGCACCCCTAGTGGTCAAAGGTCGCTAAAATTATTGTATGTCCTCAGGATGTGGTCCCGAGTCAATGAGCCAAGTTTGGTTTCGATACGTGAAAGCATTGCAGAAATATGAGCCCACTTCCTGTGATTATAGCGCCACATAGTGGTCAAAATTTACCACATTTCTTGAGTGTCCTCCTGATTGAGTCCTGAACCTATATACCTAGTTTGGTTTTGATATGTGAAAGCATTGCTGAGATATCACTTCACTTCCTGTTTGGCGGCTTCGCCGCCAAACTTGATTGGTTGTCACGGGCAACAGGTTTTGAATATGGTTCCAGAAAGCAATGCATTTATGAGACATGGTCTGACGATCATCTGCGTCAAGTTTCGTGAAAATCGGAGAAACTTTGTGACCTTTGATGCCTTTTAAGTGTTTTTGATGACATCCAATATGGCGGTTGGATCATTTATGTTGACGTCACATGTTGGCATGTGGCGGCCTAAGGACCTCTCAAGGTATTAACAGATATCACTAATATGCTTTAATTCCAAACACATGACCCGTTACAGGCTAAAACGTAATTTTGGTAATTATAGCGCCACCTATAGGTCAAAAGTCACCAAATTTATTGAGCCTCCTCCTAATTGGGTCCTGAGACCCTGTACTGAGTTTGGTGTTGATACGCGAAAGCCTTGCTGAGATCACTTCAATTCCTGTTTGGCGGCTTCGCCGCCAAACTTGATTGGTCACGACGGGCGATGGGTTTTGAATATGGCTCCGAAAAGCAATAACATTTGTGAGTCATAGTCTGAAGATCATCTGCGTCAAGTTTCGTGAAAATCGGACAAACTTTGCGAACTTTGATGCCTTTTAGGTGTTTTTGATTAAATCCAATATGGCAGCCTGATCAATTACGTTTACCCCATAAATTGACATCTGCGTTGAGTTCGGTCTCATCCAAGGATTCCAAATATACCTTAATGTTCAAAATGTGGTGTACCATTCAAACGTTATGTGCATAGATGTAATAAAAAATTTGAAATGTTGGTGGCGCTAGAGCACTCAAAGTGCAGACTTGAAACTTTGATAAATTAAAGATATGACTGAACCGAATCAATGTGCCGAATATCCCAACTTTTTACTGTATGGTTTAATGGCAAATTAGCGTTTCGTTATAATAATAATAATAATAAGAATACGTAGAATCACTATGGGTTGCCTCGCAGCTTCGCTGCTTGGCCCCCAATAATAAGAATACGTAGAATCACTATGGGTTGCCGCGCAGCTTCGCTGCTTGGCCCCCAAATATAGCTGCAAGCAGCAATGTGGGGGCCAAGCAGTTGAGCAGGAGTTCATGGCAACCCAATGTTGTTACATTATACACACACCCAATTAAACCCCCATCCCACACACAGAAATATACACAGATAAACCTCCTCTCGCACACACTCCAATAGTCCCACACACATACGCATGCCTCAAACATCACAAAATGTATTATGCTTCCTCAGGTTGTAGTCACAAGTCCACATACCAAGTTTGGTGTCAATACGAGAAAGTGTTGATAATTATAGTGACTAGTGGTCAAATGTCACTAAATATATTGAGCGTCTTCAGGATGTGTTCCCGAGTCCATGTACCAAGTTTGGTGTTGATACGAGAAAGTTTTGCTAATTATAGCGCCCCTAGTGGTCAAAGGTCATTAAATGTATTGTCCTTATTCAGGATGTGGTCCCGATTCCAGGTACCAAGTTTGGTGTTGTAACGAGAAAGTGTTGCAAATTATAGCACCCCTAGTGGTCAAAGGTCGCTAAAATTATTGTATGTCCTCAGGATGTGGTCCCGAGTCAATGAGCCAAGTTTGGTTTCGATACGTGAAAGCATTGCAGAAATATGAGCCCACTTCCTGTGATTATAGCGCCACATAGTGGTCAAAATTTACCACATTTCTTGAGTGTCCTCCTGATTGAGTCCTGAACCTATATACCTAGTTTGGTTTTGATATGTGAAAGCATTGCTGAGATATCACTTCACTTCCTGTTTGGCGGCTTCGCCGCCAAACTTGATTGGTTGTCACGGGCAACCGGTTTTGAATATGTCTTCAAAAAGCAATGCGTTTATGAGACATGGTCTGACGATCATCTGCGTCAAGTTTCGTGAAAATCGGAGAAACTTTGTGACATTTGATGCCTTTTAAGTGTTTTTGATGACATCCAATATGGCGGTTGGATCATTTATGTTGACGTCACATGTTGGCATGTGGCGGCCTAAGGACCTCTCAAGGTATTAACAGATATCACTAATATGCTTTAATTCCAAACACATGACCCGTTACAGGCTAAAACGTAATTTTGGTAATTATAGCGCCACCTATAGGTCAAAAGTCACCAAATTTATTGAGCCTCCTCCTAATTGGGTCCTGAGACCCTATACTGAGTTTGATGTTGATACGCGAAAGCCTTGCTGAGATCACTTCACTTCCTGTTTGGCGGCTTCGCCGCCAAACTTGATTGGTTGTGACGGGCGACGGGTTTTGAATATTGCTCCTAAAAGCAATGCATTTATGAGTCATGGTCTGAAGATCATCTTCGTCAAGTTTCGTGAAAATCGGACAAACTTTGCCAACTTTGATGCCTTTTAGGTGTTTTTGATTAAATCCAATATGGCAGCCTGATCAATTACGTTTACCCCATAAATTGACATCTGCGTTGAGTTCGGTCTCATCCAAGGATTCCAAATATACCTTAATGTTCAAAATGTGGTGTACCATTCAAACGTTATGTGCATAGATGTAATAAAAAATTTGAAATGTTGGTGGCGCTAGAGCACTCAAAGTGCAGACTTGAAACTTTGATAAATTAAAGATATGACTGAACCGAATCAATGTGCCGAATATCCCAACTTTTTACTGTATGGTTTAATGGCAAATTAGCGTTTCGTTATAATAATAATAATAAGAAGAATACGTAGAATCACTATGGGTTGCCTCGCAGCTTCGCTGCTTGGCCCCCAAATATAGCTGCAAGCAGCAATGTGGGGGCCAAGCAGACAGCTCAGCAGTCCAGATTTGCCATGCAACTCAATGCCGTGGCATCAGGCATATAGCATTAAGCAGTCACAGCAAGTTCCATGTCAAACAACCCAAGATTGGCTGAGTTACAAGGTCAAGTTTCACATCAAAACATAACTGATTTTGTGCGGCTGAACCAGGGCTGAGTGTCGCCGCCCCCTCAGCCAGGCAACCCACCGCCGCAATCGCCCGTGCCCGTCCCACCCTGCCCCAACCTTGCACGCACGCTTTAGAATTAACTGGATTGAACTCGCCGTCATCAGTTTCACATCAAAAATAAAAGATTGATTGAGATATGATCATGCTTGCTATGATTTCAATGCCCATAGAGGTCAAAGGTCACCAAATTATTTGTGCATCATCAGGATGAACCATACGGTTCTATGGGCTGCCATTGACCTCCATTGCAGAATAATGCAGCAACTACAGGCCAAAATACATTTTTGCCAATTACAGAGCCCCCTAGAGGTCAAAGGTCACCAAATTTCTTGAGCGTCCTCCTGGTGGGTCCTGAGGACCATGTACTAAGTTTGGTTTTGATACATGAAAGCGTTGCTGAGATATGAGCTCACTTCCTGTTTGGCGGCTTCGCCGCAAATTTCGATTGGCTGTTACAGGCGAACGCTTCTATCAATTGTTCCAGAAAAAAATACACTGATAAGGCATGGTCTGAAGATGGTCTCTGCCAATTTTGGTGAGGATCAGCTGAAATTTGTGACTTGCGAATACTTATTCGTGTTTTTGATTAAATCCAATATGGCGGCCAAATCAATTATGGTGATGTCACAAGTTGTCCTCTGTTGACCAAAGGACCTTCCACAGTATTGTCAGACACCACTAGTGTGTTTTAATTCTAAACACAACAGCAGCTACAGGCCAAAAGGCATATTTCTTAATTACAGCGCCCCCTAGAGGCCAAAGGTCACCAAAATGTTTGAGCGTCCTCCTGATGGGGTCAGTAGTCTATATACTACGTTTGGTTATGATACAAGAAAGGGTTGCTGAGATATGAGTTCACTTCCTGTTTGGCGGCTTCGCCACAAATTTTGATTGGCTGTTACGGGCGAACGGTTGTATTTCCGAAGACAAAAAGTAATTCCTGAAAGTAGCGTGTTCTGTAGATGATGTGTGTGAAGTTTGGTTTCGATTGGACAAAATTTCTGACCAGAGAAGACATTTTAGTGTTTTTTATAAAATCCAAAATGGCGGAAAATCCATCATGGCGGAAAATGACGTCATAGGGTGCGTTGAACTCGGCTTGGCCCAAGGAATCCAACGATACCACATTTTTGACAATCGGCCATACGGGTCAGAAGTTACGTGCGTGAACGCAAGTCCAACTTTGGCCTGTTGGTGGCGCTAGAGCGCTGGAGGTGCCGACATGAAACTTGATGAAATGAATCATTGGACTGTCTCCAATCAGTGTGCCAAATTTCAGAACTTTTTGCCAGACGGTTCTATAGGCTGCCATTGACTTCAATGGCGGAATAATAATAATAATAATAATAATAAGAAAACTAACAATCACTATGGTTGCCTCGCAGCTTCGCTGCTTGGCCCCCAATAATAAGAAAAGGTAGAATCACTAAGGGTTGCCGCGCAGCTTCGCTGCTTGGCCCCCAAATATAGCTGCAAGCAGCAATGTGGGGGCCAAGCAGATAGTTCAGCAGGCCAGATTTGCCATGTAAGTCAAAGCCGTTGCATCAGACATATAGCCTTAAGCAGTCACAGCAAGTTCCATGCCATACAACCCAAGATTGGCTGAGTTACAAGGTCAAGTTTCACATCAAAACATAACTGATTTTGTGGAGCTGAACCAGGGCTGAGTGTCGCCACCCCCTTCCCCAGCCAGCCCACCGCCGCAACCGCCCCTGCCCATCCCACCCCGTCCCACCCTTGCACGCACACATTAGAATTAACTAGATGGAACTTGCTGTCATCAGTTTCACATCAAAAATAAAAGATTGACTGAGATATGATCACACTTGCTGTGATTTAAACATAGAGGTCAAGAATTGACGTCATAGGGTGTGTTGAACTCGGCTTGGCCCAAGGATTCCAATGATACCACATTTTGCCATTCTGGGTCAACAGGTCAAAAGTTACGTCCGTGAACACAAGTCCAACTTTGGCCTGTTGGTGGCGCTAGAGTGCTTGAGGTGCCGGCATGAAACTTGGTGAAATGAATTATTGGACTGTCCCCAATTAGTGTGCAAAATTGTATAACTTTTTACCAGACGGTTCTATGGGCTACCATTGACTTCCATTGCAAAATAATGTGCATCAGCAACTACTGGCCAAAATGCATTTTTGTCAATTACGGAGCCCCCTAGAGGTCAAATATCACCAAATTTCTTGAGCTTCCTCCCGATGGGGTCGCAGGTACATGTACTAAGTTTGGTTTTGATACATGAAAGCGTTGCTGAGATATGAAATCACTTCCTGTTTGGCGGCTTCGCCGCAAATTTCGATTGGCTGTTACAGGCGAACGCTTCTGTCAATTGTTCCGGAAAAAAATACACTGATAAGGCATGGTCTGAAGATGGTCTCTGCCAATTTTGGTGAGGATCAGCTGAAATTTGTGACCTGCGAAAATTCGTACGTGTTTTTGATTAAATCCAATATGGCGGCCGAATAAATTACGATGACATCACAAGTTGGCTTGTGTCGGCCTAAGGACCTCCAACAGTATTATCAGACACCACTAGTGAGTTATAATTCTAAGCACAACTGCAGCTACAGGCCAAAAGGCATGTTTCTTAATTAAAGCGCCCCCTAGAGGTCAAAGGTCACCAGATTTCTTGAGCGTCCCCCTGATTGGGTCCTGAGTAATCCATGTACTAAGTTTGGTTATGATAGATGGCAGGGTTACTGAGATATGAGCTCACTTCCTGTTTGGCGGCTTCGCCACCAATTTCGATTGGCTGTTACGGGCGAATGCTTTTCTTGGCCTGGGTCGGCCTAAGGACCTCCAACAGTATTACCAGACACCACTAGTAAATTTTAATTCCAAACACAACAGCAGCTACAGGCCAAAAGGCATGTTTCTTAATTACAGCGCCCCCTAGAGGTCAAAGGTCACCAGATTTATTTAGTGTCCCCCTGATTGGGTCCTGAGTCCATGCACCCAGTTTGGCTTTGATACATGCAAAGGTTGCTGAGATATGAGCTCACTTCCTGTTTGGCGGCTTCGCCGAAATTTCGAATGGCTGTTACAGCCGGATGCTTCTGTCAATTGTTCCAGAAAGCAAGGCACTGATAAGGCATGGTCTGAAGATGGTCTCTGCCAATTTTGGTGAGGATCCGCTGAAATTTGTGACCTGCGAAAACTTGTACGTGTTTTTGATTAAATCCAATATGGCGGCCGAATCAATTACGATGACATCACAAGCTGTCTTGCGTCGGCCTAAGGACCTCCAACAGTATTACCAGACACCACTAGTGCGTTTTAATTCTAACCACAACTGCAGCTACAGGCCAAAAGGCATGTTTCTTAATTACAGCGCCCCCTAGAGGTCAAAGGTCACCAGATTTCTTGAGCGTCCCCCTGATTGGGTCCTGAGTCCATGCACCAAGTTTGGCTTTTCTACATGCAAGGGTTGCTGAGATATGAGCTCACTTCCTGTTTGGCGGCTTCGCCGCATATTTCGATTGGCTGTTACGGGCAAACGGTTTGAGTTCCGAAGACGAAAAGGAATAACTTTTGTGCGGCTTGATGTGAAGATCAAGTGTGTCAGGTTTGGTGTCAATCAGACAAAATTTGTGACCTGTGAAGATTTTTAAGTGTTTTTGATGAAATCCAAAATGGCCGAAAATCCATCATGGCGGAAAATGACGTCACATGACGTTGAACTCGGCTTGGTCCAAGGATTCCAACGATACCTCATTTTTGACAATCGGCCATACGGGTCAAAAGTTACATGCGTGAACGCAAGTCCAACTTTGGCCTGTTGGTGGCGCTAGAGTGCTTGAGGTGCCATCATGAAACTTGGTGACATTAATCATGGGACTGTCCCTAATCAGTGTGCCAAATTTCACAATTTTTCACCACACGGTTCTATGGGCTCCCATTGACTTCAATGACGGAAGCGTAATAATAATAATAATAATAATAATAAGAAAACTAACAAACACAATGGGTGCCTTCGCAGCTTCGCTGCTTGGCCCCCAATAATAAGAATACGTAGAATCACTATGGGTTGCCGCGCAGCTTCGCTGCTTGGCCCCCAAATATAGCTGCAAGCAGCAATGTGGGGGCCAAGCAGTTGAGCAGGAGTTGTCATGGCAACCCAATGTTGCTACATTATACACACACCCAATTAACCACCCGTCCCACACACACACATATACAAAGATAAACTTCCTCTCCCACACACCCCAATAACCCCCCATACATATGCATACCTCAAACATCACCAAATGTATTGTGCATAGTCAGGTTGTAGTCACGAGTCCACATACCAAGTTTGGTGTCGATACGAGAAAGTGTTGATAATTATAGCACCCCTAGTGGTCAAAAGTCACCACATTTATTGTGCGTCCTCAGGTTGTACTCACGAGTCCATATACCAAGTTTGGTGTTAATACGAGAAAGTGTTGCAAATTATAGCACCCCTAGTGGTCAAAGGTTGCTAAAATTATTGTCTGTCCTCAGGATGAGGTCCCAAGTCCATATACTAAGTTTGGTTTCAATATGTGAAAGCATTGCTGAAATATGAGCCCACTTCATGTGATTATAGCGCCACCTATAGGTCAAAAGTCATCAAATGTATTGAGCCCCCTCCTAATTGGGTCCTGAGGCCCTCTACTGAGTTTGGTGTTGATACGCAAAAGCCTTGCTGAGATCACTTCATTTCCTGTTTGGCGGCTTTGCCGCCAAACGTGATTGGTCGTCACAGGCAAGCGGTTTGGAATATGTCTCCAAAAAGCAATGCGTTTATGAGTCATGGTCTGACGATCATCTGCGTCAAGTTTCGTGAAAATCGGACAAACTTTATGACCTTTGATGCCTTTTAAGTGTTTTTGATGAAATCAAATATGGCGGTCGAATCAATTATGTTGACGTCACATGTTGGCATGTGTCGGCCTAAGGACCTCTCAAGGTATTAACAGATATCACTAATATGCTTTAATTCCAAACACATGACTCGTTACAGGCCAAAACGTAATTTTGGTAATTATAGCGCCACCTATAGGTCAAAAGTCATCAAATTTATTTAGCCTCTTCCTAATTGAGTCCTGAGACCCTGTACTGAGTTTGGTGTTGATACGCGAAAGCCTTGCTGAGATCACTTCAATTCCTGTTTGGCGGCTTCGCCGCCAAACTTGATTGGTCACGACGGGCGATGGGTTTTGAATATGGCTCCGAAAAGCAATAACATTTGTGAGTCATAGTCTGAAGATCATCTGCGTCAAGTTTCGTGAAAATCGGACAAACTTTGCGAACTTTGATGCCTTTTAGGTGTTTTTGATTAAATCCAATATGGCAGCCTGATCAATTACGTTTACCTCATAAATTCACATCTGCGTTGAGTTCGGTCTCATCCAAGGATTCCAAATATACCTTAATGTTCAAAATGTGGTGTACCGTTCAAACGTTATGTGCATAGATGTAATAAAAAATTTGAAATGTTGGTGGCGCTAGAGCACTCAAAGTGCAGACTTGAAACTTTGATAAATTAAAGATATGACTGAACCGAATCAATGTGCCGAATTTCTCAACTTTTTACTGTACGGTTGAATGGCAAATGAGCGTTTCGTTATAATAATAATAATAATAATAATAAATATAGCTGCAAGCAGCAATGAGGGGGCCAAGCAGTTGAGCAGGAGTTGTCATGGCAACCCAATGTTGCTACATTATACACACACCCAATTAACCACCCGTCCCACACACACACATATACAAAGATAAACTTCCTCTCCCACACACCCCAATAACCCCCCATACATATGCATACCTCAAACATCACCAAATGTATTGTGCATAGTCAGGTTGTAGTCACGAGTCCACATACCAAGTTTGGTGTCGATATGAGAAAGTGTTGATAATTATAGCACCCCTAGTGGTCAAAAGTCACCACATTTATTGTGAGTCCTCAGGTTGTAGTCACGAGTCCATATACCAAGTTTGGTGTTGATACGAGAAAGTGTTGCAAATTATAGCACCCCTAGTGGTCAAAGGTCGCTAAAATTATTGTATGTCCTCAGAATGTGGTCCCGAGTCAATGAGCCAAGTTTGGTTTCGATACGTGAAAGCATTGCAGAAATATGAGCCCACTTCCTGTGATTATAGCGCCACATAGTGGTCAAAATTTACCACATTTTTGGAGTGTCCTCCTGATTGAGTCCTGAACCTATATACCTAGTTTGGTTTTGATATGTGAAAGCATTGCTGAGATATCACTTCACTTCCTGTTTGGCGGCTTCGCCGCCAAACTTGATTGGTTGTCACGGGCAACAGGTTTTGAATATGGTTCCAGAAAGCAATGCATTTATGAGACATGGTCTGACGATCATCTGCGTCAAGTTTCGTGAAAATCGGAGAAACTTTGTGACCTTTGATGCCTTTTAAGTGTTTTTGATGACATCCAATATGGCGGTTGGATCATTTATGTTGACGTCACATGTTGGCATGTGGCGGCCTAAGGACCTCTCAAGGTATTAACAGATATCACTAATATGCTTTAATTCCAAACACATGACCCGTTACAGGCTAAAATGTAATTTTGGTAATTATAGCGCCACCTATAGGTCAAAAGTCACCAAATTTATTGAGCCTCCTCCTAATTGGGTCCTGAGACCCTGTACTGAGTTTGGTGTTGATACGCGAAAGCCTTGCTGAGATCACTTCAATTCCTGTTTGGCGGCTTCGCCGCCAAACTTGATTGGTCACGACGGGCGATGGGTTTTGAATATGGCTCCGAAAAGCAATAACATTTGTGAGTCATAGTCTGAAGATCATCTGCGTCAAGTTTCGTGAAAATCGGACAAACTTTGCGAACTTTGATGCCTTTTAGGTGTTTTTGATTAAATCCAATATGGCAGCCTGATCAATTACGTTTACCCCATAAATTGACATCTGCGTTGAGTTCGGTCTCATCCAAGGATTCCAAATATACCTTAATGTTCAAAATGTGGTGTACCATTCAAACGTTATGTGCATAGATGTAATAAAAAATTTGAAATGTTGGTGGCGCTAGAGCACTCAAAGTGCAGACTTGAAACTTTGATAAATTAAAGATATGACTGAACCGAATCAATGTGCCGAATATCCCAACTTTTTACTGTATGGTTTAATGGCAAATTAGCGTTTCGTTATAATAATAATAATAATAAGAATACGTAGAATCACTATGGGTTGCCTCGCAGCTTCGCTGCTTGGCCCCCAATAATAAGAATACGTAGAATCACTATGGGTTGCCGCGCAGCTTCGCTGCTTGGCCCCCAAATATAGCTGCAAGCAGCAATGAGGGGGCCAAGCAGAATAGGCCGGAGTAGCCACGGTTACAAGATAGAACTCAGCAGACACCCGGGATCAACAGGGCTGAAACAGGGCTGAGTGTTGCCACTGCACCGCCAGCCAGCCCCCCCCCCACCTAATCACCCCAGCCCGTCCCACCCCGTCATGCCCTGCCCTGCCCTTGCACGCACGCATTAGAATTAACTGGATGGAACATGCTGTCATCAGTTTCACATCAAAAAATAAAAAATTGATATAACACATCAGCAACTACAGATCAAAATGCAATATTGCTAAGTGCAGCACCCCCTACAGGTCAAAGGTCACCAAATTTTTTGAGCGTCCTCCTAATGGGGTCATGAATATATGTAGTAAGTTTGGTTATAATACATGGCAGGGTTGCTGAGATATGAGCTCACTTCCTGTTTGGCGGCTTCGCCACCAATTTCGATTGGCTGTTACGGGCGAATGCTTTTGTCAATTGTTCCAGAGAGCAATCTATTGATAGGTTATGGTCTAAAAATGGTCTGTGCCAATTTTGGTGAAGATCAGATGAAATTTGCGACCCGCGAAAACTTTTTGATGTTTTTGATTAAATCCAACATGATGGCCGAATCAATTACGATGACATCACAAGTTGTGCTGGGTCAGCCTAAGGACCTCCAACAGTATTACCTGAAACCACTAGTGCATTTTAATTCTAAGGACAACAGCAGCTACAGCCCAAAAGGCATGTTTCTTAATTATAGCGCCCCCTAGAGGTCAAAGGTCACTAGATTCCTTGAGCGTCCCCCTGATTGGGTCCTGAGTCCATGTACTAAGTTTGGTTATTATAGATGAATGGGTTGCTGAGATATGAGCTCACTTCCTGTTTGGCGGCTTTGCCGCAAGTTTCGATTGGCTGTTACAGCCGAATGCTACTGTCAATTGTTCCAAAAAGCAAAGCACTGATAAGGCATGGTCTGAAGATGTTCTCTGCCAATTTTGGTGAGGATCCGCTGAAATTTGTGACCTGCGAAAATTTGTACGTGTTTTTGATTAAATCCAATATGGCGGCCGAATCAATTACGATGACATCACAAGTTGACTTGGGTCGGCCTAAGGACCTCCAACAGTATTACCAGACACCACTAGTGCGTTTTAATTCTAAGCACAACTGCAGCTACAGGCCAAAAGGCATGTTTCTTAATTACAGCGCCCCCTACAGGTCAAAGGTCACCAGATTTCTTGAGCGTCTCCCTGAGTGGGTCCTGAGTCCATGTACTAAGTTTGGTTATGATAGGTGAATGGGTTGCTGAGATATGAGCTCACTTCCTGTTTGGCGGCTTCGCCGCATATTTCGATTGGCTGTTACGGGCAAACGGTTTGAGTTCCGAAGACGAAAAGGAATAACTTTTGTGCGGCTTCATCGGAAGATCAAGTGTGTCAGGTTTGGTGTCGATCAGACAAAATTTGTGACCTGTGAAGACTTTTAAGTGTTTTAGATGAAATCCAAAATGGCGGAAAATCCATCATGGCGGAAAATGACGTCATAGGGTGCGTTGAACTCGGCTTGGTCCAAGGATTCCAACGATACCTCATTTTTGACAATCGGCCATACGGGTCAAAAGTTACGTGCGTGAACGCAAGTCCAACTTTGGCCTGTTTGTGGCGCTAGAGTGCTTGAGGTGCCATCATGAAACTTGGTGACATTAATCATGGGACTGTCCCTAATCAGTGTGCCAAATTTCACAACTTTTCACCAGACGGTTCTATGGGCTGCCATTGACTTTAATGGCGGAATAATAATAATAATAATAATAAATATAGCTGCAAGCAGCAATGAGGGGGCCAAGCAGTTGAGCAGGAGTTGTCATGGCAACCCAATGTTGCTACATTATACACACACCCAATTAACCCCCCCTGTCCCACACACACACATATACACAGATAAACTTCTTCCCCCACACACCCCAATAACCCCCCACACATATGCATACCTCAAACATCACCAAATTTATTGTGCGTAGTCAGGTTGTAGTCACAAGTCCACATACCAAGTTTGGTGTCGATACAAGAAAGTGTTGATAATTGTAGCACCCCTAGTGGTCAAAGCTCACTAAATATATTGTGCGTCTTCAGGATGTGTTCCCGAGTCCATGTACCAAGTTTGGTGTCGATACGATAAAGTTTTTCTAATTATAGCGCCCCTAGTGGTCAAAGGTCACTAAATGTATTGTCCTTATTCAGGATGTGGTCCCGAGTCCAGGTACCAAGTTTGGTGTCGATACGAGAAAGTGTTGCAAATTATAGCACCCCTAGTGGTCAAACGTTGCTAAAATTATTGTCTGTCCTCAGGATGAGGTCCCAAGTCCATATACTAAGTTTGGTTTCAATATGTGAAAGCATTGCTGAAATATGAGCCCACTTCTTGTGATTATAGCGCCACCTATAGGTCAAAAGTCATCAAATTTATTGAGCCTCCTCCTAATTGGGTCCTGAGACCCTGTACTGAGTTTGGTGTTGATACGCAAAAGCCTTGCTGAGATCACTTCACTTCCTGTTTGGCGGCTTCGCCGCCAAACTTGATTGGTCAAGACGGGCGATGGGTTTTGAATATGGGTCCAAAAAGCAATGCGTTTGTGAGTCATGGTCTGAAGATCATCTGAACCAAGTTTCATGAAAATCGGATGAACTTTGTGACCTTTGATGCCTTTTAAGTGATTTTGATTAAATCCAATATGGCGGCCAGATCAATTATGTTGACATCACAAAATCACATCTGTCAGCCTTAGGACCTCCCAGAGACATCACTAGTATATTAACATTAACATTAACAGACACCAATAGTAAGTTTTAATTCCAAACACATCACCCGTTACAGGCCAAAATGTAATTTTGCTTATTATAGCGCCACCTATAGGTCAAAAGTCATCAAATTTATTGAGCCTTCTCCTTATTGGGTCCTGACCCCATGTACTGAGTTTGGTTTTGATACGTTAAAGCTTTACTGAGATATTACTTCGCTTCCTGTTTGGCGGCTTCGCCGCCAAACTTGATTGGTCGTCTCAGGCAACCGGTTTTGAATATGTCTCCAAAAAGCAATGCGTTTATGAGTCATGGTCTGACGATCATCTGCGTCAAGTTTCGTGAAAATCGGAGAAACTTTCTGACCTTTGATGCCTTTTAAGTGTTTTTGATGACATCCAATATGGCGGTCGAATAAATTATGTTGACGTCACATGTTGGCATGTTTCGGCCTAAGGACCTCTCAAGGTATTAACAGATATCACTAATATGCTTTAATTCTAAACACATGACCCGTTACAGGCTAAAACATAATTTTGCTAATTATAGCGCCACCTATAGGTCAAAAGTCATCAAATTTATTGAGCCTCCTCCTAATTGGGTACTGAGACCCTGTACTGAGTTTGGTGTTGATACGCGAAAGCCTTGCTGAGATATCACTTCACTTCCTGTTTGGCGGCTTCGCCGCCAAACTTGATTGGTCGTCACAGGCAACCGGTTTTGAATATGTCTCCAAAAAGCAATGCGTTTATGAGTCATGGTCTGACGATCATCTGCGTCAAGTTTCGTGAAAATCGGACAAACTTTGCGAACTTTGATGCCTTTTAAGTGTTTTTGATGAAATACAATATGGCGGAAGATCCAACATGGCGGAAATTGACGTCATGGGGTGCGTTGAGTTCGGCCTCATCCAAGACTTCCAAAGATATTGCGATATTCAAAATCGGGCATACGGTTCAAAAGTTAATTGCATGGATGCAATGTCAACTTTGACCCATTGGTGGCG
Source organism: Alosa pseudoharengus (assembly GCF_046254945.1). Classification (NCBI taxonomy): domain Eukaryota; kingdom Metazoa; phylum Chordata; class Actinopteri; order Clupeiformes; family Clupeidae; genus Alosa; species Alosa pseudoharengus. The sequence continues at coordinate 849,290 of NW_027468598.1, read as the reverse complement.
CTAGACTCTCTGTGGTTCAGGCATAAAACTTGCTCAAATTAATTTTTATACTGTCCCGAATCAATGTGCCAAATTTCACAACTTTTTACTGTACGGTTCTATGGGCTGCCATAGACTTCAATGGCAGCGGAAAGATGTGTAATAATAATAATAAATATAACCGCAAGCGGTGATTTACGGGGTCCGAGCAAAACGAACATGATAGCATAGCTTTTTAGTTTTACATATGCTTTGATTGTTTGGGCACAATTGTTCAAAAGAAACGTGATCGGATTTCAGTTACCGGATTTCAGCTATCGGATTGGATCAAATCTTGAAAATGGGTTGTTCAAAGGGAAACAAGGATCCTGAAATTGGATTAGATCACATAATCTATTCTTGGTTTTGATCTGGATAAAACCTTCACTTTGTGTCGTTCAAAACTTTTGAGTTGGATTGGAATAAATTTGATGCATAAAATTAGGATTACCCTGTGCTGTAACATTATAGTGTGCTAACCTCCACAACCCAACAGTATTCTAACAATACTTGATTCTACAGGACTATTTATTTGTTGTGGATAAGATGAAGGGTTTGATAATGGAAGGCAGTGTTTCCCACAGAATTGAATTGTATTTGTGGTGGTGGGTTCTGTGTCGGAGTCAATAAGATAAACAGCGTATAATTATACAGTTATACTTGCCTTGCACTACAAGTCCATATTGACAAGTAGCTGTAATGCTGTAATGTTATAGTGTGCTAACCTCCACAACCCAACAGTATTTTAACACTAATGCTTCAGGTGGGATTTGAACTCTCAACATAAGGATGACCAGTACAAGGCATTATCCCACTAAGCCACTGTCAATCCTACATCTTTGCCAGTCACATTCACATGGTGAAAATGTGTACTGGTAAACACACAAGAAAAACTCCAAGTATACATTTGACAATAAAATGAAGGGCTTTCCTGAAAGAGTACACCTGAAAACGTTTGGAAATTCTGGGACAATTAGACATTTGTAGAGAAGAACAGTAATGGATGAAATATAAATATGATAGACTTAATGATGAAGGAAAAATAGTAAAAAAGAAGTTCCCCTATATGTCTTCGAGTGTGTCGGCATTCTGATTCTTGGCAACTAATGAGTGTGAATGTTGATTGCCTGATGTCATTCAGGTGCTGTTCAATGGTGTGACTCTTCAATAACCAATAGCATGTGCATCTTGAGCCTAAAGCTCTAGCAGGATTCGAACTCTCAACCTAACAAACACCAGCACTAGGCATTATCCCTCTGAGCCACTAACAATCCGACATAATAGGCAGTCACATTCACATGGTGAAAATGTGTGTTGGTAAACACACAAGAAAAACTCCAAGTATACATTTGACAATACAATGAAGGGCTTTCCTGAAAGAGTACACCTGAAAACTTTTGGATATTCTGGGGCAATTAGACATTTATAGAGAAGAACAGTAATGGATGAAATATAAATATGATAGACTTAATGATGAAGGAAAAATAGTAAACAAAGAAGTTCCCCTATATGTCATAGAGTGTGTCGGCATTCTGATTCTTGGCAACTAATGAGTGTGAATGTTAATTGCCTGATGTCATTCAGGTGCTGTTCAATGGTGTCAATCTTCAATAACCAATAGCATGTGCATCTTGAGCTTCAAGCTCTAGCAGGATTCGAACTCTCAACCTAACAAACACCAGCAGTGTGTAATGAGTGTGAATGTTAATTGCCTGATGTCATTCAGGTGCTGTTCAATGGTGTGACTCAGAAGGCTCAATGGTATGGAGTGATGACACGGAGATGGCAGGTTTCGGTGCAACACAAGTTAACTTTATTTGAGTTTCAATTCATCTGTTCTTTTGTTCTTTACTTGTATGTGTGCTGCATCAAAGAGGAAACAAACAGAAAATGGAGTAATCAGTGAAATGGGGTAAATCAGTACAGATCCCAACTCACAAACAAACCAATTGACATTTGAACAATAAACTGAAATCATATGGCTATATAAGGTACAACTAAACAATACTTGACATCCCAAGTCAACCAACATCACCTAATCATCTCTCACATGGGACTCCAACACACCAAACCAACAAACAAAGACCTTAACTTTACACATGATGGCAGAGCTACTCTACAAACTGATAAACATCACAAAAGTCATAGTGAGGGTGATTAAAGTGATGACTTACGTTAACTCAAAGACGCACACAGAGCAGGACACACTGGAGTGCTGGGTTGAGATGAACAAAAGAGCGAACTGAGGGCGAGCAAACAATTTATCCTGGTCTGAGCCCCTGCTCCGGAGCTACAGGGTTTCCCAGCGGGTAAACTTTGGAAAGATTTGCAAAGATTTGGGAAAGATTTTTGAAAGACTACAGTCTCAGACCCTCTCACATCTAAAGACAAGTAGTAGAGTTTTAAGTCACAGACTATGATTTTGCAATGACTAGGGATCTTGCAGGGTCACTATTTACAAGATTGCAACATGATTCCTTTAAATTATTACCCATTGTGCAATAGATAAACAGGAACTGAAAATTATAGCCTACTAAACTCAGTCGTATTTTCATGTTTCTGCAGCATTGTTTCATGCGTGACATCCTTAACCGATATTGAGTTGTTCTGTCAAGTGGAAGAGCCGACTAAATATGTATAAGAAATGACAAATATTATAAGAATAACAAATAATTATAGGCTACAGCTTATAATTATACAGTAATACTTGCCCTGCACTACAAGTCCATATTGACAAGTAGCTGTAATGTTATAGTGTGTTATCCTCCACAACCCAACAGCATTCTATTGTAGTATGCTAACATCCACAACTCACTAATGCTTCAAGTGGGATTTGAACTCTCAACCTAAGGATCACCAGTACAAGGCATTATCCCACTGAGCCACTGTCAATCCTACATGTTTCTGGATTTTCACATGGTGAAAATGTGTATTGGTAAACAAACAAGAAAAACTCCAAGCATGGAGGGGCGATAAGACATTTGTAGAGATGAACGCTAATAGATTAAATATAAATATGATAGACTTAATGATGAAGGAAAAATAGTAAACAAAGAAGTTCCCCTGAATGTCATAGAGTGTCTCGGCATTCTGATTCTTGGCAACTGATGAGTGTGAAGGTTGATTGCCTGATGTCATTCAGGTGCTGTTCAATGGTGTGAATCTTCAATAACCAATAGTATTCGAGCTAGAGCCTAAAGCACTACCGGGGATTCGAACCCTCAACCTAACAAACACCAGCACTAGGCATTATCCCACTGAGCCACTGACAATCCTACATATTGGGTAGTCACATTCACATGGTGAAAATGTGTGTTGGTAAACACACAAGAAAAACTCCAAGTATATATTTGACAATAAAATGAAGGGCTTTCCTGAAAAAGTACACCTGAAAACTTTTGGATATTCTGGGGCAATTAGACATTTATAGAGAAGAACAGTAATGGATGAAATATAAATATGATAGACTTAATGATGAAGGAAAAATAGTAAACAAAGAAGTTCCCCTATATGTCATAGAGTGTGTCGGCATTCTGATTCTTGGCAACTAATGAGTGTGAATGTTAATAGTCTGATGTCATTCAGGTGCTGTTCAATAGTGGGAATCTTCAATAACCAATAGCATGTGCATCTTGAGCCTAAAGCTCTAGCAGGATTCGAACTCTCAACCTAACAAACACCAGCACTAGGCATTATCCCACTCTGCCACTGACAATCATACACATTCAGCAGTCACATTCAAATGGTGAAAATGTGTGTTGGTAAACACACAAGAAAAACTCCAAGTATACATTTGACAATAAAATGAAGGGCTTTCCTGAAAGAGTATACCTGAAAACTTTTGGATATTCTGGGGCAATTAGACATTTATAGAGAAGAACAGTAATGGATGAAATATAAATATGATAGACTTAATGATGAAGGAAAAATAGTAAACAAAGAAGTTCCCCTATATGTCATAGAGTGTGTCGGCATTCTGATTCTTGGCAACTAATGAGTGTGAATGTTAATTGTCTGATGTCATTCAGGTGCTGTTCAATAGTGTGAATCTTCAATAACCAATAGCATGTGCATCTTGAGCCTAAAGCTCTAGCAGGATTCGAACTCTCAACCTAACAAACACCAGCACTAGGCATTATCCCACTCAGCCACTGACAATCATACACATTGAGCAGTCACATTCAAATGGTGAAAATGTGTGTTGGCAAACACACAACATCAAGAAAATTCCTAGCATACATTTGACAATAGAATTAAGGGCTTTATAAAAAAGAGTACATATCTGAAAATGTGCACTGTTAATGGTATCCACCTAATGATGGTTGTATGGTTGTTATCCAAGAAAAAAAAATTACTCATATAGGAATATAGGTGATATAGGAGAAATGGGCTGAGTGGTCGAACTTTATTGGCCTATATCTCTGAAATGGAACAACGTATCCAAATTCTTTTGATAACTTTTGTGAGGCTTTGTCTAAACATTGTCTGTGAGAATTTTGGTGAAGATTTGATCATTTTTGAAGCCTGTGAAACTTTTTATGATGTTTGGCTTTTCTCTGAAATTGTGGCAAAAGTAAACATTTTTAGAGCATAAGACCAGGGTGAAAAAGGTGCATCTGAATGTAGAGATTAATATGATGAAAGAATTTTGAGTCTAGGTGAATCTGGTAAGGAGAAATAAGCGTTTTTGACAAGAGCGCCACCTTTGGGTGCAGTACACCAAATTTGGGTTATGGGTAGTGGGGGGTACTGGTAACAATACTTGAAAATGTCAAGTTTCTAGGACTTACGGTTTATAGGAATATAGGTGATCTAGGAAAAAAGGCCTAAGTGGTCTAACTTTATTGGCCTATATCTCTGAAATGGAACAAAATATCAAAATTCTGAGTGATAACTTTTGTGAGGCTTGGTCTAAACATTGTCTGTGAGAATTTTGGTGAAGATTCGATTATTTTTGAAGAGTGTGAAACTTTTTATAATGTTTGGCTTTTCCATGAAATTGTGGAAAAAGTAAACATTTGTAGACCATAAGACCAGGGCCAAAAAGATGCATCTGAGTTTAGAGATTAATATTCTGAAAGAATTTTGAGTCTAGGTGAATCTGGTAAGGAGAAATAAGCATAATTAATTTTTTTTTTCAATAGCGCCACCTTTGGGTGCAGTACCCCAAATTTTGGGTTATGGGTAGAGGGGGGTACTGGTAACCATACCTGATAATTTCAAGAGTTTTGGAGTTACGGTTTAGGCTGCAGTATGACTTTTACAGAATTTTGGTCAAAAAATGAACGGTACAGAAACAATAGGGTTCCTGCAGCTACGCTGCTCGGACCCCTAAATATAGCTGCAAGCAGCAATGTGGGGGCCAAGCAGTTGAGCAGGAGTTGTCATGGCAACCCAATGTTGCTACATTATACACACACCCAATTAACCACCCGTCCCACACACACACATATACAAAGATAAACTTCCTCTCCCACACACCCCAATAACCCCCCATACATATGCATACCTCAAACATCACCAAATGTATTGTGCATAGTCAGGTTGTAGTCACGAGTCCACATACCAAGTTTGGTGTCGATACGAGAAAGTGTTGATAATTATAGCACCCCTAGTGGTCAAAAGTCACCACATTTATTGTGCGTCCTCAGGTTGTAGTCACGAGTCCATATACCAAGTTTGGTGTTAATACGAGAAAGTGTTGCAAATTATAGCACCCCTAGTGGTCAAAGGTTGCTAAAATTATTGTCTGTCCTCAGGATGAGGTCCCAAGTCCATATACTAAGTTTGGTTTCAATATGTGAAAGCATTGCTGAAATATGAGCCCACTTCATGTGATTATAGCGCCACCTATAGGTCAAAAGTCATCAAATGTATTGAGCCTCCTCCTAATTGGGTCCTGAGGCCCTCTACTGAGTTTGGTGTTGATACGCAAAAGCCTTGCTGAGATCACTTCACTTCCTGTTTGGCGGCTTTGCCGCCAAACTTGATTGGTCACGACGGGCGATGGGTTATGAATATGGCTCCAAAAAGCAATGCATTTGTGAGTCATGGTCTGAAGATCATCTGCGTCAAGTTTCATGAAAATCGGAGAAACTTTGTGACCTTTGATGCCTTTTAAGTGTTTTTGATGACATCCAATATGGCGGTTGGATCATTTATGTCGATGTCACATGTTGGCATGCGGCGGCCTAAGGACCTCTCAAGGTATTAACAGATATCACTAATATGCTTTAATTCCAAACACATGACCCGTTACAGGCTAAAATGTAATTTTGGTAATTAAAGCGCCACCTATAGGTCAAAAGTCACCAAATTGATTGAGCCTCCTCCTAATTGGATCCTGAGACCCTATACTGAGTTTGGTGTTGATACGCGAAAGCCTTGCTGAGATCACTTCACTTCCTGTTTGGCGGCTTCGCCGCCAAACTTGATTGGTCACGACGGGCGATGGGTTTTGAATATGGCTCCGAAAAGCAATAACATTTGTGAGTCATAGTCTGAAGATCATCTGCGTCAAGTTTCGTGAAAATCGGACAAACTTTGCGAACTTTGATGCCTTTTAGGTGTTTTTGATTAAATCCAATATGGCAGCCTGATCAATTACGTTTACCTCATAAATTCACATCTGCGTTGAGTTCGGTCTCATCCAAGGATTCCAAATATACCTTAATGTTCAAAATGTGGTGTACCGTTCAAACGTTATGTGCATAGATGTAATAAAAAATTTGAAATGTTGGTGGCGCTAGAGCACTCAAAGTGCAGACTTGAAACTTTGATAAATTAAAGATATGACTGAACCGAATCAATGTGCCGAATTTCTCAACTTTTTACTGTACGGTTCAATGGCAAATGAGCGTTTCGTTATAATAATAATAATAATAATAATAAATATAGCTGCAAGCAGCAATGTGGGGGCCAAGCAGTTGAGCAGGAGTTGTCATGGCAACCCAATGTTGCTACATTATACACACACCCAATTAACCACCCGTCCCACACACACACATATACAAAGATAAACTTCCTCTCCCACACACCCCAATAACCCCCCATACATATGCATACCTCAAACATCACCAAATGTATTGTGCATAGTCAGGTTGTAGTCACAAGTCCACATACCAAGTTTGGTGTCGATACGAGAAAGTGTTGATAATTATAGCACCCCTAGTGGTCAAAAGTCACCACATTTATTGTGCGTCCTCAGGTTGTAGTCACGAGTCCATATATCAAGTTTGGTGTTGATACGAGAAAGTGTTGCAAATTATAGCACCCCTAGTGGTCAAAGGTCGCTAAAATTATTGTATGTCCTCAGGATGTGGTCCCGAGTCAATGAGCCAAGTTTGGTTTCGATACGTGAAAGCATTGCAGAAATATGAGCCCACTTCCTGTGATTATAGCGCCACATAGTGGTCAAAATTTACCACATTTCTTGAGTGTCCTCCTGATTGAGTCCTGAACCTATATACCTAGTTTGGTTTTGATATGTGAAAGCATTGCTGAGATATCACTTCACTTCCTGTTTGGCGGCTTCGCCGCCAAACTTGATTGGTTGTCACGGGCAACAGGTTTTGAATATGGTTCCAGAAAGCAATGCATTTATGAGACATGGTCTGACGATCATCTGCGTCAAGTTTCGTGAAAATCGGAGAAACTTTGTGACCTTTGATGCCTTTTAAGTGTTTTTGATGACATCCAATATGGCGGTTGGATCATTTATGTTGACGTCACATGTTGGCATGTGGCGGCCTAAGGACCTCTCAAGGTATTAACAGATATCACTAATATGCTTTAATTCCAAACACATGACCCGTTACAGGCTAAAACGTAATTTTGGTAATTATAGCGCCACCTATAGGTCAAAAGTCACCAAATTTATTGAGCCTCCTCCTAATTGGGTCCTGAGACCCTGTACTGAGTTTGGTGTTGATACGCGAAAGCCTTGCTGAGATCACTTCAATTCCTGTTTGGCGGCTTCGCCGCCAAACTTGATTGGTCACGACGGGCGATGGGTTTTGAATATGGCTCCGAAAAGCAATAACATTTGTGAGTCATAGTCTGAAGATCATCTGCGTCAAGTTTCGTGAAAATCGGACAAACTTTGCGAACTTTGATGCCTTTTAGGTGTTTTTGATTAAATCCAATATGGCAGCCTGATCAATTACGTTTACCCCATAAATTGACATCTGCGTTGAGTTCGGTCTCATCCAAGGATTCCAAATATACCTTAATGTTCAAAATGTGGTGTACCATTCAAACGTTATGTGCATAGATGTAATAAAAAATTTGAAATGTTGGTGGCGCTAGAGCACTCAAAGTGCAGACTTGAAACTTTGATAAATTAAAGATATGACTGAACCGAATCAATGTGCCGAATATCCCAACTTTTTACTGTATGGTTTAATGGCAAATTAGCGTTTCGTTATAATAATAATAATAATAAGAATACGTAGAATCACTATGGGTTGCCTCGCAGCTTCGCTGCTTGGCCCCCAATAATAAGAATACGTAGAATCACTATGGGTTGCCGCGCAGCTTCGCTGCTTGGCCCCCAAATATAGCTGCAAGCAGCAATGTGGGGGCCAAGCAGTTGAGCAGGAGTTCATGGCAACCCAATGTTGTTACATTATACACACACCCAATTAAACCCCCATCCCACACACAGAAATATACACAGATAAACCTCCTCTCGCACACACTCCAATAGTCCCACACACATACGCATGCCTCAAACATCACAAAATGTATTATGCTTCCTCAGGTTGTAGTCACAAGTCCACATACCAAGTTTGGTGTCAATACGAGAAAGTGTTGATAATTATAGTGACTAGTGGTCAAATGTCACTAAATATATTGAGCGTCTTCAGGATGTGTTCCCGAGTCCATGTACCAAGTTTGGTGTTGATACGAGAAAGTTTTGCTAATTATAGCGCCCCTAGTGGTCAAAGGTCATTAAATGTATTGTCCTTATTCAGGATGTGGTCCCGATTCCAGGTACCAAGTTTGGTGTTGTAACGAGAAAGTGTTGCAAATTATAGCACCCCTAGTGGTCAAAGGTCGCTAAAATTATTGTATGTCCTCAGGATGTGGTCCCGAGTCAATGAGCCAAGTTTGGTTTCGATACGTGAAAGCATTGCAGAAATATGAGCCCACTTCCTGTGATTATAGCGCCACATAGTGGTCAAAATTTACCACATTTCTTGAGTGTCCTCCTGATTGAGTCCTGAACCTATATACCTAGTTTGGTTTTGATATGTGAAAGCATTGCTGAGATATCACTTCACTTCCTGTTTGGCGGCTTCGCCGCCAAACTTGATTGGTTGTCACGGGCAACCGGTTTTGAATATGTCTTCAAAAAGCAATGCGTTTATGAGACATGGTCTGACGATCATCTGCGTCAAGTTTCGTGAAAATCGGAGAAACTTTGTGACATTTGATGCCTTTTAAGTGTTTTTGATGACATCCAATATGGCGGTTGGATCATTTATGTTGACGTCACATGTTGGCATGTGGCGGCCTAAGGACCTCTCAAGGTATTAACAGATATCACTAATATGCTTTAATTCCAAACACATGACCCGTTACAGGCTAAAACGTAATTTTGGTAATTATAGCGCCACCTATAGGTCAAAAGTCACCAAATTTATTGAGCCTCCTCCTAATTGGGTCCTGAGACCCTATACTGAGTTTGATGTTGATACGCGAAAGCCTTGCTGAGATCACTTCACTTCCTGTTTGGCGGCTTCGCCGCCAAACTTGATTGGTTGTGACGGGCGACGGGTTTTGAATATTGCTCCTAAAAGCAATGCATTTATGAGTCATGGTCTGAAGATCATCTTCGTCAAGTTTCGTGAAAATCGGACAAACTTTGCCAACTTTGATGCCTTTTAGGTGTTTTTGATTAAATCCAATATGGCAGCCTGATCAATTACGTTTACCCCATAAATTGACATCTGCGTTGAGTTCGGTCTCATCCAAGGATTCCAAATATACCTTAATGTTCAAAATGTGGTGTACCATTCAAACGTTATGTGCATAGATGTAATAAAAAATTTGAAATGTTGGTGGCGCTAGAGCACTCAAAGTGCAGACTTGAAACTTTGATAAATTAAAGATATGACTGAACCGAATCAATGTGCCGAATATCCCAACTTTTTACTGTATGGTTTAATGGCAAATTAGCGTTTCGTTATAATAATAATAATAATAAGAATACGTAGAATCACTATGGGTTGCCTCGCAGCTTCGCTGCTTGGCCCCCAATAAATATAGCTGCAAGCAGCAATGTGGGGGCCAAGCAAATAAGCAGAAGTTGGGATTGGACTGGACTGAATTGGACAGGATTGGATTGGAATGGAATGGAATGGAATGGAATGGACTGGACTGGTCTTTACTGGACTAGACTGGACTGGACTGAATTGCATTGCATTGGATTGAATTGGACTGGATTAGATTGGATTGGATTGGATTGGACTGGACTGGACTGGACTGGACTGGACTGGACAGGATTGGATTGGAATGGACTGGATTGGATTGGATTGGGATTGCTGAGATATGAGCCTACTTCAAGTGATTGTTGATTGGATTGGATTGAATTGGACTGGATTGAAATGGATTGGGATTGGACTGGACTGAATTGGACAGGATTGGATTGGAATGGAATGGACTGGACTGGACTGGACTGGACTGGACTTGATTGGACTGGACTGGACTGGATTGGATTTGATTGGACTGGATTGGGATTGCTGAGATATGAGACTACTTCATGTGATCGTTGATTGGATTGGATGGAATTGGACTGGATTGGATTGGATTGTACTGGACTGGATTGGAATGGATTGGACTGGATTGGACTTGAATGGATTGGATTTGATTGGACTGGATTGGGATTACTGAGATATGATCTTACTTCATGTGATTGTTGATTGGATTGGATTGGATTGGATTGGATTGAATTGGACTGGATTGGATTGGATTGGGATTGGACTGGACTGAATTGGACAAGACTGGATTGGATTGTAATGGACTGGGTTGGATTGGATTTGATTGGACTGGATTGGGATTGCTGAGATATGAGACTACTTTATGTGATCGTTGATTGGATTGGATGGAATTGGACTGGATTGGATTGTACTGGACTGGATTGGAATGGATTGGACTTGAATGGATTGGATTTGATTGGACTGGATTGGGATTACTGAGATATGATCTTACTTCATGTGACTGTTGATTGGATTGGATTGGATTGAATTGGACTGGACTGGATTGGATTGGATTGGGATGGACTGGATTGGATTGGATTGGGATTGGACTGGACTGAATTGGACAAGACTGGATTGGATTGGAATGGACTGGATTGGATTGGGATTGCTGAGGTATGAGCCTACTTCAAGTGATTGTTGATTGGATTGGATTGAATTGGACTGGATTAGATTGGGATTGCTGAGATGTGAGCCTACTTCATGTGATTGTTGATTGGATTGGATTGGATTGAATTGGACTGGATTGGATTGGGATTGGGTCTTGAGTCCATGTACAAAGTTTGGTTTCAATCCATGAAAGCGTTAGTAAGATATGAGCCTAATTCATGTCATAGTTTTCCCTAGTGGTCAAAAGACACCAAATGTATTGTAGCTATTCATGATGTGTTCATGAGTCCACGTACCAAGTTTGGTGTTGATACGAGAAAGTCTTGCTAATTATAGCACCCCTAGTGGTCAAAAGTCACCAAATGTATTGTGAGTCCTCAGGTTGTGACCACGAGTCCACGTACCAAGTTTGAGGTTGATACGAGAAAGTATTGCTAATTATAGCGCCTCTAGTGGTCAAAGTACACCAAATGTTTTGTGTGTCCTCAGGATGGGGTCCCAAGTCTATGAACCAAGTTTGGTTTTGATATGTGAAAGCGTTGCTGAGATAGGAGCTAACTTCCTGTAACTCTAGCGCCCCCCTAGTGGTCGAAGGTCACCAAATTGATTGTGTGTCCTCAGGGAGGAGTTCCAAGTCCATATACCAAGTTTGGTTTTGATATGTGAAAGTGTTGCTGAGATATGAGCCTACTTCCTGTGATTATAGCGCCCCCATAGTGGTCAAAAGTCGCCAAATTTATTGAGCCTTCTCCTAATTGGGTCCTGAGCCCATGTACCGAGTTTGGTTTTGATACATGAAATCTTGGCTGAGATAACAGTTCACTTCCTGATTGGTGGCTTTTCAATTTTGATTGGTCGTCACGGCCGACCTGTTTTGAATAAAGGTCAAAAAAGCAATGCGTTTGTGAGACATGGTCTGAAGATCATCTGTACCAAGTTTCGTGAAAAATGGATGAAATTTGTGACCTGTGAAAACTTTTAAAGGTTTTTGATTTAATCCAATATGGCGGTCCAATCAATTATGTTAATGTCAAAAGTTGATATGTGTCAGCCTAAGGCCCTCCCAAAGTATTAACAGAGATAACTAATATGTTTTAATTTCAAACACATCACCCCATAGAGGCCAAAACATACTTTTGTTAATTATAGCGCCACCTGTAGGTCAAAAGTCATCAAATTTATTGAGCCTTCTCCTAATTGGGTCCTGAGCCCATGTACCGAGTTTGGTTTTGATATGTGAAAGCCTTGCCGAAATCTGAGTTCACTTCCTCTTTGGCGGCTTCGCCACCAATTTTGATTGGTCGTGACTGGCGACCATTTGTGAGTATGGGTGTGAAATGCAATGCAATTATGAGACATGGTCTGAAGATCATCTGTGTCAAGTTTCGTGAAAATTGGATGAAGTTTGTGACCTGTGAAAACTTTTAAGTGTTTTTGATGAAATCCAAAATGGCGGTCCAATCAATTATGTTAATGTCAAAAGTTGATATGGGACAGCCTAAGGACCTCCCAAAGTATTAACAGAGATCACTAATATGTTTTAATTTCAAACACATCACCCCATACAGGCCAAAACGTACTTTTGTTAATTATAGCGCCACCTGTAGGTCAAAAGGCATCAAATGTATTGAGCCTCCTCCTAATTGGGTCCTGAGCCCATGTACTGAGTTTGGTTTTGATATGTGGAAGCCTTGCCGAGATCTGAGTTCACTTCCTGTTTGGCGGCTTTGCCGCCAATTTTGATTGGTCGTGACTGGCGACCAGTTTTGAGTATGGGTGTCAAAGGCAATGCAATTATGAGACATGGTCTGAAGATCATCTGTGTCAAGTTTCGTGAAAATTGGGTGAAGTTTGTGACCTGTGAAAACTTTTAAGTGTTTTTGATGAAATCCAATATGGCGGTCCAATCAATTATGTTAATGTCAAAAGTTGATATGGGACAGCCTAAGGACCTCCCAAAGTATTAACAGAGATCACTAATATGTTTTAATTTCAAACACATCACCCCATACAGGCCAAAACGTATTTTTTTTAATTATAGCGCCACCTGTAGGTCAAAAGTCATGAAATTTATTGAGCCTCCTCCTAATTGGGTCCTGAGCCCATGTAGTGAGTTTGGTTTTGATATGTGAAAGCCTTGCCGAGATCTGAGTTCACTTCCTGTTTGGCGGCTTTGCCGCCAATTTTGATTGGTCGTGACTGGCGACCAGTTGTGAGTATGGGTGTCAAAGGCAATGCAATTATGAGACATGGTCTGAAGATCATCTGTGTCAAGTTTCGTGAAAATTGGATGAAGTTTGTGACCTATGAAAACTTTTAAGTGTTTTTGATGAAATCCAATATGGCGGAGGTACAATATGGCGGAAAGTAACGTAATAGGAGTCATTGAACTCAGGTCCGTCAAGGGGTTCCAACTATTTATCAATGTTCAAAATTGGACATACGGTTCAAAAGTTAAGTGCATGGATGCAACGCCAACTTTGACCCATTGGTGGCGCTAGACTGCCTGGGGTTCAGACTTGAAAATTTGTGAAATGGAATATGGGAATGTATGGAATGAATGTGCCAAATTTCAAAACTTTTTACTGTACGGTTCTATGGGCTGCCATAGACTTCAATGGCAGCGGAAAGATGTGTAATAATAATAATAAGAAAAGGTAGAATCACTATGGGTTGCCGCGCAGCTTCGCTGCTTGGCCCCCAATAAGAAAAGGTAGAATCATTAAGGGTTGCCGCGCAGCTTCGCTGCTTGGCCCCCAAATATAGCTGCAAGCAGCAATGTGGGGGCCAAGCAGTTGAGCAGGAGTTGTCATGGCAACCCAATGTTGTTACATTATACACACACCCAATTAACCCCCCATCCCACACACACACATATACACAGATAAACCTCCTCTCCCACACACCCCAATAGCCCCCCAAACATACGCATGCCTCAAACATCACCAAATTTATTGTGCGTCCTCAGGTTGTAGTCACAAGTCCACATACCAAGTTTGGTGTCGAAACGAGAAAGTGTTGATAATTATAGTGCATCTAGTGGTCAAATGTCACTAAATAAATTGAGCATCTTCAGGATGTGGTCCCGAGTCCTTGTACCAAGTTTGGTGTCGATACGAGAAAGTGTCGCAAATTATAGCACCCCTAGTGGTCAAAGGTCGCAAAATTGATTGTGCATCCTCAGGATGTGGTCACAAGTCCACATACCAAGTTTGGCGTCGATACGAGAAAGTGTCACAAATTATAGCACCCCTAGTGGTCAAAGGTCGCAAAATTGATTGTGCATCCTCAGGATGTGGTCACAAGTCCACATACCAAGTTTGGTGTCTATACGAGAAAGTGTTGATATTTATAGCACTCCTAGTGGTCAAAAGTCACCAAATGTATTGTGCATCCTCAGGTTATAGTCACGAGTCCACATACCAAGTTTGGTGTTGATACGAGAAAGTTTTGCAAATTATAGCACCCCTACTGGTCAAAGGTTGCTAAAATTAATGTCTGTCCTCAGGATGAGGTCCCAAGTCCATATACTAAGTTTGGTTTCAATATGTGAAAGCATTGCTGAAATATGAGCCCACTTCTTGTGATTATAGCGCCACCTATATGTCAAAAGTCATCAAATTTATTGAGCCTCCTCCTAATTGGGTCCTGAGACCCTGTACTGAGTTTGGTGTTGATACGCGAAAGCCTTGCTGAGATCACTTCACTTCCTGTTTGGCGGCTTCGCCGCCAAACGTGATTGGTCGTCACAGGCAACCGGTTTTGAATATGTCTCTAAAAAGCAATGCGTTTATGAGTCATGGTCTGACGATCATCTGCGTCAAGTTTCGTGAAAATCGGAGAAACTTTGTGACCTTTGATGCCTTTTAAGTGTTTTTGATGACATCCAATATGGCGGTTGGATCATTTATGTTGACATCACATGTTGGCATATGGCGGCCTAAGGACCTCTCAAGGTATTAACAGATATCACTAATATGCTTTAATTCCAAACACATGACCCGTTACAGGCTAAAACGTAATTTTGGTAATTATAGCGCCACCTATAGGTCAAAAGTCACCAAATTTATTGAGCCTCCTCCTAATTGGGTCTTGATACCCTATACTGAGTTTGATTTTGATACGTGAAAGTATTGCTGAGATATTACTTCACTTCCTGTTTGGCGGCTTCGCCGCCAAACTTGATTGGTCGTCACAGGCAACGGGTTTTGAATATTGTTCCAAAAAGCAATGCATTTATGAGTCATGGTCTGTAGATCATCTGCGTCAAGTTTCGTGAAAATCGGACAAACTTTGCGAACTTTCATGACTTTTAAGTGTTTTTGATGAAATACAATATGGCGGAAGATCCAACATGGCGGAAATTGACGTCATTGGGTGCGTTGAGTTCAGCCTCATCCAAGGCTTCCAAATATGTTACGACATTCAAAATCGGGCATACGGTTCAAAAGTTAATTGCATGGATGCAATGTCAACTTTGACACATTGGTGGCGCTAGACTGTCTGTGGTTCAGGCATAAAACTAGCTCAAACTCATTTTTATACTGTCCCGAATCAATGTGCCAAATTTCACAACTTTTTACTGTACGGTTCTATGGGCTGCCATAGACTTCAATGGCAGCGGAAAGATGTGTAATAATAATAAGAAAAGGTAGAATCACTATGGGTTGCCGCGCAGCTTCGCTGCTTGGCCCCCAAATATAGCTGCAAGCAGCAATGAGGGGGCCAAGCAGTTGAGCAGGAGTTGTCATGGCAACCCAATGTTGCTACATTATACACACACCCAATTAACCCCCCCTGTCCCACACACACACATATACACAGATAAACTTCTTCCCCCACACACCCCAATAACCCCCCACACATATGCATACCTCAAACATCACCAAATTTATTGTGCGTAGTCAGGTTGTAGTCACAAGTCCACATACCAAGTTTGGTGTCGATACAAGAAAGTGTTGATAATTGTAGCACCCCTAGTGGTCAAAGCTCACTAAATATATTGTGCGTCTTCAGGATGTGTTCCCGAGTCCATGTACCAAGTTTGGTGTCGATACGATAAAGTTTTTCTAATTATAGCGCCCCTAGTGGTCAAAGGTCACTAAATGTATTGTCCTTATTCAGGATGTGGTCCCGAGTCCAGGTACCAAGTTTGGTGTCGATACGAGAAAGTGTTGCAAATTATAGCACCCCTAGTGGTCAAACGTTGCTAAAATTATTGTCTGTCCTCAGGATGAGGTCCCAAGTCCATATACTAAGTTTGGTTTCAATATGTGAAAGCATTGCTGAAATATGAGCCCACTTCTTGTGATTATAGCGCCACCTATAGGTCAAAAGTCATCAAATTTATTGAGCCTCCTCCTAATTGGGTCCTGAGACCCTGTACTGAGTTTGGTGTTGATACGCAAAAGCCTTGCTGAGATCACTTCACTTCCTGTTTGGCGGCTTTGCCGCCAAACTTGATTGGTCAAGACGGGCGATGGGTTTTGAATATGGGTCCAAAAAGCAATGCGTTTGTGAGTCATGGTCTGAAGATCATCTGAACCAAGTTTCATGAAAATCGGATGAACTTTGTGACCTTTGATGCCTTTTAAGTGATTTTGATTAAATCCAATATGGCGGCCAGATCAATTATGTTGACATCACAAAATCACATCTGTCAGCCTTAGGACCTCCCAGAGACATCACTAGTATATTAACATTAACATTAACAGACACCAATAGTAAGTTTTAATTCCAAACACATCACCCGTTACAGGCCAAAATGTAATTTTGCTTATTATAGCGCCACCTATAGGTCAAAAGTCATCAAATTTATTGAGCATTCTCCTTATTGGGTCCTGACCCCATGTACTGAGTTTGGTTTTGATACGTTAAAGCTTTACTGAGATATTACTTCGCTTCCTGTTTGGCGGCTTTGCCGCCAAACTTGATTGGTCGTCTCAGGCAACCGGTTTTGAATATGTCTCCAAAAAGCAATGCGTTTATGAGTCATGGTCTGACGATCATCTGCGTCAAGTTTCGTGAAAATCGGAGAAACTTTCTGACCTTTGATGCCTTTTAAGTGTTTTTGATGACATCCAATATGGCGGTCGAATAAATTATGTTGACGTCACATGTTGGCATGTTTCGGCCTAAGGACCTCTCAAGGTATTAACAGATATCACTAATATGCTTTAATTCTAAACACATGACCCGTTACAGGCTAAAACATAATTTTGCTAATTATAGCGCCACCTATAGGTCAAAAGTCATCAAATTTATTGAGCCTCCTCCTAATTGGGTACTGAGACCCTGTACTGAGTTTGGTGTTGATACGCGAAAGCCTTGCTGAGATATCACTTCACTTCCTGTTTGGCGGCTTCGCCGCCAAACTTGATTGGTCGTCACAGGCAACCGGTTTTGAATATGTCTCCAAAAAGCAATGCGTTTATGAGTCATGGTCTGACGATCATCTGCGTCAAGTTTCGTGAAAATCGGACAAACTTTGCGAACTTTGATGCCTTTTAAGTGTTTTTGATGAAATACAATATGGCGGAAGATCCAACATGGCGGAAATTGACGTCATGGGGTGCGTTGAGTTCGGCCTCATCCAAGACTTCCAAAGATATTGCGATATTCAAAATCGGGCATACGGTTCAAAAGTTAATTGCATGGATGCAATGTCAACTTTGACCCATTGGTGGCGCTAGACTCTCTGTGGTTCAGGCATAAAACTTGCTCAAATTAATTTTTATACTGTCCCGAATCAATGTGCCAAATTTCACAACTTTTTACTGTACGGTTCTATGGGCTGCCATAGACTTCAATGACAGCGGAAAGATGTGTAATAATAATAATAAATATAGCTGCAAGCAGCAATGTGGGGGCCAAGCAGTTGAGCAGGAGTTGTCATGGCAACCCAATGTTGCTACATTATACACACACCCAATTAACCACCCGTCCCACACACACACATATACAAAGATAAACTTCCTCTCCCACACACCCCAATAACCCCCCATACATATGCATACCTCAAACATCACCAAATGTATTGTGCATAGTCAGGTTGTAGTCACAAGTCCACATACCAAGTTTGGTGTCGATACGAGAAAGTGTTGATAATTATAGCACCCCTAGTGGTCAAAAGTCACCACATTTATTGTGCGTCCTCAGGTTGTAGTCACGAGTCCATATACCAAGTTTGGTGTTGATACGAGAAAGTGTTGCAAATTATAGCACCCCTAGTGGTCAAAGGTCGCTAAAATTATTGTATGTCCTCAGGATGTGGTCCCGAGTCAATGAGCCAAGTTTGGTTTCGATACGTGAAAGCATTGCAGAAATATGAGCCCACTTCCTGTGATTATAGCGCCACATAGTGGTCAAAATTTACCACATTTCTTGAGTGTCCTCCTGATTGAGTCCTGAACCTATATACCTAGTTTGGTTTTGATATGTGAAAGCATTGCTGAGATATCACTTCACTTCCTGTTTGGCGGCTTCGCCGCCAAACTTGATTGGTTGTCACGGGCAACAGGTTTTGAATATGGTTCCAGAAAGCAATGCATTTATGAGACATGGTCTGACGATCATCTGCGTCAAGTTTCGTGAAAATCGGAGAAACTTTGTGACCTTTGATGCCTTTTAAGTGTTTTTGATGACATCCAATATGGCGGTTGGATCATTTATGTTGACGTCACATGTTGGCATGTGGCGGCCTAAGGACCTCTCAAGGTATTAACAGATATCACTAATATGCTTTAATTCCAAACACATGACCCGTTACAGGCTAAAACGTAATTTTGGTAATTATAGCGCCACCTATAGGTCAAAAGTCACCAAATTTATTGAGCCTCCTCCTAATTGGGTCCTGAGACCCTGTACTGAGTTTGGTGTTGATACGCGAAAGCCTTGCTGAGATCACTTCAATTCCTGTTTGGCGGCTTCGCCGCCAAACTTGATTGGTCACGACGGGCGATGGGTTTTGAATATGGCTCCGAAAAGCAATAACATTTGTGAGTCATAGTCTGAAGATCATCTGCGTCAAGTTTCGTGAAAATCGGACAAACTTTGCGAACTTTGATGCCTTTTAGGTGTTTTTGATTAAATCCAATATGGCAGCCTGATCAATTACGTTTACCCCATAAATTGACATCTGCGTTGAGTTCGGTCTCATCCAAGGATTCCAAATATACCTTAATGTTCAAAATGTGGTGTACCATTCAAACGTTATGTGCATAGATGTAATAAAAAATTTGAAATGTTGGTGGCGCTAGAGCACTCAAAGTGCAGACTTGAAACTTTGATAAATTAAAGATATGACTGAACCGAATCAATGTGCCGAATATCCCAACTTTTTACTGTATGGTTTAATGGCAAATTAGCGTTTCGTTATAATAATAATAATAATAAGAATACGTAGAATCACTATGGGTTGCCTCGCAGCTTCGCTGCTTGGCCCCCAAATATAGCTGCAAGCAGCAATGAGGGGGCCAAGCAGAATAGGCCGGAGTAGCCACGGTGACAAGACAGAAATCAGCAGACACCCGGGATCAACAGGGCTGAAACAGGGCTGAGTATTGCCACCGCCTCCGCCAGCCAGCCCCCCCCCCCACCTAATCACCCCAGCCCATCCCACCCCGTCCTGCCCTGCCCTGCCTTTGCACGCACGCATTAGAAGTAACTGGATGGAGCATGTCATCAGTTTCAAATCAAAAAATAAAAGACTGATAAAACACATCAGCAACTACACATCAAAATGCAATATTGCTAATTGCAGCACCCCTTACAGGTCAAAGGTCACCATATTTTTTGAGCGTCCTCCTAATGGGGTAATGAATATATGTAGTAAGTTTGGTTATGATACATGGCAGGGTTGCTGAGATATGAGCTCACTTCCTGTTTAGCGGCTTCGCCACCAATTTCAATTGGCTGTTACGGGCGAATGCTTTTGTCAATTGTTCCAGAGAGCAATATATTAATAGGTTATGGTCTGAAGATGGTCTGTGCCAATGTTGGTGAAGATCAGATGAAATTTGCGACCTGTGAAAACTTTTGGATGTTTTTGATTAAATCTAACATGGCGGCCGAATCAATTACGATGACATCACAAGTTGGCCTGGGTCGGCCTAAGGACCTCCAACAGTATTACCAGACACCACTAGTACATTTGAATTCCAAACACAACAGCAGATACAGGGCAAAAGGCATGTTTCTTAATTACAGCGCCCCCTAGAGGTCAAAGGTCACCAGATTTCTTGAGCGTCCCCCTGATTGGGTCCCGAGTCCATACACCAAGTTTGGCTTTGATACATGCAAGGGTTGCTGAGATATGAGCTCACTTCCTGTTTGGCGGCTTCGCCGCAAGTTTCGATTGGCTGTTACAGCCGAATGCTACTGTCAATTGTTCCAAAAAGCAACGCACTTATAAGGCATGATCTGAAGATGGTCTCTGCCAATTTTGGTGAGGATCCGCTGAAATTTGTGACCTGCGAAAATTTGTACGTGTTTTTGATTAAATCCAATATGGCGGCCGACTCAATTACGATGACATCACAAGTTGACTTGGGTCGGCCTAAGGACCTCCAACAGTATTACCAGACACCACTAGTGCGTTTTAATTCTAAGCACAACTGCAGCTACAGGCCAAAAGGCATGTTTCTTAATTACAGCGCCCCCTACAGGTCAAAGGTCACCAGATTTCTTGGGCGTCCCCCTGATTGGGTCCTGAGTCCATGTACTAAGTTTGGTTATGATAGGTGAATGGGTTGCTGTGATATGAGCTCACTTCCTGTTTGGCGGCTTCGCCGCAAACTTCGATTGGCTGTTACGCGCGAACGGTTTTAGTTCCTAAGACAAAAAGCAATGCATTAATGAGGCATAGTCTGTAAATGATATCTGTGAAGTTTGGTGTCGATCGGACAAAATATGTGACCTGAGAGGACTTTTTAGTGTTTTTGATGAAATCCAATATGGCGGAAAATCCATCATGGCGGAAATTGACGTCATAGGGTGCGTTGAACTCGGCTTGGTCCAAGGATTCCAACGATACCTCATTTTTGACAATCGGCAATACGGGTCAAAAGTTACGTGCGTGAACGCACGTCCAACTTTGGCCTGTTGGTGGCGCTAGAGTGCTCTAGGAGCCATCATGAAACTTGGTGACATTAATCATGGGACTGTCCCTAATCAGTGTGCCAAATTTCACAACTTTTCACCAGACGGTTCTATGGGCTGCCATTGACTTTAATGGCGGAATAATAATAATAATAATAATAATAATAATAATAATAAGAACAAATAGAAACACAATGGGTGCCTTCGCAGCTTCGCTGCTTGGCCCCCAATAATAAGAAAAGGTAGAATCACTAAGGGTTGCCGCGCAGCTTCGCTGCTTGGCCCCCAATAATAATAATAAGAACAAATAGAAACACAATGGGTGCCTTCGCAGCTTCGCTGCTTGGCCCCCAATAATAAGAACAAATAGAAACACAATGGGTGCCTTCGCAGCTTCGCTGCTTGGCCCCCCATAATAATAAGAAAAGGTAGAATCACTAAGGGTTGCCGCGCAGCTTCGCTGCTTGGCCCCCAATAATAATAATAATAAGAACAAATAGAAACACAATGGGTGCCTTCGCAGCTTCGCTGCTTGGCCCCCAATAAGAAAAGGTAGAATCACTAAGGGTTGCCGCGCAGCTTCGCTGCTTGGCCCCCAAATATAGCTGCAAGCAGCAATGAGGGGGCCAAGCAGAATAGGCCGGAGTAGCTACGGCGACAAGATAGAACTCAGCAGACACCCGCGATCAACACTTTCAACAACTTTCACATCAAAACATATTCTTTCTGGGCTAAAACAGGGCTGAGTATTGCCGCTGCCGCCTCCGCCAGCCAGCCCCCCCACCTAATCACCCCTATCCCCCCCCACCACGTCCCGCCCCGCCGTTGCACGCACGCATTAGAATTAACTGGATGGAACATGTTGTCATCAGTTTCACATCAAAAAATAAAAGATTGCTAAAACACAAGCAACTACAGATCAAAATACAATATTGCTAATTGCAGAACTGCCTACAGGTCAAAGGTCACCAAATGTTTTGTGCGTCCTCCTAATGGGGTCATGAATCTATGTAGTAAGTTTGGTTATGATACATGGCAGGGTTGCTGAGATATGACCTCACTTCCTGTTTGGCGGCTTCGCCACCAATTTTGATTGGCTGTTACGGGCGAATGCTTCTGTCAATTGTTCCAGAAAGCAATACACTGATAGGGCATGGTCTGAAGATGGTCTCTGCCAATTTTGGTGAGGATCCGCTGAAATTTGTGACCTGCGAAAACTTGTACGTGTTTTTGATTAAATCCAATATGGCGGCCGAATCAATTACGATGACATCACAAGTTGGCTTGGGTCGGCCTAAGGACCTCCAACAGTATTACCAGACACCACTAGTACATTTTAATTCCAAACACAACAGCAGCTACAGGCCAAAAGGCATGTTTCTTAATTACAGCGCCCCCTAGAGGTCAAAGGTCACCAGATTTATTGAGTGTCCCCCTGATTGGGTCCTGAGTCCATGCACCAAGTTTGGCTTTGATACATGCAAGGGTTGCTGAGATATGAGCTCACTTCCTGTTTGGCGGCGTCGCCGCAAGTTTTGATTGGCTGTTACAGCCGAATGCTACTGTCAATTGTTCCAAAAAGCAAAGCACTGATAAGGCATGGTCTGAAGATGGTCTCTGCCAATTTTGGTGAGGATCCGCTGAAATTTGTGACCTGCATAAATTTGTACGTGTTTTTGATTAAATCCAATATGGCGGCCGAATCAATTATGATGACATCACAAGTTGACTTGGGTCTGCTTAAGGACCTCCAACAGTATTACCAGACACCACAAGTGCATTTCAATTCTAAGCACAACTGCAGCTACAGGCCAAAAGGCATTTTTCTTAATTACAGCGCCCCCTAGAGGTCAAAGGTCACCAGATTTCTTGAGCGTCCCCCTGATTGGGTCCTGAGTCCATGTACTAAGTTTGGTTATGATAGGTGAATGGGTTCCTGAGATATGTGCTCATTTCCTGTTTGGCGGCTTCGCCGCAAACTTCGATTGGCTGTTACGGGCGAACGGTTTGAGTTCCGAAGACGAAAAGGAATAACTTTTGTGAGGCTTGGTCTGAAGATCAAGTGTGTCAGGTTTGGTGTCGATCGGACAAAATTTGTGACCTTTGAAGACTTTTTAGTGTTTTTGATCAAATCCAATATGGCGGAAAATCCATCATGGCGGAAATTGACGTCATAGGGTGCGTTGAACTCGGCTTGGTCCAAGGATTCCAACGATATCTCATTTTTGACAATCGGCAATACGGGTCAAAAGTTACGTGCGTGAACGCACGTCCAACTTTGGCCTGTTGGTGGCGCTAGAGTGCTCTAGGTGCCATCATGAAACTTGGTGACATTAATCATGGGACTGTCCCTAATCAGTGTGCCAAATTTCACAACTTTTCACCAGACGGTTCTATGGGCTGCCATTGACTTCAATGGCGGAATAATAATAATAATAAATATAGCTGCAAGCAGCAATGTGGGGGCCAAGCAGTTGAGCAGGAGTTGTCATGGCAACCCAATGTTGCTACATTATACATACACCCAATTAACCACCCGTCCCACACACACACATATACAAAGATAAACTTCCTCTCCCACACACCCCAATAACCCCCCATACATATGCATACCTCAAACATCACCAAATGTATTGTGCATAGTCAGGTTGTAGTCACAAGTCCACATACCAAGTTTGGTGTCGATACGAGAAAGTGTTGATAATTATAGCACCCCTAGTGGTCAAAAGTCACCACATTTATTGTGCGTCCTCAGGTTGTAGTCACGAGTCCATATACCAAGTTTGGTGTTGATACGAGAAAGTGTTGCAAATTATAGCACCCCTAGTGGTCAAAGGTCGCTAAAATTATTGTATGTCCTCAGGATGTGGTCCCGAGTCAATGAGCCAAGTTTGGTTTCGATACGTGAAAGCATTGCAGAAATATGAGCCCACTTCCTGTGATTATAGCGCCACATAGTGGTCAAAATTTACCACATTTCTTGAGTGTCCTCCTGATTGAGTCCTGAACCTATATACCTAGTTTGGTTTTGATATGTGAAAGCATTGCTGAGATATCACTTCACTTCCTGTTTGGCGGCTTCGCCGCCAAACTTGATTGGTTGTCACGGGCAACAGGTTTTGAATATGGTTCCAGAAAGCAATGCATTTATGAGACATGGTCTGACGATCATCTGCGTCAAGTTTCGTGAAAATCGGAGAAACTTTGTGACCTTTGATGCCTTTTAAGTGTTTTTGATGACATCCAATATGGCGGTTGGATCATTTATGTTGACGTCACATGTTGGCATGTGGCAGCCTAAGGACCTCTCAAGGTATTAACAGATATCACTAATATGCTTTAATTCCAAACACATGACCCGTTACAGGCTAAAACGTAATTTTGGTAATTATAGCGCCACCTATAGGTCAAAAGTCACCAAATTTATTGAGCCTCCTCCTAATTGGGTCCTGAGACCCTGTACTGAGTTTGGTGTTGATACGCGAAAGCCTTGCTGAGATCACTTCAATTCCTGTTTGGCGGCTTCGCCGCCAAACTTGATTGGTCACGACGGGCGATGGGTTTTGAATATGGCTCCGAAAAGCAATAACATTTGTGAGTCATAGTCTGAAGATCATCTGCGTCAAGTTTCGTGAAAATCGGACAAACTTTGCGAACTTTGATGCCTTTTAGGTGTTTTTGATTAAATCCAATATGGCAGCCTGATCAATTACGTTTACCCCATAAATTGACATCTGCGTTGAGTTCGGTCTCATCCAAGGATTCCAAATATACCTTAATGTTCAAAATGTGGTGTACCATTCAAACGTTATGTGCATAGATGTAATAAAAAATTTGAAATGTTGGTGGCGCTAGAGCACTCAAAGTGCAGACTTGAAACTTTGATAAATTAAAGATATGACTGAACCGAATCAATGTGCCGAATATCCCAACTTTTTACTGTATGGTTTAATGGCAAATTAGCGTTTCGTTATAATAATAATAATAATAAGAATACGTAGAATCACTATGGGTTGCCTCGCAGCTTCGCTGCTTGGCCCCCAATAAATATAGCTGCAAGCAGCAATGAGGGGGCCAAGCAGGCAGTTCAGCAGTCCAGAAGTCCAGATTTGCCATGCAACTCAATGCCGTGGCATCAGGCATATAGCATTAAGCAGTCACAGCAAGTTCCATGTCAAACAACCCAAGATTGGCTGAGTTACAAGGTCAAGTTTCAAATCAAAACATAACTGATTTTGTGTGGCTGAACCAGGGCTGAGTGTCGCCGCCCCCTCACCCAGCCAACCCACCGCCGCAATCGCCCCTGCCCGTCCCACCCCGCCCCACCCTTGCACGCACGCATTAGAATTAACTGGATGGAACTCGCTGTCAACAGTTTCAAATCAAAAATAAAAGATCGATTGAGATATTATCATGCTTGCTGTGATTTCAATGCCCCCATAGAGGTCAAAGGTCACCAAATTATTTTTGCATCATCAAGATGAACCAGACGGTTCTATGTGCTGCCATTGACCTCCATTGCAGAATAATGCAGCAACTACAGGCCAAAATATATTTTTGCCAATTACAGAGCCCCCTAGAGGTCAAAGGTCACCAAATTTCTTGAGCGTCCTCCTGGTTGGTCCTGAGGACCATGTACTAAGTTTGGTTTTGATACATGAAAGCGTTGCTGAGATATGAGCTCACTTCCTGTTTGGCGGCTTCGCCGCAAATTTCGATTGGCTGTTACAGCCGAACACTTCTGTCAATTGTTCCAGAAAAAAATACACTGATAAGGCATGGTCTGAAAATGGTCTCTGCCAATTTTGGTGAGGATCAGCTGAAATTTGTGACATGCGAATACTTATTCATGTTTTTGATTAAATCCAATATGGCGGCCGAATCAATTACGATGACATCACAAGTTGACTTGGGTCGTCCTAAGGCCCTCCAACAGTATTACCAGACACCAGTAGTGCATTTGAATTCTAAGCACAACAGCAGCTACAGGCCAAAAGGCATGTTTCTCAATTACAGCGCCCCCTAGAGGTCAAAGGTCACCAGATTTTTTCAGCGTCCTCCTGATTGGGTCCTGAGTCCATGTCCTAAGTTTGGTTATGATAGATGAATGGGTTGCTGAGATATGAGCTCACTTCCTGTTTGGCGGCTTCGCCGCAAATTTCGATTGGCGGTTACTCGCAAACGGTTTTAGTTCCGAAGACAAAAAGCAATGCATTAATGAGTCGTGGTCTGTAGATGATATCTGTGAAGTTTGGTGTCGATCGGACAAAATTTGTGACCTTTGAAGACTTTTTAGTGTTTTTGATGAAATCCAATATGGCGGAAAATCCATCATGGCGGAAATTGACGTCATAGGGTGCGTTGAACTCGGCTTGGTCCAAGGATTCCAATGATATCTCATTTTTGACAATCGGCAATACGGGTCAAAAGTTACGTGCGTGAACGCACGTCCAACTTTGGCCTGTTGGTGGCGCTAGAGTGCTCTAGGTGCCATCATGAAACTTGGTGACATTAATCATGGGACTATCCCTAATCAGTGTGCCAAATTTCACAACTTTTCACCAGACGGTTCTATGGGCTGCCATTGACTTCCATGGCGGAATAATAATAATAATAAATATAGCTGCAAGCAGCAATGAGGGGGCCAAGCAGTATAGGCCGGAGTAGCCACGGTGACAAGAAAGAACTCAGCAGACACCCGGGATCAACAGGGCTGAGTATTGCCACCGCCTCCGCCAGCCAGCCCCCCCCCACCTAATCACCCCAGCCCGTCCCACCCCGTGCTGCCCTGCCCTGCCCTTGCACGCACGCATTAGAATTAACTGGATGGAACATGTTGAAATCAGTTTCACATCAAAAAATAAAAGATAGATATAACACATCAGCAACTACACATCAAAATGCAATATTGCTAATTGCAGCACCCCCTACAGGTCAAAGGTCACCAAATTTTTTGAGCGTCCTCCTAATGGGGTCATGAATATATGCAGTAAGTTTGGTTATAATACATGGCAGGGTTGCTGAGATATGAGCTCACTTCCTGTTTGGCGGCTTCGCCACCAATTTCGATTGGCTGTTACGGGCGAATGCTTTTGTCAATTGTTCCAGAGAGCAATATATCGATAGGTTATGGTCTAAAAATGGTCTGTGCCAATTTTGGTGAAGATCAGATGAAATGTACGACCCGCGAAAACTTTTTGATGTTTTTGATTAAATCCAACATGACGGCCGAATCAATTACGATGACATCACAAGTTGTGCTGGGTCAGCCTAAGGACCTCCAACAGTATTACCTGAAACCACTAGTGCATTTTAATTCTAAGGACAACAGCAGCTACAGGCCAAAAGGCATGTTTCTTAATTATAGCGCCCCCTAGAGGTCAAAGGTCACCAGATTCCTTGAGCGTCCCCCTGATTGGGTCCTGAGTCCATGCACCAAGTTTGGCTTTGATACATGCAAGGGTTGCTGTGATATGAGCTCACTTCCTGTTTGGCGGCTTCGCCGCAAGTTTCGATTGGCTGTTACAGCCGCATGCTACTGTCAATTGTTCCAAAAAGCAATGCACTGATAAGGCATGGTCTGAAGATGGTCTCTGCCAATTTTGGTGAGGATCCGCTGAAATTTGTGACCTGCGAAAACTTGTACGTGTTTTTGATTAAATCCAATATGGCGGCCGAATCAATTACGATGACATCACAAGTCGACATGGGTCGGCCTAAGGACCTCCAACAGTATTACCAGACACCACTAGTGCGTTTTAATTCTAACCACAACTGCAGCTACAGGCCAAAAGGCATGTTTCTTAATTACAGCGCCCCCTAGAGGTCAAAGGTCACCAGATTTCTTGTGCGTCCCCCTGATTGGGTCCTGAGTCCATGTACTAAGTTTGGTTATGATAGGTGAATGGGTTGCTGAGATATGTGGTCACTTCCTGTTTGGCGGCTTTGCCGCAAACTTCGATTGGCTGTTATGGGCGAACGGTTTGAATTCCCAAGACGAAAAGGAATAACTTTTGTGAGGCTTCGTCTGAAGATCAAGTGTGTCAGGTTTGGTGTCGATCAGACAAAATTTGTGACCTGTGAAGACTTTTAAGTGTTTTTGATAAAATCCAAAATGGCGGAAAATCCATCATGGCGGAAAATGACGTCATAGGGTGCGTTGAACTCGGCTTGGTCCAAGGATTCCAACGATACCTCATTTTTAACAATAGGGTCAACGGGTCAGAAGTTACGTGCATGAACTCAAGTCCAACTTTGGCCTGTTGGTGGCGCTAGAGCGCTAGAGCTGCCCACATGAAACTTGCTGAAATGAATCATTGGACTGTCCCCAATCACTGTGCCAAATTTCAGAACTTTTTGCCAGACGGTTCTATGGGCTGCCATTGACTTCAATGGCAGAGGAATAATAATAATAATAATAATAATAATAATAAGAAAAAATAGAAACACAATGGGTGCCTTCGCAGCTTCGCTGCTTGGCCCCCAAATATAGCTGCAAGCAGCAATGAGGGGGCCAAGCAGTTGAGCAGGAGTTGTCATGGCAACCCAATGTTGCTACATTATACACACACCCAATTAACCCCCCCTGTCCCACACACACACATATACACAGATAAACTTCTTCCCCCACACACCCCAATAACCCCCCACACATATGCATACCTCAAACATCACCAAATTTATTGTGCGTAGTCAGGTTGTAGTCACAAGTCCACATACCAAGTTTGGTGTCGATACAAGAAAGTGTTGATAATTGTAGCACCCCTAGTGGTCAAAGCTCACTAAATATATTGTGCGTCTTCAGGATGTGTTCCCGAGTCCATGTACCAAGTTTGGTGTCGATACGATAAAGTTTTTCTAATTATAGCGCCCCTAGTGGTCAAAGGTCACTAAATGTATTGTCCTTATTCAGGATGTGGTCCCGAGTCCAGGTACCAAGTTTGGTGTCGATACGAGAAAGTGTTGCAAATTATAGCACCCCTACTGGTCAAAGGTTGCTAAAATTATTGTCTGTCCTCAGGATGAGGTCCCAAGTCCATATACTAAGTTTGGTTTCAATATGTGAAAGCATTGCTGAAATATGAGCCCACTTCTTGTGATTATAGCGCCACCTATAGGTCAAAAGTCATCAAATTTATTGAGCCTCCTCCTAATTGGGTCCTGAGACCCTGTACTGAGTTTGGTGTTGATACGCGAAAGCCTTGCTGAGATCACTTCACTTCCTGTTTGGCGGCTTCGCCGCCAAACGTGATTGGTCGTCACAGGCAACCGGTTTTGAATATGTCTCTAAAAAGCAATGCGTTTATGAGTCATGGTCTGACGATCATCTGCGTCAAGTTTCGTGAAAATCGGAGAAACTTTGTGACCTTTGATGCCTTTTAAGTGTTTTTGATGACATCCAATATGGCGGTTGGATCATTTATGTTGACATCACATGTTGGCATATGGCGGCCTAAGGACCTCTCAAGGTATTAACAGATATCACTAATATGCTTTAATTCCAAACACATGACCCGTTACAGGCTAAAACGTAATTTTGGTAATTATAGCGCCACCTATAGGTCAAAAGTCACCAAATTTATTGAGCCTCCTCCTAATTGGGTCTTGATACCCTATACTGAGTTTGATTTTGATACGTGAAAGTATTGCTGAGATATTACTTCACTTCCTGTTTGGCGGCTTCGCCGCCAAACTTGATTGGTCGTCACAGGCAACGGGTTTTGAATATTGTTCCAAAAAGCAATGCATTTATGAGTCATGGTCTGTAGATCATCTGCGTCAAGTTTCGTGAAAATCGGACAAACTTTGCGAACTTTCATGACTTTTAAGTGTTTTTGATGAAATACAATATGGCGGAAGATCCAACATGGCGGAAATTGACGTCATTGGGTGCGTTGAGTTCAGCCTCATCCAAGGCTTCCAAATATGTTACGACATTCAAAATCGGGCATACGGTTCAAAAGTTAATTGCATGGATGCAATGTCAACTTTGACACATTGGTGGCGCTAGACTGTCTGTGGTTCAGGCATAAAACTAGCTCAAACTCATTTTTATACTGTCCCGAATCAATGTGCCAAATTTCACAACTTTTTACTGTACGGTTCTATGGGCTGCCATAGACTTCAATGGCAGCGGAAAGATGTGTAATAATAATAATAATAATAAGAAAAGGTAGAATCACTATGGGTTGCCGCGCAGCTTCGCTGCTTGGCCCCCAATAAATATAGCTGCAAGCAGCAATGTGGGGGCCAAGCAGTTGAGCAGGAATTGTCATGGCAACCCAATGTTGCTACATTATACACACACCCAATTAACCACCCGTCCCACACACACACATATACACAGATAAACTTCCTCTCCCACACACCCCAATAACCCCCCACACATATGCATACCTCAAACATCACTAAATGTATTGTGCATAGTCAGGTTGTAGTCACGAGTCCACATACCAATTTTGGTGTCGATACGAGAAAGTGTTGATAATTATAGCACCCCTAGTGGTCAAAAGTCACCAAATTTATTGTGCGTCCTCAGGTTGTAGTCACGAGTCCACATACCAAGTTTGGTGTTGATACGAGAAAGTTTTGCAAATTATAGCACCCCTACTGGTCAAAGGTTGCTAAAATTATTGTCTGTCCTCAGGATGAGGTCCCAAGTCCATATACTAAGTTTGGTTTCAATATGTGAAAGCATTGCTGAAATATGAGCCCACTTCTTGTGATTATAGCGCCACCTATAGGTCAAAAGTCATCAAATGTATTGAGCCCCCTCCTAATTGGGTCCTGAGGCCCTCTACTGAGTTTGGTGTTGATACGCAAAAGCCTTGCTGAGATCACTTCATTTCCTGTTTGGCGGCTTTGCCGCCAAACGTGATTGGTCGTCACAGGCAAGCGGTTTGGAATATGTCTCCAAAAAGCAATGCGTTTATGAGTCATGGTCTGACGATCATCTGCGTCAAGTTTCGTGAAAATCGGACAAACTTTATGACCTTTGATGCCTTTTAAGTGTTTTTGATGAAATCAAATATGGCGGTCGAATCAATTATGTTGACGTCACATGTTGGCATGTGTCGGCCTAAGGACCTCTCAAGGTATTAACAGATATCACTAATATGCTTTAATTCCAAACACATGACCCGTTACAGGCTAAAACGTAATTTTGCTA
This sequence comes from Alosa pseudoharengus, assembly GCF_046254945.1. Taxonomy (NCBI): domain Eukaryota; kingdom Metazoa; phylum Chordata; class Actinopteri; order Clupeiformes; family Clupeidae; genus Alosa; species Alosa pseudoharengus. Next base: position 817,637 of record NW_027468598.1, on the reverse strand, counting down.
ATTATAGCGCCACCTATAGGTCAAAAGTCATCAAATTTATTTAGCCTCCTCCTAATTGGGTACTGAGACCCTGTACTGAGTTTGGTGTTGATACGCGAAAGCCTTGCTGAGATTACTTCACTTCCTGTTTGGCGGCTTCGCCGCCAAACTTGATTGGTCACCACGGGCGACGGGTTTTGAATATGGCTCCAAAAAGCAATGCATTTATGAGTCATGGTCTGAAGATCATCTGCGTCAAGTTTCGTGAAAATCGGACAAACTTTGCGAACTTTGATGCCTTTTAGGTGTTTTTGATTAAATCCAATATGGCAGCCTGATCAATTACGTTTTACTCATAAATTCACATCTGCGTTGAGTTCGGTCTCATCCAAGGATTCCAAATATACCTTAATGTTCAAAATGTGGTGTACCGTTCAAACGTTATGTGCATAGATGTAATACAAAATTTGAAATGTTGGTGGCGCTAGAGCACTCAAAGTGCAGACTTGAAACTTTGATAAATTAAAGATATGACTGAACCGAATCAATGTGCCGAATTTCTCAACTTTTTACTGTACGGTTGAATGGCAAATGAGCGTTTCGTTATAATAATAATAATAATAATAATAATAATAATAAATATAGCTGCAAGCAGCAATGTGGGGGCCAAGCAGTTGAGCAGGAGTTCATGGCAACCCAATGTTGTTACATTATACACACACCCAATTAACCCCCCATCCCACACACAGAAATATACACAGATAAACCTCCTCTCGCACACACTCCAATAGTCCCACACACATACGCATGCCTCAAACATCACAAAATGTATTATGCTTCCTCAGGTTGTAGTCACAAGTCCACATACCAAGTTTGGTGTCAATACGAGAAAGTGTTGATAATTATAGTGACTAGTGGTCAAATGTCACTAAATATATTGAGCGTCTTCAGGATGTGTTCCCGAGTCCATGTACCAAGTTTGGTGTTGATACGAGAAAGTTTTGCTAATTATAGCGCCCCTAGTGGTCAAAGGTCATTAAATGTATTGTCCTTATTCAGGATGTGGTCCCGATTCCAGGTACCAAGTTTGGTGTCGAAACGAGAAAGTGTTGCAAATTATAGCACCCCTAGTGGTCAAAGGTCGCTAAAATTATTGTATGTCCTCAGGATGTGGTCCCGAGTCAATGAGCCAAGTTTGGTTTCGATACGTGAAAGCATTGCAGAAATATGAGCCCACTTCCTGTGATTATAGCGCCACATAGTGGTCAAAATTTACCACATTTCTTGAGTGTCCTCCTGATTGAGTCCTGAACCTATATACCTAGTTTGGTTTTGATATGTGAAAGCATTGCTGAGATATCACTTCACTTCCTGTTTGGCGGCTTCGCCGCCAAACTTGATTGGTTGTCACGGGCAACCGGTTTTGAATATGTCTCCAAAAAGCAATGCGTTTATGAGTCATGGTCTGACGATCATCTGCGTCAAGTTTCGTGAAAATCGGAGAAACTTTGTGACCTTTGATGCCTTTTAAGTGTTTTTGATGACATCCAATATGGCGGTTGGATCATTTATGTTGACGTCACATGTTGGCATGTGGCGGCCTAAGGACCTCTCAAGGTATTAACAGATATCACTAATATGCTTTAATTCCAAACACATGACCCGTTACAGGCTAAAACGTAATTTTGGTAATTATAGCGCCACCTATAGGTCAAAAGTCACCAAATTTATTGAGCCTCCTCCTAATTGGGTCCTGAGACCCTATACTGAGTTTGGTGTTGATACGCGAAAGCCTTGCTGAGATCACTTCACTTCCTGTTTGGCGGCTTCGCCGCCAAACTTGATTGGTTGTGACGGGCGACGGGTTTTGAATATGGCTCCTAAAAGCAATGCATTTATGAGTCATGGTCTGAAGATCATCTGCGTCAAGTTTCGTGAAAATCGGACAAACTTTGCCAACTTTGATGCCTTTTAGGTGTTTTTGATTAAATCCAATATGGCAGCCTGATCAATTACGTTTACCCCATAAATTGACATCTGCGTTGAGTTCGGTCTCATCCAAGGATTCCAAATATACCTTAATGTTCAAAATGTGGTGTACCATTCAAACGTTATGTGCATAGATGTAATAAAAAATTTGAAATGTTGGTGGCGCTAGAGCACTCAAAGTGCAGACTTGAAACTTTGATAAATTAAAGATATGACTGAACCGAATCAATGTGCCGAATATCCCAACTTTTTACTGTATGGTTTAATGGCAAATTAGCGTTTCGTTATAATAATAATAATAAATATAGCTGCAAGCAGCAATGTGGGGGCCAAGCAGTTGAGCAGGAGTTGTCATGACAACCCAGTGTTGCTACATTATACACACACCCAATTAACCACCCGTCCCACACACACACATATACAAAGATAAACTTCCTCTCCCACACACCCCAATAACCCCCCATACATATGCATACCTCAAACATCACCAAATGTATTGTGCATAGTCAGGTTGTAGTCACAAGTCCACATACCAAGTTTGGTGTCGATACGAGAAAGTGTTGATAATTATAGCACCCCTAGTGGTCAAAAGTCACCACATTTATTGTGCGTCCTCAGGTTGTAGTCACGAGTCCATATACCAAGTTTGGTGTTGATACGAGAAAGTGTTGCAAATTATAGCACCCCTAGTGGTCAAAGGTCGCTAAAATTATTGTATGTCCTCAGGATGTGGTCCCGAGTCAATGAGCCAAGTTTGGTTTCGATACGTGAAAGCATTGCAGAAATATGAGCCCACTTCCTGTGATTTATAGCGCCACATAGTGGTCAAAATTTACCACATTTCTTGAGTGTCCTCCTGATTGAGTCCTGAACCTATATACCTAGTTTGGTTTTGATATGTGAAAGCATTGCTGAGATATCACTTCACTTCCTGTTTGGCGGCTTCGCCGCCAAACTTGATTGGTTGTCACGGGCAACAGGTTTTGAATATGGTTCCAGAAAGCAATGCATTTATGAGTCATGGTATGAAGATCATCTACGTCAAGTTTCGTGAAAATCAGACAAACTTTGTAACCTTTGATGCCTTTTAAGTGTTTTTGATGACGTCCAATATGGCGGTTGGATCATTTATGTTGACGTCACATGTTGGCATGTGGCGGCCTAAGGACCTCTCAAGGTATTAACAGATATCACTAATATGATTTAATTCCAAACACATGACCCGTTACAGGCTAAAATGTAATTTTGCTAATTATAGCGCCACCTATAGGTCAAAAGTCATCAAATTTATTGAGCCTCCTCCTTATTGGGTACTGAGACCCTGTACTGAGTTTGGTGTTGATACGCGAAAGCCTTGCTGAGATCACTTCACTTCCTGTTTGGCGGCTTCGCCGCCAAACTTGATTGGTCACGACGGGCGACGGGTTTTAAATATGGCTCCAAAAAGCAATGCATTTGTGAGTCATGGTCTGATGATCATCTGCGTCAAGTTTCGTGAAAATCGGACAAACTTTGCCAACTTTGATGCCTTTTAGGTGTTTTTGATTAAATCCAATATGGCAGCCTGATCAATTACGTTTACCCCATAAATTGACATCTGCGTTGAGTTCGGTCTCATCCAAGGATTCCAAATATACCTTAATGTTCAAAATGTGCTGTACCATTCAAACGTTATGTGCATAGATGTAATAAAAAATTTGAAATGTTGGTGGCGCTAGAGCACTCAAAGTGCAGACTTGAAACTTTGATAAATTAAAGATATGACTGAACCGAATCAATGTGCCTAATATCCCAACTTTTTACTGTATGGTTTAATGGCAAATTAGCGTTTCGTTATAATAATAATAATAATAAGAATACGTAGAATCACTATGGGTTGCCTCGCAGCTTCGCTGCTTGGCCCCCAATAAGAATACGTAGAATCACTATGGGTTGCCGCGCAGCTTCGCTGCTTGGCCCCCAATAAATATAGCTGCAAGCAGCAATGAGGGGGCCAAGCAGTATAGGCCGGAGTAGCCACGGTGACAAGATAGAACTCAGCAGACACCCGGGATCAACAGGGCTGAAACAGGGCTGAGTATTGCCACCGCCACCGCCTCCGCCAGCCATCCCCCCCCACCTAATAACCCCAGCCCGTCCCACCCCGTCCTGCCCTGCCCTGCTCTTGTACGCACGCATTAGAATTAACTCGATGGAACATGTTGTCATCAGTTTCACATCAAAAAATAAAAGATTGATAAAACACATCAGCAACTACACATCTAAATGCAATATTGCTAATTGCAGCACCCCCTACAGGTCAAAGGTCACCAGATTTCTTGAGCGTCCCCCTGATTGGGTCCTGAGTCCATGTACTAAGTTTGGTTATGATAGGTGAATGGGTTGCTGAGATATGAGCTCACTTCCTGTTTGGCGGCTTCGCCGCATATTTCGATTGGCTGTTACAGCCGAATGCTTTTGTCAATTGTTCCAGAGAGCAATATATTAATAGGTTATGGTCTGAAGATGGTCTGTGCCAATTTTGGTGAGGATCTGCTGAAATTTGTGACCTGCGAAAATTTGTACGTGTTTTTGATTAAATCCAATATGGCGGCCGAATCAATTACGATGACATCACAAGTTGACTTGGGTCGGCCTAAGGACCTCCAACAGTATTACCAGACACCACTAGTGCGTTTTAATTCTAAGCACAACTGCAGCTACAGGCCAAAAGGCATGTTTCTTAATTACAGCGCCCCCTAGAGGTCAAAGGTCACCAGATTTCTTGAGCGTCCCCCTGATTGGGTCCTGAGTCCATGTACTAAGTTTGGTTATGATAGGTGAATGGGTTGCTGAGATATGAGCTCACTTCCTGTTTGGCGGCTTCGCCGCATATTTCGATTGGCTGTTACGGGCAAACGGTTTGAGTTCCGAAGACGAAAAGGAATAACTTTTGTGCGGCTTCATCTGAAGATCAAGTGTGTCAGTTTTGGTCTCGATCAGACAAAATTTGTGACCTGTGAAGACTTTTAAGTGTTTTTGATGAAATCCAAAATGGCGGAAAATCCATCATGGCGGAAAATGACGTCATAGGGTGCGTTGAACTCGGCTTGGTCCAAGGATTCCAACGATACCTCATTTTTGACAATCGGCCATACGGGTCAAAAGTTACGTGCGTGAACGCAAGTCCAACTTTGGCCTGTTGTTGGCGCTAGAGTGCTTGAGGTGCCATCATGAAACTTGGTGACATTAATCATGGGACTGTCCCTAATCAGTGTGCCAAATTTCACAACTTTTCACCAGACGGTTCTATGGGCTGCCATTGACTTCAATGGCGGAATAATAATAATAATAAATATAGCTGCAAGCAGCAATGAGGGGGCCAAGCAGTATAGGCCGGAGTAGCCACGGTGACAAGATAGAACTCAGCAGAAACCCGGGATCAACAGGGCTGAGTATTGCCACCGCCTCCGCCAGCCAGCCCCCCCCCCCCCCCCCCCCACCTAATCACCCCAGCCCGTCCCACCCTGTCCTGCCCTGCCCTCCCCTTGCACGCACGCTTTAGAATTAACTGGATGGAACATGTTGTCATCAGTTTCACATCAAAAAATAAAAGATTGATAAAACACATCAGCAACTACACATCAAAATGCAATATTGCTAATGGCAGCACCCCCTACAGGTCAAATGTCACCAAATGTTTTGAGCGTCCTCCTAATGGGGTCATGAATATATGTAGTAACTTTGGTTATGATACATGGCAGGGTTGCTGAGATATGAGCTCACTTCCTGTTTGGCGGCTTCGCCACCAATTTCGATTGGCTGTTATGGGCAAATGCTTTTGTCAATTGTTATAGAGAGCAATATATTGATAGGTTATGGTCTGAAGATGGTTTGTGCCAATTTTGGTGAGGATCCGCTGAAATTTGTGACCTGCGAAAACGTGTACGTGTTTTTGATTAAATCCAATATGGCGGCCGAATCAATTACGATGACATCACAAGTTACCTTGGGTCGGCCTAAGGACCTCCAACAGTATTACCAGACACCACTAGTGTGTTTTAATTCTAAGCACAACTGCAGCAACAGGCCAAAAGGCATGTTTCTTAATTACAGCGCCCCCTAGAGGTCAAAGGTCACCAGATTTCTTGAGCGTCCCCCTGATTGGGTCCTGAGTCCATATACTAAGTTTGGTTATGATAGATTAATGGGTTGCTGAGATATGAGCTCACTTCCTGTTTGGTGGCTTCGCCGCAAAATTCGATTGGCTGTTATGCGCGAATGGTTATAGTTCCGAAGACAAAAAGCAATGCATTAATGAGGCATGGTCTGTAGATGATATCTGTGAAGTTTGGTATCAATTGGACAAAATTTGTTACCTGTGAAGACATTTAAGTTTTTTTGGTGAAATCCAATATGGCGGAAAATCCATCATAGCGGAAATTGACGTCATAGGGTGCGTTGAACTCGGCTTGGTCCAAGGATTCCAACGATACATCATTTTTGACAATCGGCCATACGGGTCAAAAGTTATGTGCGTGAACGCACATCCAACTTTGGCCTGTTGGTGGAGCTAGAGTGCTTGAGGTGCCGGCATGAAACTTGGTGAAATGAATTATTGGACTGTCCCCAATTAGTGTGCAAAATTGTATAACTTTTTACCAGACGGTTCTATGGGCTGCCATTGACTTCCATTGCAAAATAATGCGCATCATCAACAACTGGCCAAAATGCATTTTTGTCAATTACGGTGCCCCCTAGAGGTCAAATGTCACCAAATTTCTTGAGCGTCCTCCCGATGGGGTCGGAGGTACATGTACTAAATTTGGTTTTGATACATGAAAGCGTTGCTGAGATATAAAATCACTTCCTGTTTGGCGGCTTCGCCGCAAATTTCGATTGGCTGGTACAGGTCAATGCTTCTGTCAATTGTTCCAGAAAGCATTGCACTCATCAGGCATGGTCTGAAGATGGTCTCTGCCAATTTTGGTGAAGAACAGATGAAATTTGAGTCCTGCGAAAATTGTACGTGTTTTTGATTAAATCCAATATGGCGGCCGAATCAATTATGATGACATCACAAGTTGGCTTCGGTCGGCCTAAGGACCTCCAACAGTATTACCAGACACCACTAGTGCATTTTAATTCTAAGCACAACTGCAGCTACAGGCCAAAAAGCATGTTTCTCAATTACAGCGCCCCCTAGAGGTCAAAGGTCACCAAATTTCTTGAACGTCCCTCTGATTGGGTTCAGAGTCCATGTACTTAGTTTGGTCATGATAGATGAATGGGTTGCTGAAATATGAGCTCACTTCCTGTTTGGCGGCTTCGCCGCAAACTTCGATTGGCTGTTACGCGCGAACGGTTTTAGTTCCGAAGACGAAAAGGAATAACTTTTGTGAGGCATGCTCTGAAGATCATGTGTGTCAAGTTTGGTGATGATCGGACCAAATTTGTGACCTGTGAAGATTTTTAAGTGTTTTTGATGAAATCCAAAATGGCGGAAAATCCATCATGGCGGAAAACGACGTCATAGAGTGCGTTGAACTCGGCTTGGTCCAAGGATTCCAACGATACCTCATTTTTGACAATCGGCCATACGGGTCAAAAGTTACGTGCGTGAACGCAAGTCCAACTTTGGCCTGTTGGTGGCGCTAGAGTGCTTGAGATGCCATCATGAAACTTGGTGACATTAATCATGGGACTGTCCCTAATCAGTGTGCCAAATTTCACAATTTTTCACCACACGGTTCTATGGGCTGCCATTGACTTCAATGACGGAAGCGTAATAATAATAAATATAGCTGCAAGCAGCAATGTGGGGGCCAAGCAGTTGAGCAGGAGTTGCACTGGCAACCCAATGTTGCTACATTATACACACACCCAATTAACCCCCCCCCTGTCCCACACACACACATATACACAGATAAACTTCTTCCCCCACACACCCCAATAACCCCCCACACATATGCATACCTCAAACATCACCAAATTTATTGTGCGTAGTCAGGTTGTAGTCACAAGTCCACATACCAAGTTTGGTGTCGATACAAGAAAGTGTTGATAATTGTAGCACCCCTAGTGGTCAAAGCTCACTAAATATATTGTGCCTCTTCAGGATGTGTTCCCGAGTCCATGTACCAAGTTTGGTGTCGATACGATAAAGTTTTTCTAATTACAGCGCCCCTAGTGGTCAAAGGTCACTAAATGTATTGTCCTTATTCAGGATGTGGTCCCGAGTCCAGGTACCAAGTTTGGTGTCGATACGAGAAAGTGTTGCAAATTATAGCACCCCTAGTGGTCAAACGTTGCTAAAATTATTGTATGTCCTCAGGATGTGGTCCCGAGTCAATGAGCCAAGTTTGGTTTCAATACGTGAAAGCATTGCTGAAATATGAGCCCAATTCCTGTGATTATAGCGCCACATAGTGGTCAAAATTTACCACATTTCTTGAGTGTCCTCCTGATTGGGTCCTGAGCCCATATACCTAGTTTGGTTTTGATACGTGAAAGCATTGCTGAGATATCACTTCACTTCCTGTTTGGCGGCTTCGCCGCCAAACTTGATTGGTCGTCACAGGCAACCGGTTTGGAATATGTCTCCAAAAAGCAATGAGTTTATGAGTCATGGTCTGACGATCATCTGCGTCAAGTTTCGTGAAAATCGGACAAACTTTATGACCTTTGATGCCTTTTAAGTGTTTTTGATGAAATCCAATATGGCGGTCGGATCAATTAAGTTGACGTCAGATGTTGGCATGTGTCGGCCTAAGGACCTCTCAAGGTATTAACAGATATCACTAATATGCTTTAATTCCAAACACATGACCCGTTACAGGCTAAAACGTAATTTTGCTAATTATAGCGCCACCTATAGGTCAAAAGTCATCAAATTTATTGAGCCTCCTCCTAATTGGGTCCTGAGACCCTGTACTGAGTTTGGTGTTGATACGCGAAAGCCTTGCTGAGATTACTTCACTTTCTGTTTGGCGGCTTCGCCGCCAAACTTGATTGGTCACCACGGGCGACGGGTTTTGAATATGGCTCCAAAAAGCAATGCATTTATGAGTCATGGTCTGAAGATCATCTGCGTCAAGTTTCGTGAAAATCGGACAAACTTTGCCAACTTTGATGCCTTTTAGGTGTTTTTGATTAAATCCAATATGGCAGCCTGATCAATTACGTTTACCTCATAAATTGACATCTGCGTTGAGTTCGGTCTCATCCAAGGATTCCAAATATACCTTAATGTTCAAAATGTGGTGTACCGTTCAAACGTTATGTGCATAGATGTAATAAAAAATTTGAAATGTTGGTGGCGCTAGAGCACTCAAAATGCAGACTTGAAACTTTGATAAATTAAAGATATGACTGAACCGAATCAATGTGCCGAATATCCCAACTTTTTACTGTATGGTTTAATGGCAAATTAGCGTTTCGTTATAATAATAATAATAATAATAAGAATACGTAGAATCACTATGGGTTGCCGCGCAGCTTCGCTGCTTGGCCCCCAAATATAGCTGCAAGCAGCAATGAGGGGGCCAAGCAGCATAGGCCGGAGTAGCCACGGCGACAAGATAGAACTAAGCAGACACCCGCGATCAACACTTTCAACAAGTGTCACATCAAAACATAGCAGATTTTGTAGGGCTGAAACAGGGCTGAGTATTGCCACCGCCTCCGCCAGCCAGCCCCCCACCTAATCATCCCAGCCCGTCCCACCCCGTCCAGCCCCGCCCCGCCCTTGCATGCACGCACGCATTAGAATGAACTGGATGGAACATGTTGTCATCAGTTTCACATCAAAAAATAAAAAATCAATAAAACACATCAGCAACTACAGATCGATCAAAATGCAATATTGCTAATTGCAGCACCCCCTACAGGTCAAAGGTTACCAAAGTTTTTGAGCGTCCTCCTAATGGGGTCATGAATCCATGTAGTAAGTTTGGTTATGATACATGGCAGGGTTGCTGAGATATGAGCTCACTTCCTGTTTGGCGGCTTCGCCACCAATTTCGATTGGCTGTTACGGGCGAATGCTTTTGTCAATTGTTCCAGAAAGCAATATATTGATAGGTTATGGTCTGAAGATGGTCTCTGCCAATTTTGGTGAGGATCCGCTAAAATTTGTGACCTGCGAGAATTTGTACGTGTTTTTGATTAAATCCAATATGGCGGCCGAATCAATTATGATGACATCACAAGTTGGCTTGGGTCGGCCTAAGGACCTCCAACAGTATTACCAGACACCACTAGTACGTTTTAATTCCAAACACATCAACAGCTACAGGCCAAAATGCATTTTTGCTGATTGCAGCGCCACCTAGAGGTCAAAGGTCACCACATTTTTTGAGCATCCCCCTGATGGGGTCCTGAGACCATGTACTAAGTTTGGTTATGATAGATCAATGGGTTGCTGAGATATGAGCTCACTTCCTGTTTGGCGGCTTCGCCGCATATTTCGATTGGCTGTTACGGGCGAACGGTTTTAGTTCCGAAGACGAAAAGGAGTATCTTTTATGAGGCTTGGTCTGAAGATCATGCGTGTCAGGTTTGGTGTCGATTGGACAAAAATTGTGACCTGTGAAAACTTTTTAGTGTTTTTGATTAAATCCAAAATGGCGGAAAATCCATCATGGCGGAAAATGACGTCATAGGGTGCGTTGAACTCGGCTTGGTCCAAGGATTCCAATGATATCTCATTTTTGACAATCGGCCATACGGGTCAAAAGTTACGTGCATGAACGCATGTCCAAATTTGGCCTGTTGGTGGCGCCAGAGCGCTCAAGGTGCCGGTATGAAACTTGGTGAAGTTATTCATGAGACTGTCCTCAATCAGTGTGCCAAATTTCACAACTTTTCACCAGACGGTTCTATGGGCTGCCATAGACTCCAATGGCGGAGGAAAGATGTTAAATAATAATAATAAATATAGCTGCAAGCAGCAATGAGGGGGCCAAGCAGAATAGGCCGGAGTAGCTACGGCGACAAGATAGAACTCAGCAGACACCCGCGATCAACACTTTCAACAACTTTCACATCAAAACATTCTTTCTGGGCTGAAACAGGGCTGAGTATTGCCGCTGCCGCCTCCGTCAGCCAGCCCCCCCACCTAATCACCCCTATCCCCCCCCCACCACGTCCCGCCCCGCCGTTGCACGCACGCATTAGAATTAACTGGATGGAACATGTTGTCATCAGTTTCACATCAAAAAATAAAAGATTGCTAAAACACAAGCAACTACAGATCAAAATACAATATTGCTAATTGCAGAACTGCCTACAGGTCAAAGGTCACCAAATGTTTTGTGCGTCCTCCTAATGGGGTCATGAATCTATGTAGTAAGTTTGGTTATGATACATGGCAGGGTTGCTGAGATATGACCTCACTTCCTGTTTGGCGGCTTCGCCACCAATTTTGATTGGCTGTTACGGGCGAATGCTTCTGTCAATTGTTCCAGAAAGCAATACACTGATAGGGCATGGTCTGAAGATTGTCTCTGCCAATTTTGGTGAGGATCCGCTGAAATTTGTGACCTGCGAAAACTTGTACGTGTTTTTGATTAAATCCAATATGGCGGCCGAATCAATTACGATGACATCACAAGTTGGCTTGGGTCGGCCTAAGGACCTCCAACAGTATTACCAGACACCACTAGTACATTTTAATTCCAAACACAACAGCAGCTACAGGCCAAAAGGCATGTTTCTTAATTACAGCGCCCCCTAGAGGTCAAAGGTCACCAGATTTATTGAGTGTCCCCCTGATTGGGTCCTGAATCCATGCACCCAGTTTGGCTTTGATACATGCAAGGGTTGCTGAGATATGAGCTCACTTCCTGTTTGGCGGCTTCGCCGCAAATTTCGATTGGCTGTTACAGCCGAATGCTTCTGTCAATTGTTCCAGAAAGCAATGCACTGATAAGGCATGGTCTGAAGATGGTCTCTGCCAATTTTGGTGAGGATCCGCTGAAATTTGTGACCTGCGAAAACTTGTACGTGTTTTTGATTAAATCCAATATGGCGGCCGAATCAATTATGATGACATCACAAGTTGGCTTGGGTGGGTCTAAGGACCTTCAACAGTAGAACCAGACACCACTAGTGCGTTTTAATTCTAAGCACAACTACTGCTACAGGCCAAAAGGCATGTTTCTTAATTACAGCGCCCCCTAGAGGTCAAAGGTCACCAGATTTCTTGAGCGTCCCCCTGATTGGGTCCTTAGTCCATTTACTAAGTTTGGTTATGATAGGTGAATGGGTTGCTGAGATATGAGATCACTTCCTGTTTGGCGGCTTCGCCGCCAACTTCGATTGGCTGTTACGCGCGAGCGGTTTTAGTTCCGAAGACAAAAAGCAATGCATTAATGAGGCATGGTCTGTAGATGATATCCATGAAGTTTGGTGTCGATCGAACAAAATTTGTGACCTGTGAAGACTTTTTAGTGTTTTTGATGAAATCCAATATGGCGGAAAATCCATCATGGCGGAAAATGACGTCATAGGGTGCGTTGAACTCGGCATGGTCCAAGGATTCCAGCGATACCTCATTTTTGAAAATCGGACTGACGGGTCAAAAGTTACGTGCGTGAACGCACGTCCAACTTTGGCCTGTTGGTGGCGCTAGAGTGCTTGAGGTGCCATCATGAAACTTGGTGACATTAATCATGGGACTGTCCCTAATCAGTGTGCCAAATTTCACAACTTTTCACCAGACGGTTCTATGGGCTGCCATTGACTTCAATGGCGGAAGCGTAATAATAATAATAAGAAAACTAACAAACACAATGGGTGCCTTCGCAGCTTCGCTGCTTGGCCCCCAATAAATATAGCTGCAAGCAGCAATGAGGGGGCCAAGCAGTATAGGCCGGAGTAGCCACGGTGACAAGATAGAACTCAGCAGACACCCGCGATCAACACTTTCAACAAGTGTCATATCAAAACATAGCTGATTTTGTAGGGCTGAAACAGGGCTGAGTATTGCCATTGCCACCGCCAGCCAGCCCCCCCACCTAATCAACCCTGCCCGTCCCACCCCGTCCTGCCCCGTCCCGCCCCTGCACGCATGCACGCATTAGAATGAACTGGATGGAACATCTTGTCATCAGTTTCACATCAAAAAATAAAAGATCAATAAAACACATCAGCAACTACAGATCAAAATGCAATATTGCTAATTGCAGCACCCACTACAGGTCAAAGGTCACCAAAGTTTTTGAGCATCCTCCTAATGGGGTCATGAATCCATCTAGTAAGTTTGGTCATGGTACATTGCAGGGTTGCTGAGATATGAGCTCACTTACTGTTTGGCGGCTTCGCCGCAAATTTTGATTGGCTGTTACAGGCGAACGCTTCTATGAATTGTTTCAGAAAAAAATACACTGATAAGGCATGGTCTGAAGATGGTCTCTGCCAATTTTGGTGAGGATCCGCTGAAATTTGTGACCTGCGAAAACTTGTACGTGTTTTTGATTAAATCCAATATGGCGGCCGAATCAATTACGATGATATCACAAGATGGCTTGGGTCGGCCTAAGGACCGCCAACAGTATTACCAGACACCACTAGTGTGTTTTAATTCTAAGCACAACATCAGCTACAGGCCAAAAGGCATATTTCTAAATTACAGCGCCCCCTAGAGGTCAAAGGTCACCAGATTTCTTGAGCGTCCCCCTGATTGGGTCCTGAGTCCATGTACAAAGTTTGGTTATGATAGATTAATGGGTTGCTGAGATATGAGCTCACTTCCTGTTTGGCGGCTTCGCCGTTATTTTTGATTGGCTGTTATGGGCAAACGGTTTTAGTTCCGAAGACGAAAAGGAGTATCTTTTGTGAGGCTTGGTCTGAAGATCATGTGTGTCAGGTTTGGTGTCGATTGGACAAAATTTGTGACTTGTGAAAACTTTTTAGTGTTTTTGATTAAATCCAAAATGGCGGAAAATCCATCATGGCGGAAAATGACGTCATAGGGTGCGTTGAACTCTGCTTGGTCCAAGGATTCTAACAGTACCTCATTTTTGACAATCGGGTCAATGGGTCAGAAGTTACGTGCATGAACGCAAGTCCAACTTTGGCCTGTTGGTGGCGCTAGAGCGCTAGAGGTGCCGACATGAAACTTGGTGAAATTAATCATTGGACTGTCTCCAATCACTGTGCCAAATTTCAGAACTTTTCACCAGACGGTTCTATGGGCTGCCATTGACTTCAATGGCAGAGGAATAATAATAATAAATATAGCTGCAAGCAGCAATGAGGGGGCCAAGCAGACAGTTCAGCAGGCCAGATTTGCCATGTAAGTCAATGCCGTTGCATCAGACATATAGTCTTAAGCAGTCACAGCATGTTCCATGCCATACAACCCAAGATTGGCTGAGTTACAAGGTCAAGTTTAACATCAAAACATAACTGATTTTATGGGGCTGAACCAGGGCTGAGTGTCGTCGCCCCTCACCCAGCCAACCCACCGCCGCAATCGCCCCTGCCCGTCCCACCCTGCCCCACCCTTGCACCCACGCATTAGAATGAACTGGATGGAACTTGCTGTCATCAGTTTCACATCAAAAATAAAAGATTGACTGAGATATGATCACTCTTGCTGTGATTTAAACATAGAGGTCAAAAATTGACGTCATAGGGTGTGTTGAACTCTGCTTGGCCCAAGGATTCCAATGATGCCTCATTTTGACATTCGGATCAACAGGTCAAAAGTTACGTCCGTGAACACACGCCAACTTTGGCCTGTTGGTGGCGCTAGAGTGCTTGAGGTGCCGTCATGAAACTTGGTGAAATAAATTATTGGACTGTCCCCAAACAGTGTGCAAAATTGTATAACTTTTTACCAGACTGTTCTATGGGCTGCCATTGACTTCCATTGTAGAATAATGCACATCAGGAACAACTGGCCAAAATGCATTTTTGCCAATTACAGAGCCCCCTGGAGGTCAAAGGTCACCAAATTTCTTGAGCGTCCTCCCGATGGGGTCTGAGGTACATGTACTAAGTTTGGTTTTGATACATGAAAACGTTGCTGAGATATAAGCTCACTTCCTGTTTGGCGGCTTTGCCGCGAATTTCGATAGGCTGTTACAGACCAATGCTTTTGTCAATTGTTCCAGAAAGCAATGCACTCATCAGGCATGGTCTGAAGATGGTCTCTGACAATTTTGGTGAGGATACGCTGAAATTTGTGACCTGCGAAAACTTGTACGTGTTTTTGATTAAATCCAATATGGCGGCCGAATCAAGTACGATGACATCACAAGTTGGCTTGGGTCGGCCTAAGGACCTCCAACAGTATTACCAGACACCACTAGTGCATTTTAATTCTAACCACAACTGCAGCTACAGGCCAAAAGACATGTTTCTAAATTACAGCACCCCCTAGAGGTCAAAGGTCACCAGATTTCTTGAGCGTCCCTCTGATTGGGTCCTGAGTCCATGTACAAAGTTTGGTTATGATAGATCAATGGGTTGCTGAGATATGAGCTCACTTCCTGTTTGGCGGCTTCGCCGCAAATTTTGATTGGCTGTTACGGGCGAACGGTTTTAGTTCCGAAGACGAAAAGGAGTATCTTTTGTGAGGCTTGGTCTGAAGATCATGTGTGTCAGGTTTGGTGTCGATTGGACAAAATTTGTGACCTGTGAAAACTTTTTAGTGTTTTTGATTAAATCCAAAATGGCGGAAAATCCATCATGGCGGAAAATGACGTCATAGGGTGCGTTGAACTCGGCTTGGTCCAAGGATTCCAAAGATATCTCATTTTTGACAATCGGCCATACGGGTCAAAAGTTACGTGCTTGAACGCATGTCCAAATTTGGCCTGTTGGTGGCGCTAGAGCGCTCAAGGTGCCGGTATGAAACTTGGTGAAATTATTCATGAGACTGTCCTTAATCAGTGTGCCAAATTTCACAACTTTTCACTAGACGGTTCTATGGGCTGCCATAGACTCCAATGGCGGAGGAAAGATGTTAAATAATAATAATAATAATAAGAAATCATAGAAACACAATGGGTGCCTTCGCAGCTTCGCTGCTTGGCCCCCAAATATAGCTGCAAGCAGCAATGAGGGGGCCAAGCAGAATAGGCCGAAGTAGCCACGGTGACAAGATTGAACTCAGCAGATACCCGCCATCAACACTTTCAACAAGTTTCACATCAAAACATAATTGATTTTGTAGGGCTGAAACAGGGCTGAGTATTGCCACTGCCTCCGCCAGCCAGCCCCCCACCTAATCACCCCTGCCCGTCCCACCCCGTCCCGCCCCGCCCTTGCACGCACGCACGCATTAGAATGAACTGGATGGAACATGTTGTCATCAGTTTCACATCAAAAAATAAAAGATTGATAAAACACATCAGCAACTACAGATCAAAATGCAATATTGCTAATTGCAGCACCCCCTACAGGTCAAAGGTCACCAAAGTGTTTGAGCGTCCTCCTAATGGGGTCATGAATCCATGTAGTAAGTTTGGTTATGATACATGGCAGGGTTACTGAGATATGAGCTCACTTCCTGTTTGGCGGCTTCGCCACCAATTTCGATTGGCTGTTACGGGCGAATGCTTTTGTCAATTGTTCCAAAAAGCAATACATTGATAGGTTATGGTCTGAAGATGGTCTCTGCCAATTTTGGTGAGGATCCGCTAAAATTTGTGACCTGCGAGAACTTGTACGTGTTTTTGATTAAATCCAATATGGCGGCCGAATCAATTATGATGACATCACAAGTTGGCTTGGGTCGGCCTAAGGACCTCCAACAGTATTACCAGACACCACTAGTACGTTTTAATTCCAAACACATCAACAGCTACAGGCCAAAATGCATTTTTGCTGATTGCAGCGCCACCTAGAGGTCAAAGGTCACCACATTTTTTGAGCGTCCCCCTGATGGGGTCCTGAGTCCATGTACTAAGTTTGGTTATGATAGATCAATGGGTTGCTGAGATATGAGCTCACTTCCTGTTTGGCGGCTTCGCCGCATATTTCGATTGGCTGTTACGAGCGAACGGTTTGAGTTCCGAAGACGAAAAGGAGTATCTTTTGTGAGGCTTGGTCTGAAGATAATTTGTGTCAAGTTTGGTGATGATCGGACAAAATTTGTGACCTGTGAAGAATTAGTTTCACTTTCACTAAAATCCAAAATGGCGGAAAATCCATCATGGCGGAAAATGACGTCATAGAGTGCGTTGAACTCGGCTTGGTCCAAGGATTCCAACGATACCTCATTTTTGGCAATCGGGCCTACGGGTCAAAAGTTACGTACGTCAACACACGTCCAACTTTGGCCTGTTGGTGGCGCTAGAGTGCTCGAGGTGCCGGCATGAAACTTGGTGAAATTAATCATTGGACTTTCCCCAATCAGTGTGCCAAATTTCACAACTTTTCACCAGACGGTTCTATGGGCTGCCATAGACTCCAATGGCAGAGGAAAGATGTTAAATAATAATAATAATAATAATAAGAAATCATAGAAACACAATGGGTGCCTTCGCAGCTTCGCTGCTTGGCCCCCAAATATAGCTGCAAGCAGCAATGAGGGGGCCAAGCAGAATAGGCCGGAGTAGCCACGGCGACAAGATAGAACTCAGCAGACACCCGCAATCCACACTTTCAACAAGTGTCACATCAAAACATAGCTGATTTTGTAGGGCTGAAACAGGGCTGAGTATTGCCACCGCCTCCGCCAGCCAGCCCCCCTCACCTAATCACCCCTGCCCGGCCCACCCCGTTCTGCCCCGCCCTTGCATGCACGCACGCATTAGAATGAACTGGATGGAACATGTTGTCATCAGTTTCACATCAAAAAGTAAAAGATCAATAAAACACATCAGCAACTACAGATCAAAATACAATATTGCTAATTGCAGCACCCCCTACAGGTCAAAGGTCACCAAAGTTTTTGAGCGTCCTCCTAATGGGGTCATGAATCCATGTAGTAAGTTTGGTTATGAGACATGGCAGGGTTGCTGAGATATGAGCTCACTTCCTGTTTGGCGGCTTCGCCACCAATTTCGATTGGCTGTTACGGGCGAATGCTTTTGTCAATTGTTCCAGAAAGCAACATATTGATAGGTTATGGTCTGAAGATAGTCTCTGCCAATTTTGGTGTGGATCCGCTAAAATTTGTGACCTGTGAGAACTTGTACGTGTTTTTGATTAAATCCAATATGGCGGCCGAATCAATTATGATGACATCACAAGTTGGCTTGGGTCGGCCTAAGGACCTCCAACAGTATTACCAGACACCACTAGTGCGTTTTAATTCTAAGCACAACAGCAGCTACAGGCCAAAAGGCATGTTTCTAAATTACAGCGCCCCCTAGAGGTCAAAGGTCACCAGATTTCTTGAGCGTCCCCCTGATTGGGTCCTGAGTCCATGCACCAAGTTCCGCTTTGATACATGCAAGGGTTGCTGAGATATGAGCTCACTTCCTGTTTGGCGGCTTCGCCGCAAATTTTTATTGGCTGTTACGGGCTAACGGTTTTAGTTCCGAAGACGAAAAGGAGTATCTTTTGTGAGGCTTCGTCTGAAGATCATGTGTGCCAGGTTTGGTGTTGATTGGACAAAATTTGTGACCTGTGAAAACTTTTTAGTGTTTTTGATGAAATCCAAAATGGCGGAAAATCCATCATGGCGGAAATTGACGTCATAGAGTGCGTTGAACTCGGCTTGGTCCAAGGATTCCAACGATACCTCATTTTTGACAATCGGGTCAACGGGTCAAAAGTTACGTGCGTGAACGCACGTCCAACTTTGGCCTATTGGTGGCGCTAGAGCGCTCAAGGTGCCGGTATGAAACTTGGTGAAATTAATCATGAGACTGTCCCCAATCAGTGTGCCAAATTTCACAACTTTTTACCAGACGGTTCTATGGGCTGCCATAGACTTCAATGGCAGAGGAAAGATGTTAAATAATAATAAGAAATCATAGAAACACAATGGGTGCCTTCGCAGCTTCGCTGCTTGGCCCCCAAATATAGCTGCAAGCAGCAATGAGGGGGCCAAGCAGTATAGGCCGGAGTAGCCATGGCGACAAGATAGAACTCAGCAGACACCCGCGATCAACCCTTTCAACAACTGTCACATCAAAACATAACTGACTTTGTAGAGCTGAAACAGGGCTGAGTATTGCTTCCACCTTCGCCAGCCAGCCCCCGCCCCACCTAATCACCCGTGCCTGTCCCACCCGTCCCGCCCCACCCTGCCGTTGCATGCACACATTAGAATGAACTGAATGGAACATGTCATCAGTTTCACATAAAAAAATAAAAGATCGATAAAACACATTAGCAACTACAGATCAAAATGCAATATTGCTAATTATAGAGCCCCCTACAGGTCAAAGGTCACCAAATATTTTGAGCTTACTCTTAATGGGGTCATGAATCTATATACTAAGTATGGTTATGATACATGACAGGGTTGCTGAGATATGAGCTCACTTCCTGTTTGGCGGCTTCGCCACCAATTTCGATTGGCTGTTACGGGCGAATGCTTTTGTCAATTGTTCCAGAAAGCAATATATTGATAGGATATGGTCTGAAGATGGTCTCTGCCAATTTTGGTGAGGATCCGCTAAAATTTGTGACCTGCGAGAACTTGTACGTGTTTTTGATTAAATCCAATATGGCGGCCGAATCAATTATGATGACATCACAAGTTGGCTTGGGTCGGCCTAAGGACCTCCAACAGTATTACCAGACACCACTAGTACGTTTTAATTCCAAACACATCAACAGCTACAGGCCAAAATGCATTTTTTCTGATTGCAGCGCCACCTAGAGGTCAAAGGTCACCACATTTTTTGAGCGTCCCCCTGATGGGGTCCTGAGTCCATGTACTAAGTTTGGTTATGATAGATCAATGGGTTGCTGAGATATGAGCTCACTTCCTGTTTGGCGGCTTCGCCGCATATTTCGATTGGCTGTTACGGGCGAACGGTTTGATTTCCGAAGACGAAAAGGAGTATCTTTTGTGAGGCTTGGTCTGAAGATCATTTGTCTCAAGTTTGGTGATGATCGGACAAAATTTGTGACCTGTGAAGAATTAGTTTCACTTTCACTAAAATCCAAAATGGCGGAAAATCCATCATGGCGGAAAATGACGTCATAGGGTGCGTTGAACTCGGCTTGGTCCAAGGATTCCAACGATACCTCATTTTTGGCAATCGGGCCTACGGGTCAAAAGTTACGTACGTGAACGCACGTCCAAATTTGGCCTGTTAGTGGCGCTACAGCGCTCGAGGTGCCGGCATGAAACTTGGTGAAATTAATCATTGGACTTTCCCCAATCAGTGTGCCAAATTTCACAACTTTTGACCAGTCGGTTCTATGGGCTGCCATAGACTCCAATGGCAGAGGAAAGATGTTAAATAATAATAATAATAATAAGAAATCATAGAAACACAATGGGTGCCTTCGCAGCTTCGCTGCTTGGCCCCCAATAATAAGAAAAAATAGAAACACAATGGGTGCCTTCGCAGCTTCGCTGCTTGGCCCCCAATAATAAGAAATCATAGAAACACAATGGGTGCCTTCGCAGCTTCGCTGCTTGGCCCCCAATAAATATAGCTGCAAGCAGCAATGAGGGGGCCAAGCAGTATAGGCCGGAATAGCCACGGTGACAAGATAGAACTCAGTAGACACCCGGGATCAACAGGGCTGAAACAGGGCTGAGTATTGCCACCGCCTCCGCCAGCCAGCCCGTCCCACCTAATCACCCCAGCCCGTCCCACCCCATCCTGCCCTGCCCTGCCCTTGCACGCACGCATTAGAATTAACTGGATGGAACATGTTGTCATCAGTTTCACATCAAAAAATAAAAGATTGCTAAAACATCAGCAACTACAGATCAAAATGCAATATTGCTAATTGCAGCACCCCCTACAGGTCAAAGGTCACCGAATTTTTTGAGCGTCCTCCTAATGGGGTCACAAATATATGTAGTAAGTTTGGTTATGATACATGGCAGGGATGCTGAGATATGAACTCACTTCCTGTTTGGCAGCTTCGCCACCAATTTCGATTGGCTGTTACGGGCGAATGCTTTTGTCAATTGTTCCAGAGAGCAATATATTGAAAGGTTATGGTCTGAAGATGGTCTCTGCCAATTTTGGTGAGGATCCGCTGAAATTTGTGACCTGCGAACACTTGTATGTATTTTTGATTAAATCCAATATGGCGGCCGAATCAATTACGATGACATCACAAGTTGGCTTGGGTCAGCCTAAGGACCTCCAACAGTATTACCAGACACCACTAGTGCCTTTTAATTCTAAGCACAACTTCAGCTACAGGCCAAAAGGCATGTTTCTTAATTACAGCGCCCCCTAGAGGTCAAAGGTCACCAGATTTCTTGAGCGTCCCCCTGATTGGGTCCTGAGTCCATGTACCAAGTTTGGCTTTGATACATGCAAGGGTTGTTGAGATATGAGCTCACTTCCTGTTTGGCAGCTTCGCCGCAAACTTTGATTGGCCGTTACGGGAGAACGGGTTTAGTTCCGAAGACAAAAAGGAATAACTTTTGTGATGCTTTGTCTGAAGATTATGTGTGTCAGGTTTGGTTTTGATCGGACAAAATTTGTGACCTGTGAAGACTTTTAAGTGTTTTTGATGAAATCCAAAATGGCGGAAAATCCATCATGGCGGAAAATGACGTCACAGGGTGCGTTGAACTCGGCTTGGTCCAAGGATTCCAACAATACCTAATTTTTGACAATCGGATCAACGGGTCAAAAGTTACGTGCGTGAACGCACATCCAACTTTGGCCTGTTGGTGGCGCTAGAGCGCTCAAGGTGCCGGTATGAAACTTGGTGAAATTAATCATGAGACTGTACTTAATCGGTGTGCCAAATTTCAGAACTTTTCACCAGACGGTTCTATGGGCTGCCATTGACTTCAATGACGGAAGCGTAATTATAATAATAATAATAAATATAGCTGCAAGCAGCAATGAGGGGGCCAAGCAGAATAGGCCGGAGTAGCTACGGCGACAAGATAGAACTCAGCAGGCATCCGCGATTAACACTTTCAACAACTTTCACATCAAAACATAACTGACTTTGTAGGGCTGAAACAGGGCTTTTGCCCAGAGTTTTGCCACTGCCTCCGCCAGCCAGCCCCCCCCACCTAATCACCCCAGCCCGTCCCACCCCGTCCTGCCCTGCCCTGCTCTTGCACGCACGCATTAGAATTAACTGGATGGAAGATGTTGTCATCAGTTTCACATCAAAAAATAAAAGATTGATAAAGCACAACTACACATCAAAATGCAATATTGCTAATTGCAGCACCCCCTACAGGTCAAAGGTCACCAATTTTTTTGAGCGTCCTCCTATTGGGGTCATGAATATATGTAGTAAGTTTGGTTATGATACATGAAAGGGTTGCTGAGATATGAGCTCACTTCCTGTTTGGCGGCTTCGCCACCAATTTCGATTGGCTGTTACGGGTGAATGCTTTTGTCAATTGTTACAAAAAGCAAGGCACTGGTAAGGCATGGTCTGAAGATGGTCTCCGCCAATTTTGGTGAGGATCCGCTGAAATGTGTGACCTGCGAAAACTTTTTGATGTTTTTGATTAAATCCAATATGGCGGCCGAATAAATTACGATGACATCACAAGTTGGCTTGTGTCGGCCTAAGGAACTCCAACAGTATTATCAGACACCACTAGTGCGTTTTAATTCTAAGCACAACAGCATCTACAGGCCAAAAGGCATGTTTCTTAATTAAAGCGCCCCCTAGAGGTCAAAGGTCACCAAAATTCTTGAGCTTCCCCCTGATGGGGTCCTGAGTCCATGGACTAAGTTTGGTTATGATGGATGAATGGGTTGCTGAGATATGAGCTCACTTCCTGTTTGGCGGCTTCGCCGCAAATTTCGATTGGATATTACGGGTGAACGGTTATAGTTCCGAAGACAAAACACCACAACTTTTGTTAGGCTTGGTCTGAAGATCATGTATGTCAAGTTTGGTGACGATCGGACAAAATTTGTGACCTGTGAAGTTTTAGTTTCACTTTCACTAAAATCCAATATGGCGGAAAATCCATCATGGCGGAAAATGACGTCATAGGGTGCGTTGAACTCGGCTTGGTCCAAGGATTCCAACGATACCTCATTTTTGACAATTGGGTCAACGGGTCAGAAGTTACGTGCATGAACGCAACTCCAACTTTGGCCTGATGGTGGCGCTAGAGCGCGGGAGGTGCCGACATGAAACTTGGTGACATGAATCATTGGACTGTCCCCAATTAGTGTGCAAAATTGTATAACTTTTTACCAGACGGTTCTATGGGCTGCCATTGACTTCCATTGCAAAATAATGCGCATCATCAACTACTGGCCAAAATGCATTATTGTCAATTACGGTGCCCCCTAGAGGTCAAATGTCACCAAATTTCTTGAGCGTCCTCCCGATGGGGTCTGAGGTACATGTCCTAAATTTGGTTTTGATACATGAAAGCGTTGCTGAGATATGAGCTCACTTCCTGTTTGGCGGCTTCGCCGCAAATTTCGATTGGCTGTTACAGCCGAATGCTTCTGTCAATTGCTCCAGAAAGCAATGCACTGATAAGGCATGGTCTCAAGATGGTCTCTGCCAGTTTTGGTGAGGATCCGTTGAAATTTGTGACCTGCGAAAACTTGTACGTGTTTTTGATTAAATCCAATATGGCGGCCGAATCAATTACGATGACATCACAAGTTGGCTTGGGTCGGCCTAAGGGCCTCCAACAGCATTACCAGATACCACTAGTGCGTTTTAATTCTAAGCACAACTGCAGCTACAGGCCAAAAGGCATGTTTTTTAATTACAGCGCCCCCTAGAGGTCAAAGGTCACCAGATTTCTTGAGCGTCCCCCTGATTGGGTCCTGAGTCCTTGTACTAAGTTTGGTTATGATAGATTTATGGGTTGCTGAGATATGAGCTCACTTCCTGTTTGGCGGCTTCGCCGCAATTTTCGATTGGCTGTTACGCGCGAACGGTTTTAGTTCCGAAGACAAAAAGCAATGCATTAATGGGGCATGGCCTGAAGATCATGTGTGTCAAGTTTGGTGACGATCGGACAAAATTTGTGACCTGTGAAAGATTAGTTTCACTTTCACTAAAATCCAATATGGCGGAAAATCCATCATGGCGGAAAATGACGTCATAGGGTGAGTTGAACCCGGCTTGGTCCAAGGATTCCAAGGATAGGTCATTTTTCAAAATCGAGGCAACGGGTCAGAAGTTACGTGCGTGAAAGCATGTCCAACTTTGGCCTGTTGGTGGCGCTAGAGCGCTCGGAGTGCGGACTTGAAACTTGGTGAAATTAATCATGGAGTACTGCCTAATTAGTGTGCCAAATTTCACAACTTTTCACCAGACGGTTCTATGGGCTGCCATAGACTTCAATGGCAGAGGATTTATAATAATAAGAAAACTAAGAAACACAATGGGTGCCTTCGCAGCTTCGCTGCTTGGCCCCCAATAATAAGAAAACATAGAAACACAATGGGTGCCTTCGCAGCTTCGCTGCTTGGCCCCCAATAATAAATATAGCTGCAAGCAGCAATGAGGGGGCCAAGCAGAATAGGCTGGAGTAGCCATGGCGATAAGATAGAACTCAGCAGACATCCGCGAGCAACACTTTCAACTAGTGGCACATCAAAACATAACTGATTTTGTAGGGCTGAAACTGGGCTGAGAATTGCCACCGCCTCCGCCAGCCAGCCCCCCATCTAATCACCCCTGCCCATCCCACCCCGTCCTGCCCCTCCCCGCCCTTGCACGCACGCATTAGAATGAACTGGATGGAACATGTTGTCATCAGTTTCACATCAAAAAATAAAGGATCGATGAAACACATCAGCAACTACAGATCAAAATGCAAAATTGCAAATTGCAGCAACCTCTACAGGTCAAAGGTCACCAAATGTTTTGTGCGTCCTCCTAATGGGGTCATGAATCTATGTAGTAAGTTTGGTTATGATACATGGCAGGGTTGCTGAGATATGAGCTAACTTCCTGTTTGGCGGCTTCGCCATCATTTTTGATTGGCTGTTACGGAAGAATGCTTTTGTCAATTGTTCCAGAAAGCAATATATTGATAGGTTATGGTCTGAAGATAGTCTGTGCCAATTTTGGTGAAGATCAGATGAAATTTGTGACCTGTGAAAACTTTTTGATGTTTTTGATTAAATCCAATATGGCGGCCGAATCAATTATGATGACATCACAAGTTGGCCTGGGTTGGCCTAAGGACGTCCAACAGTATTACCTGAAACCTCTAGGGCATTTTAATTCTAAGCACAACAGCAGCTACAGGCCAAAAGGCATGTTTCTTAATTACAGCGCCCCCTAGAGGTCAAAGGTCACCAGATTTCTTGAGTGTCCCCCTGATTGGGTCTTGAGTCCATGCACCCAGTTTGGCTTTGATACATGCAAGGGTTGCTGAGATATGAGCTCACTTCCTGTTTGGCGGCTTCGCCGCAAATTTCGATTGGCTGTTACAGCCGAATGCTTCTGTCAATTGTTCCAGAAATCAACGCACAGATAAGGCATGGTCTGAAGATGGTCTCTGCCAATTTTGGTGAGGATCCGCTGAAATTTGTGACCTGCGAAAACTTGTACGTGTTTTTGATTAAATCCAATATGGCGGCCGAATCAAGTACGATGACATCACAAGTTGGCTTGGGTCGGCCTAAGGACCTCCAACAGTATTACCAGACACCACTAGTGCATTTTAATTCTAACCACAACTGCAGCTACAGGCCAAAAGGTATGTTTCTAAATTACAGCGCCCCCTAGAGGTCAAAGGTCACCAGATTTCTTGAGCGTCCCTCTGATTGGGTCTTGAGTCCATGTACAAAGTTTGGTTATGATAGATCAATGGGTTGCTGAGATATGAGTTCACTTCCTGTTTGGCGGCTTCGCCGCAAATTTTGATTGGCTGTTACGGGCGAACGGTTTTAGTTCCGAAGACGAAAAGGAGTATCTTTTGTGAGGCTTGGTCTGAAGATCATGTGTGTCAGGTTTAGTGTCGATTGGACAAAATTTGTGACCTGTGAAAACTTTTTAGTGTTTTTGATTAAATCCAAAATGGCGGAAAAACCATCATGGCGGAAAATGACGTCATAGGGTGCGTTGAACTCGGCTTGGTCCAAGGATTCCAACGATACCTCATTTTTGACAATCGGCCATACGGGTCAAAAGTTACGTGTGTGAACGCAAGTCCAACTTTGGCCTGTTGGTGGCGCTAGAGTGCTTGAGGTGCCATCATGAAACTTGCTGACATTAATCATTGGACTGTCCCTAATCAGTGTGCCAAATTTCACAACTTTTCACCAGACGGTTCTATGGGCTGCCATTGACTTCAATGGCGGAATAATAATAATAATAAATATAGCTGCAAGCAGCAATGTGGGGGCCAAGCAGTTGAGCAGGAGTTGTCATGGCAACCCAATGTTGTTACATTATACACACACCCAATTAACCCCCCATCCCACACACACACATATACACAGATAAACCTCCTCTCCCACACACCCCAATAGCCCCCCAAACATACGCATGCCTCAAACATCACCAAATTTATTGTGCGTCCTCAGGTTGTAGTCACAAGTCCACATACCAAGTTTGGTGTCGAAACGAGAAAGTGTTGATAATTATAGTGCATCTAGTGGTCAAATGTCACTAAATAAATTGAGCATCTTCAGGATGTGGTCCCGAGTCCTTGTACCAAGTTTGGTGTCGATACGAGAAAGTGTCGCAAATTATAGCACCCCTAGTGGTCAAAGGTCGCAAAATTGATTGTGCATCCTCAGGATGTGGTCACAAGTCCACATACCAAGTTTGGCGTCGATACGAGAAAGTGTCACAAATTATAGCACCCCTAGTGGTCAAAGGTCGCAAAATTGATTGTGCATCCTCAGGATGTGGTCACAAGTCCACATACCAAGTTTGGTGTCTATACGAGAAAGTGTTGATATTTATAGCACTCCTAGTGGTCAAAAGTCACCAAATGTATTGTGCATCCTCAGGTTATAGTCACGAGTCCACATACCAAGTTTGGTGTTGATACGAGAAAGTTTTGAAAATTATAGCACCCCTACTGGTCAAAGGTTGCTAAAATTAATGTCTGTCCTCAGGATGAGGTCCCAAGTCCATATACTAAGTTTGGTTTCAATATGTGAAAGCATTGCTGAAATATGAGCCCACTTCTTGTGATTATAGCGCCACCTATATGTCAAAAGTCATCAAATTTATTGAGCCTCCTCCTAATTGGGTCCTGAGACCCTGTACTGAGTTTGGTGTTGATACGCGAAAGCCTTGCTGAGATCACTTCACTTCCTGTTTGGCGGCTTCGCCGCCAAACGTGATTGGTCGTCACAGGCAACCGGTTTTGAATATGTCTCTAAAAAGCAATGCGTTTATGAGTCATGGTCTGACGATCATCTGCGTCAAGTTTCGTGAAAATCGGAGAAACTTTGTGACCTTTGATGCCTTTTAAGTGTTTTTGATGACATCCAATATGGCGGTTGGATCATTTATGTTGACATCACATGTTGGCATATGGCGGCCTAAGGACCTCTCAAGGTATTAACAGATATCACTAATATGCTTTAATTCCAAACACATGACCCGTTACAGGCTAAAACGTAATTTTGGTAATTATAGCGCCACCTATAGGTCAAAAGTCACCAAATTTATTGAGCCTCCTCCTAATTGGGTCTTGATACCCTATACTGAGTTTGATTTTGATACGTGAAAGTATTGCTGAGATATTACTTCACTTCCTGTTTGGCGGCTTCGCCGCCAAACTTGATTGGTCGTCACAGGCAACGGGTTTTGAATATTGTTCCAAAAAGCAATGCATTTATGAGTCATGGTCTGTAGATCATCTGCGTCAAGTTTCGTGAAAATCGGACAAACTTTGCGAACTTTCATGACTTTTAAGTGTTTTTGATGAAATACAATATGGCGGAAGATCCAACATGGCGGAAATTGACGTCATTGGGTGCGTTGAGTTCAGCCTCATCCAAGGCTTCCAAATATGTTACGACATTCAAAATCGGGCATACGGTTCAAAAGTTAATTGCATGGATGCAATGTCAACTTTGACACATTGGTGGCGCTAGACTGTCTGTGGTTCAGGCATAAAACTAGCTCAAACTCATTTTTATACTGTCCCGAATCAATGTGCCAAATTTCACAACTTTTTACTGTACGGTTCTATGGGCTGCCATAGACTTCAATGGCAGCGGAAAGATGTGTAATAATAATAAGAAAAGGTAGAATCACTATGGGTTGCCGCGCAGCTTCGCTGCTTGGCCCCCAAATATAGCTGCAAGCAGCAATGAGGGGGCCAAGCAGTTGAGCAGGAGTTGTCATGGCAACCCAATGTTGCTACATTATACACACACCCAATTAACCCCCCCTGTCCCACACACACACATATACACAGATAAACTTCTTCCCCCACACACCCCAATAACCCCCCACACATATGCATACCTCAAACATCACCAAATTTATTGTGCGTAGTCAGGTTGTAGTCACAAGTCCACATACCAAGTTTGGTGTCGATACAAGAAAGTGTTGATAATTGTAGCACCCCTAGTGGTCAAAGCTCACTAAATATATTGTGCGTCTTCAGGATGTGTTCCCGAGTCCATGTACCAAGTTTGGTGTCGATACGATAAAGTTTTTCTAATTATAGCGCCCCTAGTGGTCAAAGGTCACTAAATGTATTGTCCTTATTCAGGATGTGGTCCCGAGTCCAGGTACCAAGTTTGGTGTCGATACGAGAAAGTGTTGCAAATTATAGCACCCCTAGTGGTCAAACGTTGCTAAAATTATTGTCTGTCCTCAGGATGAGGTCCCAAGTCCATATACTAAGTTTGGTTTCAATATGTGAAAGCATTGCTGAAATATGAGCCCACTTCTTGTGATTATAGCGCCACCTATAGGTCAAAAGTCATCAAATTTATTGAGCCTCCTCCTAATTGGGTCCTGAGACCCTGTACTGAGTTTGGTGTTGATACGCAAAAGCCTTGCTGAGATCACTTCACTTCCTGTTTGGCGGCTTTGCCGCCAAACTTGATTGGTCAAGACGGGCGATGGGTTTTGAATATGGGTCCAAAAAGCAATGCGTTTGTGAGTCATGGTCTGAAGATCATCTGAACCAAGTTTCATGAAAATCGGATGAACTTTGTGACCTTTGATGCCTTTTAAGTGATTTTGATTAAATCCAATATGGCGGCCAGATCAATTATGTTGACATCACAAAATCACATCTGTCAGCCTTAGGACCTCCCAGAGACATCACTAGTATATTAACATTAACATTAACAGACACCAATAGTAAGTTTTAATTCCAAACACATCACCCGTTACAGGCCAAAATGTAATTTTGCTTATTATAGCGCCACCTATAGGTCAAAAGTCATCAAATTTATTGAGCCTTCTCCTTATTGGGTCCTGACCCCATGTACTGAGTTTGGTTTTGATACGTTAAAGCTTTACTGAGATATTACTTTGCTTCCTGTTTGGCGGCTTTGCCGCCAAACTTGATTGGTCGTCTCAGGCAACCGGTTTTGAATATGTCTCCAAAAAGCAATGCGTTTATGAGTCATGGTCTGACGATCATCTGCGTCAAGTTTCGTGAAAATCGGAGAAACTTTCTGACCTTTGATGCCTTTTAAGTGTTTTTGATGACATCCAATATGGCGGTCGAATAAATTATGTTGACGTCACATGTTGGCATGTTTCGGCCTAAGGACCTCTCAAGGTATTAACAGATATCACTAATATGCTTTAATTCTAAACACATGACCCGTTACAGGCTAAAACATAATTTTGCTAATTATAGCGCCACCTATAGGTCAAAAGTCATCAAATTTATTGAGCCTCCTCCTAATTGGGTACTGAGACCCTGTACTGAGTTTGGTGTTGATACGCGAAAGCCTTGCTGAGATATCACTTCACTTCCTGTTTGGCGGCTTCGCCGCCAAACTTGATTGGTCGTCACAGGCAACCGGTTTTGAATATGTCTCCAAAAAGCAATGCGTTTATGAGTCATGGTCTGACGATCATCTGCGTCAAGTTTCGTGAAAATCGGACAAACTTTGCGAACTTTGATGCCTTTTAAGTGTTTTTGATGAAATACAATATGGCGGAAGATCCAACATGGCGGAAATTGACGTCATGGGGTGCGTTGAGTTCGGCCTCATCCAAGACTTCCAAAGATATTGCGATATTCAAAATCGGGCATACGGTTCAAAAGTTAATTGCATGGATGCAATGTCAACTTTGACCCATTGGTGGCGCTAGACTCTCTGTGGTTCAGGCATAAAACTTGCTCAAATTAATTTTTATACTGTCCCGAATCAATGTGCCAAATTTCACAACTTTTTACTGTACGGTTCTATGGGCTGCCATAGACTTCAATGACAGCGGAAAGATGTGTAATAATAATAATAAATATAGCTGCAAGCAGCAATGAGGGGGCCAAGCAGTTAAGCAGGAGTTGTCATGGCAACCCAATGTTGCTACATTATACACACACCCAATTAACCCCCCCTGTCCCACACACACACATATACACAGATAAACTTCTTCCCCCACACACCCCAATAACCCCCCACACATATGCATACCTCAAACATCACCAAATTTATTGTGCGTAGTCAGGTTGTAGTCACAAGTCCACATACCAAGTTTGGTGTCGATACAAGAAAGTGTTGATAATTGTAGCACCCCTAGTGGTCAAAGCTCACTAAATATATTGTGCGTCTTCAGGATGTGTTCCCGAGTCCATGTACCAAGTTTGGTGTCGATACGATAAAGTTTTTCTAATTATAGCGCCCCTAGTGGTCAAAGGTCACTAAATGTATTGTCCTTATTCAGGATGTGGTCCCGAGTCCAGGTACCAAGTTTGGTGTCGATACGAGAAAGTGTTGCAAATTATAGCACCCCTAGTGGTCAAACGTTGCTAAAATTATTGTCTGTCCTCAGGATGAGGTCCCAAGTCCATATACTAAGTTTGGTTTCAATATGTGAAAGCATTGCTGAAATATGAGCCCACTTCTTGTGATTATAGCGCCACCTATAGGTCAAAAGTCATCAAATTTATTGAGCCTCCTCCTAATTGGGTCCTGAGACCCTGTACTGAGTTTGGTGTTGATACGCAAAAGCCTTGCTGAGATCACTTCACTTCCTGTTTGGCGGCTTCGCCGCCAAACTTGATTGGTCAAGACGGGCGATGGGTTTTGAATATGGGTCCAAAAAGCAATGCGTTTGTGAGTCATGGTCTGAAGATCATCTGAACCAAGTTTCATGAAAATCGGATGAACTTTGTGACCTTTGATGCCTTTTAAGTGATTTTGATTAAATCCAATATGGCGGCCAGATCAATTATGTTGACATCACAAAATCACATCTGTCAGCCTTAGGACCTCCCAGAGACATCACTAGTATATTAACATTAACATTAACAGACACCAATAGTAAGTTTTAATTCCAAACACATCACCCGTTACAGGCCAAAATGTAATTTTGCTTATTATAGCGCCACCTATAGGTCAAAAGTCATCAAATTTATTGAGCCTTCTCCTTATTGGGTCCTGACCCCATGTACTGAGTTTGGTTTTGATACGTTAAAGCTTTACTGAGATATTACTTCGCTTCCTGTTTATTACTTCGCTTCCTGTTTCGCTTCCAAACTTGATTGGTCGTCTCAGGCAACCGGTTTTGAATATGTCTCCAAAAAGCAATGCGTTTATGACCACTATGGTGGCTTCGCCGCCAAACTTGATTGGTCACGACGGGCGATGGGTTTTGAATATGGCTCCGAAAAGCAATAACATTTGTGAGTCATAGTCTGAAGATCATCTGCGTCAAGTTTCGTGAAAATCGGACAAACTTTGCGAACTTTGATGCCTTTTAGGTGTTTTTGATTAAATCCAATATGGCAGCCTGATCAATTACGTTTACCCCATAAATTGACATCTGCGTTGAGTTCGGTCTCATCCAAGGATTCCAAATATACCTTAATGTTCAAAATGTGGTGTACCATTCAAACGTTATGTGCATAGATGTAATAAAAAATTTGAAATGTTGGTGGCGCTAGAGCACTCAAAGTGCAGACTTGAAACTTTGATAAATTAAAGATATGACTGAACCGAATCAATGTGCCGAATATCCCAACTTTTTACTGTATGGTTTAATGGCAAATTAGCGTTTCGTTATAATAATAATAATAATAAGAATACGTAGAATCACTATGGGTTGCCTCGCAGCTTCGCTGCTTGGCCCCCAATAATAAGAACAAATAGAAACACAATGGGTGCCTTCGCAGCTTCGCTGCTTGGCCCCCAATAATAAGAACAAATAGAAACACAATGGGTGCCTTCGCAGCTTCGCTGCTTGGCCCCCAATAAGAATACGTAGAATCACTATGGGTTGCCTCGCAGCTTCGCTGCTTGGCCCCCAAATATAGCTGCAAGCAGCAATGTGGGGGCCAAGCAGTTGAGCAGGAGTTGTCATGGCAACCCAATGTTGCTACATTATACATACACCCAATTAACCACCCGTCCCACACACACACATATACACAGATAAACTTCCTCTCCCACACACCCCAATAACCCCCCATACATATGCACACCTCAAACATCACCAAATGTATTGTGCATAGTCAGGTTGTAGTCACGAGTCCAAATACCAAGTTTGGTGTCGATACGAGAAAGTGTTGATAATTATAGCACCCCTAGTGGTCAAAAGTCACCAAATTTATTGTGCGTCCTCAGGTTGTAGTCACGAGTCCATATACCAAGTTTGGTGTTGATACGAGAAAGTGTGCAAATTATAGCACCCCTAGTGGTCAAAGGTTGCTAAAATTATTGTCTGTCCTCAGGATGAGGTCCCAAGTCCATATAATAAGTTTGGTTTCAATATGTGAAAGCATTGCTGAAATATGAGCCCACTTCATGTGATTATAGCGCCACCTATAGGTCAAAAGTCATCAAATGTATTGAGCCCCCTCCTAATTGGGTCCTGAGGCCCTCTACTGAGTTTGGTGTTGATACGCAAAAGCCTTGCTGAGATCACTTCATTTCCTGTTTGGCGGCTTTGCCGCCAAACGTGATTGGTCGTCACAGGCAAGCGGTTTGGAATATGTCTCCAAAAAGCAAAGCGTTTATGAGTCATGGTCTGACGATCATCTGCGTCAAGTTTCGTGAAAATCGGACAAACTTTATGACCTTTGATGCCTTTTAAGTGTTTTTGATTAAATCAAATATGGCGGTCGAATCAATTATGTTGACGTCACATGTTGGCATGTGTCGGCCTAAGGACCTCTCAAAGTATTAACAGATATCACTAATATGCTTTAATTCCAAACACATGACCCGTTACAGGCTAAAACATAATTTTGCTAATTATAGCGCCACCTATAGGTCAAAAGTCATCAAATTTATTTAGCCTCCTCCTAATTGTGTACTGAGACCCTGTACTGAGTTTGGTGTTGATACGCAAAAGCCTTGCTGAGATCACTTCACTTCCTGTTTGGCGGCTTCGCCGCCAAACTTGATTGGTCAAGACGGGCGATGGGTTTTGAATATGGGTCCAAAAAGCAATGCGTTTGTGAGTCATGGTCTGAAGATCATCTGAACCAAGTTTCATGAAAATCGGATGAACTTTGTGACCTTTGATGCCTTTTAAGTGATTTTGATTAAATCCAATATGGCGGCCAGATCAATTATGTTGACATCACAAAATCACATCTGTCAGCCTTAGGACCTCCCAGAGACATCACTAGTATATTAACATTAACATTAACAGACACCAATAGTAAGTTTTAATTCCAAACACATCACCTGTTACAGGCCAAAATGTAATTTTGCTTATTATAGCGCCACCTATAGGTCAAAAGTCATCAAATTTATTGAGCCTTCTCCTTATTGGGTCCTGACCCCATGTACTGAGTTTGGTTTTGATACGTTAAAGCTTTACTGAGATATTACTTCGCTTCCTGTTTGGCGGCTTCGCCGCCAAACTTGATTGGTCGTCACAGGCAACCGGTTTTGAATATGTCTCCAAAAAGCAATGCGTTTATGAGTCATGGTCTGACGATCATCTGCGTCAAGTTTCGTGAAAATCGGAGAAACTTTCTGACCTTTGATGCCTTTTAAGTGTTTTTGATGACATCCAATATGGCGGTCGAATGAATTATGTTTACGTCACATGTTGGCATGTTTCGGCCTAAGGACCTCTCAAGGTATTAACAGATATCACTAATATGCTTTAATTCCAAACACATGACCCGTTACAGGCTAAAAAATAATTTTGCTAATTATAGCGCCACCTATAGGTCAAAAGTCATCAAATTTATTGAGCCTCCTCCTAATTGGGTACTGAGACCCTGTACTGAGTTTGGTGTTGATACGCGAAAGCCTTGCTGAGATATCACTTCACTTCCTGTTTGGCGGCTTCACCGCCAAACTTGATTGGTCGTCACAGGCAACCGGTTTTGAATATGTCTCCAAAAAGCAATGCGTTTATGAGTCATGGTCTGACGATCATCTGCGTCAAGTTTCATGAAAATCGGAGAAACTTTGTGACCTTTGATGCCTTTTAAATGTTTTTGGTGAAATCCAATATGGCGGTCGAATCAATTATGTTGACGTCACATGTTGGCATATGTCGGCCTAAGGACCTCTCAAGGTATTAACAGATATCACTAATATGCTTTAATTCCAAACACATGACCCGTTACAAGCCAAAACGTAATTTTGCTAATTATAGCGCCACCTATAGGTCAAAAGTCATCAAATTTATTAAGCCTCCTCCTAATTGGGTCCTGAGACCCTATGCTGAGTTTGGTGTTGATACGCGAAAGCCTTGCTGAGATCACTTCACTTCCTGTTTGGCGGCTTCGCCGCCAAACTTGATTGGTCGTGACGGGCGATGGGTTTTGAATATGGCTCCTAAAAGCAATGCATTTATGAGTCATGGTCTGAAGATCATCTGCGTCAAGTTTCGTGAAAATCGGACAAACTTTGCCAACTTTGATGCCTTTTAGGTGTTTTTGATTAAATCCAATATGGCAGCCTGATCAATTACGTTTACCTCATAAATTTACATCTGCGTTGAGTTCGGTCTCATCCAAGGATTCCAAATATACCTTAATGTTCAAAATATGATGTACGGTAAATGCATAGATGCAATTCAAAATTTGAAACATTGGTGGCGCTAGAGCTCTCAAAGTGCAGACTTGAAACTTTGATAAATTAAAGATATGACTGAACCGAATCAATGTGCCAAATTTCTCAACTTTTTACTCTACGGTTTAATGGCAAATGAGTGTTTCGTTATAATAATAATAATAAATATAGCTGCAAGCAGCAATGTGGGGGCCAAGCAGTTGAGCAGGAGTTGTCATGGCAACCCAATGTTGCTACATTATACATACACCCAATTAACCACCCGTCCCACACACACACATATACACAGATAAACTTCCTCTCCCACACACCCCAATAACCCCCCATACATATGCACACCTCAAACATCACCAAATGTATTGTGCATAGTCAGGTTGTAGTCACGAGTCCATATACCAAGTTTGGTGTCGATACGAGAAAGTGTTGATAATTATAGCACCCCTAGTGGTCAAAAGTCACCAAATTTATTGTGCGTCCTCAGGTTGTAGTCACGAGTCCATATACCAAGTTTGGTGTTGATACGAGAAAGTGTTGCAAATTATAGCACCCCTAGTGGTCAAAGGTTGCTAAAATTATTGTCTGTCCTCAGGATGAGGTCCCAAGTCCATATACTAAGTTTGGTTTCAATATGTGAAAGCATTGCTGAAATATGAGCCCACTTCATGTGATTATAGCGCCACCTATAGGTCAAAAGTCATCAAATGTATTGAGCCCCCTCCTAATTGGGTCCTGAGGCCCTCTACTGAGTTTGGTGTTGATACGCAAAAGCCTTGCTGAGATAACTTCATTTCCTGTTTGGCGGCTTTGCCGCCAAACGTGATTGGTCGTCACAGGCAAGCGGTTTGGAATATGTCTCCAAAAAGCAATGCGTTTATGAGTCATGGTCTGACGATCATCTGCGTCAAGTTTCGTGAAAATCGGACAAACTTTATGACCTTTGATGCCTTTTAACCCTCTATACCCCGTAACGGCCGTCGACGGCCGTTCTGTATTCTCCTGTAACGGCCGCGGCCGGCCGCAATTCTTAAAGAGACACCTGCTACAGTATAACCTTCATACATGAAATAATACAGCGTTAGTGGGTACATAAACACCAGACTTTTATTTTGACACACTTAAATGGCTAGGTCGCTATTGACATTTCTCCGGTATTTTTGAGTTTAGCCTGTTGACTGACCGGCTGAGGACTTACGGTGCCTCTGGAGTTATGGCTTCTAACAAGCGTTCGCGTCTTTTCTCATTAGATGAGATAGTATTGATGTGCATCCACCATGTTTTGATGTAAGTGACGATCATATTGATGTAAGAAAATGACAAAATAAAAACATGAAAGTGTAATATATTTAACGTTAGCATCCTCCCGTTTGTCATGACTGACTAGCTGCCTCTCTGGCATAAAAAAAATCGTATGGCTGTCACTGTGAAAGTTTGAGTTTGAGTTTAGCTAGCACCAGCAAAATATAGGCATAATTCAGTGATGGGTCATGGCCTAATTAACAATAAAGTTTATGATAAACCCATGCCAGGTTTATTTGCAGTTATATCTTAACACATAACATTAACATTACCCCTTTCTGGCATGTACAGTAAAGCTAACATTATCAAATCCCACTTACAGATAGTTATTGCAAACTAGGCTACTATTATGTATGTCTCTCTCTATGAGTTTTTATGTTGACTAATAACCAAAGCGGGAACCACCGTTGTGTTTTCTGCTTATGGATGTTAGGAAAATGTATTTGTATACAAGTAGGCCAATGTCTCGTCATCTTTGTGATTACAAAAAAGCCTGCTAATTTGCTACCTTCACTGATGTAACATTAGTCTGAGACTCGTAATGTTAAC
Organism: Alosa pseudoharengus; assembly: GCF_046254945.1. Lineage (NCBI taxonomy): Eukaryota > Metazoa > Chordata > Actinopteri > Clupeiformes > Clupeidae > Alosa > Alosa pseudoharengus. Next base: position 780,630 of record NW_027468598.1, on the reverse strand, counting down.
GTTAGCACAGGATAGGTTGAAGGTTAGTGAACGAGTGCAACAGGTTCATTATCATCAACTGATCAAGTTTAGATAAATGATATAACATGATGTGCATGTAAAACAAAACGTAAATCCATGTCAGGTTTAACAGTCCCTGTTCTTGGTGACATGCTTATCAAATGAGTCACGATTTCATGCGCTATGCTTCTGGCCTACGTTAGTTCATATCCTCATCATTTTTTAGCTGTAGCCTAAGGCTTACTGTCCAGCTAAATCCCAAATAAGTGCAAGATATGCCAGTCTATTTCAATGAAATCAGTACTCATATAGTATCTTGTTTCCCAGCTTCTAATACATAAATATGTGAACCATATTTATAACTTTTTGTTAGTGAAAGACTTTGAGACTGTAAGTGAGTAGGCCTATGGCCGTCTATGGGAAACATGAATATATAATTCTTAATGGATCATATATCATTTGAAAGAGCCATTTCTAATCTTTAAACTGAAAGAAACTTACAATTGACACTTTTCATTAGATTTTTAGTTATTCTTGGTTATTTGAAATGTTTCTCAAATTGCCCTTTTCTCTTAGAATTCCCAGGAATCTGGGGCATTGTTATAGAATTCCACTGGGGTATAGAGGGTTAAGTGTTTTTGATGAAATCAAATATGGCGGTCGAATCAATTATGTTGACGTCACATGTTGGCATGTGTCGGCCTAAGGACCTCTCAAGGTATTAACAGATATCACTAATATGCTTTAATTCCAAACACATGACCCGTTACAGGCTAAAACGTAATTTTGCTAATTATAGCGCCACCTATAGGTCAAAAGTCATCAAATTTATTTAGCCTCCTCCTAATTGGGAACTGAGACCCTGTACTGAGTTTGGTGTTGATACGCGAAAGCCTTGCTGAGATTACTTCACTTCCTGTTTGGCGGCTTCGCCGCCAAACTTGATTGGTCACCACGGGCGACGGGTTTAGAATATGGCTCCAAAAAGCAATGCATTTATGAGTCATGGTCTGAAGATCATCTGCGTCAAGTTTCGTGAAAATCGGACAAACTTTGCGAACTTTGATGCCTTTTAGGAGTTTTTGATTAAATCCAATATGGCAGCCTGATCAATTACGTTTACCTCATAAATTCACATCTGCGTTGAGTTCGGTCTCATCCAAGGATTCCAAATATACCTTAATGTTCAAAATGTGCTGTACCGTTCAAACGTTATGTGCATAGATGTAATAAAAAATTTGAAATGTTGGTGGCGCTAGAGCACTCAAAGTGCAGACTTGAAACTTTGATAAATTAAAGATATGACTGAACCGAATCAATGTGCCGAAATTCTCAACTTTTTACTGTACGGTTGAATGGCAAATGAGCGTTTCGTTATAATAATAATAATAATAATAAATATAGCTGCAAGCAGCAATGAGGGGGCCAAGCAGAATAGGCCGGAGTAGCCACGGCGACAAGATAGAACTCAGCAGACACCCGGGATAAACAGGGCTGAAACAGGGCTGAGTATTGCCACTGCCTCCGCCAGCCAGCCCCCCCCCCCCCACCTAATCACCCCAGCCCGTCCCACCCCGTCCTGCCCTGCCCTACCTTTGCACGCACACATTAGAATTAACTGGATGGAACATGTCATCAGTTTCAAATCAAAAAATAAAAGATTTATAAAACACATCAGCAACTACACATCAAAATGCAATATTGCTAATTGCAGCACCCCCTACAGGTCAAAGGTCAACAAATGTTTTGAGAGTCCTCCTAATGGGGTCATGAATATATGTAGTAAGTTTGGTTATGATACATGGCAGGGTTGCTGAGATATGAGCTCACTTCCTGTTTGGCGGCTTCGCCACCAATTTCGATTGGCTGTTATGGGCGAATGCTTTTGTCAATTGTTCCAGAGAGCAATATATTGATAGGTTATGGTCTGAAGATGGTCTGTGCCAATTTTGGTGAAGATCAGATGAAATTTGCGACCTGTGATAACTTTTTGATGTTTGTGATTAAATCTGACATGACGGCCGAATCAATTACGATGACATCACAAGTTGGCCTGGGTCGGCCTAAGGACATCCAACAGTATTACCAGACACCACTAGTACATTTTAATTCTAAGCACAAGAGCAGCTACAGGCCAAAAGGCATGTTTCTTAATTACAGCGCCCCCTAGAGGTCAAAGGTCACCAGATTCCATGAGCGTCCCCCTGATTGGGTCATGAGTCCATGCACCAAGTTTGGCTTTGATACATGCAAGGGTTGCTGAGATATGAGCTCACTTCCTGTTTGGCGGCTTCGCCGAAAGTTTCGATTGGCTGTTACAGCCGAATGCTACTGTCAATTGTTCCAAAAAGCAATGCACTGATAAGGCATGGTCTGAAGATGGTCTCTGCCAATTTTGGTGAGGATCCGCTGAAATTTGCGACCTGTGATAACTTTTTGATGTTTGTGATTAAATCTGACATGACGGCCGAATCAATTACGATGACATCACAAGTTGACTTGGGTCGGCCTAAGGACCTCCAACAGTATTACCAGACACCACTAGTGCATTTTAATTCTAAGCACAACTGCAGCTACAGGCCAAAAGGCATGTTTCTTAATTACAGCGCCCCCTAGAGGTCAAAGGTCACCAGATTTCTTTAGCGTCCCCCTGATTGGGTCTTGAGTCCATATACTAAGTTTGGTTGTGATAGATTAATGGGTTGCTGAGATATGAGCTCACTTCCTGTTTGGCGGCTTCGCCGCAAAATTCGATTGGCTGTTACGCGCGAATGGTTATAGGTCCGAAGACAAAAAGCAATGCATTAATGAGGCTTCGTCTGTAGATGATATCTGTGAAGTTTGGTATCGATTGGACAAAATTTGTAACCTGTGAAGACTTTTAAGTGTTTTTGATGAAATCCAATATGGCGGAAAATCCATCATGGCGGAAATTGACGTCATAGGATACGTTGAACTCAGCTTGGTCCAAGGATTCCAACGATACATCATTTTTGAATATCGGCCATACGGGTCAAAAGTTACGTGCGTGAACGCACATCCAACTTTGGCCTGTTGGTGGCGCTAGAGTGCTTGAGTTGCCATCATGAAACTTGGTGATATTAATCATGGGACTGTCCTTAATCAGTGTGCCAAATTTCACAACTTTTCACCAGACGGTTCTATGGGCTGCCATTGACTTCAATGGCGGAATAATAATAATAAATATAGCTGCAAGCAGCAATGAGGGGGCCAAGCAGTATAGGCCGGAGTAGCCACGGTGACAAGATAGAACTCAGCAGACACCCGGGATCAACAGGGCTGAAACAGGGCTGAGTATTGCCACCGCCTCCGCCAGCCAGCCCCCCCCACCTAATCACCCCAGCCCGTCCCACCCCGTCCTGCCCTGCCCTGCTCTTGCACGCACGCATTAGAATTAACTAGATGGAACATGTTGTCATCAGTTTCACATCAAAAAATAAAAGATTGATAAAACACATCAGCAACTACACATCAAAATGCAATATTGCTTATTGCAGCAGTCCCTACAGGTCAAAGGTCACCAAATTTTTTGAGCGTCCTGCTAATGGGGTCATGAATATATGTAGTAAGTTTGGTTATGATACATGGCAGGGTTGCTGAGATATGAGCTCACTTCCTGTTTGGCGGCTTCGCCACCAATTTCGATTGGCTGTTACAGGCGAATGCTTTTCTTGGCCTGGGTCGGCCTAAGGACCTCCAACAGTATTACCAGACACCACTAGTACATTTTAATTCCAAACAGAACAGCAGCTACAGGCCAAAAGGCATGTTTCTTAATTACAGCGCCCCCTAGAGGTCAAAGGTCACCAGATTTATTTAGTGTCCTTCTGATTGGGTCCTGAGTCCATGCACCCAGTTTGGCTTTGATACATGCAAAGGTTGCTGAGATATGAGCTCACTTCCTGTTTGGCGGCTTCGCCGCAAATTTCGATTGGCTGTTACAGCCGGATGCTTCTGTCAATTGTTCCAGAAAGCATGGCACTTATAAGGCATGGTCTGAAGATGGTCTCTGCCAATTTTGGTGAGGATCCGCTGAAATGTGTGACCTGCGAAAACTTGTACGTGTTTTTGATTAAATCCAATATGGCGGCCGAATCAATTACGATGACATCACAAATTGGCTTGGGTCGGCCTAAGGACCTCCAACAGTATTACCAGACACCAGTAGTGCATTTGAATTCTAAGCACAACAGCAGCTACAGGCCAAAAGGCATGTTTCTCAATTACAGCGCCCCCTAGAGGTCAAAGGTCACCAGATTTCTTCAGCATCCTCCTGATTGGGTCCTGAGTCCATGTCCTAAGTTTGGTTATGATAGATGAATGGGTTGCTGAGATATGAGCTCACTTCCTGTTTGGCGGCTTCGCCGCAAATTTTGATTGGCGGTTACTCGCAAACGGTTTTAGTTCCGAAGACAAAAAGCAATGCATTAATGAGTCGTGGTCTGTAGATGATATCTGTGAAGTTTGGTGTCGATCGGACAAAATTTGTGACCTTTGAAGACTTTTTAGTGTTTTTGATGAAATCCAATATGGCGGAAAATCCATCATGGCGGAAATTGACGTCATAGGGTGCGTTGAACTCGGCTTGGTCCAAGGATTCCAATGATATCTCATTTTTGACAATCGGCAATACGGGTCAAAAGTTACGTACGTGAACGCACGTCCAACTTTGGCCTGTTGGTGGCGCTAGAGTGCTCTAGGTGCCATCATGAAACTTGGTGACATTAATCATGGGACTGTCCCTAATCAGTGTGCCAAATTTCACAACTTTTCACCAGACGGTTCTATGGGCTGCCATTGACTTCAATGACGGAAGCGTAATAATAATAAATATAGCTGCAAGCAGCAATGAGGGGGCCAAGCAGTATAGGCCGGAGTAGCCACGGTGACAAGAAAGAACTCAGCAGACACCCGGGATCAACAGGGCTGAGTATTGCCACCGCCTCCGCCAGCCAGCCCCCCCCACCTAATCACCCCAGCCCGTCCCACCCCGTCCTGCCCTGCCCTGCTCTTGCACGCACGCATTAGAATTAACTGGATGGAACATGTTGAAATCAGTTTCACATCAAAAAATAAAAGATAGATATAACACATCAGCAACTACACATCAAAATGCAATATTGCTAATTGCAGCACCCCCTACAGGTCAAAGGTCACCAAATTTTTTGAGCGTCCTCCTAATGGGGTCATGAATATATGCAGTAAGTTTGGTTATAATACATGGCAGGGTTGCTGAGATATGAGCTCACTTCCTGTTTGGCGGCTTCGCCACCAATTTCGATTGGCTGTTACGGGCGAATGCTTTTGTCAATTGTTCCAGAGAGCAATATATCGATAGGTTATGGTCTAAAAATGGTCTGTGCCAATTTTGGTGAAGATCAGATGAAATGTACGACCCGCGAAAACTTTTTGATGTTTTTGATTAAATCCAACATGACGGCCGAATCAATTACGATGACATCACAAGTTGTGCTGGGTCAGCCTAAGGACCTCCAACAGTATTACCTGAAACCACTAGTTCATTTTAATTCTAAGGACAACAGCAGCTACAGGCCAAAAGGCATGTTTCTTAATTATAGCGCCCCCTAGAGGTCAAAGGTCACCAGATTCCTTGAGCGTCCCCCTGATTGGGTCCTGAGTCCATGCACCAAGTTTGGCTTTGATACATGCAAGGGTTGCTGTGATATGAGCTCACTTCCTGTTTGGCGGCTTCGCCGCAAGTTTCGATTGGCTGTTACAGCCGCATGCTACTGTCAATTGTTCCAAAAAGCAATGCACTGATAAGGCATGGTCTGAAGATGGTCTCTGCCAATTTTGGTGAGGATCCGCTGAAATTTGTGACCTGCGAAAACTTGTACGTGTTTTTGATTAAATCCAATATGGCGGCCGAATCAATTACGATGACATCACAAGTCGACATGGGTCGGCCTAAGGACCTCCAACAGTATTACCAGACACCACTAGTGCGTTTTAATTCTAACCACAACTGCAGCTACAGGCCAAAAGGCATGTTTCTTAATTACAGCGCCCCCTAGAGGTCAAAGGTCACCAGATTTCTTGTGCGTCCCCCTGATTGGGTCCTGAGTCCATGTAGTAAGTTTGGTTATGATAGGTGAATGGGTTGCTGAGATATGAGCTCACTTCCTGTTTGGCGGCTTCGCCACATATTTCGATTGGCTGTTACGGGCAAACGGTTTGAGTTCCGAAGACGAAAAGGAATAACTTTTGTGCGGCTTGATTTGAAGATCAAGTGTGTCAGGTTTGGTGTCGATCAGACAAAATTTGTGACCTGTGAAGACTTTTAAGTGTTTTTGATGAAATCCAAAATGGCGGAAAATCCATCATGGCGGAAAATGACGTCATAGGGTGCGTTGAACTCGGCTTGGTCGAAGGATTCCAACGATACATCATTTTTGACAATCGGCCATACGGGTCAAAAGTTACCTGCGTGAACGGAAGTCCAACTTTGGCCTGTTGGTGGCGCTAGAGTGCTTGAGGTACCATCATGAAACTTGGTGACATTAATCATTGGACTGTCCCTAATCATTGTGCCAAATTTCACAACTTTTCACCAGACGGTTCTATGGGCTGCCATTGACTTTAATGGCGGAATAATAATAATAATAATAATAATAATAATAATAATAAATATAGCTGCAAGCAGCAATGAGGGGGCCAAGCAGAATAGGCTGGAGTAGCCATGGCGACAAGATAGAACTCAGCAGACATCCGCGATCAACACTTTCAACTAGTGTCACATCAAAACATAACTGATTTTGTAGGGCTGAAACAGTGCTGAGAATTGCCACCGCCTCCGCCAGCCAGCCCCCCATCTAATCACCCCTGCCCATCCCACCCCGTCCTGCCCCTCCCCGCCCTTGCACGCACGCATTAGAATGAACTGGATGGAACATGTTGTCATCAGTTTCACATCAAAAAATAAAGGATCGATGAAACACATCAGCAACTACAGATCAAAATGCAATATTGCTAATTGCAGCACCCCCTACAGGTCAAAGGTCACCAAAGTTTTTCAGCGTCCTCCTAATGGGGTCATGAATCCATCTAGTAAGTTTGGTTATGATACATGGCAGGGTTGCTGAGATATGAACTCACTTCCTGTTTGGCGGCTTCGCCACCAATTTCGATTGGCTGTTACGGGCGAATGCTTTTGTCAATTGTTCCAGAAAGCAATATATTGATAGATTATGGTCTGAAAATGGTCTCTGCCAATTTTGGTGAGGATCCGCTGAAATTTGTGACCTGCGAAAACTTGTACGTGTTTTTGATTAAATCCAATATGGCGGCCGAATCAATTACGATGACATCACAAGTTGGCTTGGGTCGGCCTAAGGACCTCCAACAGTATTATCAGACACCACTAGTGCATTTTAATTCTAAGCACAACAGCAGCTACAGGCCAAAAGACATGTTTCTAAATGACAGCGCCCCCTAGAGGTCAAAGGTCACCAGATTTCTTGAGCGTCCCCCTGATTGGGTCCTGAGTCCATGTACAAAGTTTGGTTATGACAGATCAATGGGTTGCTGAGATATGAGCTCACTTCCTGTTTGGCGGCTTCGCCGCAAATTTTGATTGGCTGTTACGGGCGAACGGTTTTAGTTCCGAAGACGAAAAGGAGTATCTTTTGTGTGGCTTGGTCTGAAGATCATGTGTGTCACGTTTGGTGTCAATTGGACAAAATTTTTGACCTGTGAAAACTTTTTAGTGTTTTTGATTAAATCCAAAATGGCGGAAAATCCATCATGGCGGAAATTGACGTCATAGAGTGCGTTGAACTCTGCTTGGTCCAAGGATTCCAACGATACCTCATTTTTCACAATCGACCATACGGGTCAAAAGTTACGTATGTGAACGCATGTCCAACTTTGGCCTGTTGGTGGCGCTAGAGTGCTTGAAGTGCCATCATGAAACTTGGTGACATTAATCATGGGACTGTCCCTAATCAGTGTGCCAAATTTCACAACTTTTCACCAGACGGTTCTATGGGCTGTCATTGACTTCAATGACGGAAGCGTAATAATAATAATAAGAAAACATAGAAACACAATGGGTGCCTTCGCAGCTTCGCTGCTTGGCCCCCAATAAGAACAAATAGAAACACAATGGGTGCCTTCGCAGCTTCGCTGCTTGGCCCCCAATAATAAGAACAAATAGAAACACAATGGGTGCCTTCGCAGCTTCGCTGCTTGGCCCCCAATAAATATAGCTGCAAGCAGCAATGAGGGGGCCAAGCAGTTGAGCAGGAGTTGTCATGGCAACCCAATGTTGCTACATTATACACACACCCAATTAACCCCCCCTGTCCCACACACACACATATACACAGATAAACTTCTTCCCCCACACACCCCAATAACCCCCCACACATATGCATACCTCAAACATCACCAAATTTATTGTGCGTAGTCAGGTTGTAGTCACAAGTCCACATACCAAGTTTGGTGTCGATACAAGAAAGTGTTGATAATTGTAGCACCCCTAGTGGTCAAAGCTCACTAAATATATTGTGCGTCTTCAGGATGTGTTCCCGAGTCCATGTACCAAGTTTGGTGTCGATACGATAAAGTTTTTCTAATTATAGCGCCCCTAGTGGTCAAAGGTCACTAAATGTATTGTCCTTATTCAGGATGTGGTCCCGAGTCCAGGTACCAAGTTTGGTGTCGATACGAGAAAGTGTTGCAAATTATAGCACCCCTAGTGGTCAAACGTTGCTAAAATTATTGTCTGTCCTCAGGATGAGGTCCCAAGTCCATATACTAAGTTTGGTTTCAATATGTGAAAGCATTGCTGAAATATGAGCCCACTTCTTGTGATTATAGCGCCACCTATAGGTCAAAAGTCATCAAATTTATTGAGCCTCCTCCTAATTGGGTCCTGAGACCCTGTACTGAGTTTGGTGTTGATACGCAAAAGCCTTGCTGAGATCACTTCACTTCCTGTTTGGCGGCTTCGCCGCCAAACTTGATTGGTCAAGACGGGCGATGGGTTTTGAATATGGGTCCAAAAAGCAATGCGTTTGTGAGTCATGGTCTGAAGATCATCTGAACCAAGTTTCATGAAAATCGGATGAACTTTGTGACCTTTGATGCCTTTTAAGTGATTTTGATTAAATCCAATATGGCGGCCAGATCAATTATGTTGACATCACAAAATCACATCTGTCAGCCTTAGGACCTCCCAGAGACATCACTAGTATATTAACATTAACATTAACAGACACCAATAGTAAGTTTTAATTCCAAACACATCATCCGTTACAGGCCAAAATGTAATTTTGCTTATTATAGCGCCACCTATAGGTCAAAAGTCATCAAATTTATTGAGCCTTCTCCTTATTGGGTCCTGACCCCATGTACTGAGTTTGGTTTTGATACGTTAAAGCTTTACTGAGATATTACTTCGCTTCCTGTTTGGCGGCTTCGCCGCCAAACTTGATTGGTCGTCTCAGGCAACCGGTTTTGAATATGTCTCCAAAAAGCAATGCGTTTATGAGTCATGGTCTGACGATCATCTGCGTCAAGTTTCGTGAAAATCGGAGAAACTTTCTGACCTTTGATGCCTTTTAAGTGTTTTTGATGACATCCAATATGGCGGTCGAATAAATTATGTTGACGTCACATGTTGGCATGTTTCGGCCTAAGGACCTCTCAAGGTATTAACAGATATCACTAATATGCTTTAATTCTAAACACATGACCCGTTACAGGCTAAAACATAATTTTGCTAATTATAGCGCCACCTATAGGTCAAAAGTCATCAAATTTATTGAGCCTCCTCCTAATTGGGTACTGAGACCCTGTACTGAGTTTGGTGTTGATACGCGAAAGCCTTGCTGAGATATCACTTCACTTCCTGTTTGGCGGCTTCGCCGCCAAACTTGATTGGTCGTCACAGGCAACCGGTTTTGAATATGTCTCCAAAAAGCAATGCGTTTATGAGTCATGGTCTGACGATCATCTGCGTCAAGTTTCGTGAAAATCGGACAAACTTTGCGAACTTTGATGCCTTTTAAGTGTTTTTGATGAAATACAATATGGCGGAAGATCCAACATGGCGGAAATTGACGTCATGGGGTGCGTTGAGTTCGGCCTCATCCAAGACTTCCAAAGATATTGCGATATTCAAAATCGGGCATACGGTTCAAAAGTTAATTGCATGGATGCAATGTCAACTTTGACCCATTGGTGGCGCTAGACTCTCTGTGGTTCAGGCATAAAACTTGCTCAAATTAATTTTTATACTGTCCCGAATCAATGTGCCAAATTTCACAACTTTTTACTGTACGGTTCTATGGGCTGCCATAGACTTCAATGACAGCGGAAAGATGTGTAATAATAATAAGAAAAGGTAGAATCACTAAGGGTTGCCGCGCAGCTTTGCTGCTTGGCCCCCAATAAGAATACGTAGAATCACTATGGGTTGCCGCGCAGCTTCGCTGCTTGGCCCCCAATAAGAAGAAGAATACGTAGAATCACTATGGGTTGCCGCGCAGCTTCGCTGCTTGGCCCCCAAATATAGCTGCAAGCAGCAATGTGGGGGCCAAGCAGTTGAGCAGGAGTTGTCATGGCAACCCAATGTTGCTACATTATACACACACCCAATTAACCACCCGTCCCACACACACACATATACACAGATAAACTTCCTCTCCCACACACCCCAATAACCCCCCACACATATGCATACCTCAAACATCACTAAATGTATTGTGCATAGTCAGGTTGTAGTCACGAGTCCACATACCAAGTTTGGTGTCGATACGAGAAAGTGTTGATAATTATAGCACCCCTAGTGGTCAAAAGTCACCAAATTTATTGTGCGTCCTCAGGTTGTAGTCACGAGTCCATATACCAAGTTTGGTGTTGATACGAGAAAGTGTTGCAAATTATAGCACCCCTAGTGGTCAAAGGTTGCTAAAATTATTGTCTGTCCTCAGGATGAGGTCCCAAGTCCATATACTAAGTTTGGTTTCAATATGTGAAAGTATTGCTGAAATATGAGCCCACTTCTTGTGATTATAGCGCCACCTATAGGTCAAAAGTCATCAAATTTATTGAGCTCCTCCTAATTGGGTCCTGAGACCCTGTACTGAGTTTGGTGTTGATACGCGAAAGCCTTGCTGAGATCACTTCACTTCCTGTTTGGCGGCTTCGCCGCCAAACTTGATTGGTCAAGACGGGCGATGGGTTTTGAATATGGGTCCAAAAAGCAATGCGTTTGTGAGTCATGGTCTGAAGATCATCTGAACCAAGTTTCATGAAAATCGGATGAACTTTGTGACCTTTGATGCCTTTTAAGTGATTTTGATTAAATCCAATATGGCGGCCAGATCAATTATGTTGACATCACAAAATCACATCTGTCAGCCTTAGGACCTCCCAGAGACATCACTAGTATATTAACATTAACATTAACAGACACCAATAGTAAGTTTTAATTCCAAACACATCACCCGTTACAGGCCAAAATGTAATTTTGCTTATTATAGCGCCACCTATAGGTCAAAAGTCATCAAATTTATTGAGCCTCCTCCTAATTGGGTACTGAGACCCTGTACTGAGTTTGGTGTTGATACGCGAAAGCCTTGCTGAGATATCACTTCACTTCCTGTTTGGCGGCTTCACCGCCAAACTTGATTGGTCGTCACAGGCAACCGGTTTTGAATATGTCTCCAAAAAGCAATGCGTTTATGAGTCATGGTCTGACGATCATCTGCGTCAAGTTTCATGAAAATCGGAGAAACTTTGTGACCTTTGATGCCTTTTAAATGTTTTTGGTGAAATCCAATATGGCGGTCGAATCAATTATGTTGACGTCACATGTTGGCATATGTCGGCCTAAGGACCTCTCAAGGTATTAACAGATATCACTAATATGCTTTAATTCCAAACACATGACCCGTTACAAGCCAAAACGTAATTTTGCTAATTATAGCGCCACCTATAGGTCAAAAGTCATCAAATTTATTAAGCCTCCTCCTAATTGGGTCCTGAGACCCTATGCTGAGTTTGGTGTTGATACGCGAAAGCCTTGCTGAGATCACTTCACTTCCTGTTTGGCGGCTTCGCCGCCAAACTTGATTGGTCGTGACGGGCGATGGGTTTTGAATATGGCTCCTAAAAGCAATGCATTTATGAGTCATGGTCTGAAGATCATCTGCGTCAAGTTTCGTGAAAATCGGACAAACTTTGCCAACTTTGATGCCTTTTAGGTGTTTTTGATTAAATCCAATATGGCAGCCTGATCAATTACGTTTACCTCATAAATTTACATCTGCGTTGAGTTCGGTCTCATCCAAGGATTCCAAATATACCTTAATGTTCAAAATATGATGTACGGTAAATGCATAGATGCAATTCAAAATTTGAAACATTGGTGGCGCTAGAGCTCTCAAAGTGCAGACTTGAAACTTTGATAAATTAAAGATATGACTGAACCGAATCAATGTGCCAAATTTCTCAACTTTTTACTGTACGGTTTAATGGCAAATGAGTGTTTCGTTATAATAATAATAATAATAAGAAGAAGAATACGTAGAATCACTATGGGTTGCCGCGCAGCTTCGCTGCTTGGCCCCCAAATATAGCTGCAAGCAGCAATGTGGGGGCCAAGCAGTTGAGCAGTAGTTGTCATGGCAACCCAATGTTGCTACATTATACACACACCCAATTAACCACCCGTCCCACACACACACATATACACAGATAAACTTCCTCTCCCACACACCCCAATAACCCCCCACACATATGCATACCTCAAACATCACTAAATGTATTGTGCATAGTCAGGTTGTAGTCACGAGTCCACATACCAAGTTTGGTGTCGATACGAGAAAGTGTTGATAATTATAGCACCCCTAGTGGTCAAAAGTCACCAAATTTATTGTGCGTCCTCAGGTTGTAGTCACGAGTCCATATACCAAGTTTGGTGTTGATACGAGAAAGTGTTGCAAATTATAGCACCCCTAGTGGTCAAAGGTTGCTAAAATTATTGTCTGTCCTCAGGATGAGGTCCCAAGTCCATATACTAAGTTTGGTTTCAATATGTGAAAGTATTGCTGAAATATGAGCCCACTTCTTGTGATTATAGCGCCACCTATAGGTCAAAAGTCATCAAATTTATTGAGCCTCCTCCTAATTGGGTCCTGAGACCCTGTACTGAGTTTGGTGTTGATACGCGAAAGCCTTGCTGAGATCACTTCACTTCCTGTTTGGCGGCTTCGCCGCCAAACTTGATTGGTCAAGACGGGCGATGGGTTTTGAATATGGGTCCAAAAAGCAATGCGTTTGTGAGTCATGGTCTGAAGATCATCTGAACCAAGTTTCATGAAAATCGGATGAACTTTGTGACCTTTGATGCCTTTTAAGTGATTTTGATTAAATCCAATATGGCGGCCAGATCAATTATGTTGACATCACAAAATCACATCTGTCAGCCTTAGGACCTCCCAGAGACATCACTAGTATATTAACATTAACATTAACAGACACCAATAGTAAGTTTTAATTCCAAACACATCAACCGTTACAGGCCAAAATGTAATTTTGCTTATTATAGCGCCACCTATAGGTCAAAAGTCATCAAATTTATTGAGCCTCCTCCTAATTGGGTACTGAGACCCTGTACAGAGTTTGGTGTTGATACGCGAAAGCCTTGCTGAGATATCACTTCACTTCCTGTTTGGCGGCTTCACCTCCAAACTTGATTGGTCGTCACAGGCAACCGGTTTTGAATATGTCTCCAAAAAGCAATGCGTTTATGAGTCATGGTCTGACGATCATCTGCGTCAAGTTTCATGAAAATCGGAGAAACTTTGTGACCTTTGATGCCTTTTAAATGTTTTTGGTGAAATCCAATATGGCGGTCGAATCAATTATGTTGACGTCACATGTTGGCATATGTCGGCCTAAGGACCTCTCAAGGTATTAACAGATATCACTAATATGCTTTAATTCCAAACACATGACCCGTTACAAGCCAAAACGTAATTTTGCTAATTATAGCGCCACCTATAGGTCAAAAGTCATCAAATTTATTAAGCCTCCTCCTAATTGGGTCCTGAGACCCTATGCTGAGTTTCGTGTTGATACGCGAAAGCCTTGCTGAGATCACTTCACTTCCTGTTTGGCGGCTTTGCCGCCAAACTTGATTGGTCGTGACGGGCGATGGGTTTTGAATATGGCTCCTAAAAGCAATGCATTTATGAGTCATGGTCTGAAGATCATCTGCGTCAAGTTTCGTGAAAATCGGACAAACTTTGCCAACTTTGATGCCTTTTAGGTGTTTTTGATTAAATCCAATATGGCAGCCTGATCAATTACGTTTACCTCATAAATTTACATCTGCGTTGAGTTCGGTCTCATCCAAGGATTCCAAATATACCTTAATGTTCAAAATGTGGTGTACCGTTCAAACGTTATGTGCATAGATGTAATAAAAAATTTGAAATGTTGGTGGCGCTAGAGCACTCAAAGTGCAGACTTGAAACTTTGATAAATTAAAGATATGACTGAACCGAATCAATGTGCCGAATTTCTCAACTTTTTACTGTACGGTTGAATGGCAAATGAGCGTTTCGTTATAATAATAATAATAAATATAGCTGCAAGCAGCAATGTGGGGGCCAAGCAGTTGAGCAGGAGTTGCACTGGCAACCCAATGTTGCTACATTATACACACACCCAATTAACCCCCCCCTGTCCCACACACACACATATACACAGATAAACTTCTTCCCCCACACACCCCAATAACCCCCCACACATATGCATACCTCAAACATCACCAAATTTATTGTGCGTAGTCAGGTTGTAGTCACAAGTCCACATACCAAGTTTGGTGTCGATACAAGAAAGTGTTGATAATTGTAGCACCCCTAGTGGTCAAAGCTCACTAAATATATTGTGCCTCTTCAGGATGTGTTCCCGAGTCCATGTACCAAGTTTGGTGTCGATACGATAAAGTTTTTCTAATTATAGCGCCCCTAGTGGTCAAAGGTCACTAAATGTATTGTCCTTATTCAGGATGTGGTCCCGAGTCCAGGTACCAAGTTTGGTGTCGATACGAGAAAGTGTTGCAAATTATAGCACCCCTAGTGGTCAAACGTTGCTAAAATTATTGTATGTCCTCAGGATGTGGTCCCGAGTCAATGAGCCAAGTTTGGTTTCAATACGTGAAAGCATTGCTGAAATATGAGCCCAATTCCTGTGATTATAGCGCCACATAGTGGTCAAAATTTACCACATTTCTTGAGTGTCCTCCTGATTGGGTCCTGAGCCCATATACCTAGTTTGGTTTTGATACGTGAAAGCATTGCTGAGATATAACTTCACTTCCTGTTTGGCGGCTTCGCCGCCAAACTTGATTGGTCATCACAGGCAACCGGTTTGGAATATGTCTCCAAAAAGCAATGCGTTTATGAGTCATGGTGTGACGATCATCTGCGTCAAGTTTCGTGAAAAACGGACAAACTTTATGACCTTTGATGCCTTTTAAGTGTTTTTGATGAAATCCAATATGGCGGTCGGATCAATTAAGTTGACGTCAGATGTTGGCATGTGTCGGCCTAAGGACCTCTCAAGGTATTAACAGATATCACTAATATGCTTTAATTCCAAACACATGACCCGTTACAGGCTAAAACGTAATTTTGCTAATTATAGCGCCACCTATAGGTCAAAAGTCATCAAATTTATTGAGCCTCCTCCTAATTGGGTACTGAGACCCTGTACTGAGTTTGGTGTTGATACGCGAAAGCCTTGCTGAGATTACTTCACTTCCTGTTTGGCGGCTTCGCCGCCAAACTTGATTGGTCACCACGGGCGACGGGTTTTGAATATGGCTCCAAAAAGCAATGCATTTATGAGTCATGGTCTGAAGATCATCTGCGTCAAGTTTCGTGAAAATCGGACAAACTTTGCCAACTTTGATGCCTTTTAGGTGTTTTTGACTAAATCCAATATGGCAGCCTGATCAATTACGTTTACCTCATAAATTGACATCTGCGTTGAGTTCGGTCTCATCCAAGGATTCCAAATATACCTTAATGTTCAAAATGTGGTGTACCGTTCAAACGTTATGTGCATAGATGTAATAAAAAATTTGAAATGTTGGTGGCGCTAGAGCACTCAAAATGCAGACTTGAAACTTTGATAAATTAAAGATATGACTGAACCGAATCAATGTGCCGAATATCCCAACTTTTTACTGTATGGTTTAATGGCAAATTAGCGTTTCGTTATAATAATAATAATAATAATAAGAATACGTAGAATCACTATGGGTTGCCGCGCAGCTTCGCTGCTTGGCCCCCAAATATAGCTGCAAGCAGCAATGAGGGGGCCAAGCAGTTGAGCAGGAGTTGTCATGGCAACCCAATGTTGCTACATTATACACACACCCAATTAACCCCCCCTGTCCCACGCACACACATATACACAGATAAACTTCTTCCCCCACACACCCCAATAACCCCCCACACATATGCATACCTCAAACATCACCAAATTTATTGTGCGTAGTCAGGTTGTAGTCACAAGTCCACATACCAAGTTTGGTGTCGATACAAGAAAGTGTTGATAATTGTAGCACCCCTAGTGGTCAAAGCTCACTAAATATATTGTGCGTCTTCAGGATGTGTTCCCGAGTCCATGTACCAAGTTTGGTGTCGATACGATAAAGTTTTTCTAATTATAGCGCCCCTAGTGGTCAAAGGTCACTAAATGTATTGTCCTTATTCAGGATGTGGTCCCGAGTCCAGGTACCAAGTTTGGTGTCGATACGAGAAAGTGTTGCAAATTATAGCACCCCTAGTGGTCAAACGTTGCTAAAATTATTGTCTGTCCTCAGGATGAGGTCCCAAGTCCATATACTA
This sequence comes from Alosa pseudoharengus, assembly GCF_046254945.1. Taxonomy (NCBI): domain Eukaryota; kingdom Metazoa; phylum Chordata; class Actinopteri; order Clupeiformes; family Clupeidae; genus Alosa; species Alosa pseudoharengus. Next base: position 763,714 of record NW_027468598.1, on the reverse strand, counting down.
AGTTTGGTTTCAATATGTGAAAGCATTGCTGAAATATGAGCCCACTTCTTGTGATTATAGCGCCACCTATAGGTCAAAAGTCATCAAATTTATTGAGCCTCCTCCTAATTGGGTCCTGAGACCCTGTACTGAGTTTGGTGTTGATACGCAAAAGCCTTGCTGAGATCACTTCACTTCCTGTTTGGCGGCTTCGCCGCCAAACTTGATTGGTCAAGACGGGCGATGGGTTTTGAATATGGGTCCAAAAAGCAATGCGTTTGTGAGTCATGGTCTGAAGATCATCTGAACCAAGTTTCATGAAAATCGGATGAACTTTGTGACCTTTGATGCCTTTTAAGTGATTTTGATTAAATCCAATATGGCGGCCAGATCAATTATGTTGACATCACAAAATCACATCTGTCAGCCTTAGGACCTCCCAGAGACATCACTAGTATATTAACATTAACATTAACAGACACCAATAGTAAGTTTTAATTCCAAACACATCACCCGTTACAGGCCAAAATGTAATTTTGCTTATTATAGCGCCACCTATAGGTCAAAAGTCATCAAATTTATTGAGCCTTCTCCTTATTGGGTCCTGACCCCATGTACTGAGTTTGGTTTTGATACGTTAAAGCTTTACTGAGATATTACTTCGCTTCCTGTTTGGCGGCTTTGCCGCCAAACTTGATTGGTCGTCTCAGGCAACCGGTTTTGAATATGTCTCCAAAAAGCAATGCGTTTATGAGTCATGGTCTGACGATCATCTGCGTCAAGTTTCGTGAAAATCGGAGAAACTTTCTGACCTTTGATGCCTTTTAAGTGTTTTTGATGACATCCAATATGGCGGTCGAATAAATTATGTTGACGTCACATGTTGGCATGTTTCGGCCTAAGGACCTCTCAAGGTATTAACAGATATCACTAATATGCTTTAATTCTAAACACATGACCCGTTACAGGCTAAAACATAATTTTGCTAATTATAGCGCCACCTATAGGTCAAAAGTCATCAAATTTATTGAGCCTCCTCCTAATTGGGTACTGAGACCCTGTACTGAGTTTGGTGTTGATACGCGAAAGCCTTGCTGAGATATCACTTCACTTCCTGTTTGGCGGCTTCGCCGCCAAACTTGATTGGTCGTCACAGGCAACCGGTTTTGAATATGTCTCCAAAAAGCAATGCGTTTATGAGTCATGGTCTGAAGATCGATCATCTGCGTCAAGTTTCGTGAAAATCGGACAAACTTTGCGAACTTTGATGCCTTTTAAGTGTTTTTGATGAAATACAATATGGCGGAAGATCCAACATGGCGGAAATTGACGTCATGGGGTGCGTTGAGTTCGGCCTCATCCAAGACTTCCAAAGATATTGCGATATTCAAAATCGGGCATACGGTTCAAAAGTTAATTGCATGGATGCAATGTCAACTTTGACCCGTTGGTGGCGCTAGACTCTCTGTGGTTCAGGCATAAAACTTCCTCAAATTAATTTTTATACTGTCCCGAATCAATGTGCCAAATTTCACAACTTTTTACTGTACGGTTCTATGGGCTGCCATAGACTTCAATGACAGCGGAAAGATGTGTAATAATAATAAGAAAAGGTAGAATCACTAAGGGTTGCCGCGCAGCTTCGCTGCTTGGCCCCCAAATATAGCTGCAAGCAGCAATGTGGGGGCCAAGCAGTTGAGCAGGAGTTGTCATGGCAACTCAATGTTGCTACATTATACATACACCCAATTAACCACCCGTCCCACACACACACATATACACAGATAAACTTCCTCTCCCACACACCCCAATAACCCCCCATACATATGCACACCTCAAACATCACCAAATGTATTGTGCATAGTCAGGTTGTAGTCACGAGTCCACATACCAAGTTTGGTGTCGATACGAGAAAGTGTTGATAATTATAGCACCCCTAGTGGTCAAAAGTCACCAAATTTATTGTGCGTCCTCAGGTTGTAGTCACGAGTCCATATACCAAGTTTGGTGTTGATACGAGAAAGTGTTGCAAATTATAGCACCCCTAGTGGTCAAAGGTTGCTAAAATTATTGTCTGTCCTCAGGATGAGGTCCCAAGTCCATATACTAAGTTTGGTTTCAATATGTGAAAGCATTGCTGAAATATGAGCCCACTTCATGTGATTATAGCGCCACCTATAGGTCAAAAGTCATCAAATGTATTGAGCCCCCTCCTAATTGGGTCCTGAGGCCCTCTACTGAGTTTGGTGTTGATACGCAAAAGCCTTGCTGAGATCACTTTATTTCCTGTTTGGCGGCTTTGCCGCCAAACGTGATTGGTCGTCACAGGCAAGCGGTTTGGAATATGTCTCCAAAAAGCAATGCGTTTATGAGTCATGGTCTGACGATCATCTGCGTCAAGTTTCGTGAAAATCGGACAAACTTTATGACCTTTGATGCCTTTTAAGTGTTTTTGATGAAATCAAATATGGCGGTCGAATCAATTATGTTGACGTCACATGTTGGCATGTGTCGGCCTAAGGACCTCTCAAGGTATTAACAGATATCACTAATATGCTTTAATTCCAAACACATGACCCGTTACAGGCTAAAATGTAATTTTGCTAATTATAGCGCCACCTATAGGTCAAAAGTCATCAAATTTATTTAGCCTCCTCCTAATTGGGTACTGAGACCCTGTACTGAGTTTGGTGTTGATACGCGAAAGCCTTGCTGAGATTACTTCACTTCCTGTTTGGCGGCTTCGCCGCCAAACTTGATTGGTCACCACGGGCGACGGGTTTTGAATATGGCTCCAAAAAGCAATGCATTTATGAGTCATGGTCTGAAGATCATCTGCGTCAAGTTTCGTGAAAATCGGACAAACTTTGCCAACTTTGATGCCTTTTAGGTGTTTTTGATTAAATCCAATATGGCAGCCTGATCAATTACGTTTACCTCATAAATTGACATCTGCGTTGAGTTCGGTCTCATCCAAGGATTCCAAATATACCTTAATGTTCAAAATGTGGTGTACCGTTCAAACGTTATGTGCATAGATGTAATAAAAAATTTGAAATGTTGGTGGCGCTAGAGCACTCAAAGTGCAGACTTGAAACTTTGATAAATTAAAGATATGACTGAACCGAATCAATGTGCCGAATTTCTCAACTTTTTACTGTACGGTTGAATGGCAAATGAGCGTTTCGTTATAATAATAATAATAATAATAATAAATATAGCTGCAAGCAGCAATGTGGGGGCCAAGCAGTTGAGCAGGAGTTGTCATGGCAACCCAATGTTGCTACATTATACACACACCCAATTAACCACCCGTCCCACACACACACATATACACAGATAAACTTCCTCTCCCACACACCCCAATAACCCCCCACACATATGCATACCTCAAACATCACTAAATGTATTGTGCATAGTCAGGTTGTAGTCACGAGTCCACATACCAAGTTTGGTGTCGATACGAGAAAGTGTTGATAATTATAGCACCCCTAGTGGTCAAAAGTCACCAAATGTATTGTGCGTCCTCAGGTTGTAGTCACGAGTCCATATACCAAGTTTGGTGTTGATACGAGAAAGTGTTGCAAATTATAGCACCCCTAGTGGTCAAAGGTTGCTAAAATTATTGTCTGTCCTCAGGATGAGGTCCCAAGTCCATATACTAAGTTTGGTTTCAATATGTGAAAGTATTGCTGAAATATGAGCCCACTTCTTGTGATTATAGCGCCACCTATAGGTCAAAAGTCATCAAATTTATTGAGCCTCCTCCTAATTGGGTCCTGAGACCCTGTACTGAGTTTGGTGTTGATACGTGAAAGCCTTGCTGAGATCACTTCACTTCCTGTTTGGCGGCTTCGCCGCCAAACTTGATTGGTCAAGACGGGCGATGGGTTTTGAATATGGGTCCAAAAAGCAATGCGTTTGTGAGTCATGGTCTGAAGATCATCTGAACCAAGTTTCATGAAAATCGGATGAACTTTGTGACCTTTGATGCCTTTTAAGTGATTTTGATTAAATCCAATATGGCGGCCAGATCAATTATGTTGACATCACAAAATCACATCTGTCAGCCTTAGGACCTCCCAGAGACATCACTAGTATATTAACATTAACATTAACAGACACCAATAGTAAGTTTTAATTCCAAACACATCACCCGTTACAGGCCAAAATGTAATTTTGCTTATTATAGCGCCACCTATAGGTCAAAAGTCATCAAATTTATTGAGCCTCCTCCTAATTGGGTACTGAGACCCTGTACTGAGTTTGGTGTTGATACGCGAAAGCCTTGCTGAGATATCACTTCACTTCCTGTTTGGCGGCTTCACCGCCAAACTTGATTGGTCGTCACAGGCAACCGGTTTTGAATATGTCTCCAAAAAGCAATGCGTTTATGAGTCATGGTCTGACGATCATCTGCGTCAAGTTTCATGAAAATCGGAGAAACTTTGTGACCTTTGATGCCTTTTAAATGTTTTTGGTGAAATCCAATATGGCGGTCGAATCAATTATGTTGACGTCACATGTTGGCATATGTCGGCCTAAGGACCTCTCAAGGTATTAACAGATATCACTAATATGCTTTAATTCCAAACACATGACCCGTTACAAGCCAAAACGTAATTTTGCTAATTATAGCGCCACCTATAGGTCAAAAGTCATCAAATTTATTAAGCCTCCTCCTAATTGGGTCCTGAGACCCTATGCTGAGTTTGGTGTTGATACGCGAAAGCCTTGCTGAGATCACTTCACTTCCTGTTTGGCGGCTTCGCCGCCAAACTTGATTGGTCGTGACGGGCGATGGGTTTTGAATATGGCTCCTAAAAGCAATGCATTTATGAGTCATGGTCTGAAGATCATCTGCGTCAAGTTTCGTGAAAATCGGACAAACTTTGCCAACTTTGATGCCTTTTAGGTGTTTTTGATTAAATCCAATATGGCAGCCTGATCAATTACGTTTACCTCATAAATTTACATCTGCGTTGAGTTCGGTCTCATCCAAGGATTCCAAATATACCTTAATGTTCAAAATATGATGTACGGTAAATGCATAGATGCAATTCAAAATTTGAAACATTGGTGGAGCTAGAGCTCTCAAAGTGCAGACTTGAAACTTTGATAAATTAAAGATATGACTGAACCGAATCAATGTGCCAAATTTCTCAACTTTTTACTGTACGGTTTAATGGCAAATGAGTGTTTCGTTATAATAATAATAATAAATATAGCTGCAAGCAGCAATGAGGGGGCCAAGCAGTTGAGCAGGAGTTGTCATGGCAACCCAATGTTGCTACATTATACACACACCCAATTAACCCCCCCTGTCCCACACACACACATATACACAGATAAACTTCTTTCCCCACACACCCCAATAACCCCCCACACATATGCATACCTCAAACATCACCAAATTTATTGTGCGTAGTCAGGTTGTAGTCACAAGTCCACATACCAAGTTTGGTGTCGATACAAGAAAGTGTTGATAATTGTAGCACCCCTAGTGGTCAAAGCTCACTAAATATATTGTGCGTCTTCAGGATGTGTTCCCGAGTCCATGTACCAAGTTTGGTGTCGATACGATAAAGTTTTTCTAATTATAGCGCCCCTAGTGGTCAAAGGTCACTAAATGTATTGTCCTTATTCAGGATGTGGTCCCGAGTCCAGGTACCAAGTTTGGTGTCGATACGAGAAAGTGTTGCAAATTATAGCACCCCTAGTGGTCAAACGTTGCTAAAATTATTGTCTGTCCTCAGGATGAGGTCCCAAGTCCATATACTAAGTTTGGTTTCAATATGTGAAAGCATTGCTGAAATATGAGCCCACTTCTTGTGATTATAGCGCCACCTATAGGTCAAAAGTCATCAAATTTATTGAGCCTCCTCCTAATTGGGTCCTGAGACCCTGTACTGAGTTTGGTGTTGATACGCAAAAGCCTTGCTGAGATCACTTCACTTCCTGTTTGGCGGCTTCGCCGCCAAACTTGATTGGTCAAGACGGGCGATGGGTTTTGAATATGGGTCCAAAAAGCAATGCGTTTGTGAGTCATGGTCTGAAGATCATCTGAACCAAGTTTCATGAAAATCGGATGAACTTTGTGACCTTTGATGCCTTTTAAGTGATTTTGATTAAATCCAATATGGCGGCCAGATCAATTATGTTGACATCACAAAATCACATCTGTCAGCCTTAGGACCTCCCAGAGACATCACTAGTATATTAACATTAACATTAACAGACACCAATAGTAAGTTTTAATTCCAAACACATCACCCGTTACAGGCCAAAATGTAATTTTGCTTATTATAGCGCCACCTATAGGTCAAAAGTCATCAAATTTATTGAGCCTTCTCCTTATTGGGTCCTGACCCCATGTACTGAGTTTGGTTTTGATACGTTAAAGCTTTACTGAGATATTACTTCGCTTCCTGTTTGGCGGCTTCGCCGCCAAACTTGATTGGTCGTCTCAGGCAACCGGTTTTGAATATGTCTCCAAAAAGCAATGCGTTTATGAGTCATGGTCTGACGATCATCTGCGTCAAGTTTCGTGAAAATCGGAGAAACTTTCTGACCTTTGATGCCTTTTAAGTGTTTTTGATGACATCCAATATGGCGGTCGAATAAATTATGTTGACGTCACATGTTGGCATGTTTCGGCCTAAGGACCTCTCAAGGTATTAACAGATATCACTAATATGCTTTAATTCTAAACACATGACCCGTTACAGGCTAAAACATAATTTTGCTAATTATAGCGCCACCTATAGGTCAAAAGTCATCAAATTTATTGAGCCTCCTCCTAATTGGGTACTGAGACCCTGTACTGAGTTTGGTGTTGATACGCGAAAGCCTTGCTGAGATATCACTTCACTTCCTGTTTGGCGGCTTCGCCGCCAAACTTGATTGGTCGTCACAGGCAACCGGTTTTGAATATGTCTCCAAAAAGCAATGCGTTTATGAGTCATGGTCTGACGATCATCTGCGTCAAGTTTCGTGAAAATCGGACAAACTTTGCGAACTTTGATGCCTTTTAAGTGTTTTTGATGAAATACAATATGGCGGAAGATCCAACATGGCGGAAATTGACGTCATGGGGTGCGTTGAGTTCGGCCTCATCCAAGACTTCCAAAGATATTGCGATATTCAAAATCGGGCATACGGTTCAAAAGTTAATTGCATGGATGCAATGTCAACTTTGACCCATTGGTGGCGCTAGACTCTCTGTGGTTCAGGCATAAAACTTGCTCAAATAAATTTTTATACTGTCCCGAATCAATGTGCCAAATTTCACAACTTTTTACTGTACGGTTCTATGGGCTGCCATAGACTTCAATGACAGCGGAAAGATGTGTAAATATAGCTGCAAGCAGCAATGAGGGGGCCAAGCAGTTGAGCAGGAGTTGTCATGGCAACCCAATGTTGCTACATTATACACACACCCAATTAACCCCCCCTGTCCCACACACACACATATACACAGATAAACTTCTTCCCCCACACACCCCAATAACCCCCCACACATATGCATACCTCAAACATCACCAAATTTATTGTGCGTAGTCAGGTTGTAGTCACAAGTCCACATACCAAGTTTGGTGTCGATACAAGAAAGTGTTGATAATTGTAGCACCCCTAGTGGTCAAAGCTCACTAAATATATTGTGCGTCTTCAGGATGTGTTCCCGAGTCCATGTACCAAGTTTGGTGTCGATACGATAAAGTTTTTCTAATTATAGCGCCCCTAGTGGTCAAAGGTCACTAAATGTATTGTCCTTATTCAGGATGTGGTCCCGAGTCCAGGTACCAAGTTTGGTGTCGATACGAGAAAGTGTTGCAAATTATAGCACCCCTAGTGGTCAAACGTTGCTAAAATTATTGTCTGTCCTCAGGATGAGGTCCCAAGTCCATATACTAAGTTTGGTTTCAATATGTGAAAGCATTGCTGAAATATGAGCCCACTTCTTGTGATTATAGCGCCACCTATAGGTCAAAAGTCATCAAATTTATTGAGCCTCCTCCTAATTGGGTCCTGAGACCCTGTACTGAGTTTGGTGTTGATACGCAAAAGCCTTGCTGAGATCACTTCACTTCCTGTTTGGCGGCTTCGCCGCCAAACTTGATTGGTCAAGACGGGCGATGGGTTTTGAATATGGGTCCAAAAAGCAATGCGTTTGTGAGTCATGGTCTGAAGATCATCTGAACCAAGTTTCATGAAAATCGGATGAACTTTGTGACCTTTGATGCCTTTTAAGTGATTTTGATTAAATCCAATATGGCGGCCAGATCAATTATGTTGACATCACAAAATCACATCTGTCAGCCTTAGGACCTCCCAGAGACATCACTAGTATATTAACATTAACATTAACAGACACCAATAGTAAGTTTTAATTCCAAACACATCACCCGTTACAGGCCAAAATGTAATTTTGCTTATTATAGCGCCACCTATAGGTCAAAAGTCATCAAATTTATTGAGCCTTCTCCTTATTGGGTCCTGACCCCATGTACTGAGTTTGGTTTTGATACGTTAAAGCTTTACTGAGATATTACTTCGCTTCCTGTTTGGCGGCTTCGCCGCCAAACTTGATTGGTCGTCTCAGGCAACCGGTTTTGAATATGTCTCCAAAAAGCAATGCGTTTATGAGTCATGGTCTGACGATCATCTGCGTCAAGTTTCGTGAAAATCGGAGAAACTTTCTGACCTTTGATGCCTTTTAAGTGTTTTTGATGACATCCAATATGGCGGTCGAATAAATTATGTTGACGTCACATGTTGGCATGTGACCTGCCTAAGGACCTCTCAAGGTATTAACAGATATCACTAATATGCTTTAATTCTAAACACATGACCCGTTACAGGCTAAAACATAATTTTGCTAATTATAGCGCCACCTATAGGTCAAAAGTCATCAAATTTATTGAGCCTCCTCCTAATTGGGTACTGAGACCCTGTACTGAGTTTGGTGTTGATACGCGAAAGCCTTGCTGAGATATCACTTCACTTCCTGTTTGGCGGCTTCGCCGCCAAACTTGATTGGTCGTCACAGGCAACCGGTTTTGAATATGTCTCCAAAAAGCAATGCGTTTATGAGTCATGGTCTGACGATCATCTGCGTCAAGTTTCGTGAAAATCGGACAAACTTTGCGAACTTTGATGCCTTTTAAGTGTTTTTGATGAAATACAATATGGCGGAAGATCCAACATGGCGGAAATTGACGTCATGGGGTGCGTTGAGTTCGGCCTCATCCAAGACTTCCAAAGATATTGCGATATTCAAAATCGGGCATACGGTTCAAAAGTTAATTGCATGGATGCAATGTCAACTTTGACCCATTGGTGGCGCTAGACTCTCTGTGGTTCAGGCATAAAACTTGCTCAAATTAATTTTTATACTGTCCCGAATCAATGTGCCAAATTTCACAACTTTTTACTGTACGGTTCTATGGGCTGCCATAGACTTCAATGACAGCGGAAAGATGTGTAATAATAATAATAATAATAAGAAAAGGTAGAATCACTAAGGGTTGCCGCGCAGCTTCGCTGCTTGGCCCCCAATAATAATAAGAAAAGGTAGAATCACTAAGGGTTGCCGCGCAGCTTCGCTGCTTGGCCCCCAAATATAACCGCAAGCGGTGATTTACGGGGTCCGAGCAAAACGAACATGATGGCATAGCTTTTTAGTTTTACATATGCTTTGATTGTTTGGGCACAATTGTTCAAAAGAAACGTGATCGGATTTCGGTTATCGGATTTCAGTTACCGGATTTCAGCTATCGGATTGGATCAAATCTTGAAAATGGGTTGTTCAAAGGGAAACAAGGATCCTGAAATTGGATTAGATCACATAATCTATTCTTGGTTTTGATCTGGATAAAACCTTCACTTTGTGTCGTTCAAAACTTTTGAGTTGGATTGGAATAAATTTGATGCATAAAATTAGGATTACCCTGTGCTGTAACATTATAGTGTGCTAACCTCCACAACCCAACAGTATTCTAACAATACTTGATTCTACAGGACTATTTATTTGTTGTGGATAAGATGAAGGGTTTGATAATGGAAGGCAGTGTTTCCCACAGAATTGAATTGTATTTGTGGTGGTGGGTTCTGTGTCGGAGTCAATAAGATAAACAGCGTATAATTATACAGTTATACTTGCCTTGCACTACAAGTCCATATTGACAAGTAGCTGTAATGCTGTAATGTTATAGTGTGCTAACCTCCACAACCCAACAGCATTCTATTCTAGTATGCTAACCTCCACAACCCAACAGTATTTTAACACTAATGCTTCAGGTGGGATTTGAACACTCAACATAAGGATGACCAGTACAAGGCATTATCCCACTAAGCCACTGTCAATCCTACATCTTTGCCAGTCATATTCACATGGTGAAAATGTGTATTGGTAAACACACAAGAAAAACTTCAAGTATACATTTGACAATAAAATGAAGGGCTTTCCTGAAAGAGAACACCTGAAAACGTTTGGAAATTCTGGGACAATTAGACATTTGTAGAGAAGAACAGTAATGGATGAAATATAAATATGATAGACTTAATGATGAAGGAAAAATAGTAAACAAAGAAGTTCCCCTATATGTCTTCGAGTGTGTCGGCATTCTGATTCTTGGCAACTAATGAGTGTGAATGTTAATTGCCTGATGTCATTCAGGTGCTGTTCAATGGTGTCAATCTTCAATAACCAATAGCATTTGCATCTTGAGCCTAAAGCTCTAGCAGGATTCGAACTCTCAACCTAACAAACACCAGCACTAGGCATTATCCCTCTGAGCCACTAACAATCCGACATATTAGGCAGTCACATTCACATGGTGAAAATGTGTGTTGGTAAACACACAAGAAAAACTTCAAGTATACATTTGACAATAAAATGAAGGGCTTTCCTGAAAGAGAACACCTGAAAACGTTTGGAAATTCTGGGACAATTAGACATTTGTAGAGAAGAACAGTAATGGATGAAATATAAATATGATAGACTTAATGATGAAGGAAAAATAGTAAACAAAGAAGTTCCCCTATATGTCTTCGAGTGTGTCGGCATTCTGATTCTTGGCAACTAATGAGTGTGAATGTTAATTGCCTGATGTCATTCAGGTGCTGTTCAATGGTGTCAATCTTCAATAACCAATAGCATTTGCATCTTGAGCCTAAAGCTCTAGCAGGATTCGAACTCTCAACCTAACAAACACCAGCACTAGGCATTATCCCTCTGAGCCACTAACAATCCGACATATTAGGCAGTCACATTCACATGGTGAAAATGTGTGTTGGTAAACACACAAGAAAAACTCCAAGTATACATTTGACAATAAAAGGAAGGGCTTTCCTGAAAGAGTACACCTGAAAACTTTTGGATATTCTGGGGCAATTAGACATTTATAGAGAAGAACAGTAATGGATGAAATATAAATATGATAGACTTAATGATGAAGGAAAAATAGTAAACAAAGAAGTTCCCCTATATGTCATAGAGTGTGTCGGCATTCTGATTCTTGGCAACTAATGAGTGTGAATGTTAATTGCCTGATGTCATTCAGGTGCTGTTCAATAGTGTGAATCTTCAATAACCAATAGCATGTGCATCTTGAGCCTAAAGCTCTAGCAGGATTCGAACTCTCAACCTAACAAACACCAGCACTAGGCATTATCCCACTCAGCCACTGACAATCATACACATTGAGCAGTCACATTCAAATGGTGAAAATGTGTCAAGAAAGAATCAAGAAAATTCCTAGCATACATTTGACAATAGAATTAAGGGCTTTATAAAAAAGAGTACATATCTGAAAATGTGCACTGTTAATGGTATCCACCTAATGATGGTTGTATGGTTGTTATCCAAGAAAAAAAAATTACTCATATAGGAATATAGGTGATATAGGAGAAATGGGCTGAGTGGTCGAACTTTATTGGCCTATATCTCTGAAATGGAACAACGTATCCAAATTCTTTTGATAACTTTTGTGAGGCTTTGTCTAAACATTGTCTGTAAACATTTTGGTGAAGATTTGATAATTTTTGAAGCCTGTGAAACTTTTTATGATGTTTGGCTTTTCTCTGAAATTGTGGCAAAAGTAAACATTTTTAGAGCATAAGACCAGGGTGAAAAAGATGCATCTGAATGTAGAGATTAATATGATGAAATAATTTTGAGTCTAGGTGAATCTGGTAAGGAGAAATAAGCGTTTTTGACAAGAGCGCCACCTTTGGGTGCAGTACCCCAAATTTGGGTTATGGGTAGTGGGGGGTACTGGTAACAATACTTGAAAATGTCAAGTTTCTAGGACTTACGGTTTATAGGAATATAGGTGATCTAGGAAAAAAGGCCTAAGTGGTCTAACTTTATTGGCCTATATCTCTGAAATGGAACAAAATATCAAAATTCTGAGCGATAACTTTTGTGAGGCTTGGTCTAAACATTGTCTGTGAGAATTTTGGTGAAGATTCGATTATTTTTGAAGAGTGTGAAACTTTTTATAATGTTTGGCTTTTCCATGAAATTGTGGAAAAAGTAAACATTTGTAGACCATAAGACCAGGGCCAAAAAGATGCATCTGAGTTTAGAGATTAATATTCTGAAAGAATTTTGAGTCTAGGTGAATCTGGTAAGGAGAAATAAGCATAATTAACTTTTTTTTTCAATAGCGCCACCTTTGGGTGCAGTACCCCAAATTTTGGGTTATGGGTAGAGGGGGGTACTGGTAACCATACCTGAAAATTTCAAGAGTTTTGGAGTTACGGTTTAGGCTGCAGTATGACTTTTACAGAATTTTGGCCAAAAAATGAACGGTACAGAAACAATAGGGTTCCTGCAGCTACGCTGCTCGGACCCCTAATAAGAAGAAGAATACGTAGAATCACTATGGGTTGCCGCGCAGCTTCGCTGCTTGGCCCCCAAATATAGCTGCAAGCAGCAATGTGGGGGCCAAGCAGTTGAGCAGGAGTTGCACTGGCAACCCAATGTTGCTACATTATACACACACCCAATTAACCCCCCCCGTCCCACACACACACATATACACAGATAAACTTCTTCCCCCACACACCCCAATAACCCCCCACACATATGCATACCTCAAACATCACCAAATTTATTGTGCGTAGTCAGGTTGTAGTCACAAGTCCACATACCAAGTTTGGTGTCGATACAAGAAAGTGTTGATAATTGTAGCACCCCTAGTGGTCAAAGCTCACTAAATATATTGTGCGTCTTCAGGATTTTTTCCCGAGTCCATGTACCAAGTTTGGTGTCGATACGATAAAGTTTTTCTAATTATAGCGCCCCTAGTGGTCAAAGGTCACTAAATGTATTGTCCTTATTCAGGATGTGGTCCCGAGTCCAGATACCAAGTTTGGTGTCGATACGAGAAAGTGTTGCAAATTATAGCACCCCTAGTGGTCAAACGTTGCTAAAATTATTGTATGTCCTCAGGATGTGGTCCCAAGTCAATGAGCCAAGTTTGGTTTCAATACGTGAAAGCATTGCTGAAATATGAGCCCAATTCCTGTGATTATAGCGCCACATAGTGGTCAAAATTTACCACATTTCTTGAGTGTCCTCCTGATTGGGTCCTGAGCCCATATACCTAGTTTGGTTTTGATACGTGAAACCATTGCTGAGATATCACTTCACTTCCTGTTTGGCGGCTTCGCCGCCAAACTTGATTGGTCGTCACAGGCAACCGGTTTGGAATATGTCTCCAAAAAGCAATGTGTTTATGAGTCATGGTCTGACGATCATCTGCGTCAAGTTTCGTGAAAATCGGACAAACTTTATGACCTTTGATGCCTTTTAAGTGTTTTTGATGAAATCCAATATGGCGGTCGGATCAATTAAGTTGACGTCAGATGTTGGCATGTGTCGGCCTAAGGACCTCTCAAGGTATTAACAGATATCACTAATATGCTTTAATTCCAAACACATGACCCGTTACAGGCTAAAACGTAATTTTGCTAATTATAGCGCCACCTATAGGTCAAAAGTCATCAAATTTATTGAGCCTCCTCCTAATTGGGTACTGAGACCCTGTACTGAGTTTGGTGTTGATACGCGAAAGCCTTGCTGAGATTACTTCACTTCCTGTTTGGCGGCTTCGCCGCCAAACTTGATTGGTCACCACGGGCGACGGGTTTTGAATATGGCTCCAAAAAGCAATGCATTTATGAGTCATGGTCTGAAGATCATCTGCGTCAAGTTTCGTGAAAATCGGACAAACTTTGCCAACTTTGATGCCTTTTAGGTGTTTTTGATTAAATCCAATATGGCAGCCTGATCAATTACGTTTACCTCATAAATTGACATCTGCGTTGAGTTCGGTCTCATCCAAGGATTCCAAATATACCTTAATGTTCAAAATGTGGTGTACCGTTCAAACGTTATGTGCATAGATGTAATAAAAAATTTGAAATGTTGGTGGCGCTAGAGCACTCAAAATGCAGACTTGAAACTTTGATAAATTAAAGATATGACTGAACCGAATCAATGTGCCGAATATCCCAACTTTTTACTGTATGGTTTAATGGCAAATTAGCGTTTCGTTATAATAATAATAATAATAATAAATATAGCTGCAAGCAGCAATGTGGGGGCCAAGCAGTTGAGCAGGAGTTGTCATGGCAACCCAATATTGCTACATTATACACACACCCAATTAACCACCCGTCCCACACACACACATATACAAAGATAAACTTCCTCTCCCACACACCCCAATAACCCCCCATACATATGCATACCTCAAACATCACCAAATGTATTGTGCATAGTCAGGTTGTAGTCACAAGTCCACATACCAAGTTTGGTGTCGATACGAGAAAGTGTTGATAATTATAGCACCCCTAGTGGTCAAAAGTCACCACATTTATTGTGCGTCCTCAGGTTGTAGTCACGAGTCCATATACCAAGTTTGGTGTTGATACGAGAAAGTGTTGCAAATTATAGCACCCCTAGTGGTCAAAGGTCGTTAAAATTATTGTATGTCCTCAGGATGTGGTCCCGAGTCAATGAGCCAAGTTTGGTTTCGATACGTGAAAGCATTGCAGAAATATGAGCCCACTTCCTGTGATTATAGCGCCACATAGTGGTCAAAATTTACCACATTTCTTGAATGTCCTCCTGATTGAGTCCTGAACCTATATACCTAGTTTGGTTTTGATATGTGAAAGCATTGCTGAGATATCACTTCACTTCCTGTTTGGCGGCTTCGCCGCCAAACTTGATTGGTTGTCACGGGCAACAGGTTTTGAATATGGTTCCAGAAAGCAATGCATTTATGAGTCATGGTATGAAGATCATCTACGTCAAGTTTCGTGAAAATCAGACAAACTTTGTAACCTTTGATGCCTTTTAAGTGTTTTTGATGACGTCCAATATGGCGGTTGGATCATTTATGTTGACGTCACATGTTGGCATGTGGCGGCCTAAGGACGTCTCAAGGTATTAACAGATATCACTAATATGATTTAATTCCAAACACATGACCCGTTACAGGCTAAAATGTAATTTTGCTAATTATAGCGCCACCTATAGGTCAAAAGTCATCAAATTTATTGAGCCTCCTCCTAATTGGGTACTGAGACCCTGTACTGAGTTTGGTGTTGATACGCGAAAGCCTTGCTGAGATCACTTCACTTCCTGTTTGGCGGCTTCGCCGCCAAACTTGATTGGTCACGACGGGCGACGGGTTTTAAATATGGCTCCAAAAAGCAATGCATTTGTGAGTCATGGTCTGATGATCATCTGCGTCAAGTTTCGTGAAAATCGGACAAACTTTGCCAACTTTGATGCCTTTTAGGTGTTTTTGATTAAATCCAATATGGCAGCCTGATCAATTACGTTTACCCCATAAATTGACATCTGCGTTGAGTTCGGTCTCATCCAAGGATTCCAAATATACCTTAATGTTCAAAATGTGGTGTACCATTCAAACGTTATGTGCATAGATGTAATAAAAAATTTGAAATGTTGGTGGCGCTAGAGCACTCAAAGTGCAGACTTGAAACTTTGATAAATTAAAAATATGACTGAACCGAATCAATGTGCCGAATATCCCAACTTTTTACTGTATGGTTTAATGGCAAATTAGCGTTTCGTTATAATAATAATAATAATAAGAATACGTAGAATCACTATGGGTTGCCTCGCAGCTTCGCTGCTTGGCCCCCAATAAATATAGCTGCAAGCAGCAATGAGGTGGCCAAGCAGGATAGGCCGGAGTAGCCACGGAGACAAGATAGAACTCAGCAGACACCCGGGATCAACACGGCTGAAACAGGGCTGAGTATTGCCACCACCTCCGCCAGCCAGTCCCCCCCAACTAATCACCCCAGCCCATCCCACCCCGTCCTGCCCTGCCCTGCTCTTGCACGCACGCATTAGAATTAACTGGATGGAACATGTTGTCATCAGTTTCACATCAAAAAATAAAAGATTGATAAAACACAGCAACTACACATCAAAATGCAATATTGCTAATTGCAGCACCCCCTACAGGTCAAAGGTCACCAATTTTTTTGAGCGTCCTCCTAATGGGGTGATGAATATATGTAGTAAGTTTGGTTATGATACATGGCAGGGTTGCTGAGATATGAGCTCACTTCCTGTTTGCCGGCTTCGCCACCAATTTCGATTGGCTGTTACGGGCGAATGCTTTTGTCAATTGTTCCAGAGAGCAATATATTAATAGGTTATGGTCTGAAGATGGTCTGTGCCAATGTTGGTGAAGATCAGATGAAATTTGCGACCTGTGAAAACTTTTGGATGTTTTTGATTAAATCTAACATGGCGGCCGAATCAATTACGATGACATCACAAGTTGGCCTGGGTCGGCCTAAGGACCTCCAACAGTATTACCAGACACCACTAGTACATTTGAATTCCAAACACAACAGCAGCTACAGGGCAAAAGGCATGTTTCTTAATTACAGCGCCCCCTAGAGGTCAAAGGTCACCAGATTTATTGAGCGTCCCCCTGATTGGGTCCCGAGTCCATGCACCAAGTTTGGCTTTGATACATGCAAGGGTTGCTGAGATATGAGCTCACTTCCTGTTTGGCGGCTTTGCCGCAAGTTTCGATTGGCTGTTATAGCCAAATGCTACTGTCAATTGTTCCAAAAAGCAACGCACTGATAAGGCATGGTCTGAAGATGGTCTCTGCCAATTTTGGTGAGGATCCGCTGAAATTTGTGACCTGCGAAAATTTGTACGTGTTTTTGATTAAATCCAATATAGCGGCCGAATTAATTACGATGACATCACAAGTTGACTTGGGTCGGCCTAAGGACCTCCAACAGTATTACCAGACACCACTAGTGTGTTTTAATTCTAAGCACAACTGCAGCTACAGGCCAAAAGGCATGTTTCTTAATTACAGCGCCCCCTACAGGTCAAAGGTCACCAGATTTCTTGGGCGTCCCCCTGATTGGGTCCTGAGTCCATGTACTAAGTTTGGTTATGATAGGTGAATGGGTTGCTGAGATATGAGCTCACTTCCTGTTTGGCGGCTTCGCCGCAAACTTCGATTGGCTGTTACGCGCGAACGGTTTTAGTTCCGAAGACAAAAAGCAATGCATTAATGAGGCATGGTCTGTAAATGATATCTGTGAAGTTTGGTGTCGATCGGAGAAAATATGTGACCTGAGAGGACTTTTTAGTGTTTTTGATGAAATCCAATATGGCGGAAAATCCATCATGGCGGAAATTGACGTCATAGGGTGCGTTGAACTCGACTTGGTCCAAGGATTCCAACGATACCTCATTTTTGACAATCGGCAATACGGGTCAAAAGTTACGTGCGTGAACGCACGTCTAACTTTGGCCTGTTGGTGGCGCTAGAGTGCTCTAGGTGCCATCATGAAACTTGGTGACATTAATCATGGGACTGTCCCTAATCAGTGTGCCAAATTTCACAACTTTTCACCAGATGTAATAATAATAATAAGAACAAATAGAAACACAATGGGTGCCTTCGCAGCTTCGCTGCTTGGCCCCCAAATATAGCTGCAAGCAGCAATGTGGGGGCCAAGCAGTCAGTTCAGCAGTCCAGATTTGCCATGCAACTCAATGCCGTGGCATCAGGCATATAGCATTAAGCAGTCACAGCAAGTTCCATGTCAAACAACCCAAGATTGGCTAAGTTACAAGGTCAAGTTTCACATCAAAACAAAACTGATTTTGTGTGGCTGAACCAGGGCTGAGTGTTGCCGCCCCCTCACCCAGCCAACCCACCGCCGCAATCGCCCGTGCCCGTCCCACCCTGCCCCACCCTTGCACGCGCACGCTTTAGAATTAACTGGATGGAACTCGCTGTCATCAGTTTCACATCAAAAATAAAAGATCAATTGAGATATTATCATGCTTGCTGTGATTTCAATGCCCCCATAGAGGTCAAAGGTCACCAAATTATTTGTGCATCATCAGGATGAACCAGACGGTTCTATGGGCTGCCATTGACCTCCATTGCAGAATAATGCAGCAACTACAGGCCAAAATACATTTTTGCCAATTACAGAGCCCCCTAGAGGTCAAAGGTCACCAAATTTATTGAGCATCCTCCTGGTTGGTCCTGAGGGCCATGTACTAAGTTTGGTTTTGATACATGAAAGCGTTGCTGAGATATGAGCTCACTTCCTGTTTTGCATCTTCGCCATAAATTTCGATTGGCTGTTACAGGCGAACGCTTCTGTCAATTGTTCCAGAAAAAAATACAATGATAAGGCATGGTCTGAAGATGGTCTCTGCCAATTTTGGTGAGGATCAGCTGAAATTTGTGACTTGCGAATACTTATTAATTTTTTTGATTAAATCCAATATGGCGGCCAAATCAGTTATGTTGATGTCACAAGTTGTCTTTTGGTGACCTAAGCACCTTCCACAGTATTGTCAGACACCAATAGTGGGTTTTAATTCTAAGCACAACAGCAGCTACAGGCCAAAAGGCATGTGTCTTAATTGCAGCGCCCCCTAGAGGTCAAAGGTTATCAAAATTGTTGAGCATCCTCCTGATGGGGTCAGTAGTCCATATACTACGTTTGGTTATGATACATGAAAGGGTTGCTGAGATATGAGTTCACTTCCTGTTTGGCGGCTTCGCCGAAAATTTTGATTGGCTGTTACGGGCGAACGGTTTTATTTCCGAAGACAAAAAGTAATTCCTGAAAGTATCGTGTTCTGTAGATGATGTGTGTGAAGTTTGGTGTCGTTTGGACAAAATTTGTGACCAGAGAAGACGTTATAGTGTTTTTGATCAAATCCAAAATGGCGGAAAATCCATCATGGCGGAAAATGACGTCATAGCTAGCATAGTTGAACTCGGCTTGGCCCAAGGATTCCAACGATACCTCATTTTTGACAATCGGCCATACGGGTCAGAAGTTACGTGTGTGAACGCAAGTCCAACTTTGGCCTGTTGGTGGCGCTAGAGCGCTGGAGGTGCCGGCATGAAACTTGGTGAGATTAATTATTGGACTGTCCCCAATCAGTGTGCCAAAATTCACAACTTTTCACCAGACGGTTCTATGGGCTGCCATAGACTTCCATGGCGGAATAATAATAATAATAAGAAGAAAACTAACAAACACAATGGTTGCCTCGCAGCTTCGCTGCTTGGCCCCCAATAAGAATACGTAGAATCACTATGGGTTGCCGCGCAGCTTCGCTGCTTGGCCCCCAATAATAAGAATACGTAGAATCACTATGGGTTGCCGCGCAGCTTCGCTGCTTGGCCCCCAATAATAATAAGAATACGTAGAATCACTATGGGTTGCCGCGCAGCTTCGCTGCTTGGCCCCCAATAAATATAACCGCAAGCGGTGATTTACGGGGTCCGAGCAAAACGAACATGATGGCATAGCTTTTTAGTTTTACATATGCTTTGATTGTTTGGGCACAATTGTTCAAAAGAAACGTGATCGGATTTCGGTTATCGGATTTCAGTTACCGGATTTCAGCTATCGGATTGGATCAAATCTTGAAAATGGGTTGTTCAAAGGGAAACAAGGATCCTGAAATTGGATTAGATCACATAATCTATTCTTGGTTTTGATCTGGATAAAACCTTCACTTTGTGTCGTTCAAAACTTTTGAGTTGGATTGGAATAAATTTGATGCATAAAATTAGGATTACCCTGTGCTGTAACATTATAGTGTGCTAACCTCCACAACCCAACAGTATTCTAACAATACTTGATTCTACAGGACTATTTATTTGTTGTGGATAAGATGAAGGGTTTGATAATGGAAGGCAGTGTTTCCCACAGAATTGAATTGTATTTGTGGTGGTGGGTTCTGTGTCGGAGTCAATAAGATAAACAGCGTATAATTATACAGTTATACTTGCCTTGCATTACAAGTTCATATTGACAAGTAGCTGTAATGCTGTAATGTTATAGTGTGCTAACCTCCACAACCCAACAGCATTCTATTCTAGTATGCTAACCTCCACAACCCAACAGTATTAACACTAATGCTTCAGGTGGGATTTGAACACTCAACATAAGGATGACCAGTACAAGGCATTATCCCACTAAGCCACTGTCAATCCTACATCTTTGCCAGTCACATTCACATGGTGAAAATGTGTATTGGTAAACACACAAGAAAAACTCCAAGTATACATTTGACAATAAAATGAAGGGCTTTCCTGAAAGAGAACACCTGAAAACGTTTGGAAATTCTGGGACAATTAGACATTTGTAGAGAACAGTAATGGATGAAATATAAATATGATAGACTTGATGAAGGAAAAATAGTAAACAAAGAAGTTCCCCTATATGTCTTCGAGTGTGTCGGCATTCTGATTCTTGGCAACTAATGAGTGTGAATGTTGATTGCCTGATGTCATTCAGGTGCTGTTCAATGGTGTCAATCTTCAATAACCAATAGCATGTGCATCTTGAGATTCAAGCTCTAGCAGGATTCAAACTCTCAACCTAACAAACACCAGCAGTGTGTAATGAGTGTGAATGTTAATTGCCTGATGTCATTCAGGTGCTGTTCAATGGTGTGACTCAGAAGGCTCAATGGTATGGAGTGATGACACGGAGATGGCAGGTTTCGGTGCAACACAAGTTAACTTTATTTGAGTTTCAATTAATCTGTTCTTTTGTTCTTTACTTGTATGTGTGCTGCATCAAAGAGGAAACAAACAGAAAATGGAGTAATCAGTGAAATGGGGTAAATCAGTACAGATCCCAACTCACAAACAAACCAATTGACATTTGAACAATAAACTGAAATCATATGGCTATATAAGGTACAACTAAACAATACTTGACATCCCAAGTCAACCAACATCACCTAATCATCTCTCACATGGGACTCCAACACACCAAACCAACAAACAAAGACCTTAACTTTACACATGATGGCAGAGCTACTCTACAAACTGATAAACATCACAAAAGTCATAGTGAGGGTGATTAAAGTGATGACTTACGTTAACTCAAAGACGCACACAGAGCAGGACACACTGGAGTGCTGGGTTGAGATGAACAAAAGAGCGAACTGAGGGCGAGCAAACAATTTATCCTGGTCTGAGCCCCTGCTCCGGAGCTACAGGGTTTCCCAGCAGGTAAACTTTGGAAAGATTTGCAAAGATTTGGAAAAGATTTTTGAAAGACTACAGTCTCAGACCCTCTTACATCTAAAGACAAGTAGTAGAGTTTTAATTCACAGACTATGATTTTGCAATGACTAGGGATCTTGCAGGGTCACTATTTACAAGACTGCAACACGATTCCTTTAAATTATTACCCATTGTGCAATAGATAAACAGGAACTGAAAATTATAGCCTACTAAACTCAAAGTCGTATTTTCGTGTTTCTGCAGCATTGTTTCATGCGTGACATCCTTAACCGATATAGAGTTGTTCTGTCAAGTGGAAGAGCCGACTAAATATGTATAAAAAATGACAAATATTATAAGAATAACAAATAATTATAGGCTACAGCTTATAATTATACAGTAATACTTGCCTTGCACTACAAGTCCATATTGACAAGTAGCTGTAATGTTATAGTGTGTTATCCTCCACAACCCAACAGCATTCTATTGTAGTATGCTAAAATCTACAACTCACTAATGCTTCAAGTGGGATTTGAACTCTCAACCTAAGGATCACCAGTACAAGGCATTATCCCACTGAGCCACTGTCAATCCTACATGTTGGCCAGTCACATTCACATGGTGAAAATGTGTATTGGTAAACACACAAGAAAAACTCCAAGCATGGAGGGGCGAATAGACATTTGTAGAGATGAACACTAATAGATTAAATATAAATATGATAGACTTGATGAAGGAAAAATAGTTAACAAAGAAGTTCCACTGAATGTCATAGAGTGTCTCGGCATTCTGATTCTTGGCAACTGATGAGTGTGAATGTTGATTGCCTGATGTCATTCAGGTGCTGTTCAATGGTGTGAATCTTCAATAACCAATAGTATTCGAGCTAGAGCCTAAAGCACTACCGGGGATTCGAACCCTCAACCTAACAAACACCAGCACTAGGCATTATCCCACTGAGCCACTGACAATCCTACATATTGGGTAGTCACATTCACATGGTGAAAATGTGTGTTGGTAAACACACAAGAAAAACTCCAAGTATATATTTGACAATAAAATGAAGGGCTTTCCTGAAAAAATACACCTGAAAACTTTTGGATATTCTGGGGCAATTAGACATTTATAGAGAAGAACAGTAATGGATGAAATATAAATATGATAGACTTAATGATGAAGGAAAAATAGTAAACAAAGAAGATCCCCTATATGTCATAGAGTGTGTCGGCATTCTGATTCTTGGCAACTAATGAGTGTGAATGTTAATTGTCTGATGTCATTCAGGTGCTGTTCAATAGTGTGAATCTTCAATAACCAATAGCATGTGCATCTTGAGCCTAAAGCTCTAGCAGGATTTGAACTCTCAACCTAACAAACACCAGCACTAGACATTATCCCACTCTGCCACTGACAATCATACACATTCAGCAGTCACATTCAAATGGTGAAAATGTGTGTTGGTAAACACACAAGAAAAACTCCAAGTATACATTTGACAATAAAATGAAGGGCTTTCCTGAAAGAGTACACCTGAAAACTTTTGGATATTCTGGGGCAATTAGACATTTATAGAGAAGAACAGTAATGGATGAAATATAAATATGATAGACTTAATGATGAAGGAAAAATAGTAAACAAAGAAGTTCCCCTATATGTCATAGAGTGTGTCGGCATTCTGATTCTTGGCAACTAATCAGTGTGAATGTTAATTGTCTGATGTCATTCAGGTGCTGTTCAATAGTGTGAATCTTCAATAACCAATAGCATGTGCATCTTGAGCCTAATGCTCAAGCAGGATTCAAACTCTCAACCTAACAAACACCAGCACTAGGCATTATCCCACTCTGCCACTGACAATCATACACATTCAGCAGTCACATTCAAATGGTGAAAATGTGTGTTGGTAAACACACAAGAAAAACTCCAAGTATACATTTGACAATAAAATGAAGGGCTTTCCTGAAAGAGTACACCTGAAAACTTTTGGATATTCTGGGGCAATTAGACATTTATAGAGAAGAACAGTAATGGATGAAATATAAATATGATAGACTTAATGATGAAGGAAAAATAGTAAACAAAGAAGTTCCCCTATATGTCATAGAGTGTGTCGGCATTCTGATTATTGGCAACTAATGAGTGTGAATGTTAATTGTCTGATGTCATTCAGGTGCTGTTCAATAGTGTGAATCTTCAATAACCAATAGCATGTGCATCTTGAGCCTAAAGCTCTAGCAGGATAAGAACTCTCAACCTAACAAACACCAGCACTAGGCATTATCCCACTCAGCCACTGACAATCATACACATTGAGCAGTCACATTCAAATGGTGAAAATCTGTGTTGGCAAACACACAACATCAAGAAAATTCCTAGCATACATTTGACAATAGAATTAAGGGCTTTATAAAAAAGAGTACATATCTGAAAATGTGCACTGTTAATGGTATCCACCTAATGATGGTTGTATGGTTGTTATCCAAGAAAAAAAAATTACTCATATAGGAATATAGGTGATATAGGAGAAATGGGCTGAGTGGTCGAACTGTATTGGCCTATATCTCTGAAATGGAACAACGTATCCAAATTCTTTTGATAACTTTTGTGAGGCTTTGTCTAAACATTGTCTGTGAGAATTTTGGTGAAGATTTGATTATTTTTGAAGCCTGTGAAACTTTTTATGATGTTTGGCTTTTCTCTGAAATTGTGGCAAAAGTAAACATTTTTAGAGCATAAGACCAGGGTGAAAAAGATGCATCTGAATGTAGAGATTAATATGATGAAAGAATTTTGAGTCTAGGTGAATCTGGTAAGGAGAAATAAGCGTTTTTGACAAGAGCGCCACCTTTGGGTGCAGTACCCCAAATTTGGGTTATGGGTAGTGGGGGGTACTGGTAACAATACTTGAAAATGTCAAGTTTCTAGGACTTACGGTTTATAGGAATATAGGTGATCTAGGAAAAAAGGCCTAAGTGGTCTAACTTTATTGGCCTATATCTCTGAAATGGAACAAAATATCAAAATTCTGAGCGATAACTTTTGTGAGGCTTGGTCTAAACATTGTCTGTGAGAATTTTGGTGAAGATTCGATTATTTTTGAAGAGTGTGAAACTTTTTATAATGTTTGGCTTTTCCAGGAAATTGTGGAAAAAGTAAACATTTGTAGACCATAAGACCAGGGCCAAAAAGATGCATCTGAGTTTAGAGATTAATATTCTGAAAGAATTTTGAGTCTAGGTGAATCTGGTAAGGAGAAATAAGCATAATTAACTTTTTTTTTCAATAGCGCCACCTTTGGGTGCAGTACCCCAAATTTTGGGTTATGGGTAGAGGGGGGTACTGGTAACCATACCTGAAAATTTCAAGAGTTTTGGAGTTACGGTTTAGGCTGCAGTATGACTTTTACAGAATTTTGGCCAAAAAATGAACGGTACAGAAACAATAGGGTTCCTGCAGCTACGCTGCTCGGACCCCTAATAAATATAGCTGCAAGCAGCAATGTGGGGGCCAAGCAAATAAGCAGAAGTTGGGATTGGACTGGACTAAACTAAGATAGACTAGACAAGTCTGTATTGGAATGGACTGGATTGGAATGGGATTGCTGAGATATTAGCCTACTTCAAGTGATTGTTGATTGGATTGGATTGAATTGGATTGGATTGGGATTTGACTGGACTGGACTGAATTGGAGAGGTCTGGATTGGATTGGACTGGACTGGACTGGACTGGATTGGACTGGACTGGACTGGACTGGACTGGACTGGATTGGATTGGATTGGATTGGACTGGACTGGACTGGACTGGACTGGACTGGACTGGACTGGATTGGACTGGACTGGATTGGGATTGGGATTGCAGAGATATGAGCCTACTTCATGTGATTGTTGAATAGATTGGATTTAATTGGGCTGGACTGGATTTGATTGGATTGGACTGGACTGGACTGGACTGGACTGGATTGGATTTGATTGGACTGGATTGGGATTGCTGAGATATGAGACTACTTCATGTGATTGTTGATTGGATTGGATTGGATTGGAATGGAATGGAATGGAATGGACTGGATTGGATTGGATTGGGATTGGACTGGACTGAATTGGACAGGACTGGACTGGACTGGACTGGACTGGACTGGACTGGATTGGATTGGACTGGATTGGATTGGATTGGATTGGGATTGGACTGGACTGAATTGGACAGGACTGGACTGGATTGGATTGGACTGGACTGTATTGGGATTGGGATTGCAGAGATATGAGCCTACTTCATATGATTGTTCATTGGATTGGATTTAATTGGACTGGATTGGATTGGATTGGACTGGATTGGATTTGATTGGACTGGATTGGGATTACTGAGATATGAGACTACTTCATGTGATTGTCGATTGGATTGGATTTAATTGGATTGTACTGGACTGGATTGGATTGGACTGGATTGGATTTGATTGGATTGGATTGGGATTGCTGAGATATGAGCCTACTTCATGTGATGGTTGATTGGATTGGATTGAATTGGACTGGATTGGATTGGGATTGCTGAGATATGAGCCTACTTCATGTGATTGTTGATTGGATTGGATTGAATTGGACTGGATTGGGATTGGGTCTTGAGTCCATGTACAAAGTTTGATTTCAATCCATGAAAGCGTAAGATTTGAGCCTAATTCATGTCATAGTTTTCCCTAGTGGTCAAAAGACACCAAATGTATTGTAGCTATTCAGGATGTGTTCATGAGTCCACGTACCAAGTTTGGTGTTGATACGAGAAAGTCTTGCTAATTATGGCACCCCTAGTGGTCAAAAGTCACCAAATGTATTGTGCGTCCTCAGGTTGTGACCACGAGTCCACGTACCAAGTTTGAGGTTGATACGAGAAAGTATTGCTAATTATAGCGCCCCTAGTGGTCAAAGTACACCAAATGTTTTGTGTGTCCTCAGGATGGGGTCCCAAGTCTATGAACCAAGTTTGGTTTTGATATGTGAAAGCGTTGCTGAGATAGGAGCTAACTTCCTGTAACTCTAGCGCCCCCCTAGTGGTCGAAGGTCACCAAATTGATTGTGTGTCCTCAGGGAGGAGTTCCAAGTCCATATACCAAGTTTGGTTTTGATATGTGAAAGTGTTGCTGAGATATGAGCCTACTTCCTGTGATTATAGCGCCCCCATAGTGGTCAAAAGTCACCAAATTTATTGAGCCTTCTCCTAATTGGGTCCTGAGCCCATGTATCGAGTTTGGTTTTGATACATGAAATCTTGGCTGAGATAACAGTTCACTTCCTGATTGGCGGCTTTTCAATTTTGATTGGTCGTCACGGCCGACCTGTTTTGAATAAAGGTCAAAAAAGCAATGCGTTTGTGAGACATGGTCTGAAGATCATCTGTGCCAAGTTTCATGAAAAATGGATGAAATTTGTGACCTGTGAAAACTTTTAAGTGTTTTTGATTTAATCCAATATGGCTGTCCAATCAATTATGTTAATGTCAAAAGTTGATATGTGTCAACCTAAGGCCCTCCCAAAGTATTAACAGAGATAACTAATATGTTTTAATTTCAAACACATCACCCCATAGAGGCCAAAACGTACTTTTGTTAATTATAGCGCCACCTGTAGGTCAAAAGTCATCAAATTTATTGAGCCTCCTCCTAATTGGGTCCTGAGCCCATGTACTGAGTTTGGTTTTGATATGTGAAAGCCTTGCCGAGATCTGAGTTCACTTCCTGTTTGGCGGCTTCGCCGCCAATTTTGATTGGTCGTGACTGGCGACCAGTTTTGAGTATGGGTGTCAAAGGCAATGCAATTATGAGACAGGGTCTGAAGATCATCTGTGTGAAGTTTCGTGAAAATTGGATGAAGTTTGTGACCTGTGAAAACTTTTAAGTGTTTTTGATGAAATTCAATATGGCGGTCCAATCAATTATGTTAATGTCAAAAGTTGATATGTGTCAGCCTAAGGACCTCCCAAAGTATTAACAGAGATCACTAATATGTTTTAATTTCAAACACATCACCCCATAGAGGCCAAAACGTAGTTTTGTTAATTATAGCGCCACCTGTAGGTCAAAAGTCATGAAATTTATTGAGCCTCCTCCTAATTGGGTCCTGAGTTCATGTACTGAGTTTGGTTTTGATATGTGAAAGCCTTGCTGAGATCTGAGTTCACTTCCTGTTTGGCGGCTTCGCCGCCAATTTTGATTGGTCGTGACTGGCGACCAGTTGTGAGTATGGGTGTCAAAGGCAATGCAATTATGAGGCATGGTCTGAAGATCATCTGTGCCAAGTTTCGTGAAAATTGGATGAAGTTTGTGACCTATGAAAACTTTTAAGTGTTTTTGATGAAATCCAATATGGTGGAAGTCCAATATGGCGGAAAGTAACGTAATAGGAGTCTGTGAACTCAGGTCGGTCTAGGGGTTCCAACTATATATGGATGTTCAAAATTGGACATACGGTTCAAAAGTTAAGTGCATGGATGCAACGCCAACTTTGACCCATTGGTGGCGCTAGACTGCCTGTGGTTCAGACTTGAAAATTTGTGAAATGGAATATGGGAATGTATGGAATGAATGTGCCAAATTTCACAACTTTTTACTGTACGGTTCTATGGGCTGCCATAGACTTCAATGGCAGCGGAAAGATGTGTAATAATAATAATAAATATAGCTGCAAGCAGCAATGTGGGGGCCAAGCAGTTGAGCAGGAGTTGTCATGGCAACCCAATGTTGCTACATTATACACACACCCAATTAACCACCCGTCCCACACACACACATATACAAAGATAAACTTCCTCTCCCACACACCCCAATAACCCCCCATACATATGCATACCTCAAACATCACCAAATGTATTGTGCATAGTCAGGTTGTAGTCACAAGTCCACATACCAAGTTTGGTGTCGATACGAGAAAGTGTTGATAATTATAGCACCCCTAGTGGTCAAAAGTCACCACATTTATTGTGCGTCCTCAGGTTGTAGTCACGAGTCCATATACCAAGTTTGGTGTTGATACGAGAAAGTGTTGCAAATTATAGCACCCCTAGTGGTCAAAGGTCGCTAAAATTATTGTATGTCCTCAGGATGTGGTCCCGAGTCAATGAGCCAAGTTTGGTTTCGATACGTGAAAGCATTGCAGAAATATGAGCCCACTTCCTGTGATTATAGCGCCACATAGTCGTCAAAATTTACCACATTTCTTGAGTGTCCTCCTGATTGAGTCCTGAACCTATATACCTAGTTTGGTTTTGATATGTGAAAGCATTGCTGAGATATCACTTCACTTCCTGTTTGGCGGCTTCGCCGCCAAACTTGATTGGTTGTCACGGGCAACAGGTTTTGAATATGGTTCCAGAAAGCAATGCATTTATGAGACATGGTCTGACGATCATCTGCGTCAAGTTTCGTGAAAATCGGAGAAACTTTGTGACCTTTGATGCCTTTTAAGTGTTTTTGATGACATCCAATATGGCGGTTGGATCATTTATGTTGACGTCACATGTTGGCATGTGGCGGCCTAAGGACCTCTCAAGGTATTAACAGATATCACTAATATGCTTTAATTCCAAACACATGACCCGTTACAGGCTAAAACGTAATTTTGGTAATTATAGCGCCACCTATAGGTCAAAAGTCACCAAATTTATTGAGCCTCCTCCTAATTGGGTCCTGAGACCCTGTACTGAGTTTGGTGTTGATACGCGAAAGCCTTGCTGAGATCACTTCAATTCCTGTTTGGCGGCTTCGCCGCCAAACTTGATTGGTCACGACGGGCGATGGGTTTTGAATATGGCTCCGAAAAGCAATAACATTTGTGAGTCATAGTCTGAAGATCATCTGCGTCAAGTTTCGTGAAAATCGGACAAACTTTGCGAACTTTGATGCCTTTTAGGTGTTTTTGATTAAATCCAATATGGCAGCCTGATCAATTACGTTTACCCCATAAATTGACATCTGCGTTGAGTTCGGTCTCATCCAAGGATTCCAAATATACCTTAATGTTCAAAATGTGGTGTACCATTCAAACGTTATGTGCATAGATGTAATAAAAAATTTGAAATGTTGGTGGCGCTAGAGCACTCAAAGTGCAGACTTGAAACTTTGATAAATTAAAGATATGACTGAACCGAATCAATGTGCCGAATATCCCAACTTTTTACTGTATGGTTTAATGGCAAATTAGCGTTTCGTTATAATAATAATAATAATAAGAATACGTAGAATCACTATGGGTTGCCTCGCAGCTTCGCTGCTTGGCCCCCAAATATAACCGCAAGCGGTGATTTACGGGGTCCGAGCAAAACGAACATGATGGCATAGCTTTTTAGTTTTACATATGCTTTGATTGTTTGGGCACAATTGTTCAAAAGAAACGTGATCGGATTTCGGTTATCGGATTTCAGTTACCGGATTTCAGCTATCGGATTGGATCAAATCTTGAAAATGGGTTGTTCAAAGGGAAACAAGGATCCTGAAATTGGATTAGATCACATAATTGGGGGCCAAGCAGCGAAGCTGCGAGGCAACCCTTAGTGTTTCTATGATTTCTTATTATTATTATTTAACATCTTTCCTCTGCCATTGGAGTCTATGGCAGCCCATAGAACCGTCTGGTGAAAAGTTGTGAAATTTGGCACACTGATTGGGGACTCACCAATATTTTATTTCACCAAGTTTTATGCCTCCCTGTTGAACCCTCTAGCGCCACCAACAGGCCAAAGTTGGACGTGCGTTCACGCACGTAACTTTTGACCCGTTTGCCCGATTGTCAAAAATATGGTATCGTTGGAATCCTTGGACCAAGCCGAGGTCAACGCACTCTATGACGTCAATTTCCGCCATGATGGATTTTCCGCCATTTTGGATTTTGTCAAAAACCTTTAAAAAGTTTCACGCCTCACATAGTTTGTCCGATTTTCACGAAACTTAGCACATAACATCTTCAGACCAAGCCGCACAAAAGTTATCGATTTTCATCTTCGGAACTAAAACCGTTTTCCCGGAACAGCCAAACGAAATATGCGGCGAAGCCGCCAAACAGGAAGTGAGCTCATATCTCAGCAACCCTTTCATCTGTCATAACCAAACTTACTACATGGACTTATATCCCAATCAGTAGGGCACTCAAAAAATCTGGTGACCTTTGACCTCTAGGGGGCGCTGTAATTAAGTAATATGCCTATTGGCCTGCAGCTGCTGTTGTGCTTAGAATTAAAACACACTAGTGGTGTCTGACAATACTGTGGAAGGTCCTTAAGCCGACCCAAGCCAACTTGTGATGTCATCGTAATTGATTTGGTCGCCATATTGAATTTAATCAAAAACATGAATAAGTATTCGCAAGTCACAAATTTCAGCGGATCCTCACCAAAATTGGCAGAGACCATCTTCAGACAATGCCTTATCAGTGTATTTTTTTCTGGAACAATTGACCGAAGCGTTTGCCTGTAACAACCAACCGAAATTTGCGGCGAAGCCGCCAAACAGGAAGTTAGCTCATATCTCAGCAATGCTTTCATGTATCAAAACCAAACTTAGTACATGGTCCTCAGGACCCACCAGGAGGACGCTCAAGAAATTTGGTGACCTTTGACCTCTAGGGGGCTCTGTAATTGGCAAAAATGTATTTTGGCCTGTAGTTGCTGCATTATTCTGCAATGGAGGTCAATGGCAGACCATAGAACCGTCTGGTTCATCCTGATGATGCACAAATAAGTTGGTGACCTTTGACCTCTATGGGGGCATTGAAATTACAGCAAGCATGATCATATCTCAATCGATCTTTTATTTTTGATGTGAAACTGATGACAGCGACTTCCATCAAGTTCATTCTAATGCGTGCGTGCAAGGGTGGGGCGGGGTGGGACGGGCAGTGGCGGTGGGTTGGCTGGGTGAGGGGGCGGCGACACTGAGCCCTGGTTCAGCCCCACAAAATCAGTTATGTTTTGATGTGAAACTTGACCTTGTAACTCAGCCATTCTTGGGTTGTTTGACATGGAACTTGCTGTGACTGCTTGATGCTATATGCCTGATGCCACGGCATTGAGTTTCATGCCAAATCTGGACTGCTGAACTGCCTGCTTGGCCCCCACATTGCTGCTTGCAGCTATATTCTATTCTTGGTTTTGATCTGGATAAAACCTTCACTTTGTGTCGTTCAAAACTTTTGAGTTGGATTGGAATAAATTTGATGCATAAAATTAGGATTACCCTGTGCTGTAACATTATAGTGTGCTAACCTCCACAACCCAACAGTATTCTAACAATACTTGATTCTACAGGACTATTTATTTGTTGTGGATAAGATGAAGGGTTTGATAATGGAAGGCAGTGTTTCCCACAGAATTGAATTGTATTTGTGGTGGTGGGTTCTGTGTCGCAGTCAATAAGATAAACAGCGTATAATTATACAGTTATACTTGCCTTGCACTACAAGTCCATATTGACAAGTAGCTGTAATGCTGTAATGTTATAGTGTGCTAACCTCCACAACCCAACAGCATTCTATTCTAGTATGCTAACCTCCACAACCCAACAGTATTTTAACACTAATGCTTCAGGTGGGATTTGAACACTCAACATAAGGATGACCAGTACAAGGCATTATCCCACTAAGCCACTGTCAATCCTACATCTTTGCCAGTCACATTCACATGGTGAAAATGTGTATTGGTAAACACACAAGAAAAACTCCAAGTATACATTTGACAATAAAATGAAGGGCTTTCCTGAAAGAGAACACCTGAAAACGTTTGGAAATTCTGGGACAATTAGACATTTGTAGAGAAGAACAGTAATGGATGAAATATAAATATGATAGACTTAATGATGAAGGAAAAATAGTAAACAAAGAAGTTCCCCTATATGTCTTCGAGTGTGTCGGCATTCTGATTCTTGGCAACTAATGAGTGTGAATGTTGATTGCCTGATGTCATTCGAGTGCTGTTCAATGGTGTGACTCTTCAATAACCAATAGCATGTGCATCTTGAGCTTAAAGCTCTAGCAGGATTCGAACTCTCAACCTAACAAACACCAGCACTAGGCATTATCCCTCTGAGCCACTAACAATCCGACATATTAGGCAGTCACATTCACATGGTGAAAATGTGTATTGGTAAACACACAAGAAAAACTCCAAGTATACATTTGACAATAAAATGAAGGGCTTTCCTGAAAGAGAACACCTGAAAACGTTTGGAAATTCTGGGACAATTAGACATTTGTAGAGAAGAACAGTAATGGATGAAATATAAATATGATAGACTTAATGATGAAGGAAAAATAGTAAACAAAGAAGTTCCCCTATATGTCTTCGAGTGTGTCGGCATTCTGATTCTTGGCAACTAATGAGTGTGAATGTTGATTGCCTGATGTCATTCGGGTGCTGTTCAATGGTGTGACTCTTCAATAACCAATAGCATGTGCATCTTGAGCCTAAAGCTCTAGCAGGATTCGAACTCTCAACCTGACAAACACCAGCAGTGTGTAATGAGTGTGAATGTTAATTGCCTGATGTCATTCAGGTGCTGTTCAATGGTGTGACTCAGAAGGCTCAATGGTATGGAGTGATGACACGGAGATGGCAGGTTTCGGTGCAACACAAGTTAACTTTATTTGAGTTTCAATTCATCGGTTCTTTTGTTCTTTACTTGTATGTGTGCTGCATCAAAGAGGAAACAAACAGAACATGGAGTAATCAGTGAAATGGGGTAAATCAGTACAGATCCCAACTCACAAACAAACCAATTGACATTTGAATAAACTGAAATCATATGGCTATATAAGGTACAACTAAACAATACTTGACATCCCAAGTCAACCAACATCACCTAATCATCTCTCACATGGGACTCAAACACACCAAACCAACAAACAAAGACCTTAACTTTACACATGATTGCAGAGCTACTCTACAAACTGATAAACATCACAAAAGTCATAGTGAGGGTGATTAAAGTGATGACTTACGTTAACTCAAAGACGCACACAGAGCAGGACACACTGGAGTGCTGGGTTGAGATGAACAAAAGAGCGAACTGAGGGCGAGCAAACAATTTATCCTGGTCTGAGCCCCTGCTCCGGAGCTACAGGGTTTCCCAGCGGGTAAACTTTGGAAAGATTTGCAAAGATTTGGAAAAGATTTTTGAAAGACTACAGTCTCAGACCCTCTCACATCTAAAGACAAGTAGTAGAGTTTTAAGTCACAGACTATGATTTTGCAATGACTAGGGATCTTGCAGGGTCACTATTTACAAGACTGCAACATGATTCCTTTAAATTATTACCCATTGTGCAATAGATAAACAGGAACTGAAAATTATAGCCTACTAAACTCAAAGTCGTATTTTCATGTTTCTGCAGCATTGTTTCATGCGTGACATCCTTAACCGATATAGAGTTGTTCTGTCAAGTGGAAGAGCCGACTAAATATGTATAAGAAATGACAAATATTATAAGAATAACAAATAATTATAGGCTACAGCTTATAATTATACAGTAATACTTGCCTTGCACTACAAGTCCATATTGACAAGTAGCTGTAATGTTATAGTGTGTTATCCTCCACAAACCAACAGCATTCTATTGTAGTATGCTAACATCCACAACTCACTAATGCTTCAAGTGGGATTTGAACTCTCAACCTAAGGATCACCAGTACAAGGCATTATCCCACTGAGCCACTGTCAATCCTACATGTTGCCCAGTCACATTCACATGGTGAAAATGTGTATTGGTAAACACACAAGAAAAACTCCAAGCATGGAGGGGCGATTAGACATTTGTAGAGATGAACACTAATAGATTAAATATAAATATGATAGACTTAATGATGAAGGAAAAATAGTAAACAAAGAAGTTCCCCTGAATGTCATAGAGTGTCTCGGCATTCTGATTCTTGGCAACTGATGAGTGTGAATGTTGATTGCCTGATGTCATTCAGGTGCTGTTCAATGGTGTGAATCTTCAATAACCAATAGTATTCGAGCTAGAGCCTAAAGCACTACCGGGGATTCGAACCCTCAACCTAACAAACACCAGCACTAGGCATTATCCCACTGAGCCACTGACAATCCGACATATTGGGTAGTCACATTCACATGGTGAAAATGTGTGTTGGTAAACACACAAGAAAAACTCCAAGTATACATTTGACAATAAAATGAAGGGCTTTCCTGAAAAAATACACCTGAAAACTTTTGGATATTCTGGGGCAATTAGACATTTATAGAGAAGAACAGTAATGGATGAAATATAAATATGATAGACTTAATGATGAAGGAAAAATAGTAAACAAAGAAGTTCCCCTATATGTCATAGAGTGTGTCGGCATTCTGATTCTTGGCAACTAATGAGTGTGAATGTTAATTGTCTGATGTCATTCAGGTGCTGTTCAATAGTGTGAATCTTCAATAACCAATAGCATGTGCATCTTGAGCCTAAAGCTCTAGCAGGATTTGAACTCTCAACCTAACAAACACCAGCACTAGGCATTATCCCACTCAGCCACTGACAATCATACACATTGAGCAGTCACATTCAAATGGTGAAAATGTGTGTTGGCAAACACACAACATCAAGAAAATTCCTAGCATACATTTGACAATAGAATTAAGGGCTTTATAAAAAAGAGTACATATCTGAAAATGTGCACTGTTAATGGTATCCACCCAATGATGGTTGTATGGTTGTTATCCAAGAAAAAAAAATTACTCATATAGGAATATAGGTGATATAGGAGAAATGGGCTGAGTGGTCGAACTTTATTGGCCTATATCTCTGAAATGGAACAACGTATCCAAATTCTTTTGATAACTTTTGTGAGGCTTTGTCTAAACATTGTCTGTGAGAATTTTGGTGAAGATTTGATAATTTTTGAAGCCTGTGAAACTTTTTATGATGTTTGGCTTTTCTCTGAAATTGTGGGAAAAGTAAAAAATTTTAGAGCATAAGACCAGGGTGAAAAAGATGCATCTGAATGTAGAGATTAATATGATGAAAGAATTTTGAGTCTAGGTGAATCTGGTAAGGAGAAATAAGCGTTTTTGACAAGAGCGCCACCTTTGGGTGCAGTACCCCAAATTTGGGTTATGGGTAGTGGGGGGTACTGGTAACAATACTTGAAAATGTCAAGTTTCTAGGACTTACGGTTTATAGGAATATAGGTGATCTAGGAAAAAAGGCCTAAGTGGTCTAACTTTATTGGCCTATATCTCTGAAATGGAACAAAATATCAAAATTCTGAGCGATAACATTTGTGAGGCTTGGTCTAAACATTGTCTGTGAGAATTTTGGTGAAGATTCGATTATTTTTGAAGAGTGTGAAACTTTTTATAATGTTTGGCTTTTCCATGAAATTGTGGAAAAAGTAAACATTTGTAGACCATAAGACCAGGGCCAAAAAGATGCATCTGAGTTTAGAGATTAATATTCTGAAATAATTTTGAGTCTAGGTAAATCTGGTAAGGAGAAATAAGCATAATTAACTTTTTTTTTCAATAGCGCCACCTTTGGGTGCAGTACCCCAAATTTTGGGTTATGGGTAGAGGGGGGTACTGGTAACCATACCTGAAAATTTCAAGAGTTTTGGAGTTACGGTTTAGGCTGCAGTATGACTTTTACAGAATTTTGGCCAAAAAATGAACGGTACAGAAACAATAGGGTTCCTGCAGCTACGCTGCTCGGACCCCTAAATATAGCTGCAAGCAGCAATGAGGGGGCCAAGCAGTATAGGCTGGAGTAGCCATGGCGACAAGATAGAACTCAGCAGACATCCGCGATCAACACTTTCAACTAGTGTCACATCAAAACATAACTGATTTTGTAGGGCTGAAACAGGGCTGAGAATTGCCACCGCCTCCGCCAGCCAGCCCCCCACCTAATCACCCCTGCCCGTCCCACCCCGTCCTGCCCCTCCCCGCTCTTGCACGCACGCATTAGAATGAACTGGATGGAACATGTTGTCATCAGTTTCACATCAAAAAATAAAGGATAGATGAAACACATCAGCAACTACCGATCAAAATGCAATATTGCAAATTGCAGCAACCTCTACAGGTCAAAGGTCACCAAATGTTTTGTGCGTCCTCCTAATGGGTTCATGAATCTATGTAGTAAGTTTGGTTATGATACATGGCAGGGTTGCTGAGATATGAGCTCACTTCCTGTTTGGTGGCTTTGCCATCATTTTTGATTGGCTGTTACGGAAGAATGCTTTTGTCAATTGTTCCAGAAAGCAATATATTGATAGGTTATGGTCTGAAGATAGTCTGTGCCAATTTTGGTGAAGATCAGATGAAATTTGTGACCTGTGAAAACTTTTTGATGTTTTTGATTAAATCCAATATGGCGGCCGAATCAATTATGATGACATCACAAGTTGGCCTGGGTTGGCCTAAGGACGTCCAACAGTATTACCTGAAACCACTAGTGCATTTTAATTCTAAGCACAACAGCTGCTACAGGCCAAAAGGCATCTTTCTTAATTACAGCGCCCCCTAGAGGTCAAAGGTCACCAGATTTCTTGAGTGTCCCCCTGATTGGGTCCTGAGTCCATGCACCCAGTTTGGCTTTGATACATGCAAGGGTTGCTGAGAT
This sequence comes from Alosa pseudoharengus, assembly GCF_046254945.1. NCBI lineage: Eukaryota > Metazoa > Chordata > Actinopteri > Clupeiformes > Clupeidae > Alosa > Alosa pseudoharengus. The sequence goes on along the minus strand of NW_027468598.1, from coordinate 726,552 downwards.
ATGAGCTCACTTCCTCTTTGGCGGCTTCGCCGCAAATTTCGATTGGCTGTTACAGCCGAATGCTTCTGTCAATTGTTCCAGAAAGCAACACACTGATAAGGCATGGTCGGAAGATGGACTCTGCTAATTTTGGTGAGGATCCGCTGAAATTTGTGACCTCTGAAAAACTTGTATGTGTTTTTGATTAAATCCAATATGGCGGCCGAATCAATTATGATGACATCACAAGTTGGCTTGGGTCGGCCTAAGGACCTTCAACAGTAGTACCAGACACCACTAGTGCGTTTTAATTCTAAGCACAACTGCTGCTACAGGCCAAAAGGCATGTTTCTTAATTACAGCGCCCCCTAGAGGTCAAAGGTCACCAGATTTCTTGAGCGTCCCCCTGATTGGGTCCTGAGTCCATGGACTAAGTTTGGTTATGATAGATCAATGGGTTGCTGAGATATGAGCTCACTTACTGTTTGGCGGCTTCGCCGCAAATTTCGATTGGCTGTTACGCACGAACGGTTTTAGTTCCGAAGACAAAAAACAATGCATTAATGAGGCATGGTCTGTAAATGATATCTGTAAAGTTTGGTGTCGATCGGACAAAATTTGTGACCTCTGATACGTTTTAAGTGATTTTGATGAAATCCAAAATGGCGGAAAATCCATCATGACGGAAAATGACGTCATAGGGTGCGTTGAACTCGGCTTGGTCCAAGGATTCCAACGATACCTCATTTTTGACAATCGGGTGAACGGGTCAAAAGTTACGTGCATGAACGCATGTCCAACTTTGGCCTGGTGGTGGCGCTAGAGTGCTCAAGGTGCCGACCTGAAACTTGGTGAAATGAATCATGGGACTGTGTCCAATCACTGTGCCAAATTTTAAAACTTTTCACCAGTCGGTTCTATGGGCTGCCATTGACTTCCATGGCGGAAGAAAGTATAATAATAAGAAAATATAGCTGCAAGCAGCAATGAGGGGGCCAAGCAGGCAGTTCAGCAGTCCAGAAGTCCAGATTTGCCATGCAACTCAATGCCGTGGCATCAGGCATATAGCATTAAGCAGTCACAACAAGTTCCATGTCAAACAACCCAAGATTGGCTGAGTTACAAGGTCAAGTTTCACATCAAAACATAACTGATTTTGTGTGGCTGAACCAGGGCTGAGTGTCGCCGCCCCCTCACCCAGCCAACCCACCGCCGCAATCGCCCCTGCCCGTCCCACCCCGCCCCACCCTTGCACGCACGCACGCATTAGAATTAACTGGATGGAGCTCGCTGTCAACAGTTTCACATCAAAAATAAAAGATCGATTGAGATATGATCATGCTTGCTGTGATTTCAATGCCCCAATAGAGGTCAAAGGTCACCAAATTATTTGTGCATCATCAGGATGAACCAGACGGTTCTATGGGCTGCCATTGACCTCCATTGCAGAAAAATGCAGCAACTACAGGCCAAAATACATTTTTGCCAATTACAGAGCCCCCTAGAGGTCAAAGGTCACCAAATTTCTTGAGCGTCCTTCTGGTGGGTCCTGAGGACCATGTACTAAGTTTGGTTTTGATACATGAAAGCGTTGCTGAGATATGAGCTCACTTCCTGTTTGGCGGCTTCGCCGCAAATTTCGATTGGCTGTTACAGGCGAACGCTTCTGTCAATTGTTCCAGAAAAAAATACACTGATAAGGCATGGTCTGAAGATGGTCTCTGCCAATTTTGGTGTGGATCAGCTGAAATTTGTGACTTGCGAATACTTATTCATGTTTTTGATTAAACCCAATATGGCGACCAAATCAATTACGATGACATCACAAGTTGGCTTGGGTTGGCCTAAGGACCTTCCACAGTATTGTCAGACACCACTAGTGCGTTTTAATTCTAAGCACAACAGCAGCTACAGGCCAAAAGGCATATTTCTTAATTACAGCGCCCCCTAGAGGTCAAAGGTCACCAGATTTTTTGATTGCCCTACTGATGGCGATAAAAGTCCATGTACTAAGTTTGGTTATGACAGATGAAAGGGTTGCTGAGATATGAGGTCACTTCCTGTTTGGCGGCTTCGCCGCAAATTTCGATTGGCTGTTACGGGCAAACGGTTTTAGTTCCGGAGACAAAAAGCAATGCATTAATGAGGCATGGTCTGTAGATGATATCTTTGAAGTTTGGTGTCGATCGGAAAAAATTTGTGACCTCTGATACGTTTTAAGTGATTTTGATGAAATCCAAAATGGCGGAAAATCCATCATGGCGGAAAATTACGTCATAGGGTGCGTTGAACTCGGCTTGGTCCAGGGATTCCAATGGTACCTCATTTTTCAAAATCGGGTCAACTGGTCAAAAGTTACGTGCGTGAACGCACGTCCAACTTTGGCCTGTTGGTGGCGCTAGAGCGCTTGAGGTGCCGGTATGAAACTTGGTGAAATGAATCAAGGGACTGTCCCAAATCGGTGTGCCAAATTTCACAACTTTTCACCAGACGGTTCTATGGGCTGCCATTGACTTCAATGGCGGAAGCGTAATAATAATAATAAGAAAACGTAGAAACACAATGGGGCTTCGCAGCTTCGCTGCTTGGCCCCCAAATATAGCTGCAAGCAGCAATGTGGGGGCCAAGCAGTTGAGCAGGAGTTCATGGCAACCCAATGTTGTTACATTATACACACACCCAATTAACCCCCCATCCCACACACAGAAATATACACAGATAAACCTCCTCTCGCACACACTCCAATAGTCCCACACACATACGCATGCCTCAAACATCACAAAATGTATTATGCTTCCTCAGGTTGTAGTCACAAGTCCACATACCAAGTTTGGTGTCAATACGAGAAAGTGTTGATAATTATAGTGACTAGTGGTCAAATGTCACTAAATATATTGAGCGTCTTCAGGATGTGTTCCCGAGTCCATGTACCAAGTTTGGTGTTGATACGAGAAAGTTTTGCTAATTATAGCGCCCCTAGTGGTCAAAGGTCATTAAATGTATTGTCCTTATTCAGGATGTGGTCCCGATTCCAGGTACCAAGTTTGGTGTCGTAACGAGAAAGTGTTGCAAATTATAGCACCCCTAGTGGTCAAAATTTACCACATTTCTTGAGTGTCCTCCTGATTGAGTCCTGAACCTATATACCTAGTTTGGTTTTGATATGTGAAAGCATTGCTGAGATATCACTTCACTTCCTGTTTGGCGGCTTCTTCGTCAAACTTGATTGGTTGTCACGGGCAACAGGTTTTGAATATGGTTCCAGAAAGCAATGCATTTATGAGACATGGTCTGACGATCATCTGCGTCAAGTTTCGTGAAAATCGGAGAAACTTTGTGACCTTTGATGCCTTTTAAGTGTTTTTGATGACATCCAATATGGCGGTTGGATCATTTATGTTGACGTCACATGTTGGCATGTGGCAGCCTAAGGACCTCTCAAGGTATTAACAGATATCACTAATATGCTTTAATTCCAAACACATGACCCGTTACAGGCTAAAACGTAATTTTGGTAATTATAGCGCCACCTATAGGTCAAAAGTCATCAAATTTATTTAGCCTCCTCCTAATTGGGTACTGAGACCCTGTACTGAGTTTGGTGTTGATACGCGAAAGCCTTGCTGAGATTACTTCACTTCCTGTTTGGCGGCTTCGCCGGCAAACTTGATTGGTCACCACGGGCGACGGGTTTTGAATATGGCTCCAAAAAGCAATGCATTTATGAGTCATGGTCTGAAGATCATCTGCGTCAAGTTTCGTGAAAATCGGACAAACTTTGCGAACTTTGATGCCTTTTAGGTGTTTTTGATTAAATCCAATATGGCAGCCTGATCAATTACGTTTACCCCATAAATTGACATCTGCGTTGAGTTCGGTCTCATCCAAGGATTCCAAATATACCTTAATGTTCAAAATGTGGTGTACCATTCAAACGTTATGTGCATAGATGTAATAAAACATTTGAAATGTTGGTGGCGCTAGAGCACTCAAAGTGCAGACTTGAAACTTTGATAAATTAAAGATATGACTGAACCGAATCAATGTGCCGAATATCCCAACTTTTTACTGTATGGTTTAATGGCAAATTAGCGTTTCGTTATAATAATAATAATAATAAGAATACGTAGAATCACTATGGGTTGCCTCGCAGCTTCGCTGCTTGGCCCCCAAATATAACCGCAAGCGGTGATTTACGGGGTCCGAGCAAAACGAACATGATGGCATAGCTTTTTAGTTTTACATATGCTTTGATTGTTTGGGCACAATTGTTCAAAAGAAACGTGATCGGATTTCGGTTATCGGATTTCAGCTATCGGATTGGATCAAATCTTGAAAATGGGTTGTTCAAAGGGAAACAAGGATCCTGAAATTGGATTAGATCACATAATCTATTCTTGGTTTTGATCTGGATAAAACCTTCACTTTGTGTCGTTCAACACTTTTGAGTTGGATTGGAATAAATTTGATGCATAAAATTAGGATTACCCTGTGCTGTAACATTATAGTGTGCTAACCTCCACAACCCAACAGTATTCTAACAATACTTGATTCTACAGGACTATTTATTTGTTGTGGATAAGATGAAGGGTTTGATAATGGAAGGCAGTGTTTCCCACAGAATTAAATTGTATTTGTGGTGGTGGGTTCTGTGTCGGAGTCAATAAGATAAACAGCGTATAATTATACAGTTATACTTGCCTTGCACTACAAGTCCATATTGACAAGTAGCTGTAATGCTGTAATGTTATAGTGTGCTAACCTCCACAACCCAACAGCATTCTATTCTAGTATGCTAACCTCCACAACCCAACAGTATTTTAACACTAATGCTTCAGGTGGGATTTGAACACTCAACATAAGGATGACCAGTACAAGGCATTATCCCACTAAGCCACTGTCAATCCTACATCTTTGCCAGTCACATTCACATGCTGAAAATGTGTATTGGTAAACACACAAGAAAAACTCCAAGTATACATTTGACAATAAAATGAAGGGCTTTCCTGAAAGAGAACACCTGAAAACGTTTGGAAATTCTGGGACAATTAGACATTTGTAGAGAAGAACAGTAATGGATGAAATATAAATATGATAGACTTAATGATGAAGGAAAAATAGTAAACAAAGAAGTTCCCCTATATGTCTTCGAGTGTGTCGGCATTCTGATTCTTGGCAACTAATGAGTGTGAATGTTGATTGCCTGATGTCATTCAGGTGCTGTTCAATGGTGTGACTCTTCAATAACCAATAGCATGTGCATCTTGAGCCTAAAGCTCTAGCAGGATTCGAACTCTCAACCTAACAAACACCAGCACTAGGCATTATCCCTCTGAGCCACTAACAATCCGACATATTAGGCAGTCACATTCACATGGTGAAAATGTGTGTTGGTAAACACACAAGAAAAACTCCAAGTATACATTTGACAATACAATGAAGGGCTTTCCTGAAAGAGTACACCTGAAAACTTTTGGACATTTTGGGGCAATTAGACATTTATAGAGAAGAACAGTAATGGATGAAATATAAATACGATAGACTTAATGATGAAGGAAAAATAGTAAACAAAGAAGTTCCCCTATATGTCTTAGAGTGTGTCGGCATTCTGATTCTTGGCAACTAATGAGTGTGAATGTTAATTGCCTGATGTCATTCAGGTGCTGTTCAATGGTGTCAATCTTCAATAACCAATAGCATGTGCATCTTGAGCCCAAAGCTCTAGCAGGATTCGAACTCTCAACCTAAAAAACACCAGCACAAGGCATTATCCCACTGAGCCACTGACAATCATACACATTCAGCAGTCACATTCAAATGGTGAAAATGTGTGTTGGTAAACACACAAGAAAAACTCCAACTATACATTTGACAATAAAATGAAGGGCTTTCCTGAAAGAGTACACCTGAAAACTTTTGGATATTCTGGGGCAATTAGACATTTGTAGAGAAGAACAGTAATGGATGAAATATAAATACGATAGACTTAATGATGAAGGAAAAATAGTAAACAAAGAAGTTCCCCTATATGCCATAGAGTGTCAGCATTCTGATTCTTGGCAACTAATGAGTGTGAATGTTAATTGCCTGATGTCATTCAGGTGCTGTTCAATGGTGTGAATCTTCAATAACCAATAGCATGTGCATCTTGAGCTTCAAGCTCTAGCAGGATTCGAACTCTCAACCTAACAAACACCAGCAGTGTGTAATGAGTGTGAATGTTAATTGCCTGATGTCATTCAGGTGCTGTTCAATGGTGTGACTCAGAAGGCTCAATGGTATGGAGTGATGACACGAAGATGGCAGGTTTCGGTGCAACACAAGTTAACTTTATTTGAGTTTCAATTCATCTGTTCTTTTGTTCTTTACTTGTATGTGTGCTGCATCAAAGAGGAAACAAACAGAAAATGGAGTAATCAGTGAAATGGGGTAAATCAGTACAGATCCCAACTCACAAACAAACCAATTGACATTTGAACAATAAACTGAAATCATAAGGCTATATAAGGTACAACTAAACAATACTTGACATCCCAAGTCAATCAACATCACCTAATCATCTCTCACATGGGACTCCAACACACCAAACCAACAAACAAAGACCTTAACTTTACACATGATGGCAGAGCTACTCTACAAACTGATAAACATCACAAAAGTCATAGTGAGGGTGATTAAAGTGATGACTTACGTTAACTCAAAGACGCACACAGAGCAGGACACACTGGAGTGCTGGGTTGAGATGAACAAAAGAGCGAACTGAGGGCGAGCAAACAATTTATCCTGGTCTGAGCCCCTGCTCCGGAGCTACAGGGTTTCCCAGCGGGTAAACTTTGGAAAGATTTGCAAAGATTTGGAAAAGATTTTTGAAAGACTACAGTCTCAGACCCTCTCACATCTAAAGACAAGTAGTAGAGTTTTAAGTCACAGACTATGATTTTGCAATGACTAGGGATCTTGCAGGGTCACTATTTACAAGACTGCAACATGATTCCTTTAAATTATTACCCATTGTGCAATAGATAAACAGGAACTGAAAATTATAGCCTACTAAACTCAAAGTCGTATTTTCATGTTTCTGCAGCATTGTTTCATGCGTGACATCCTTAACCGATATAGAGTTGTTCTGTCAAGTGGAAGAGCCGACTAAATATGTATAAGAAATTACAAATATTATAAGAATAACAAATAATTATAGGCTACAGCTTATAATTATACAGTAATACTTGCCTTGCACTACAAGTCCATATTGACAAGTAGCTGTAATGTTATAGTGTGTTATCCTCCACAACCCAACAGCATTCTATTGTAGTATGCTAACATCCACAACCCACTAATGCTTCAAGTGGGATTTGAACTCTCAACCTAAGGATCACCAGTACAAGGCATTATCCCACTGAGCCACTGTCAATCCTACATGTTGGCCAGTCACATTCACATGGTGAAAATGTGTATTGGTAAACACACAAGAAAAACTCCAAGCATGGAGGGGCGATTAGACATTTGTAGAGATGAACACTAATAGATTAAATATAAATATGATAGACTTAATGATGAAGGAAAAATAGTAAACAAAGAAGTTCCCCTATATGTCATAGAGTGTGTCGGCATTCTGATTCTTGGCAACTAATGAGTGTGAATGTTAATTGTCTGATGTCATTCAGGTGCTGTTCAATAGTGTGAATCTTCAATAACCAATAGCATGTGCATCTTGAGCCTAAAGCTCTAGCAGGATTCGAACTCTCAACCTAACAAACACCAGCACTAGGCATTATCCCACTCTGCCACTGACAATCATACACATTCAGCAGTCACATTCAAATGGTGAAAATGTGTGTTGGTAAACACACAATAAAAACTCCAAGTACACATTTGACAATAAAATGAAGGGCTTTCCTGAAAGAGTACACCTGAAAACTTTTGGATATTCTGGGGCAATTAGACATTTATAGAGAAGAACAGTAATGGATGAAATATAAATATGATAGACTTAATGATGAAGGAAAAATAGTAAACTAAGAAGTTCCCCTATATGTCATAGAGTGTGTCGGCATTCTGATTCTTGGCAACTAATGAGTGTGAATGTTAATTGTCTGATGTCATTCAGGTGCTGTTCAATAGTGTGAATCTTCAATAACCAATAGCATGTGCATCTTGAGCCTAAAGCTCTAGCAGGATTCGAACTCTCAACCTAACAAACACCAGCACTAGGCATTATCCCACTCAGCCACTGACAATCATACACATTCAGCAGTCACATTCAAATGGTGAAAATGTGTGTTGGTAAACACACAAGAAAAACTCCAAGTATACACTTGACAATAAAATGAAGGGCTTTCCTGAAAGAGTACACCTGAAAACTTTTGAATATTCTGGGGCAATTAGACATTTATAGAGAAGAACAGTAATGGATGAAATATAAATATGATAGACTTAATGATGAAGGAAAAATAGTAAACAAAGAAGTTCCCCTATATGTCATAGAGTGTGTCGGCATTCTGATTCTTGGCAACTAATGAGTGTGAATGTTAATTGTCTGATGTCATTCAGGTGCTGTTCAATAGTGTGAATCTTCAATAACCAATAGCATGTGCATCTTGAGCCTAAAGCTCTAGCAGGATTCGAACTCTCAACCTAACAAACACCAGCACTAGGCATTATCCCACTCAGCCACTGACAATCATACACATTGAGCAGTCACATTCAAATGGTGAAAATGTGTGTTGGCAAACACACAACATCAAGAAAAATCCTAGCATACATTTGACAATAGAATTAAGGGCTTTATAAAAAAGAGTACATATCTGAAAATGTGCACTGTTAATGGTATCCACCTAATGATGGTTGTATGGTTGTTATCCAAGAAAAAAAAATTACTCATATAGGAATATAGGTGATATAGGAGAAATGGGCTGAGTGGTCGAACTTTATTGGCCTATATCTCTGAAATGGAACAACGTATCCAAATTCTTTTGATAACTTTTGTGAGGCTTTGTCTAAACATTGTCTGTGAGAATTTTGGTGAAGATTTGATAATTTTTGAAGCCTGTGAAACTTTTTATGATGTTTGGCTTTTCTCTGAAATTGTGGCAAAAGTAAACATTTTTAGAGCATAAGACCAGGGTGAAAAAGATGCATCTGAATGTAGAGATTAATATGATGAAAGAATTTTGAGTCTAGGTGAATCTGGTAAGGAGAAATAAGCGTTTTTGACAAGAGCGCCACCTTTGGGTGCAGTACCCCAAATTTGGGTTATGGGTAGTGGGGGGTACTGGTAACAATACTTGAAAATGTCAAGTTTCTAGGACTTACGGTTTATAGGAATATAGGTGATCTAGGAAAAAAGGCCTAAGTGGTCTAACTTTATTGGCCTATATCTCTGAAATGGAACAAAATATCAAAATTCTGAGCGATAACTTTTGTGAGGCTTGGTCTAAACATTGTCTGTGAGAATTTTGGTGAAGATTCGATTATTTTTGAAGAGTGTGAAACTTTTTATAATGTTTGGCTTTTCCATGAAATTTTGGAAAAAGTAAACATTTGTAGACCATAAGACCAGGGCCAAAAATATGCATCTGAGTTTAGAGATTAATATTCTGAAAGAATTTGGAGTCTAGGTGAATCTGGTAAGGAGAAATAAGCATAATTAACTTTTTTTTCCAATAGCGCCACCTTTGGGTGCAGTACCCCAAATTTTGGGTTATGGGTAGAGGGGGGTACTGGTAACCATACCTGAAAATTTCAAGAGTTTTGGAGTTACGGTTTAGGCTGCAGTATGACTTTTACAGAATTTTGGCCAAAAAATGAACGGTACAGAAACAATAGGGTTCCTGCAGCTACGCTGCTCGGACCCCTAATAATAATAAGAAGAAAACATAGAAACACAATGGGTGCCTTCGCAGCTTCGCTGCTTGGCCCCCAAATATAACCGCAAGCGGTGATTTACGGGGTCCGAGCAAAACGAACATGATGGCATAGCTTTTTAGTTTTACATATGCTTTGATTGTTTGGGCACAATTGTTCAAAAGAAACGTGATCGGATTTCGTTTATCGGATTTCAGTTACCAGATTTAAGCTATCGGATTGGATCAAATCTTGAAAATGGGTTGTTCAAAGGGAAACAAGGATCCTGAAATTGGATTAGATCACATAATCTATTCTTGGTTTTGATCTGGATAAAACCTTCACTTTGTGTCGTTCAAAACTTTTGAGTTGGATTGGAATAAATTTGATGCATAAAATTAGGATTACCCTGTGCTGTAACATTATAGTGTGCTAACCTCCACAACCCAACAGTATTCTAACAATACTTGATTCTACAGGACTATTTATTTGTTGTGGATAAGATGAAGGGTTTGATAATGGAAGGCAGTGTTTCCCACAGAATTGAATTGTATTTGTGGTGGTGGGTTCTGTGTCAGAGTCAATAAGATAAACAGCGTATAATTATACAGTTATACTTGCCTTGCACTACAAGTCCATATTGACAAGTAGCTGTAATGCTGTAATGTTATAGTGTGCTAACCTCCACAACCCAACAGCATTCTATTCTAGTATGCTAACCTCCACAACCCAACAGTATTTTAACACTAATGCTTCAGGTGGGATTTGAACACTCAACATAAGGATGACCAGTACAAGGCATTATCCCACTAAGCCACTGTCAATCCTACATCTTTGCCAGTCATATTCACATGGTGAAAATGTGTATTGGTAAACACACAAGAAAAACTTCAAGTATACATTTGACAATAAAATGAAGGGCTTTCCTGAAAGAGAACACCTGAAAACGTTTGGAAATTCTGGGACAATTAGACATTTGTAGAGAAGAACAGTAATGGATGAAATATAAATATGATAGACTTAATGATGAAGGAAAAATAGTAAACAAAGAAGTTCCCCTATATGTCTTCGAGTGTGTCGGCATTCTGATTCTTGGCAACTAATGAGTGTGAATGTTAATTGCCTGATGTCATTCAGGTGCTGTTCAATGGTGTCAATCTTCAATAACCAATAGCATTTGCATCTTGAGCCTAAAGCTCTAGCAGGATTCGAACTCTCAACCTAACAAACACCAGCACTAGGCATTATCCCTCTGAGCCACTAACAATCCGACATATTAGGCAGTCACATTCACATGGTGAAAATGTGTGTTGGTAAACACACAAGAAAAACTCCAAGTATACATTTGACAATAAAAGGAAGGGCTTTCCTGAAAGAGTACACCTGAAAACTTTTGGATATTCTGGGGCAATTAGACATTTATAGAGAAGAACAGTAATGGATGAAATATAAATATGATAGACTTAATGATGAAGGAAAAATAGTAAACAAAGAAGTTCCCCTATATGTCATAGAGTGTGTCGGCATTCTGATTCTTGGCAACTAATGAGTGTGAATGTTAATTGCCTGATGTCATTCAGGTGCTGTTCAATGGTGTCAATCTTCAATAACCAATAGCATGTGCATCTTGAGCTTCAAGCTCTAGCAGGATTCGAACTCTCAACCTAACAAACACCAGCAGTGTGTAATGAGTGTGAATGTTAATTGCCTGATGTCATTCAGGTGCTGTTCAATGGTGTGACTCAGAAGGCTCAATGGTATGGAGTGATGACACGGAGATGGCAGGTTTCGGTGCAACACAAGTTAACTTTATTTGAGTTTCAATTCATCTGTTCTTTTGTTCTTTACTTGTATGTGTGCTGCATCAAAGAGGAAACAAACAGAAAATGGAGTAATCAGTGAAATGGGGTAAATCAGTACAGATCCCAACTCACAAACAAACCAATTGACATTTGAACAATAAACTGAAATCATATGGCTATATAAGGTACAACTAAACAATACTTGACATCCCAAGTCAACCAACATCACCTAGTCATCTCTCACATGGGACTCCAAGACACCAAACCAACAAACAAAGACCTTAACTTTACACATGATGGCAGAGCTACTCTACAAACTGATAAACATCACAAAAGTCATAGTGAGGGTGATTAAAGTGATGACTTACGTTAACTCAAAGACGCACACAGAGCAGGACACACTGGAGTGCTGGGTTGAGATGAACAAAAGAGCGAACTGAGGGCGAGCAAACAATTTATCCTGGTCTGAGCCCCTGCTCCGGAGCTACAGGGTTTCCCAGCGGGTAAACTTTGGAAAGATTTGCAAAGATTTGGAAAAGATTTTTGAAAGACTACAGTCTCAGACCCTCTCACATCTAAAGACAAGTAGTAGAGTTTTAAGTCACAGACTATGATTTTGCAATGACTAGGGATCTTGCAGGGTCACTATTTACAAGACTGCAACATGATTCCTTTAAATTATTACCCATTGTGCAATAGATAAACAGGAACTGAAAATTATAGCCTACTAAACTCAAAGTCGTATTTTCATGTTTCTGCAGCATTGTTTCATGCGTGACATCCTTAACCGATATAGAGTTGTTCTGTCAAGTGGAAGAGCCGACTAAATATGTATAAGAAATTACAAATATTATAAGAATAACAAATAATTATAGGCTACAGCTTATAATTATACAGTAATACTTGCCTTGCACTACAAGTTCATATTGACAAGTAGCTGTAATGTTATAGTGTGTTATCCTCCACAACCCAACAGCATTCTATTGTAGTATGCTAACATCCACAACCCACTAATGCTTCAAGTGGGATTTGAACTCTCAACCTAAGGATCACCAGTACAAGGCATTATCCCACTGAGCCACTGTCAATCCTACATGTTGGCCAGTCACATTCACATGGTGAAAATGTGTATTGGTAAACACACAAGAAAAACTCCAAGCATGGAGGGGCGATTAGACATTTGTAGAGATGAACACTAATAGATTAAATATAAATATGATAGACTTAATGATGAAGGAAAAATAGTAAACAAAGAAGTTCCCCTATATGTCATAGAGTGTGTCGGCATTCTGATTCTTGGCAACTAATGAGTGTGAATGTTAATTGTCTGATGTCATTCAGGTGCTGTTCAATAGTGTGAATCTTCAATAACCAATAGCATGTGCATCTTGAGCCTAAAGCTCTAGCAGGATTCGAACTCTCAACCTAACAAACACCAGCACTAGGCATTATCCCACTCTGCCACTGACAATCATACACATTCAGCAGTCACATTCAAATGGTGAAAATGTGTGTTGGTAAACACACAAGAAAAACTCCAAGTACACATTTGACAATAAAATGAAGGGCTTTCCTGAAAGAGTACACCTGAAAACTTTTGGATATTCTGGGGCAATTAGACATTTATAGAGAAGAACAGTAATGGATGAAATATAAATATGATAGACTTAATGATGAAGGAAAAATAGTAAACTAAGAAGTTCCCCTATATGTCATAGAGTGTGTCGGCATTCTGATTCTTGGCAACTAATGAGTGTGAATGTTAATTGTCTGATGTCATTCAGGTGCTGTTCAATAGTGTGAATCTTCAATAACCAATAGCATGTGCATCTTGAGCCTAAAGCTCTAGCAGGATTCGAACTCTCAACCTAACAAACACCAGCACTAGGCATTATCCCACTCAGCCACTGACAATCATACACATTCAGCAGTCACATTCAAATGGTGAAAATGTGTGTTGGTAAACACACAAGAAAAACTCCAAGTATACACTTGACAATAAAATGAAGGGCTTTCCTGAAAGAGTACACCTGAAAACTTTTGGATATTCTGGGGCAATTAGACATTTATAGAGAAGAACAGTAATGGATGAAATATAAATATGATAGACTTAATGATGAAGGAAAAATAGTAAACAAAGAAGTTCCCCTATATGTCATAGAGTGTGTCGGCATTCTGATTCTTGGCAACTAATGAGTGTGAATGTTAATTGTCTGATGTCATTCAGGTGCTGTTCAATAGTGTGAATCTTCAATAACCAATAGCATGTGCATCTTGAGCCTAAAGCTCTAGCAGGATAAGAACTCTCAACCTAACAAACACCAGCACTAGGCATTATCCCACTCAGCCACTGACAATCATACACATTGAGCAGTCACATTCAAATGGTGAAAATGTGTGTTGGCAAACACACAACATCAAGAAAATTCCTAGCATACATTTGACAATAGAATTAAGGGCTTTATAAAAAAGAGTACATATCTGAAAATGTGCACTGTTAATGGTATCCACCTAATGATGGTTGTATGGTTGTTATCCAAGAAAAAAAAATTACTCATATAGGAATATAGGTGATATAGGAGAAATGGGCTGAGTGGTCGAACTTTATTGGCCTATATCTCTGAAATGGAACAACGTATCCAAATTATTTTGATAACTTTTGTGAGGCTTTGTCTAAACATTGTCTGTGAGAATTTTGGTGAAGATTTGATAATTTTTGAAGCCTGTGAAACTTTTTATGATGTTTGGCTTTTCTCTGAAATTGTGGCAAAAGTAAACATTTTTAGAGCATAAGACCAGGGTGAAAAAGATGCATCTGAATGTAGAGATTAATATGATGAAAGAATTTTGAGTCTAGGTGAATCTGGTAAGGAGAAATAAGCGTTTTTGACAAGAGCGCCACCTTTGGGTGCAGTACACCAAATTTGGGTTATGGGTAGTGGGGGGTACTGGTAACAATACTTGAAAATGTCAAGTTTCTAGGACTTACGGTTTATAGGAATATAGGTGATCTAGGAAAAAAGGCCTAAGTGGTCTAACTTTATTGGCCTATATCTCTGAAATGGAACAAAATATCAAAATTCTGAGCGATAACTTTTGTGAGGCTTGGTCTAAACATTGTCTGTGAGAATTTTGGTGAAGATTCGATTATTTTTGAAGAGTGTGAAACTTTTTATAATGTTTGGCTTTTCCATGAAATTGTGGAAAAAGTAAACATTTGTAGACCATAAGACCAGGGCCAAAAAGATGCATCTGAGTTTAGAGATTAATATTCTGAAAGAATTTTGAGTCTAGGTTAATCTGGTAAGGAGAAATAAGCATAATTAACTTTTTTTTTCAATAGCGCCACCTTTGGGTGCAGTACCCCAAATTTTGGGTTATGGGTAGAGGGGGGTACTGGTAACCATACCTGAAAATTTCAAGAGTTTTGGAGTTACGGTTTAGGCTGCAGTATGACTTTTACAGAATTTTGGCCAAAAAATGAACGGTACAGAAACAATAGGGTTCCTGCAGCTACGCTGCTCGGACCCCTAATAATAAGAAAAGGTAGAATCACTATGGGTTGCCGCGCAGCTTCGCTGCTTGGCCCCCAATAATAAGAAAAGGTAGAATCACTATGGGTTGCCGCGCAGCTTCGCTGCTTGGCCCCCAATAATGAGCGCATCTTCCTCACTGCCACTGGCACTGCCACTAGCACTACCGCTAGCACTAGCACTGTCAGTACCTCTCATTCTCTCAGCCATGTTTGCTCTTTCTCTCTAGCTGAAACATAGAAGACTGTATGTGGTCTTTTATCCTCTCACTAACCGATTCTCTATTTTTACAACCCATCGGCGCTTGATGACCTAACGTGTCTTAATGCTTAAGGAATGTCTGTGTTTGCAACATAGGTTACATGTATGTAATCCTACGCCATCTCCCCCCAATCCTATTGTGCTTGAACTTTCAATCGCATGTCATAAGGCTTAAAGGAGAATTTTTAAAAAGGTTACCCGGGGCCCGATTGCATCTGATCCTTTTATTCTCTCTGTGTTTACGACCCTCGTCCTTGATGGCCCAGCGTGACTTAATGCTTAAGGAATGCCCCGCGTTTGCAACATAGGCCTCATGTATGTAATCCTACACCAACCCCTATTGTGCTTGAACTTTCAATCGCATGCCATAAGGCTTAAAGGAGAATTTTAAAAAGGTTACCCGGGCCCCGATTGCATCTGCTCCTTTTATCCTCTCTGTGTTTACGACCCTCGTCCTTGATGGCCCAGCGTGACTTAATGCTTAAGGAATGCCTGTGTTTTTCAACATACATGTGCACGTGCAAGTTCAACCCCTATCCCCCATGCTGTGCTTGTTTTTCACATTTTTTGATTCCTCCCATTTGTTTAATCACGCCCCCTCCACATCTACCGTTTTTCAGTCATTTGCAGCCAAACCATCCGAGGGAGAAGACGTGCGACTATAGGAGCTCCAGGCTCTGAACTCAGGCATCCCCAGGACTCTGTCTGCCTGCCTCTACCGCTACTACTAGGCCCAGGCTCTGAACTCAGACTCTCTCGCAGGCATCCCCAGGACTCTGTCTGCCTGCCTCTACCGCTACTAGGCCCAGGCTCTGAACTCAGACTCTCTCGCAGGCATCCCCAGGACTCTGCCTGCCTGCCTCTACCGCTACTACTAGGCCCAGGCCCAGGCTCTGAACTCAGATTCTCTCGCAAGTCACGCACGCCACACAGGCTCCACACAAATTCTGTTCAACTCCCCATGCCATCCCCACCCCTTCGCACGACGTCATAAGACACGCCTGCAGAAAGTAAGACCTCCCATCATGACGTCATAAGATACGCCTACCTCACGTGATCAAGAATGATCTGGAAGGTAACGCCCCCTGGCCCCTAGCCCCGCCCCCCCTTAATCAGCACATTTTTGATTTAATTAGGGCCATCCATCACTTTTGACATAAGGTGTATTATATATCTCTCTAAGAACAAAGAACTAAATTGAAAATCAAAATAAACTGCTTGTGTTGCACCGAAACCCTGCCATCTCCGTGTCAATCACTCCATACCAGTGAGCCTTCTCGGGGCTCTGCCTGCTCACCACACACTCACTCTCCTTGACCCTCATCGCCCCCTACAGTTCCTTCAGTATTCATGTTTGGTATCATTTTTATAGTCTCAGTACAAGGAGTACAATGAATCAAGTGTAAGAATGTTTAGAACATCCTGTATAACATTTCTACCTGAGGAGCCTGCCTAATATGTTAATGTCAAGTAGGTGTGGCTGACGGAAACGGCGGGAAGAGAAAGGACGTTGTACTTATGATCACCACGTGAACCACACCCTTGCAAATTGAGCATAAAAGGCCAGCCTCTTCCGGTAGTCTTTAGAAGAGAATACTGTGACCCCGGCCGTGGCGCAACTGGCTGGGGCACCTGCACCGTACGCCGGCGACCCGGGTTCGATTCCCGCCCTGTGGTCCTTTCCGCAACCCACCCCGACTCTCTCTCCCACTCGCTTCCTGTCATTCTTCACTGTCCTATCATTAAATGCATAAAAAGGCAAAAAAAAGTGTTGGAAAAAAAAAGAAGAGAATACTGAGATACTGGTGAAATCCATGATGGGGTGACACAAAGATGCCTTTTCTCCCTTGGCCCCTCATTGAAAAGAATAAATGCCTGGATCCTGATCTTTCATCGTCCTGATTGAGTCTTAAGAGAAATATGGTAATAAAAATATACTATCAATGCACATAGCATATGGGGAGTTAAGGATGATAGTAATGGGAGCATTGTTGAGGAATTTATTGAAGAGAAAGAGCTAGTGTGTTTAAATAATACAAGTGGTACAAGGATAGATGTAGCAAGGGGGACAGAGTCTACAGTAGACATTACACTAGCTACAGTAGCAATAGCTAGGAAGTGTAGGTGGGAGGTAATGAGAGAAAGTACAATGGGAAGTGATCATTATCCTATACTAATTCAAACAGAAATGGAATTGACTGTGGGAAAGGTAGTGACGGAGGGGAGATGGAGGTTGGAAGAGGCTGACTGGGAGAAGTTTAGAGAAATCAGTGAGTGTTCTTTGATGTCGGTCAGAGATGATCAAAATGTTGAGGAGTTAAATACAGAGATAAGTAGCATATAATTCAGGCAGAAATAGAGGCTATTCCAAAGTCTAAACCCACAAAGTTATGTAAAATTCTGCCATGGTGGTCAAAAGAATGTGGTGGTAATACAGAAAAGAAATAGAGCTTTTAAAGAGTTGAAGAAGACACATAATTTTCAAAATCTAGTTGAACATAAGAGACTACAGGCAATAGTGAGGCAAACAATTAGGATATATAAAAAAGAGTATTGGAAAAGGTTTTGTGACTCAATTGGAAGGTCAACACCAGTGGAGAAAGTATGGGGAACTATAAAGAGAATAAGAGGCTGTGGGAAAGAGTTTGGTTACCCAGTAATGAAGGATGGCCAAAATAGTGTTACAGTGAAGCTAAAGCGGAGCTAATAGCAAAGACACTAGTAAAAGTACATAGCTCTGAAAATTTAAGTCAAGAGGAAAGAAGAGGAAGGGAGGATACTATTGCAAGATATGGGAGTATCAGTCAGGAAGGTGATGGTGAAGATGGTAGTGCGTTAAATAGGTTATTTACAATAGCTGAACTTAATAAAGCCTTAAGGAAGCTGGGTAAATCAACTCCAGGAAGGGATAGTATCTGCTATGTCATGCTAGAACAGTTAAGTGATAAAGGGAAAGAGATGTTGCTAAATTTGTACAATAAGGTTTGGAAAGAAGGCACTATTCCAAGAAGTTGGAAAGAGTCTATAATTATACCTATAAGGAAGCCAGGGAAAGATCCAACAGTTCCAGAAAGCTATAGACCAATTGCTTTGACCTCTCAGATGGGGAAAACTATGGAAAGGATGTTGGATGCTGGATGCGTAGCTCTGTTTAATACGCGTTGTTTGCCATGCTTTGATTGTCTTGATGAAATGCGTGTTAATATGACCATAGGCTGCATGTTTCTTAAATATTATTAGAAAGTGTTTGGTCGATTGGTGTAACAAGAGGGTCTGCTTTTTAATTGGGTTAACAGATTTAAAGGATAAATAGGCTAATGGGGTTCGTGCAATTAAAGTGGCAATTTGTGGTTTGTGCCATGTAAGCTTATATGTGTTTCAGTGTTTGGTGTTATTTATCAAGTAGCATTTTGTATTGAATGGAATATTTAAGACTGACATTTACATGTAAATTTGTAATATTTATGGTTATTTATGTGTTTTATGTGATTACTTATGTGTATATTTTTTTTATTGAAAGATGGGCATTTGAATGGGGATTTAGATTCTCAGTGGATAAGTCAAAGACCATGTTTTTTACAAGAAAGAAAATAAATCCAGAACTTAGGATATATGGATCAGAATTAGAAAGAGTAGACTTCTTTAGATATTTAGGTCTGTGGTATGACAAGATGCTTACATGGGCAATTAATGTCCAAAAGTAGTGGATAAGTGTAAGAAGATCTTAAATGTTATGCAATGTTTGACCAGCTATGAAAACTATTTATATAGGGTTAATGAGGTCAGTGTTGGATTACGGATGTTTTATATATGGGTCTGCTTCTGCAACTCAGTTAAGTAAACTGGATGTAATACAATATCAGGCTTTGAGATTATGTAGCGGGGCATATAAAACTACTCCTGTGGCTGCAATCCAGGTGGAGATGGGAGAGATGCCTTATAAGCTAAAAAGAGAGCAGTTGGCCCTAGTTTACTGGGCAAACCTGAAGGGCCACAAAGAGGACCATCCTTGTCAGAGGGTTCTAATGCCCTGCCAAGAAAAGGAAAAAAAAGAGCTCATGTTTTGGGTGGACAGTAGGAAATGTTGCAAGGGGAATGGAAATTACAACACTAAGTGTAAGTCCAACAGTAGAATATTCAAGTGTTGTTCGATAGATGTTTGAAGAAGTAGCAATAGATTTAGCATTATTGGAAGAAAGGGAGCGTTGAGTTACTATTGATAATTGTACATTTGAAATATATGTGAGAGAAAAGTATGGACATAATATTCATGTGTACACAGATGCATCAAAAATAAACAAGGAGTTGCATATGCAATTCCCGAATTACAGGTAAAGGCCAAGAGAGTTAGTAATGATCTTGCTGTATACTGCCCTACTAAGGCAAAAGACCTTAACTCACCAGAGTGTGAAACTGAGAAAAATGCCTTTAAAGTTATCTTAATGTCCTGACAATTGAGTAATAGGTATAATATTGTAATTTTCACATTGTGTAGTGTATACCTGTATTAATCTATCTACAAAAAAAAATTAACTCAAATTTGACCTTTGACCCTTTTTTGGAAGTTACTGTATTCTGCCTTAGTATTGCCCACTAAATGACAATCGGTCATACTAAGGCAAAATACCCTTCTATTTTATAGCACAATGTTATGATGACAATGATAACTTTCACTTAAAATGTAAGCAATATTAACCCTATTGGACTCACTATGATAAAATGGCTTCACATTTATCAACATCATATGAAAATGATGACGTTTTTTTCTGTATTTCATACTCATACTAGTACCACACAGACAGTCACTTCTGACCGATGTCAGAATTAAGAATGAGAGTGTTTTGATGTTTTAAAGGTCTCATTCACTGAGAAACCGTTTAATACTTGTTACTTTCGAAATACTATAGCTCACTCCAAGTTGCATATGCATGCTGCACGTGAAAATGATCTTCTACCCCCATTGCCCGCATTAGCCAATGAAAGAAAATACACGGAAAAACAAGCGAATCAGAAAGAGCCCTTCCCAATGACGCCGAAGGGAAACTGATTATTCATGGCCTCGCCCACCTTGGCTTGTGACCGCCTACAGAAAGACTGGAAGATTTTGCGGCTAGGGGATTGTCTCTCTGCAGCTAGTAGGAGCTAACAGCAAGTTGCTAACATGGCGGAAAAATATCGTGCCTGTGTTATTTGTGGCAATAACACATCAATGTTGATGTCTTGCCTTAGAAACAAGAGTTGAGGAAGAAATGGTTCGGATTTATCGTTGCAACACCACCACCGAAGTAGTGCAACATTAGTTCTGTGTTCCAATCATTTCGACCACACTCACTGCCTACAGTTAGAAAGTGGTTTTGCATTGATGTTCTGAAAACCTGCTTCTGTACAGTCATGACGATCGACCACCAGCTCACAGGCTGTAAGTACAAACAAACTTTTCCACCTAACATCTGTTACAAAATAGCATGTTCATATTCTTTACGTTAGCATGCATGAAAAGGGTACAAGCTAGGCTTAGGCTAGCCTATATTACAGGAAGCTACACCAGGCACGTAACTGAAGTGTTCTGTTGACGTGTAAAATCAGAGAATGTCTAATAGGAAGGGCTCTGGTAAAATCCATTAGAGGAATGGTCTATTTTCCTGAACGTAGCCTACAGGCCACTAACACGCAAGGTGTAGCTACTTCCATTGATTAGGCCTATTGGAAGCTATTGTTGCAGTAGCCTACATAACGCGAACGGAATGCTTCAGTTACGTGCCTGGTGTAGCTAACGTTACACTCATAAGAAACTGACCACACTACCCAGAGAGTTAGCTTGTTGAACCTATAATCTTCTAACCTAAGCGTTAAACCACAAATAATAATATTAGCAACAATATCTTATGCTCAACTAAGTACGGATATTGTTCTAGTCTAAAAAGGGAAAATCAAAAACACAATACCCGTGCACTATTAGGCTAAGTTGCTATCACTAGAGCTCAGGTATTTACACTTCAGTCTAATTTATGTCTTCTTGCCACTGTTACATTGACCTTTGTAGGCCTACAATGATGTTTTGTTTGATTACTTGCTGTTTAATTAGTGTTTTGTATGTCTTCCAGAGCACATCCTCATGTCAGGCTACACAGCTTTCTAGCCTACATTAGGTCATCACGTTAGAAGCAAAGGTTTGTGATCTAACTTTTTTGTTGTGCTAGTTAGTTTCTAGAAGTCTTTTTCTAGTAGGCTAATACAGGTTCTTACGTGCTCATCAATGTTTGGGAAAGTCAATTCATGGGTTTCTTCAGGTCATTTTACACAGGTGTATAAAATCAAGCACCTCGATTATGAATGCAGACTGCATGGTGCTTGATTAATACACCTGTGTAAATGGACCTGATGAAACCCATGAATTGCATAACAGATAGAATTGATATTACCGAATGTCTTCTTGTGGGTGTGCTACTTAGTACATCATACACCTTACCGCAGTCACTAAAATATTTTTGTTTCCATTGTGCCAGTACAGTTTTGTGTGAGAGAGTGAATGTCCTGTGTACTATAAGTAGTATCTTGTAACTTGACAGTAATACACATTTATTTACTTTAGGTACCCAAACAGAATACTTCATGAAAAGTATGAGTATTGATACAAGCACTTTGGATACACCATGGGCATGGGGGCCTGCTACCTCTACTGCCATCAAGCCTGTTCATCCAAGGCCAGCTAGAAGACCTCGGGTTGATCAAGATGAGGTGGAGGATGAATGCGACATCTCCACAATAACACCTGATGGCTCCACCTATGGCCCAGCACAATCAAAGAGCAATGTAACAGAATCATAACAGCCAACGAATGTGTTTTGTGTGTTGTCCCTTCGGATCCCCAGGACAATACAAGCCGAAACAACAACTCAGACCTTTTCCCCTAAATAATCCCAGCACCATTTTACAAAGGATCTGTAGGCCAGATGTCTGCATCGTCTGGCAAAAAGAGGACATTGTTAATTCTGTGCATAGTTTGGATGTTCTTGTTTTGTGTTTGCATTATTTTAATAGACTGCAATATTACTATTTGTCAGTGTTTCACAGACCACCTTAGCCTAGAAATGTAGACGCACCCTAGCGGCGGCAAATTAATTTGCTCAGCTTGTACGTCTAGTATCGAACCATAGGAATTTCTATTGGCTTAACACCGTGGATGACGGCCAATCACAGCGCTCTATTTCGTTAGAGAGTCTTAAGGCAGGCTTAACAGGATAACGACATCCTGCAAAGACTTTTGACTGTGTAAAGAAATAGGTCTTTATTTTAAAACGTTTCCAACTGTTTATTACTTGAAAGCAAGATGACGATTGTCACAAATGTTTACCTCTTTTAGGAGAGATTTTAAGCTGACAGGCAATTGTTACCATTCTATTAAACCAACGTTCACCGACAAACGATCAGGAAGCGGTTCTTCTTCCTACTCGGATACTAGGATCAAACACATGAAGTTGTATCTCCGAAGACATTTTGTGCAACAGTTTTGACTCGAGTTTTAGCCAGGTTTTAGCACTGTAAAGTTCAATATGGAGCATAGCACAGGCAGAATCGGATGAGGACGCACTGCAGGAAGCGTCACAGTACTGTTAGCCAATCAGAGGTGAATTCATTAGCATGTCATTAATATTCATGACTAGAGGCGAAATCCAGTCGTTCCTCCCCGCCCACCTTCCCCACCAAACTAGAACAGCATGAAACAGACGCAGGACAGCATTTTTTTCACCAAAACCGGCTCACAGGGCATTCATCAATACTACAGACCACTGCAAAATTAATGAAAAACGATGAAATGAGACCTTTAATATATATAAAGCATATTTCTGTTTGGATTTGAGGCACTAATTTAGACTAATTGGCTTGTTTATTTCTATAGCCAGCCTAGAACAGCATAAATATTTCAGAATCATCCCATTGTAGCATCTTAATGTCTGCTGAAAAGTTTCAGTGAAAACATAGGAATTAATATTTCTTGGATATTTGCATTATTCTTGGATATTTGCATTATTATCATGAAATCAGGAATACATTTTGATGATGTGTGGAGGTCTTTGATTAAGTTATGATTAAACACTGTAGGATACATGTAGGATACATTTTCCTGGATAGAATGGAAACTTAACCAAATGCAGATGATAAAACAAAGTTCTCCCACACAAATTAGGTAGATTAGGATGTGATTGGTTGCCTTTATTTGGTCATTTTATATTACTGCAATTTAAAGCTGCCTGCTTTGCGACTAGCTTTAATTTCCCCACCAACCTGCAGCTATACTAAACTTTAGGATGCATTGATAGAATTGACAGCCTGTAAAAACTTGGGAGTTTTGACTAGCCGGCAGCAAGTTTTAAAAACTCGTGGCAGATTTAATGGATTCGCTTTCTCGTCGGTTGTTTGGTATGGATTTTAACCAGGTTTCAACAAAAGGTAGGCTCTAAATTACTACATCCCTGCTGCTGGTGTGTGTGTGGAAGGTGTGTCGTTGCGGCTCCAACAAACTTGCGTCGTTTTCAGTCAATGACTATCATTTGCAGGCGAGAGCTAGCATACAGTATGAGAAACATTTTCCAGTTGACATGTAGCCTTGTATTACGGGCTGTGGTGTGAATTAAGATATCCTAGGCTACAAGCCATGCTCTAATGCGATTGTTACTGAATATGTTATTGAGTTTAGGCTTTTAAGTTAGGCTAATCTTGATAGCCTAGCTAGCCTATCTTTAATGCACCAGTATGTCATTCCTTGATCGTGGCATTTAGGATAGGTAACGTTTCAAAGCCATCAATCTAACAAAAATCAAGCACTGCAAAACATGTAGGCTACTGTAGCCTATACACTTTATTGAAGTTAGTGTGTGTCTGAGGTGATTTAATAATGCATAGCCTAGACATAACTTTTGGGGCAGCCGTGGCCCACTGGTTAGCACTCTGGACTTGTAACCGGAGGGTTGCCGGTTCGAGCCCCGACCAGTGGGCCGCGGCTGAAGTGCCCTTGAGCAAGGCACCTAACCCCTCACTGCTCCCCGAGCGCCGCCGTTGAAGCAGGCAGCTCACTGCGCCGGGATTAGTGTGTGCTTCACCTCACTGTGTGTTCACTGTGTGCTGTTTGTGTTTCACTAATTCACCGATTGGGTTAAATGCAAAGACCAAATTTCCCTCACGGGATCAAAAAAGTATATATACTTATACTTATACTATACTTAACTCCAGCCGGCAATACAACTTCACGTTGATGGTCGGTCAGAAGGCAGCTTCCCAGATAGCAATTTCCTTTGGGCCGGATCCGCATAAAAGCCTTTAGATCCGCCTGTAGCGGACATACGGTATCTGGCTGTGGGCCAGGTCTACTCCTGATACAGGTTTCAGCTCTGCTAACAATGCTGTTTTATCACCGGTTTACAGATTTGTCCCAGGTCCGATTTCCGCAACTCAACTGGAAGTCAGGAAATGCGTTTAAAATACAAAACACTGATTTGGCCCAAACCTGTGATACGGATATGAGCCGAAGGACCATTTTTTCACAGCAGACCCAGGTGGTAATGATATTAATTAAGGTGCTGATTCTGCTAAATTGACTGTCCTTTCCCTAGTTCATTGTCAACTGGCTGCTAAAGAAAAAAAAGGTACTTTGGAATGGCACAAATTTAGAAACCATGGGGGTGCACTATGTTCCCATGGCCACTTCATTTCTACAGTAAGGCTGGAAAAGAAGATATAGTTGGCTCAATGTTGATCATATGCTCGTTTCATTATTTTTATTATTACCTAGCAGTGGTAAAAATAGTCAATTGCTGTTTATGACAGATCAAACAGTGCTATGAGACAACCCCATATTCTTGCCACGCATGCAGAAGTCCAAGCAGTAACGTTAATCAAGGATCTTTGGTTTGCGCACTATCAATCTTTTGACATGATTTGCCTGGGGTTGGACTAGGACACTGCCCAACTTTTCAAGGTAGGCTATCTGCTTTTTATCTCTGTTGGTTTATTCAGAGACAACAACAAGCAGCCGAGCGATTGATAACTTTACTGTAAGTTTATACTATTATTTTCCAGCAATATAGGCTACTACCTTAGCTTAAGCAAAACAGCCATCACAATAACTATTTTGGAAAAAACATTGATAACGCTAAAAGGATCACTGATGATAAAAAACGAGTGTAATTGTGACTACCTATTTTCAAAAAGGAATAAATGGCTAATGTTTATTTTGTGTTGTTTCAGATTGACCATGGAGATGACTGAGGAAGACAGCCTGAATATCGATGGGAACAGTGGAATTAACACGACTTAAACTTTGTCTGGGATTGCACTTCTACAGCCAGGTTGTTGAATAAAAAAATAATTAGACACTTATGTGTAAAGTTTTTTTTACCCTCTTGTGTTTGTAGCCTAGCTTATGTTTATCAGTTGAGCTGTTGGGAAAACGTTACGAACTTTAGCCTGGGTGAACCTATAACGAACCTGTTAGCAAATGTGTAGCAAACAGATTTTTCAGGATAATTAGGCCTAATTACCAATCACATTTCACATGTCAAATAAAGCCAGCTGATGTCTGATAAACGGGTCCGTACCACACACAATAAGCGGACCCGTATTGCATATGATAATCAGATCTGGAACACGTCAGTAACACAGACTACCATACGGAACTGGGCCAGTCTTAGCCCTTATTGGTACCAGATCCGTCAAACGGATCCAGACCAATTTTGGACCGATGTGCGTTTGGACGCCGGATCAGGTCCATTATGCAGATCCGTGCCGGACGTTGTGGTAGGTGTGGCCCAGTTCCGTCCCAGTGTATGTTTGCTATCTGGGTTGCCATAACTTCGCATCATAAATTCAATCGAGTGTTCAGTAGCAGCGTGAAAGGAAGGCATAAAGCCGTATCTGATGTTATGGACTTCTGCCACAGTTTCCCCTCGGCTTTTTGAAGTTACGGCAAAAACATAATCTTATTTCTCCCAAAAAACAACCGAATTGAAACTTGATGTTTGTCTACATGATAAAACTTATGTTTATTGTCTTAATAATGACAAAAACTCATTTTTGCCAAAATCGAAGTTACGTCCTTTTGCCTTAGTGCGGTTGTGGTTGGCGTTATGGGTGGAGGAGTATAGACCTAAAAGTGTAGCCCAAAAAAAGGTAAGCACTTTTGCTTATATTAGTGGGGAATCGGCCTGTCTGGAGACTGGTGGGTAACCCGGGACACGATTGTTTACCTATGTCCTAAAAAAAGAATAATGGAGACATAGGAGGGAGATGGGGGTGTACTGTTGATCTTTAAAAGCGCATGCGTTTTATAATTTTATGGTATTTCCTCTATAGGTTAGAGAAGTCAGAATAGGGTTATTCTGCTGCTGCAGCAGAGTAGAGGGGTGATAAGGTCAACCAGGCCATAAATTAGCCTGGCAAGGAACATTTCAAGCTGGTTAGAGGGGGAATAGGAACGAGGAAGATATAGGAAGATATAATATTATACAATAGAATAATAAAATAATACCCCTAGAATAGGAAAAAAAAATGATGAGCCGATGTCACTGGACAGGAGAATGAGCCAGTGAGATTTTGGACAGATAAAAAGCCTAGAATATAAAAATGAGCCGATGTCACTGGACAGGAAAATGAGCCAGTGAACATTTCGGACAGGTAGAAACCCTCAGAACAGAATAAGTCTAACTGAAGGAGATGAGAAAAAACGTGGATCATTAGAGATAGCAATTGGGATACTGATCAAGGATTTGCATGGGATACATACGTTGGATATAAATGCTTTGATAAAAGCACTCACCAACCTCTCAACAGAGACGCCTGAGCCTCTGAGTAAGGCCTTTTCCCTTACAGCCCCTCTAGTAGCAGTCCTCCCTACAACTCCTTAAGCCCAGAGAAGGACAGAGAGGGAGATAAGGTGGTAGAGCAGAGTGCAGAGGTGGTGAGTGAGAAAGTAGGCACAGAATCTAAGAATCCGTCTTAGAAGAGATAGAAAGGAGGGGTCTGGGAGTTCTCCGTGGACCTGTCTGGACTTCCTTTGTGAGTGTGAGCGAGTTTTGGGAAGTTGAATCGGAGCTCACAGTGGGAAGTGATTGGGAGGAGCTAGATGAGGCAGGAACGTGGGATAGGCCAGAGTCAGCTAGTGCTCAGCCCGGGGGCCAGCCCAGATTATACGGCCACAATTCCCCAAAGTGAGTGCAGAGAGAGAGCGTAGCTGGTGGGAGGTGCCTCAGCCTGAGTGGCGCCTGTCAGATCATAGGAGTGACTTACTGCCTAGCTACATAAGGGAAGTGTTAGAGGTTTTAGTATTTTTAATAGAAGGAGTTGATGGAAAGGGAGATTGTTATCAAATAAACACTATACTTTTGGACAAGTACAGCAGGAGTAAGACAGACTTGACTTGACTACGAGTGGTAGTTCAGGAAGTTTGTGATGCACATGGCAAAATGTATTCATTTCAGTAGAACAATATCCTCACATCAATAAAGAAATAAAGTATAAAACTGCTAGAAGGTTAATGTATTCACTCTAGTAAAACAATACTCATATCAATAAGGAAATTGATTGTAACCTGGTAGAAGTTGGTTAAAGTGTTAAATTGATAAATTAAGGAAATAAAATAAGGAAGAGAGAAACAAATGTATAGAGTGAGTGTTTGAACAGAGACACTAAGCACACAGGTGGGGGCACATGGTTGCCCAGAGTGGGCCATATGCAGAGTTAGCTGACTGTCAAGAGGTGATTGATAACACAGAGCTGGCTGACTGCTCAGAATTAACTGATAACACAGAGTTGGCTGACTCCCTAGAAGAGCAAAAGAAGTCCCACACACACATGCAGGCTAGAGCAGGCCTCTCTCACACACACAGGTACTATTGAAAGGGGAAAAAAATGTATATTTTTTGTAATAAAAATGTTGTAATGTTATGTAATGTTATAAAGGGTAAGCAGCAAACATCACCTTAGAGTGGAGGGTCAAGCTACCAATACAGGACAGACAATATTTAAGGTTCTAAGAAGGCTCCTAGGGTAAACTACATTGGAAGGAGATAAGTTATTGTCACGGCAGATTGAGAGTTTGACCACCAGAGGCTATATTCACAGTAGCCGAAGCTGATGGTCTACCAGGAAAACCCCAAAATGCAGAGTCAAAGAACAGTCGAGGGAGGTCCAAGGCTTTTACTTGAAAACTTAGAAATTACAGAGAACCACAGTCTCAAGAATAAACATTCAAGACTCAGCAAGAGGCACTGTTAAAGGTTAACGATTAAACACAGGTGAGAAACATGAACACAAACACAATCACTCCAGTCATCAGTTCCAGGTGACTCTCTGGGGCAGGAAGGACCAAATATGGGCATTTCCAGGTTACTTCCTCTTGGTCCCCCTGGACGTGCTCTCAGT
This sequence comes from Alosa pseudoharengus, assembly GCF_046254945.1. Classification (NCBI taxonomy): domain Eukaryota; kingdom Metazoa; phylum Chordata; class Actinopteri; order Clupeiformes; family Clupeidae; genus Alosa; species Alosa pseudoharengus. Next base: position 697,718 of record NW_027468598.1, on the reverse strand, counting down.
CGCCATCTGCTGGTCGGCAAGCCTCGTGACCGGACCCCCTCCTCTACGGCCGACTCCCGGGGGCCCAGGGCGATCTGGTCGACTCTGATGAAATTCCTCAATAAGGCCTCGATGCAGGACGTGTCGGGATGGGACCCAACTCCTCTCTTCTGGGCCATAACCTTCCCAGTCGACAAGGTATTGCAGTCCCCGTCCAACACGTCTAGAGTCCAACAGCCGCTTGACAGAATAAGTCAGACCTCCACCTATGAGACGGGGTGGGGGAGGGGGGGAACACACGGGGGAGGTAAGCACTGGCTTCAGTAAGGATACATGAAACACTGGATTCACCTTCATGGACCTCGGGAGCTGCAGCCGGTACGTGACTGGATTCACTCTCTGAATGATGCGGAATGGTCCAATATAACGCGGAGCCAGCTTCTGAGAATCCACTGGCTTAAGGCAATGCGAGCCCGTTTCCAGACTCTCCTGCAGCGGGACACGAATACCTCAGCAGATGGGACCGCCACAGAAACCTGCTGACTGGGGAACAGAGGAGGTTTAAAGCCAAATTGACATTCAAATGGAGACATACCAGTGGACGACCGCTGAAGAGTGTTGTATGACAGCTCTGCCCACATCAGAAATTGGCTCCATCTGTCTGGGTAAGAGGACACAAAACATCTTAAGTACTTTTCAAGATCCTGATTCACACGCTCAGTTTGGCCATTCGATTGTGGATGAAACCCTGAAGAGAGGCTGACAGAGGCATCAAAGAGAGACCAGAAGGCCTTCCAAAATCGAGCTGCAAACTGAGGCCCACGGTCCGAGACGATGTCCGAAGGAACGCCATGTATTTTCACCACATGCTGCAGGACGAGGTCGGCGGTCTCACAAGCAGATGGCAGCTTGGGAAGAGCTATGAAATGCGCCGCCTTCGAGAATTGTTCCACTACTACAAGGATTACCTTATTTCCCCTGGAGGTTGGCAGGCCTGTTACAAAATCCATGGAGACATGGGACCATGGTCGCCGTGGAATGGGCAGTGGCAGTAGAAGACCTGCAGGTCGTTGGGTACTGGGCTTGTGTTGTGCACAGACCGTGCATGCATTCACAAAGGACTTGACATCCCCTCGCATCCTAGGCCACCAGAACCTTCGCCGAATAAATTCAAAGGTGCGCTGCACGCCTGCATGGCCTGTCAAATGTGTGGAATGGCCCCATTGTAAGACCTGTGACCTGGTTGAGCCTGGCACAAAGAGACAGCCCTCTGGGGCCTCTGGGGGACAAGTCTCAGATTCGAGGGCCTGGCGGACCGCGTCCTCAATGGCAAACTGTACAGGCGCCACGATGCAGGAGGCTGGAAGGATGGGCTCTGGAGTTCGATCCCTTTCAGAGAGGTCAAAATGCCGGGAGAGGGCATCCGCTTTTGTGTTCTTCGACCCAGGCCTGTAAGAGAGCACAAAGTTAAAACGGCTAAAGAATAGTGCCCACCTTGCTTGCCTTGGGTTCAGTCGTTTTGCCTCTTGGATATAGGACAGGTTCTTGTGGTCTGTCCAGACCTGAAAGGGGTGTTCCGCTCCCTCCAACCAGTGGCGCCATTCCTCAAGCGCCAGCTTGACAGCCAGTAGCTCCCTGTCTCCTACCCCGTAATTCCTTTCCGATGAGGTCAAGCGGCGTGAGAAAAAGGCACATGGGTGAAGCCTTCCATCGTCCCCTGACACCTGGGAAAGAACAGCTCCCACTCCGACATCAGAAGCGTCCACTTCCACCACAAACGGCTGGGCCGGGTCTGGATGGCGTAGAATTGGAGCAGTCACAAAGTGCTTCTTAACGTGTCGAATGCTCTGTGCCTCTGCCGTCCATTTGATCCTCGCTGGGGACCCCTTGGTAAGTGCAGTGAGTGGCGCCGCCACCGAACTGAAGCTCCTAATAAAGCGGCGATAAAAGTTAGCGAAGCCCAGAAAACGCTGCACCTGCTTTAAGGTTGCTGGTTGGGCCCAGTCCAAAATGGCATGCACTTTAGTGGGATCCATGTGAACACCCTCCTGAGATATGACAAACCCCAGGAAGGAGGCCTGGGTGACATGGAATTCACATTTCTCCCTCTTCACAAACAGGCCATTGGCGTACAGTCTCTTCAGGACCTCTCGGACGTGTTGGACATGGAGATTCTGGGAACGGGAAAAAATTAGGATATCGTCCAGATAAACAAACACAAATTGGTTCAACATGTCTTGTAATACATCATTTATAAATGCTTGAAAAACAGCGGGACTGTTGGCCAACCCAAAGGGCATCACCAGGTATTCGTAGTGGCCACTAGGGGTGATGAATGCGGTCTTCCATTCATCCCCTTCCCTTATACGCACCAGGTTGTAGGCACTACGTAGGTCCAGTTTAGTGAAGATGGTAGCGTCGCGCAGCTGTTCAAAAGCAGACGACATCAAGGGAAGAGGATACCGATCCTTGATGGTAATCTTGTTAAGGCCTCCGTAGTCTATGCAGGGAAGGAGTCCACTGTCCTTCTTTCCTACGAAAAAGAAACTTGCCCCTGCAGGAGACCTAGATGGCCTGATAAAGCCAGTCTTAAGTGCATCCCTGATGTACTCCTCCATGGCCAGCTTCTCCGGGGGAGAGAGGGAATATAGTCTGCCCCTAGGTGGCATAGTGCCGGGAAGTAGATCGATAGCGCAATCATAGGGACGATGTGGTGCCAGCACTGAGGCTTTGGCCTTGCTGAAAACCATAGACAGATCTCTGTATTGCTCTGGTAATCCAGGTATCTCTAAACAGGGTCTGGGGTCCACACTACTCTGGAGCTGATTGGACACAGGGGCTTGAGCATAACACACCTTCTGAGCTTTGACACAAGATGAGACACAATTAGGACCCCAGAGAGTTAAAGAGCCTGTGGACCAAGAGAACTGAGGTTCATGTGTACACAACCAGGGATAGCCCAGAATCATAGGATCCATTGGTGAGTCAAGTAACTGAAACTGGATAGTCTCCCAATGGTCCCCAATACATAGCTGAACAGGTTTAGTACGGTAGGTTAATCTACCAGTGCCAATAGGTTTCCCGTCAATAGCCTGCACCAGGCATGGAGATGGGTTTAACTCTATGGGTAATTGCAATTTCACGGCCCACGACAAGTCTAAAAAGTTCTCTGCGGCTCCAGAATCAACAAGGGCAGTCATTGAAGCTTGTTTGGTCTGAGAATCCCCCCATCTTAGTATCACATGTAAATGCAACCCAGACACTGACCTGGACGGGAGTATGGCTCCGCTCCTCAGGGCTTCCCAGTTCCCTGAGGAGCCCTGGCTTTTCCCTGCAGCTCTGGGCATTGGAGACGGAGGTGGTCGGCAGCCCCACAATAGAGGCATCTTCCCTCTCGCCAACGTCTCTGACGTTCCTGCTGAGACAGACGAGTTCTTCCCAGTTGCATAGGCTCCTCTGCGGTCAATGGTGTTTCCGGAGGTGTCTGGGGAACTGCGGGTGACAGGATTGGTGGATACAGGCCACTGGATGCCAGACTTTTGCCACCTCGTTCTCTTAGGCGTTCCAGGCGGCGTTTGTCAATACGGATGGCCAGGGTGATCAGTGCCTCCAGGCCATAGCCCCAGTCTCGAGTAGACAGCTCATCCTTGATCTCCTCTGCCAGTCCATGGTAAAAGGTTGAGATCATGGCCTCCTCTTCCCATCCAGTCTCCTCTGCTAGGGTTCTGAATTGAATGGCATAGTGAACCACCGTCTGTGGTCCCTGACGTAGGTCTAGGAGTCGTCTGGCAGCCTCACGCCCACTTACGGGATGGTCGAAGACTTGACGGAGATTATGGGTGAACACATCTAGACTTTCGATAATTTGGGATTCCTTCTCCACTAAGGCTGTGGCCCACTGTAGGGCTCTATCAGACAGTAAGGTAATTATATAGGCCACCCTGGAGGCCTCTGTGGCAAAGGAATAGGGCTGGAGCTGGAATATCAGTGAGCACTGGGTCAGAAACGGCTTGCACCCACCAGAGCGACCATCATAGCGTTGAGGTGCAGGGATCTTGGGTTCATGGCCTGGTGTCTGGAGGTCTCACTGTGGCCCAGGCGGAGCAGCTCGTGTCGGGGCTGGTGAGGGTCCTGGCAGACGATTCTCCAAACGTTGCACAGAGTCAAGGAGTTGTCCAACTGAGTCGGTGAGGTGCCGTAGCTGGTCCTGGTGTGCGCCCAACATTGCTCCTTGGTTCGTCAGAGCTGTTCGGATCTGCTCGGCCTCCGAGGCGGGTGCTGGTGACTCCGCGGGGTTCATGTTGTTGGCTGAGTCTTGCTGTCATGGCAGATTGAGAGTTTGACCACCAGAGGCTATATTCACAGTAGCCGAAGCTGATGGTCTACCAGGAAAACCCCAAAATGCAGGGTCAAAGAATAGTCGAGGGAGGTCCAAGGCTTTTACTTGAAAACTTAGAAATTACAGAGAACCACAGTCTCAAGAATAAACATTCAAGACTCAGCAAGAGGCACTGTTAACAGAGGTACTTAAGTACTCCAACTAATAAAGGTTAACGATTAAACACAGGTGAGAAACATGAACACAAACACAATCACTCCAGTCATCAGTTCCAGGTGACTCTCTGGGGCAGGAAGGACCAAATATGGGCATTTCCAGGTTACTTCCTCTTGGTCCCCCTGGACGTGCTCTCAGTCGCCATCTGCTGGTCGGCAAGCCTCGTGACAAGTAATGATTGATCTTAATACAGGAAAAAGAGAGCAACCACATACCACACCATTTGAGCAGAGCTCTGAGAGTTATCCATGGAGAGGTGAATTCCAAAAAATATATAAAACTAGAGGCCTAGCCTGGGACAGGGCAAGATAGTAATACAACAAGCAAAGTCACAGAACAAGGAGGGGTCTCCAGGCCCTCATGTTCAAAGAGAGATAGCAGAGAAGGAACGCCACCCAGTGGACAAGGAAGAACAACATAACTACAAAAAACAAAGGAAGGAGAAGGACGACCAGGACAAGGTACCGCCCCCAACACCAACTGTACAGGAAAGGCAGGAAGAGGCCCAAATGGAGACAACTCAACAAGGACAAGCATCCCTGATCAGGCTCCAGAACCAGGAGCCCCGCCTATGGAGGAACCGCGATCACCTCCATATGTAGAAAAAGACAGACTGTAAGACCACAAGAGACCACAAGAAAAAGAAGATAAAAGGGAGATGAGCCAACGGGAAGAAGGACCACAAGTCCCTGCAATCCAAGAGGCCCTAGTATTGAGAGAAGTCACTTTGGGAAACCGAATGGAGGTGTGGGAGGAAGTACAGAGAATGATGGAAATGCAACAAGACTCCCCATCAGAAGTACCACCATTTTCACAACCAACTGCACACTCCTTCAGCCTCGTGGCCCCCGTGCTTTCCCCCGGGGGGTGAAGGATCAGGAGGGGCATTGAAGGAGGCGGAGACAGACCTGAAGAGTTCAGGGAGAAGACAGAGGACTGAAACAGAAGTGGCCAGAAGGCGGGGAGAAGCGCTTCGGAGTGAAGAGAAAGTGGCAGAAAACCATAGGTACACCCTGGAAAAGCTGCAGGATGATGGGAAGGTAGGATAAACCACATCACCACTCCCAAGGGACAAGAACAGGACAGAAGAACAGGTATGGAAATGAGAGATCAGGAACAAGACAGAGGAACAACCCAGGAGCAACAGAAGATGATGGAGGAAGAACATGTTGCAGCAACACAAAGAAAGGCCGAGAGAATGCTCGAGCACTGGAGCGAGAAGGAAGCGCTGGAAGCAAAAAGACTAATTGATAAACTGATAAAGACAGAAGGCAATGAGTCAGGAAAAGAAGAACTGGTGGCCAGAGCTTGGGAGAAAATGGGAGAGGCTATGAAATGGATAGAAGAAAGAGTAAGCATGTGGGAATCTGAAAAGCACCAGGAATACAAGGTCAACTTCTTGAAGTTCATGCAAGAACAGAGGGAGAAATTAGGAGTCATAAAAGAGATGAGCCTCGAGGAGAAGCGTGAAGAAGAAAAGGTGAAGGCAGAGCTCCTGGAACAAGACAAGGAGAAGCATCTGAGGTGGACAAGATGGGAAGAATTAGAAGAGGAAAGGCTAATCAGTCTAGCAGCTGAAAGGACCAAATTGGAAGAGCTGAAAGGGAGAACGAATGAATTCCTGGAAAAAATATATGAGCGCATTTGAAAGTTGAGGAACAAAAGCAGGGAAGAAGAGTGTTTACTGAAACTCTGCATGGAAGAGTCCAAGGTGGATCAGAGCATAAATGAAAGCGAAGGGCCCAGCGATGAGGAATACGTTTTGGGAATAGAGCAGGATATAGCCTATTACCCCATGGAACTGATCCAGAGGCAACCGCGAACACTGGAGCAGGCCCAGACACAGGCAACAGAGCTAAATCTACTAGGCCGAGGGGCAATATGTGGAGGGTGCAACGGGCACTTCAAAGGTTCACAAGCAGTGCGAACCCATCAGGGCAAAAGAAGGCAATGCAGAAGAAAAGGAATGACAATGCTCTCAGTGATGATCTCACCCAGTATGATTACGACAGGACTCTTGGGGCTGAGCAGAGTAAACAAAGGAGTCGAGAAAAGCCTGGAGGAAATTCGAAAAGGAATGTAGAAAGGACTAAATGAGATTGAAGGAGAAGTAAAAAAGAGCTTGAAAGAAAACAAAAAGGAGCTGGAGAAAACAGAAGGAAGAAGAAGAAAAAAGAGAGGATACAAAAGGAGAAAGAAAGAGTGCAGAAAGAGGCCCAAGAAGATTCAGACCCAGAAGAAACACATATGATGGCACCATTAATGCAGCTCCAGGAGACAAAAGGTGCAAAAAAGGCTGCCACTCAAGCCCCAGTGATGCCAGCCGCAGACCCTGTGCCAGCTAGTCAAGCTCCTGCCCCACAGCAGCCTGTGGCAAAACCAGGGGTACAGCAGCCTGTGATGATGCAGCCACAGCCAATGCCACCAATGGTACAGACACTTCAACCAGTGATGTATGGGCCTATGCAACAGCAGGGCCAGCAATGGTATCCGCAGCCAAGAGGCCGGGGAGGATTTGGGCAAGGAAGAGGAGGCTATGGAAGAGGTCAACAGCAGAATCAACAGAATCAAGGGCCAGGCAATATCCAATGCTGGATGTTTGAAGGAGTAGGGCACATTTCTACGGACTGCCCAACTAAAGCTGGGAGACAAGGCTTCCACGGGAGACCAGCACAACCACCACAAGGGCAAATACAGCTAGGTGGTCAGGCTCCTCAATATGAAGGAGCTCCGTCACAAGGACATGTGTACGGTGGAGCTGCACCACCAGGTCAGGCCCCGCTGGGCAGCCAGGTTACCCATTATAGGGGAGACCCGCCACAGGGGCAGACTCAGTCTGGCCAGGTCTTCCCCTATGGGGGAGCCTACTATTGACGAGGCCCGGAAAACCCAGGGGAGGGACAGTTCCCCGCCCTGACGAGGGGAACTGACGCAGAACCGATGCTGCAGGTTCTAATACAGGGCAGAGAAGTTAAATGTTTAGTAGACATGGGAGCCATGTACACTTGTCTTCATCCAAAAGATGCCCAGCACCTCCCCAGGTCTTCAGGAAAATTTATGAAGACAGTGGGTTTTTCGGAAAAAACAGGCTTATTGCCCCTTTTACTGCACAATAAAGTATGACCTGATGCCAAATGAGGAAAGAGAAGAAAAGTGGTCCAGAGAGGTGGGAGGATGGACACGTATCCCACTGGATATACATGCATTAATCATGGCTAAAGAGGGAGTGGCCGTTGAAGTAAAGTTTGTGGAAGAATGGGACATGGGAACACACTTTGAAATGCCTGGAACAATGCCGCATAACACTCTAAGAGTGGCAGTAGGACACAGAGCAAGACAGATGGGCCCAGTAATGCTCAAAACCTGATGTGCCAAATGGAAGGGAATTATGACTGAAGGTGTCCAAATAGCCCGAGCCAGAAGATGGTCCAATGTTCAGGATAAAGCTGAGAAACCCTATCACTGTCTGGGGAGTCCCACAAATAGGTGAGCGCCTATCTTTCCTATACAAAAGGCAGATGGAATAAGATGGAGAATGATCCAAGATCTCAGGCCTGTGAATGCATTGAGGATTATCCGGCAGACGTCCCACATGCTAACGTGTTACTGACCAAGGACCCAGCTGACGGCAGTGTATTCAGCATACGTTAAGGCTTCAAGCACAACCATGGGATGGTCAGTGATAATACACACCAGTCATGCAATAGCTCAGTTAGCCAAACAAGGAAAGTTCTGCCTGAGACCCCAGAGACAGCTCAGGTATTACAATCTGTCCCTTTGGCCTGATGTCAGCATAAGGACATGTGACATAGCAGGAAATCCAGCGGATCTTGTTCCTCTTGACTATGAGGATGAACCACACAACTGTGTAGCAGACTCAGTAGCCTTCTCTAAGCTTAGGGAAGATTTAGAGAGTGAGCCACTGGGGGAGGGGGTAACATACTTTGTAGATGGTTCTAGTCATAATTATGACAACAAAACACATGCAGGGTTCAGTGTAGTACAAAAAGTGGATCATAGGAATTTCATTACGGTCATGTGCGAGCCCTGTACACAACCATGTTCAGCTCAACTAGTGGAGCTTAAGGCATTAACAGCAGCATGCTCACTAGCTGAAAGACAGGATGCAACCATATATACTGACAGTGCATACGCCCACAATGTTTGCCATGTGCATGGCGCACAGTGGAAGCAAAGAGGCTTCAAAAAAATCAGATGGAAGTCCAATCCAACATTTGGAACAAATTCAGTTATTACTAGCTGCCATGATGCGACCAAAAAGGCTAGCTATATGCAAGTGCAAAGCACACTGTAAGGGACAGGATTCTATTACGGTAGGTGATGCAACAGTGGATGAGGTAGCAAAGGAGGCTGCCCTTGAGGCGAGAAGGCATAACGCAGCCCCAAAACCTCCTCAGGAAAATGAACCACATACTGTGCTGTTGAACAGGGCAGTTCTGAATAGTATGCCATGCCAGTCAGAATTGTCATAATCAACCCCCAACTTCAGCTGAGTGACATAGAGGAGGCACAGGATGTTGTCCCTGATAGTGAAAAGGTGTTGTGGGCACAAAGGGGTGCGTCAAAGGGAGGGGATGGCGTGTGGAGGAACCACGATGGCAGGATGGTGGCCCCGAATCGGCTGCTCGATCTCCTATTGTCATGCACATAGTGTGGGTCACTTGTGCAAAGGGGGGAGGTTAGGCAGCAGATTCATGATAGAGGATTTTGGGCACCATCACTTCAAGATCGTATTGCTCATGTGTTGAGGAATTGTCACACTTGTGCAAGCAACACAAGAAAAGGCATAAAAATAGGCATAGGTCCAAGACCCCTGGGACACATCCCACTCCCAGAAGGTTCATGTAAACATCTAGTAATGGATTACAGTGACATGGGAAAAACAGTCAATTCGTACAAACATTTTTGGTTAGAGTATGTCGATATTCAAGGTGGGTGGAAGCCTGCCTGATTTGTTTTTTGTCAAGAGAAGTGATCCCCAGGTTAGGGATTCCAGAAATAATTAACAGTGACAATGGCAGAGCTTGAACGCAGATCCAAATTTGCCAAATCTAAATTGGGTAGATGCATTGCCAATTGCATTGTTGAAAATGCATTGTGAAAAGAATCACACCACACACCTAACACCGCATGAATGGTCACTGGAAGACTGATACCTACTCTGTGAATCAGTGGCGATCGGAAACCCTTGTTAGAAATATTGGAGAAAGTGAGCAGTTATATTAAACAATTTTCTTAAGTTCACAGGGCAATTTTCAATGAGCAGAAGAAGGGGGACTGGAAGAAGAAGCAGGGGAAGCGACACCGCTGCCGCACCAGTACGGAAACACAATCAACTGGGGAATCTGGTACTCCTTTGACCTTCCCAGTGACAGACCAGCCGCTACAGAGGACTTCATAGGATGGTAATAGAGAACAGGACAGTGGGTACATATTAATGTTGCACGTACATCCCAGGAACAGATGAAGACATGGAGGACTTTGTAAAGGCAATGAATAGACTCCAGAACCTTAACAAGGAAGCTCAAAAAATTTGGGAAAAGGACTGATGTTAGATGTAGGTGATGTGTTAGTCCAGTGACTCAATCATAGCATAACAGAATAAGAGTGAGGGGACAATTATATACTTCTAATAAATACTTATTACACATAGATGAACTTAGAGTTGTGGAGGACTAGCCCTCACCCGCAAGGCCATCCATAGGAAATGGATAGTACTGCTTGCTTGACGAATATATATTGAAATGCCCTCACCCTGGCCTGCCCCAGTGGAACCACCAGCCCGCTTAAAAGGTGTGATGGTGTTTGTGGTTCAGGCAGTACCCCTTGACGGGTAAGATCCCATGATGGTCAGCAGGGACAACCTAAGATAGGGTGCTGGCGGCGTGGGGAGCATACACTTGCGACCGGTGACGTCCCCTAGCCCGGAAGGGGCACTAGTGTGATAACACTTGAGAGACATCTAAAGGGGGATACGCTGAGGGAAGACAGGGGGGTGAGGCATGTAAAATACCCAAACTATAATCAATATATATTCAGTGTCTGCATATAATTGCAACTATAATCTTATCACTTTATGACAAATGTGAGGAAAGAAAGTATTGACAGATTAGGACGAATGGAATCATGGAATTGCGATGTAACTTTGAATTGGCATGATGGCCGTTGCATGAAATTTTATTTTATGTTCAGAGGACTGACATATAGTCATCCTCTGGGGGCGAAACCGTCTCGGGTCCTAGCAATTTGTTGATAACAAAGAATTGGTCTTTCTGTCACCTGATCGGGCGTCCGGGGTTTGATTACGTAATTATCATTTACATAGATACATATATATACAGAGACATTCACATATATAAGGTACTAGTTACACTTTACACAGGCCTTATTAAATAAGTAGTGATAATTCATGTACTCCTCACTTATTAAGGGTGTTAATCATCTACAATATTCCCCCGTAGATGTTCACGTGTGTTTGGATACAACATGTCATGATGATATATTATGTTGGGACATGTCATTTATGTTTGCTTTATAGTGAGGCTAATTTAGCCTCAAAGGGGGGAATATGGTGGATTTTCATGATTTAAAGGGATGTTATCATTGGTTTCATAAGGGTTTATAATATTGCATGGGTTTTCATGTTTTAGAAGAATGTAGTCATGAGTGTCATAAGTTTTTATGTCACTGCATGTGCTGTGAGCAGGGTGAGGTCATTGTATCTTGTGTAGGCCAGACCAACTATCAGAGGAGTGGGGTGAGTGGAAAAGTACTGGGGGTACCAGGATGAGAGCATCTCCTCCTTACATGGTCAAGGGAAGGGGGGTGTTATCCAGCTGGTGAGCACCGGACAGGACAGGGAGTAGGAGGCCGCTGTGTCTTATGATTTAGGTCCTGTCCAGCTAGGAAGAGAATCAGATAAGAAGGCCCTATTTCCCCAAACTGGAAAGAACCAGAAAACCTCTATTTTACATATGTTTCCTATGCATTAGACAGGTTTGCATATAGTTTTAGGCATGATGGGAAGATGGTTTCCACCAATGTAAGCGACCCTGCTTAATGCTGATTGGTGAAAGGTGTTTTTGGGGATGACGTGAGAGGGTGGCACTTCTCGAGGGCCAAGGGGTATAAAATATAGTGTATAGCCCTCCGTAGGCAGATTTCGTCGGGGGCCCCAGCTGATGACATCTCCTCCCTATTGCTTTGACGGTTGGTCTGGACTTTGGTTAGGCTGTACTATCATTGCAATATGGAGAATAAAGATCAACAGTGTTCAGAAAGTCTTCTGTCTACATTGTCTCCTTCGGATGCCTTGTTCCAGAGTGCTAAATTACTAAATAGTCAAGTGGTAATTGTTAATTGGCAAATTGGATTCGGAAGTGGACATTTTCCACGACAGATCCTCCAAGTGACAATCATATTATACACAATTGGGTTCTATGGAACTATTTATTTGTTTCTGATTGGCCGAGAGACGTTCCATGAGTTGGAATATCCCTGGACATTTCAACTCAGACTTTGCACAGCTAATAATAAATCACTCCGCGATACAATGCGAAGATTTGACACAATGTTCTCATCCAAGGTCTCCACTATTTTAAGCAATGGGTTACTCCTTAGCAAACCATAACGAAACAGTGCTTCACCACATCTGTGGATTAAGCCACACAGTCAACTTAATGTAAGTAAGATAAACGAGGATGCTAATTGTTCTCAGCATTGCCAGCATTGTGTATAATATGATTGTCACTTGGAGGAGACTTGTAGATAACTAACGTTAGCATAGTTAGCTAACCGCTGCTAACGTTCTAGCATCGTCACGTCAGGCTGTGCACAGTAGTGTAACATTTATTCACCATAAATTAATAAAGTTGAGTGGTTCTGCAATGTAGGCTATGTTTCCGTTTTTTGCAGTACCATGTCCCTTACATGACATGGCCCAGTGTCCTTGTAACATGCATGCAGCAAACCTAGATATGAATGTGATTTCAGCCCGACTTTCAACATTTCTTTCAAGAAGACACGTGACACAAAGACCCAATGAGGGATCTGGAATGTTGGTTACCTAGCAACCAAGACGCTGTCTATTGAAAAGGGAACTATTTTTTGATGCGTAAGAACGATGTCGAAATTAACATTTTTAAACAGTATTGGGGTGTTTTCAGATTATTTCGTTTGTGGTGGAATTGTTGTATAAAAGCAATATAGCACTCGTAATCGTGGGATTGGTCATGGATATTCCCACGGCTGTTGTTGCCTGCGCCACTCGGCCTCCGGCCTCGTGGCTACGGCCAAACAACACCCGTGGGAATATCCATGACCAACCCCACTCTCACTCGTGCTATATTGCTTAATTATCTCATACTGTCTCTATTGTACAGTGGAGTTTGGTTATATGTTTATACTTATACTTATATTTACCATTTCTGCTGTAAGTGCATGTTGTGTGTGATGTTTGTATGCTACTGAGACCCCCTGAATTTCCCCTTGGGGATCAATAAAGTATCTATCTATCTATTGATCCCCAAGGGGAAATTCAAGGAAAGGGAAAATTCAAGGTACAGTGTCCTAAATTCCAACAGGAACGACAGACACAGAGCAGCTAGCACAAGAAAAAATAAGTCTGGACATAACTGATATACTGCAAAGAAATTCTGGGGAACAATGTTTTAGATGTGTTTTTCAATACTTAAAAAACAGGTTTATTCCATAGAATAGAGCAGTGTTTCTCAAAGTGTGGTCCACAAGCTATCCTAAGTGGTCCGTGAGCAGACGTGATGAAATATAATATAGATTAGTTGTTTGCAATATTGAACCAACTTGAATGTAAATCCAAACAGTTCTGCAACACTGTCTATGTAAGATATGCCAGTTTAAATAACAGTCCTCTGACACAATAAGCAAGGAGCCAAGACAATAAGGAAGGTGGTTCACTGAGTAGGCCTATTGTGTAGGCTTATACTGTTGAAGTAGGTCTAATCTTTTTTTTAGGTGGTCCATGCGTTTCTTTTTTATTGGTTAAGTGGTCCTTTTATGGAGGGTTTTTCCTGCCATTAATAAAATTAAAATGAAAACAGTGAAATTAAAATGAAAAACTCGTTTTGCCATTTAATTTTCAAAGTGTCAGTGCAATTCACATATACTGCTATATTACTGCCAAAAATGAAAATGAAAATGTTAGTTGGAAAATGAAAATGCAAACTTCACTTTGACTTTGCCTTTTCCTGACAATGCGCACAATGTATGCCAAAATGATAAATAAAATGAAAACTGACACCTGCTTGCGATTTATTTTCCATTTCTCGATTTTCATTTTCATTTTCAAGTTCACAACATGCAAATGACCTGCATTGTTAATGAGATGTATGTGGGTGGTGCTCTGGTGACAACAAATGCATAGGTGTCAACTCTCACGCATTGGCCGTGAGACACACGCATTTGATTAGTTTCACACACTCACACGCCACACCCCTGATTTCTCACGCTGAAGTGTCAACCCGGTCGGTCAGATGCCTGAAAAATTAGTTTAGCCTATCTATAGATCTACCTGTTGAACCACGGTTATGCTTTCAGAGACGGTGAGAGGGTTCAAGAGCACCCCCTGTCTGTGGAATTTTCTAAATTTTCTCTCATTTGCGATGCTACTTCAGAAGCCGTCCCAGGCGCATTCCCCCCGCATTTCCCCGGCTTCAGGTAGGCTATGCTTTGAGTATTATTGAGTATTTTTCACCCTGAAGTGTCAACCTGGTAGGTCAAATACCTGGCAGATGAGGTTCAACTAATCTAAACCTATACATATGATATCACACATCAAGTGAACGTGCGGAATCTAAGATTTCCAATGATATTAGCGTCAAGTTGCTGTGATAAATGGTTCGCGAGAAAATTAACATTGAACAGACGTGCAATTTAGGCTAATCATATTTGCATTTTGCACACAGTGCACACCCATTACTCTCGGTTTAATATTTCACTAACCCTTCACACAACACGTGGCAAACCCAATATCACAATAAACAGCAAACCATACCGAATACGAGGATATAAAGCATGCCTCTGTGCAATAAGTGGTTCCTGAGTAATCCGGTTTTGAAATTGCAACACATTTCTACATAGCCTCATTGGGGCGAAATTATAATGTATTCTAATGTAAACTATTTGTCAGTAGGCCTACATACATTTTTGTAAATTGCTCAGCCATAGATTATCCCACTATCATGGTTCTTATATTGTCAGGTTCCAGCCAATCCCATTACAGATACATGAATACATTTATATTGGCATGCTTCCTAGTAACATTAATGCAAAAATATGAAGAAAATCAAATAATGAGACACAAATATTGATATAAAGCCTGACATAAGCCATATGCAAACATTCACATCATGCAGATGGGTACATCCTGAAAAAGGAATAGCATGTAGGCTATAGGCTATGGCCATTACAATGACCAATATATTATCTTAAATAAACTAGCTGAATAACACAGGTGACCACTTCTGCATAATTTCATGGAGTGCTGAAATGTACACACATTTTTGAACATTTCTGAACTGTGAAATGTAGCATATGTTTTTGTGGTTGTGAACTTATTGCAATATCACCATAACTATTCCACCTGTGTGTGCATGGTTATAATTCTGAAGTGCAAAATAGCTACAGCACAAATATTTCCATAAAAATAAGCAAGTCTGACCTCTGAATTTATTTTGCTGATTGATGCATTTAAAAGTTAAAATATACAAACATTTCTTAAATTCTTACAAAACACACACCCACTTTTTAAAATTGTTAGTTTGGACCCCCCCCCCCCCAACTTTTTTTTTTTTGTTACACGCATTCTCCCATTCCTCTTCTGTCATACACACAGTGACAAGCGCCAAATCCCCCGCAGTGTTGAAGAGATCAGTCATCCCCCTCACTTTTAAGGTAAAAAGCCTTATAGGTACGCCAAATAAATAATAACCTATAGGTTTACGCTAGGCTATGTAAAAACCCCATTAACAGCATCACGTCACTAACCACAGCTAAGACTGCACAATCTCTATTCACTCTGTTATCTATAAGTATAAGTATATATACTCTTTTGATCCCGTGAGGAAAATTTGGTCTCTGCATTTAACCTAATCCGTGAATTAGTGAAACACAGCACACAGTGAGGTGAAGCACACACTAATCCCGGCGCAGTGAGCTGCCTGCAACCACAGCGGCGCTCGGGGAGCAGTGAGGGGTTAGGTGCCTTGCTCAAGGGCACTTCAGCCGTGGCCCACTGGTCGGGGCTCGAACCGGCAACCCTCCGGTTACAAGTCCAGAGTGCTAACCAGTGGGCCACGGCTGCCCCCAGTGGGCCACGGCTGCCCATCTGAAGCCAGTTTGTCTACTTAGATACTGTAAATCCTCAAATTATGGCCGGGGTCTTAAGACAAAGTACAGGCCTTTAGGGGCAGGATTGTATTCGAGACAGCCCTTTATTTCTTATGCGAGTTTTATTTTCGTTCTATTGCGTTTCTTGGAGCGGCATACTGGTAGGCCTTCAAAAGCATGACATTTTCGGTTTAGTTTGATATTTAATTTACTTTTGGACTGTTTGATTATATTGTTAAATGTTGGGACTGATGGGCACTGAAATCTGGGGAGGTATTTGATGATCACTATTACGTTCCATGTAGTTGAAAGAGTGTCGGGATTTCAAACAAACCATCCGCTTTCATGCGTTCATTGAACGTCTGCGGTGCTGTAATGGAAACCTTATTACGTAGCCAAGTAGCCTATTGAGTTATTTTTAAATTATGCATGATTTTTATTAATTTCGTAGGCTGGCTTTATTTTGTTATATAGAAGTATCTAAATAACCTATTAAAATGTACCAGAATTCAGGAAATTGCATCTAGTCCAAAAAATGAAATGTCCCACCCACTTTCACAATGCCTCCGACGCCCATGGTCCTAGTAGTAGGCTAGATCCCTTTGATACCAATGTTCATTTAACTCTGGGAGCGAGCTCACAAGCCAACGGAGAGTTGCTAGACTAGCCCTGGAAGCAAATGTAATTTGTAATTTGTAATTTGCTGCCGCTAGGGTGTGTCTAGATTTCTAAGCTACCAAAATGCACCAGAATACAGGATATCACATCAAACAAATGAAAAAAATTCTGGGGGAGGACCCCCAAACCCCCCTTCCACATATGCAACAATTAGTGGGGAGCCCTTAATACATGTGGGCCCAGGGGCCCGAAAGTTCATAATCCGTCCGTGCCTGGTCCCTACACCTGAGAACCACTGATGTACGTTTTTTTTACTGTACGGTATAATGCTGAATGAGCCAAACCAAAATTTCCGCAGCAAATTTTTGGTTGGCCCCACCAAATCTCACTCCAAGGTTTTTTGAAAAGTTGGCAGCCCTGCAAATGTAAGTGAGTACATTTTTGGCTTAGCCACGACCGACCACTAGGGATGGGCAAAGCGAGGCTTTATGAAACACTGAAACGTTCGAAGCAATTGTGCCGAATTGTTCCGAAGCTTTGAAACAATTCCGACACCTCAGAGCTGCTAGGGTGAAACAAATCTGTCAAATACTTCATATTGGAGATGTAGTCTTTAAAGTTCGTGGCTTGCTGTGTTACCTGTGTTCAGTCTTTGTCTAAAAGCTAAGCAGCATGCCCTTGGTTAATTACTGGATGGGAGACCACATGAAGTCACAATAAAGAGAATCTTATTGCTGCCACTATGTGTTCTCTAAATCACTTTCTTCTTATAAAAACTCTCAATTTTTGACCATTCTGAGAGTTTAGTTGAAACTGTGTGGTTAATGGTGAAGTAAGAAAACATAAACGATCTGAAACAATACCTTGGCGACGACAGAAAGGCCACCGTCAGTTGTGGACCTCCTCAGACAAGCAGCATCCACACTGGAGGCGCAGCAACAGCAGCAGCAGCAACAACAAACACCAACCCGGTCCAATCCTCCAGAATCCAGAGCCGCCTCTTTGGCGAGGAATTCCGTTAAAAGTACGTTTGCGTGGGCTATGTTACAGCTAAGCCTGCTAACATCTGCTAATATTGAGATGAGGTGTAAGGAAATTAGCCGGCTCTTTGCCCCTTATAGTTCCCGTCCCAACCCCAGGGTTATTCCAAGACGCACGTTCACCCACAGAAGAACGTTCACCCACAAATTCTTCTGCCTCTCTGGCCGGCGGGATCAGGTCGTCCCTAAGCCTCAGGTCAGAGGGAGACTCGAGCAGGATGGCTTGGGTGATTGAAGGATCGTTTTTCCTGGTAAGTCACGGGTGCTGCGGATTATGGAAACGGTGTTAATAAACATGAATGTAGGTTCGCTGCACACATAGCATCTACTTGCTTCAAAAACTGAAAAGTTGAGCAACTAATACTGTGAGTTCGACCATCCGGGTACTTTCCGTTATTTTGGAACATCCGGGCATTTTTAGGGGATGGAAAAATTAAGAGCGCCATTCTCTTGCATTAGAATGAGGGATAGCCGTGACACTAAACACCTCCTCTTAAATTTACAAGGCATTAAACAATTTGATAAACATAACGTTTTTAAAGACTTCCATAAAAACAATTGATTGGTGCTTTGAATATGTACATAAGCAGCCAAATTCGCCTGCAATATTCTGATGTTGCTGGCTAACTCTTGTATTGCTAATGTTTACCGCTAGTCCCGGTTAGCTAGCTAACAGGCAAATTGGGGTATATTAGTGTACATAGCTAACTGGCTGGCTGACCTTACTTGTTGAAAGTAAGATCGTATGTACATGTTAGACTGTGATGTCACCTGGATTAATTACCTCCGCCAAGGAGGCTATGTTTTAATCGGGGTCTGTCTGTCTGTCTGTTAGCAAGATAACTCAAAAAGTAATGGATGGATTTCGATGAAGGTCAGAAATGACCCAAGGAAGGAACGATTAAATTTGGGAGTGATCCGTATCACCGTCGGGATTTCGGAGGCGTTTATGTTTTTCGCTTAGTGGTGTAATTGCATGGTATGGCCACGTGGTGGCGATCTGAATAGTTTAGGTTCAAATGTATCACAACCTAGGAAGAACAATACAGGCGAAGGTCTGCGCTCTCTGAGTGTTTTTCTAGTTAAATGTTTTTTTTCTTGGGTTAGTAACTGACTGAAAGTCTTCCCCTTTTTTCTGATCCTACATCAATAACAGATAGGGACTGTTCTGCAAGTCAATTTGAAAATCACCTCATGCAGCAGTACCCTAAACTCAAAGATGGGGGTGGATACCAACTTCTGAGGCCATATGGTGCCACACGCACAAAGACACTGGAGTTGATTCCATGCCCAAGGGATGGGTACACACCCAATTTTCTAGAGACCATTGGCATTCAGTGTGCTACAGTTTATGTAAGACCGTTGCAGAGAGACTTGAGCATGGAAAAGGTATGCCTTAGAATCAACCCTCAATGTAATGTATGTTTGACGCTCTTCATTATGTGGGTAGGTATGTGGTAGGTTTTGACTTGTTTCCAGCTGTAGTAGCACATAAATATTTTTGATCTGGAGAAAGGGTAGGCATCTGCACTGTCACCAGTGTGTCAGAATATGAAACAGGAAACTGTCAACAGCTTTTCCTTTCTTGATTGTGCTTATTTGTGTTACTGTACACAGTTGATGGGAAATGCATTGTTTTCAACATAAAATTGCTAAAATGACCAATGAAGTATTTGCCCACACTGTTGCTTAGGCTAGTTTACTGTGTGGTCCCTTTTTGTTTTAGCTCGTACTGAGCGAACCTGGTGAGAGTGGCCCAATGATTCAGTGCATATACTGCACTGAGCTCTTCTGCCATGCGGAAATACAGGGACATGTAGACCACTGCAATATGTAAGTAACGTGAGCATCGGCACATCTCCACTTTCTATATCGCTTACCTTTTTGCATTGTCTAATTTCACTGTTTAATTCATTAATTGCTGTAGGGATCTCATAATCTCATCACACTTGGGAACTCTCTTTAAAAAAAAAAAATGGGGTTTGCGTATTTCTGTCTGTACAGTAAATCTGACATGTGGAAATAATTGTTACATGATGAGGGCAGAAGTATGAAGTTGCAGGGATCATTCACATTTCAGGGCAGAGGGATCAATAGCAGGTTGGAAGAGACAGTACCTCAACCCTCAGATGATGGAGGCAATAGTGGAGGTGAAGGTGGAAGTTCAGGACTCAGCAGCTCACACTCAGCCAGCAAGAGCAGTATGGACAATGATGGTCAGGTTTCAAGCATAATATCATACTGTTTACGAAATGGCATATAGCCTACTAACCACATGACCATTATCATTAATTAATGGAGTACTGGTGCAATATCTGACCAAGTTTGTATTCCATTCACTGTGAAAATTCACAATGCTTTTTCATTAACTGCATACCACACAGTGCTTTCTGCAGAGATCAGTATACGAGTAGTACGTATTTGGCAGGTAGTAGACATTTTCAGAAAGGCAAAAGAGTGCTTTGGTCAATGCTTTATTACAATCTCATCTGATTTCTATATTTTCTTTAAATTCTGGCATCAAAACTAAACATTTAAACAATTATAAATTGTATTTGATGTTGTAAAGTATTACAAAAAAAAAATATAATAAGGAAAAGTAGGTGATATTTAACGGTTAGCAACAGGTTTGCGAAGATTCTTATTTCTCCCACAATGCATTCCATGACGTCACATGAGGTACTCGTTTTGGGACGACATAGGAAAGGCCGCCTTGATACCATTGAGAGAGACGACAATTAGTGAGAGTAGCAGCTAGTGAGAGAGTAACAGTGTCAGATATATAAGTAAATATAAAGATAGAGATAGCCTAGATAGATATATATATAGAGATAGATAGATAGATAGATAGTGAGAGAGAGAGAGATAGCATAGATAGATAGTAGTGAGAGATAGCATAGCATAACATAACATAGATAGCTGATGGAGAGAGGGAGAGAAATAAATAGATAAAATGGTTTACTACTGTGTTTGTGCCGGGTGCAAGAACTCCAGCAAAACTGGACTTAGGGTCCATTGCTTCCCCAAGGACAAAGGGATCTTCCGAAGCTAGGTGCAATTTGTCAAGGTTAGGTGGGTAGATTTTTCAGCGAGCTCCGTCACCGCCTTCTCGAGAATATGTAGCGCGCATTTCAAGGAGGACGATTACCACTCAGGGGATGCCAAGATGGTCTCACTTGGTTTAAAGAGTGAGAGGATGGCGAAGTTAATTACTACCGCTTTGCCGTCTGTGCATGCAAACCTCTCTGCCTGCCCTGTCCCGAGGTCCAGAGACACCGTCTGCCGCAAGCGAGATATTGCCACGGTAAGCATCATGCTAATGTTTACAAGCTGCGCGTTAGCTAACTCTGTGTGTATTTTGCATATCGTGTTCCCTTTGACACAGCCTCCACTACAATCATGGTCAGTCTGACATTAGAGGATATTTCGTGATTCACGAATATGAGCCAAAACAAAATTGCGCTAAAGTAAATGTCCATATCGTCATGAAAGCATCATGGCTAGCGTTGGGATCAGTGGTAGTGATCATCAAGCAGCCTTCACAACTGAACATGTTTGCGTTTTTTGTTAGACTGCTACGGTTCTCTTTCACATATATTTGGCCATGACCGTGTCACCAGGGCTGTAGTGGAGGCTAACGCAAGTAAACACAGTTTACCCACCTCTGACATTTCAGAAACAGAGTTTATCCACTTCTCACTTCAGAGTTTAGCTACCTCCCAATACAGTAAATGCACTACCTCATAGAGTTTATGCACCACATGCACTCTATAGACATTTATTACCACTAGTATTGATGTAAACATTTAACAGTAACCTTCAACATCACCAAATATGTTCTGAATGTCTTTCATGTATTTTTTAATACATCGAGTAGCGCATATCAGGGTCCACTGTACTGTAATCTTTTTTCTCTTGTGTACCCTCTTCGCTGACCTTTTTTTATATTTGTTTTCACAAGATGTTGACAGACGCCTCACAGCAGGAGACCATGGACAGTGTGATACTGGGGATCAGCCCTTGCCCACCTCCACTTCTGATGCTGGGACACAGGTGTACCAGGCTGGCTTTAGTCTGTTGGTTTGTGATGTCATCATATTTGAGTGTTATACTGTATTGGTTATGTAAGTGGTAATAATTGTCGCTGTACCCCATTCAAGGGGTGCTGCATGTCTGCTCCTCTGTCTGTGTGCTTGGATTTTCTTTTTTGTTGTTATTTGCGTGACATTTCTTGTATGTAATTCAAAATAATTTACCAATCATTTTACCTGTGCCTTGTCAACCTCTGTGTGCGGTGTTGTCTGGGCTCACTGTGTGTCTGCTTGATGTGCTTTTGCATATGTATCACTGCATGTATGCATGCATGAAATATCATGGGTTTGTGTGTGAGAAAGAGAACCATCAGCTGACCCTCAGGTAAGACCACACTATTGCAGGCCAAAGAAACAAGGTGCAAACGTTTCGCGTCTAGCCCTTCATCAGTGTTCCTTGTATGTGTACCCCCCCACCCACCCCCATCCCCAACACACACACAAAAAACACACACACTTACATCATCACTGTCATCACCTCACATACATACAGCACACTGCTTGCTACAGTAAGCCTCCTCTACATACTTGCTGCACACTGCCCCCCCCCCCCCCTCTCCCCTACATACACAGCACATTGTCTTCAGGATCTTCTCCAACACACATCCTCTACATACTTACAGCACACTGCCCCCACCTACCCACACACACACTACACACACACACACACACAGTCACTGCTCCACTCCCCTTCCGCCCACACACACATCTTCACTGTCATCACTCACATACATCATACATACAGTACTCTGCTTGCAATAGTAAGTCCCTTCACCAAACTTGCAGTACACTGCTCCCCCCTCTCCCCTACATACACAGCACATTATTTCATCAGGAAGCTTCTCCAACACACATCCCCAACATACTTACAGCACACTGCCCCCCCCCCCATACACAGCACATTGTCTCATGAGGAAGCTTCTCCAACACACATATTGCACACTGCCCTCTCCCCACATACACAGTACACTATCCCATCTCCCCTGTCATCCCCCCAACACACACACCAAGACCCCTGGCAGTTGGGTTAGCCCCTTGAGCCGTGGATCTGCCCAAGGTTTCTTTCTTGGTAAGGGAGTTTTCCCTTGCCCCTGTTGCTTATGGGTGCTCCTTGGTGCCCCCCCCCCCCCCCAATCCCAATCCTCCCCCACCTTTCTTATGCAGCCCTTGCCACTTAATCTACTAAACCCCTCTTCTACTGCACTTTTTACCCCCCCCCCCCCCCCCATTAATACACAAATAGGCTGACACCAGACATAACTTTAACTGCATTTCTTACTTCCAGTAACTATATGCATGTGACAATAAACTTCCTTGTATCCTTGTATCCTTGTATCCTTGTATGTTTTGTGCCTAACCATTTTTTTTTATAGAGATTTGTTTACTTCCAACCTGTGTCTTTGTCCTTGTTCAGTAAATGTTTAAATGTTCAGTAACCATTACAAGCAATGCCAATAAACTGTTTTTTTTAATCAAAATTCATGTGTTCTGTGTACTTTATAACATTTTAAGGGCAATGGAGCGATCACAACAGAATAAGCATAACAATTATTTTTATTCATTTTCATCTAAACGAGGCCATTGAAAGCCCTGATAGGTCTGGTCACCACTTTGGAATTGTTGTCTGATGGTGAAATCACACAAGAGGGTAGAGGCTTCCTTATACTCCTGCCTAAAACCCCATAAGCCCAGCGTATAGCCTGCCTGTACACAGTGTACCGGTATTGCATAGGGATAAGTAGGAAAGATTGTTCAGTTTAAAACTCTGTAAGTAGGTTGGAGACGTCATTTTAAGCCTGTCTTATGCATGTTTATTGTGTATGCAACACATCTCCTCTCTCCTATAACTGTTGGTTCAAAGAACTCAGTGTAAAAAGATTGGTAAAGTAAACATAAACCATGAACATACTCGTGCGTGCTGGCTTGAAGGGGACCATGATCTTGCCTGGAGTGTGAGTATGCTATGTGTAGCACAAACGGATTCAGGCAGCATGCCTCAAATCCAGGACGCTGTAATTTGCTGGCCGCGGGGTGAGCTCCTCAGCGACCAAAACGCGCTCACCTCCCTAAAACACAAGCTCTCCACCACAGTTTCCATGGGACGACACCGCCCACACAGACACCTGCCAATTTGCCAAACACAGCGTCACAGACACGCTTATTACTCTCGGTAAGCGGTACCCTGACGGTGTCAATGACAATGTCAATCACGGGGAAAACTAGCACTATAATCACACTGAAGACACGACCAGCCTACTCGGCGTCAACTACGTTTGCAAACAACATTTTCACCGGAGAAAGAGGTAGCCTGAAAGCTTAGAAATAAACATAGGGGTTCCCCAGCTAACAATTTATGGTTTCCAAAACGTTCTGGGAACCATAGTTTTTGGTTTCGGAAACGTTAGTTTTTGGTTCCCAAACGTTACCCTAAGGTTAGTTTTTGAGCAAGTTTTGGTTCCCATGGAAAGTTTGCTGAACGTTCCGGAAACGTTAGTTCTTGGTTATATAAAACGTTCCCTGAACGTTCCCCTAACGTTATCTAAAGGTTGCAAACTTTAGAGAACCTTCCCCTAACGTTCCCTAACCGTTGCAAACTTTAGAAACCTTCCCCTAACGTTCCCTAACTGTTCCCATAACGTTCCCTAACATTTAGGGAACGTTCCCTTCCCTAAATATTGCAACCTTTAGGGAACCCTCCCCTAACATTGCAACCTTTGCATACCAATTACTTTAAACAGCACGAGCAGGAATGCATTATTATATATTAGCAGGAAAGAATGAACAGGCAAAATCGATGGAACTTATAACTTTAATATAAAATTATCAAAAGACAAAAAAAAACAATATAAAAGGCCTCACTGTATATATATATATATATATATAAATTAGACTTAGTGTTAGCTAAGTATATTAACATAAGGCATTTGACTTTGGTAGGTGCTACATTCAACAAATAGACACACTGTACAATAGACAACAATATACATTGTGGCAGATACCAACACAATATACAAAGACATAATACCAATACAAGTACACATGGAGTGGGCTGTTGAGTGCAAAGTAATAGTGCAAATGTAGAGTGCAAGACTTATATTGGAATGATAAAGTATGTAATGGGCAGGTAAACGGTCAAAGTGGGGATGACCCCACTTATCTGCAGTTCAGGAGAGTGACGGCAGTGGGAAAAGAGTTGTTCTTGTGTCTGGTTGTTTTTGTGTGCAGGGATCTGTAGCGCCTGCCAGAGGGGAGGAAGTTAAAGAGTGTGTGTGCAGGATATGTGGAGTCTTTGGTGATGGTCTCTGCCCGCTTAGGTCCCAGAGTACAAGTCCTGGAGGGAGGGCATTTTGTTCCTCCTCTCCTGCAGCTCAGTGACTGTCGAGCAGGACGACAGCAATATGTCATCGACTGGAGCAGAGGGAGGTGACTGGGAGCTCCTTAAGAGCACGAGCAGCTCATCCATCTTCTCCTCAAATGCGTCCATTCGCTGTGCCATGCGGTAATGGTTGTCCTTATTGCTATGGAAAATGGATGGTGTTAGTTTTAGTTGTTGAATACATTATATACCTGCATATGTGAACAAATTAAGTGAGTGTTCTTACCTCTTATTTCCGTCTCCATGGCCAAGCCACCTCCCTCTGTGTGATGAGTCACTTGTGCTGTTTACAACAACAAAAAAGTTACTTACTCTCAAGTTCCTTGTCATGAAATTGTATTTACTTGGAAATGGAAAATTCAAAGACACTGTACCTTCAACTGGGTCCCAAGATGAAGTGGCAGGCGTTATAATAGACCCATCCAGCTCTGGGCAATGAGCTGGTTGCCTGTGTGGTGTTGACTCATCTAAAAAGAAAGTAAATATGAATATTGGTCAGTTAATTTATGGTAGGTTTCTTGCACATGACATTTGCAAAAGATAAACCTATGCTGTTACATTAAACAATCGCTAAAAAGAAAAACTCACATGCAGGTGGTGGAGGCAGTGACATCTGCTGACCTAATAAAAGGCAGGAAGAGACAAATACATCAGAACAGTAACATGATATGCACTAGGTTAATAAACATGAATGTCAGTAGTTCCATGGTAGGAAATATGACTCAACTGGTTTTCTTTAATAATACATGTATAAATGTTAACTTACAGACAGGGCTTCCAGGCACACGCACCATCCTGGAATGCTTTCTTGCTTGTGGAACGGATTCATCTGAAATAAAAGACCATACAATCTGCACTGATTGCTAAAAGAATATTTGAATTGTGCAAATAATGTAGTCTGTATTTAAGAGGTCTTACCATCACGTGACCATGCACTGCCTTTTGTGGACGCTCGCATCTTCTTCCGCCTCAATGCTAGAAGTGTCCATCAGCCGCTGACATTTTTCCATAGCTTTGGTGTATGAATCTACGTTAAGAGAACAACGTTTTTGTGAGCCAGTAGTAAAGCAAAGCAGTATTTCCATATAGAGAAAACTATTATTGATAGTATTGCAGCAATCAGTCATCTGTACACAACCAGATTTTCTTGACTGGATATTTGGCCCAGCTTTTGACTTGATTTTTGTATTGTAGCCCAGAGAATTTCTAATGGGGAGACACAGCATCCATAGAAATGCATGGGCTTAGTTTGTAAAGCCAGTATGGCAGCTGTGTATAGCCTACTACACACATTCCGCCCCTTCCTGTATGCTTCCCAACAGACCTCTGAAGTTCGCCTACAAAAAGGAACCAAAACTGCCATCTTTGCCTATAAGGAGATCAGGGTGTTAATTTAACCTAACTACCTATGACAAGTTACATTGCAAGTTAGGTCTGGGGTAGCAAAAATCTAAGTTGCTGTCTTAACGTAGGCCTGTTGAAGATCACAGTTAGCCTACCACTCGAAGGCAGAGGACAAACGTGTGTTGAGCAAAATGTCTGCATTTCAGACTTCTTCGTCCCCGGGAGAGTGCAATAATTCTCTCCCCATGTTATTTTCCCATAGCAAAAATTGCAAGATAGGCTACCGGATCTTAGCTTTTTGAAGGCAAAATTCAGAGGTCTATTCACTTGAATCGTCTATCCGATCAACTGTGTTACAAAATGGCCGCCGACAGTGTAGCCTATACATCATCAGTCAGATTATTAGACATTCTCTGACATTATCTATAGCCATCTCTATGGCTCTAGTGTAGCCTACATATGCAGGACTGTTCAGTAGGTTATACCAACTTAAAAAGCATCACCATCTCAGTATACCCACTTAAAATAGACTAGGATTAATTTGGGGTTGATCACAGTATAGCCTACCCACTACAGCTAACTAGCCTACATCACAGTAGCCTAGATCCAGCTACTTACAGTAGGCCTATATCCACTAGCCTACACCACTGCTGCCGAGTGACTTGCCTAAAAGGACTGACTGTACACTAAAACTAATTAAAAGAAACGGTAGCCTAGTGCTATTATTTGTAACATCAACGCGAGCAGGTTAACACGATGACACAAAACATACAATGCTGCAAAACATAACACGTTGAGAACAGCTCAAACAAAGACGAACGAGCAATGTGCTCTGGTAAATTACAAACTTGGCAGAATCGGAATATAACAAAGCCCTACAAGTGAAAGGACTTAAGGTTAAACCTCAAACTCTTGCATTACAACCACTAGGCCTACATCATGAAACTGTAACATAATTCACTTACTTTCGTGAGATCGAATTCAAGACGAGTGTAATCCATTCCAAGACTTCTTCCAGCGGCGTTCAAGAATCACGGAATTCAAACAGAGCCCGTTTACGGAAGTCAGGACAAGACTTCAATCGATCACCTGAAAGCAGAGGCGCTGTCTTCCCCCTACTGGCGTGGGGGTAGGCCTACGTGTAAGGGAGAGCCTGTCTGATTGAACTGAAGTGAATTGTGAAATGAAAGAAGTGAATTTTCTTAGTTGTGAAAAGTGTTCTATTGATAGATTTTTGTTTAAAGTTCACCTAATACGTAAAAAAAAGCACAAAAGTATATATTTTTTATTTAGTAAAATTGATATTAGCCTAAAATAAATATTATCTTGATATGATGTTTACCTTACTTAGATTTTATAAGACCAATCATTTGAGTGGATCTAAATCAAGTGACTGCAAACATTTTGTATGTTACTTCAAAAACTGAAATGGAGCTTGTGTTAGTATCGACTATAGCTGTTATTGTCTCCAGTTTCTAAAGCTGATAGAGGCGCAATCAATCACACAATGCCATATAACACATTTAACACGGCATGGAATTGGAATGAATAGAGACGCATTACCATTGACGTCATTGCCACCTAATCAGAAGCCTCGAATGCAAATAATGTAAAATGTGTGAATGTAAAATGGTAATGGTAGGCTACAGGAACAAATGAAACATGTTCTGAATGTATTCTAGTGATAGCAGAAAACTATTATAAAAATATGTTATATTTTATTTACCGAAGTATTATTGTTTGTTTAATCCAACGTGAAACTGCAATCGGTTCTGAATGCAGACCAGGCGTCTTCCCCCTACTGGCGTGGGGGTGCACTCAGAACAACCAAAAACAACCAATAACAACTAAACGGGAACGTTGTGTGAAGGTACTGTGCAACCACAGGAGAACGTTTTGGTTGGTTGGTTCCCTTAACGTTTAGGAACGTTAAGAAACCCTTAGGTAACGTTAGTTTTTGGTTTGGTTCGAACTACCCTTTAGGGAACCATACACTAACGTTCCCGAACGTTCCCTTAACGTTTTGTGTTAGTGGGGTCACAGGTGGGCCAAGCTACATAGCTAGCATAATATGCCTTCTATTTCTAGATCTTCTGACTCAGTTTAGGGTAGCCTACTTATCTGAGCCAACGATATAATCACTGTCACTAGATATAAAGAAAACGTTGACTTTCACTCGACAGTAAAAAAAGTTGTTATTGTAGGCCTACCCACTGCTATTCATAGACTAGCTCTAGCGCTCGTTGCTGCGCTAGCAACTCACCAGGACACTTCACCAACACTCCAGTGATTCTCCTCTGACCATGCATTTATTTCTCTTTGATGGCCATCAGCTCTCGGTATTTCCCCATTCGCCCTCTCACGTCTAACCGGTTCAAAATTATATGGCTGTGGGCCATCATAAATGTTAACTGTGGGTCTTGCCACCTCTTCCTCATCCCAGTTAGACGCCAGTGCTAGTTCTAGTAGCTGCTATAAGGCTGAGGCTACTTCCACCAAAGATCTTTTTTATATTTATAGTATAGTATATTTTTGGGGCTTTTTGCCTTTATTTGTATAGGACAGTGAATAGTGAGACAGTAAGTAAGTGGGAGAGAGAGATGGGGTGGGACAGGGATATGACTGCAGGTCGGATTCCTTCTTTTCCTTCTTATCTCTGCTTCCACCCATAGACTGTAAAAGATAGCTTCCACCACGTCTACCTCATATGATGTCATCACCGAATTGCGTAAAAAATAACCGTTACTAACAAAAAATTACAAAAACTGGACTTTAACACCATTTTGGAGACATATCTAACTTTATATACATATCTTGAGTGCTTAATGTACCCATTAATTGAAAGTGTTGTTTAACCTGCACCACAGGCTTTAAATTCTACAAAGCACATGGAGTGAACTGGGCCCGTCCTTTCTCCGCAATTATGCGGGGTATGTTCAATTCTGTTGTAATGTTGGTTAACTGTCCTGTGGGGGGGGGGGGGGGGGGGATAAAGGTCAAGGTCACAGACTCACAATTAAAATGCAATGTTTACATTCCATAGATGTGAGTTTACATGAATATATGTTCCACCTTCCACTATGCCATGCAAAATAGTCTTATGTCAGGGAACCTAATTATACCCAATGCATTCAACACACCATTAAGACAAAGCTGACTGCCATGGACAATAATTCTGTATATAAAAATACAGCTTGTACAGCATTTTGGCCCTGACACTCTTAATGTGAAAAAAAACCTTGGTTGACCATGTATACTACTCAGAGGCGATTGCTCTAAGACTACAGGGGAAGCTCAGCCTCCTCTAAAATATCACGGAAAATCGCATCAAATAACACTATTACATTAGCTTCTAGCCTACTATTCCAACTAGAACATGCTGAAAAAATGTTCAACTTCATGGCTAGTTTGTTCAGCAATAAGGTTTTGCCGGTCATTTATCGTGATTTCGCACCTGTAATACATTGCTGTAACAACACGATCTATCAAAAAACCATGCAAAAAACCCATAGACGCTCGGCTTCACTGGCTTTCAATGGCACTACAGAGTGGGCTGATCTCAGTGCAGAAAAGCTACACGTTTATTGGACAAGCGCCACAAAATCGTCATTTCCAGGGAAGCCCGGCGTCTCTGGGAGTGAATGGGACAGTGGGATGGCCCGGACGCCAAGCTTCTGTATGATGATTGGAGGAACCGTTATAGAGGCTGGACTCTTTTTGATTGACAGCATATGTCGCGATCTGACAGGAAGTGGTTCAAGTTCAAGGCAGGGATGCGTTAACGTTAGTGTTGGCAGGTGAAGCCGAGAGACAAGGCAAGTTACAGCTCAAATTCTCATAATTTGGGAGGAATACAGTCGGTTTCTATTTGTCTTTGTAAATAGCATACTGTAAATAAAACCGTAATGTGGAGTTACAGAGTTTGTGACTTGCTTTTGTTCCAGTTGTGTATTTAGGCTAAATTAGGTAGCTTGTGTAGGCTACATGCCATGTCTGCCATGCCAACTCTATAGCCTACTGTTTGGGATACTTTTTGCCCTCAAAGAACAATACAGCACCTTAATAATATTAATTTAATAATTTACAATTTTTATCAGAGCTTCCCCTGTTCCAAAGAGCAGCAATCGCCACTGATACTACTCTGTTCTCCTTTTGGCATTGGGCAGAACTAGAGTCTGCATTAGTGGATGTGGGTTAGCTAAGTCACCAAATTAGAGATTCATTGCAGCAACAATGGCATTTTTTTCTAATCCTTTTGAAATTTGTATAGAAATATAGCATATTGTTTGAACCCTCATTTATGTGTATTGCTTACAACTGACATGTAGAATGTGGCTAAAGGCCATAAGTAATAGATTAACATAATGCATCCATACTGTACCTCCCATATTGGGGTAGGATGTTAAGTGTGTGAATGTTTTGGTAGTACAGTGAGGGATGTATAGGGTTGTATTATCTGGATGTTTAGGGTAGGGTAGGTTAGAGGTAAGATGTGTCACAAGATAGTATAGATTAGTATGTGTATAGATGTGTATTGTATGTTTTTATTTGTAATGATGTCTTTGGGTCTGTACCTTAATGTGTATGCTACTTAATTTCCTTCAGGATTAATAACACTTTTATCACTGACAACAGTAATCCAGCCTGAGTATCCAGCTTCATAAAAATAATCAAACCGTTGATTGTGTACACTTCTGCCAGTAATGTGGAAATTTCTGCCCTCTCCTCTGTTTTCTACCATGAACTCTGCAACGGCAATGTTTTCTCCTCCTTTGTCAGAGCGTACACGAGATGGCAAACCATATTCATTGACTGCAGCAAGAAAGTAGCTCAGCACAGTAGTCGCCTTGTTATTAGTTGAGGCAGAGAGGTACACTATCAGTCGGCTGAAGCCATTAATGCCTCCATGTACAATTATCCTCCATCTGAATCAACATACACAAATAACACACATAAAGGTGAAAAAAATAGAAAAAGATCATAATTGCACTTTGCACGTTACCCTGCACCTTCCTAAGCCACCCCTCCCCACACACACACACAATTTAAGCAGCATTCTTTACATTCAGTAATGATGGGACGTGACGGTAATCATGTAGTCTGGTTATCACCATACTAAGCTCAATCTTCTAAGATTGAACATTAGTCTGGGGAGTCTGCGCTTTGTTTCTACTGCACAAGCGGCGTGATCAATGGGCATCGTTTGTGTGAAATCATGTATCACAAAATCTAACAACGCTTTGTGCAACATCTGTGATTCATTATAGTACATATCAAATAGTATCAAATGTCCTGTGGCCTCTCTGTCTAATTTAAAGGTTCTAGGCCCACCCACAACTCCTAATGTAACAACACTTAGGGTGTATTTATTTCATTAAATGTTTTTGCTGCATTTTGGTTTCATATGGGCTACTTTGAACTCGAAATCCTCTTTAGGCAAGATGGGCATGTATCATCCTGTATCCAGAGTTAGGATGTAATCTCTGGATTTCCTCCACAAGGCGATCAAGGTCAGCATCACTGACATCAGAGTACACGTCAGACACTCTAAAGTTAAAATAAAATGTAACTGTTAATGTAGGGTGACCAGATTTGCTAACAGCAAGTTGCTAACATGGCGGAAAAAAATCGTGCCTGTGTTATTTGTGGCAATAACACATCAATGTTGCATGTCTTGCCTTAGAAACAAGAGTTGAGGAAGAAATGGTTCGGATTTATCGTTGGAACACCACCACCGAAGTAGTGCAACATTAGTTCCGTGTTCCAATCATTTCGACCACACTCACTGCCTACAGTTAGAAAGTGGTTTTGCATCGTTCTGAAAACCTGGTTCTGTACCGTCATGACGATCGACCACCAGCTCACAGGCTGTAAGTACAAACTTTTCCACCTAACGTCTGTTACAAAATAGCATGTTCATATTCTTCACGTTAGCATGCATTAAAAAGGGTACAAGCTAGGCTTAGGCTAGCCTATATTACAGGAGGCTACACCAGGCACGTAACTGAAGTGTTCTGTTCGCGACGTGTAAAATCAGAGAATGTCTAATAGGAAGGGCTCTGGTAAAATCCATTAGAGGAATGGTCTATTTTCCCGAACATAGCCTACAGGCCACTAACACGCCAGGTGTAGCTACTTCCATTGATTAGGCCTATTGGAAGCTAATTGTTGCAGTACATAACGCGAACGGAATGCTTCAGTTACGTGCCTGGTAGGCTAGTGACAAATGGTCAGAAAGGGCTTTAGTTTTTGAGATACCCCTACCGGAGGTAGAACTAAACCCAACAATGTTTTTCCTCATCTCTAAGGTCTCCCATATATGAAATGGATTCTTAGCTAAAAATATTTTACTGCTAAGATTGTTAAATTAACAGATATTGTTATACACCCCAAAACCAAAAAAGGACTAAAATATAGCCTGTCCGTATTGGAGTTAAGGCATGTAAATTAGTGCAGATCAATCACACAAGCTCTGAGACCTTTGAAACTTGGCATGTTTATAGTCAGGAAGTTGCTTTACCTACTAGAAAAGACTGGATGTGAATATCTTGATGTATGGAATGAGTAGAGACATGTAAACATACACCTAAAATAAGCGGACATGCAAAAAATTAATATCTATGCAGAATGTTTTCATTTACTTTGTGGCTGCTTTGCCAGGGATTATCATAGAAACACATATGATGGCTTGTTGGAAAGGTGGGGTTATACTGAATCCAACAATACCAAATATGTAAATATAGTATGACGAATTAGGGTGTTCTGTCACTCAATGTATGAGGTGTCCAAAATGAAAGAAAACGGAACACTGGCGAAATACAGTCTCAAGTCCAAATCACATTATCAGTGGTGAGAAGAATGTTGACAAATTCATTGTTACTGCAAGGTAAGTTACATAAGGTAAGTGCTGCTCTATATTTACCTTTAATAATGATACATTTCATATGTCCCAGTATTAAACAATTCATATGAAACACAGATCCAATTGAATCAGGTTAACATTGGGATGGAACACCTTTATTAAAATATTTATATTCACTTGAATTTTGTTTTGGTCAAGTCATTACTGAATAATGGAAAATAATATTGTTAGCTTTTGTCTGTCCAGACCAGCAGTGGACAGTAGAGCCTACACTGCTTACTTCACCCCTAAGTAGCTAAACAGTTAGTTGTAGAAACTACTTTCCCTAGCTAAGAAAGTACTTAGCCCTCTGACCAATGTTGCATGTGTAATTCAACTTTATTTGCATTTCAATGAAAATTCTGAAATGTATATCATTTTTCCTTTTCACTAGTCTTTTGAATTATGGAGAATGTTTTACAGGCATTGGATCCAAAGCTTTGTATCATTTGTGGAAAACATTTTGAAAAGGGCAAGAAAAAAGATCCCTATGTCCAAAACCCAACAGTAGAAGGCCTCCAACGCATACTTACCCTTACTCAGCAGAGAGAGAGATGGTGATGTCCATAAAACTCTGGCTCCATATACAGATGATATTTCCTCCAAAATCAAAGTTTCATATCATGTAGAGTGAACTACTGCAGTAAGACAAATATCAGTGAGCAGCAGCAAGTTGCAAATGTTGAGAGTGAGAGCACATCTGCACCAAGAAGGCTGAGTAGGGTTGATACAACATAATTTCAAATACGAAGAGATTGTTTCATTTGTGGGAATGCTAGATCAGAACCTCTGACAGCCATTTCGACTGGTACAGGTATAGGCCAAGTACTTGCGTATACAAGGAATTTGGTCTCTGCATTTATCCCATCCGTGAATTAGTGAACACACAGAGCACACAGTGAACACAATGAGGTGAAGCACACACTAACCCGGAGCAGTGAGATGCTTTATTACAGCGGCGCTCGGGGAGCAGTGAGGGGTTAGGTGCCTTGCTCAAGGGCACCATGGATGTGGGCATGGAAGAGCAGTGCTCAACCACTTCCCCCACCTTTTTTCCTTTTTTTCCTTCTGGGTCGGGGATCGAACCGGTAACTCTTCGGTTACATGCCCGAACCCCTAACCAGTAGGCCACGGCTGTCCCCAGTACCAGAGACGAGGTCCTTCGGGCAGCTTCTGAAAGGCTTGATGAAGATGTACATCTTCAAATTCTTTCATGCCCAGATCTCTTTGCATATGATGCCAAATACCATAAAATGTCCTTGCACACTACATATCTAAACGAAATATAACAGCAGCCATAGAAAAGAATCAAAAAAGCAGACCAATGTCTATAACAAGGCCTTTATTAAGCTCACTGAAGACATTGATAAAACAGTATTGTCCAAAG
Organism: Alosa pseudoharengus; assembly: GCF_046254945.1. Taxonomy (NCBI): domain Eukaryota; kingdom Metazoa; phylum Chordata; class Actinopteri; order Clupeiformes; family Clupeidae; genus Alosa; species Alosa pseudoharengus. The sequence continues at coordinate 663,042 of NW_027468598.1, read as the reverse complement.
ATATGAAAGTGAGGACTCAATTCTTCGACTGATAGCTATGACAACATACTAAAGACCATTGGTGAGCAAGAAGGTGTGTCCATAGTTCAACACAATAAATATAGATCCTGGAAACTAAAGGAAAAGGTGATACAGCACAAAGACAGGCTTGCATTTGTTCCACGTCCAAGACTGTCAGATCTGATCTGCTCAGATAGTATGACCATATTGTGCACTGAGGGAAGCTGCTAAACTCACAGACATAAAATCCAAATATTACACAGGGCGGCAGACATATTGAGGGAAAGCATGGATCAGGTAGAGTATGACAGTGAGTAATATGTCAGCAGTGACTGTCTATTATGTTTCCAATGCAGCCAATATGTACCCAACATCCTGTATGACTTGTGAACTGGTGTGTTGATTAACATGCCCACAGAGATTACCAAACATGTGATGATGACCCAGCTTCAAAGGAGAATCTGTGTGTTATCGCAATTTGTCATCATCTCATTGAACAGAGCTGTCACATCCATACGCCAATCGCACTGGGACCTTCCATTTTGATACATCATGAGTTTGGTAGTAAGCCAGTCATCAATGAGCTCAGTGCAATGGGGCACTGTGTTTCCTATACAGAAGTCAGGCACTTCTGACATCTGTTGCAGCAGACCAGATATCAAGGACAGAGAGTGGTGTCTACATCCCAACTGGCCTCACTGGAGTTGCTGAACATGGAATTTTTGATGCAGCCATCAGCAACTTTGACCAAAATGAAGACACCCTGGATGTGAAGAATGGATAAAAGAATGGACAAAATGTACCTGTAAAGTTTATCTCCATTCATATCAAACATGTTTAAGGTGGTGAGGGACCTCTGTGGAACCTGTGCTATAGGCATTTATCTGCTGTGGAGACTTGGCCTCTTTGGAACACAACGACGCCATAACATGAGTTGTATGCTTCCCATCCAGGGTGTCTTCATTTTGGTAAAAGTTGTTGATGGCTGCATTAACAATTCCATGTTCAGCGTCTCAAGTGAGAACAGTTGGGATGTAGACACCACTGTCCTTGATCTATATTTCTTGTGTTGACACACCTTCTTGCTCAGCAATGGTCTTTAGTATGTTCTCATAGCTATCAGTGAACGAGTTGAGAGTCCTCACTTTCATACCTTTGGACAATACTGTTTTATCAATGTCTTCAGTGAGCTTAATAAAGGCTTTGTTATAGACATTGGTCTGCTTTTTGTATTCTTTTCTATGGCTTCTGCTATATTTAATTTAGATATGTAGTGTGCAAGGCATTTTATGGTATTTGGTATCATATGCAAAGAGATCTGGGCATGAAAGAATTCAAAGATGTACATCTTCATCCTCTTTGGTTCATCATCTTTGGTTTTGACTCTGAAGAATACGCATGGGCGTCGGAACGTTAGTCAGTTTGCACTAATAAAAATCACTTTAAGCATTGAGTCAAAGTCAAAGTCAAAGTCAGCTTTATTGTCAATTTCTTCACATGTTCCAGACATACAAAGAGATCGAAATTACGTTTCTCACTATCCCACGGTGGAGACAAGACATATTTTACCAATTTAAGTCCACAGACAAACATAACATTCAAGTAAACAAAAAAGTAAGTAAATAAGTAAATAAGAGGGCACATATAATGAAAAAATAAGAGCAGCAAAATTTGGTTGAAATTGTGCATAGACAGTCAATAAAATAAAATAAAATACTAGTGCAAAGTCAGGCCAATAAAAGGCTGAGGTAGTTCTGTTTGACCTAAGTAAGAAATAAAGTGGCATAGTGGTGCAAGTTATGTAAGAGCAGCAGAAGTGTTGTTTTTTCAGGACAACAACAACAAGTTGCAAAGTGTACAAGTGTGCAAGTGGAGTGGTGCAGGCGGCCATTGTGGGTCCAATGTCCAGGATGTTATGTAGCTGAGGGTGGAGGGGGGAGAGGAGGGAGAGAGTTCAGCATCCTAACAGCTTGGTGTATGAAGCTGTTGGTGAGTCTGGTAGTGCGGGAGCGCAGGCTTCTGTACCTCTTCCCAGAGGGCAGTAGATCGATCAAACAGATTGTGAGCGGGGTGACTTGCATCACTCACAATTTTGGTCGCCTTGCGGGTGAGGTGGGTGGTGTAAATGTCCTTCAGGGAGGGGAGTGAAGCACCAATAATCCTTCCAGCTGTGTTCACTATGCGCTGCAGGGCTTTCCTGTTGTATTCAGTGCAGCTTCCGCCCCACACAGCGATACAGCTGGAGAGGATGCTCTCAATGGTGCCTCGGTAGAATGTGGTCATGATGGCTGGTGGAGCACTTGCTCGCCTGAGTTTCCGCAGGAAGTACAGGCGGCGCTGAGCTCTCTTCGCCAGTGATGCAGTGTTGGTGGTCCAGGAGAGGTCTTCACTGATGTGCACCCCCAGGAATTTGGTGCTGCTCGCTCTCTCCACCACAGCACCGTCGATGGTCAGTGGCAGGTGTTGGGTGTGACCTCTCCGGAAGTCAACAACAATCTCTTTGGTCTTGCTGACGTTCAGCAGGAGGTTGTTGTCCCTGCACCACGTGGTCAGATGGTCGACCTCCAACCTGTATTGAGTCTCGTCGCCCTTGGTGATGAGACCCACCAGAGTTGTGTCGTCAGCAAATTTCACTATGTGATTGTTGCTGTAGGTTGAGTGCTCCGGTCCTGCTCCTTGGCTCTTGTTAGTCCTTGGATCTCCCTTTTTATCTTCATCAAGCCTTTCAGAAGCTGCCCGAAGGACCTTGTCTCTGGTACTTGCGCCTGTTCCAGTTGAAATTGCTGTCAGAGGTTCTGGTTTAGAGCTGGCCTTCCCACAAATGAAACAATCTCTCCATATTTGAAATGATGTTGTGTCAGCCTTACTCAGCCTTCTTGGTGCAGATGTGCTCTCACTCTCAACATTTGCAACTTGCTGCTGCTCACTGATTTTTGTCTTACTGCAGTAGTTCGCTCTACATGATACATGGTATGAAACTTTGATATTGGAGGAAATATCATCTGTATATGGAGCCAGAGTTTTATGGACATCACCATCTCTCTCTCTGCTGAGCAAGGGTAAGTATGCGTTGGAGGCCTTCTACTGTGGGGTTTTGGACATAGGGATCTTTTTTCTTGCCCTTTTCAAAATCCAATGCCTGTAAGACATTCTCCATAATTCAAAAGACTAGTGAAAAGGAAAAATGTTATACATTTCAGAATTTTCATTGAAATGCAAATAAAGTTGAATTACACATGCAACATTGGTCAGAGGGCTAAGTACTTTCTTAGCTAGGGAAAGTAGTTTCTACAACTAACTGTTTAGCTACTTAGGGGTGAAGTAAGCAGTGTAGGCTCTACTGTCCACTGCTGGTCTGGACAGACAAAAGCTAACAATATTATTTTCCATTATTCAGTAATGACTTGACCAAAATGTCATCCATCCCAATGTTAACCTGATTCAATTGGATCTGTGTTTCATATGAATTGTTTAATACTGGGACATATGAAATGTATCATTATTAAATGTAAATATAGAGCAGCACTTACCTTATGTAACTTACCTTGCAGTAACAATGAATTTGTCAACATTCTTCTCACCACTGATAATGTGATTTGGACTTGAGACTGTATTTTGCCAGTTTTCCGTTTTCTTTCATTTTGGACACCTCATACATTGAGTGACAGAACACCCTAATTCGTCATACTATATTTATATATTTGGTATTGTTGGATTCAGTACAACCCCACCTTTCCAACAAGCTATCATATGTGTTTCTATGATAATCCCTGGCAAAGCAGCCACAAAGTAAATGAAAACATTCTGCATAGATATAAATTTTTTGCATGTCCGCTTATTTTAGGTGTATGTTTACATGTCTCTACTCATTCCATACATTAAGATATTCACATCCAGTCTTTTCTAGTAGGTAAAGCAACTTCCTGACTATAAACATGCCAAGTTTCAAAGGTCTCAGAGCTTGTGTGATTGATCTGCACTAATTTACATGCCTTAACTCCAATACGGACAGGCTATATTTTAGTCCTTTTTTGGTTTTGGGGTGTATAACAATATCTGTTAATTTAACAATCTTAGCAGTAAAATATTTTTAGCTAAGAATCCATTTCATATATGGGAGACCTTAGAGATGAGGAAAAACATTGTTGGGTTTAGTTCTACCTCCGGTAGGGGTATCTAAAAAAATTGGGGCCATTGTCACTAGCCTATGGTGTAGCTACACTCATAAGAAACTGAACCGTGGTAAAGTTGGTTTTATATTGGACGTTGGATATTCGACACATTCGAAAAATCTATTTAGCACTGACTACGAGGGTCAAATTTGTGTCAAACCAACTTTAATGTGTTTAAACAAGGCCTGCCTATATTACACAAAGCTTCTTTTGTCCAAAAACCCATGTTTTGATTTTATGAAATTTTTAGGCTGATAAAAGATTTCAATCTATTATGCGGCTTCACCTTTTGACTTACCCATACTAAAACACATCTCCTGAACTCGGCTTACTGCCCTTTCTAGTACACAAAGCTTCTTTTTCCCTAAAACCTACTCTTTGATTTTATACAATTTTTAATGTTAAATGTTTCAAATCTATTATGCGGCTTTCCCTTTTGACCTACCCATGTCAAAACACATCTGGTGAACTCGGATTACTGCTCTATATAGTACACAAAGCTTCTTTTTCCCAAAAATCCATTCTTTGATTTTATAAATATTTTTTAATGTAAAAAAAATGCTTTAAATGCTTTCAATCTATTATGCGGCTTGACCTTTTGACCTAACCATGTCAAAACACATCTGTTGCACTCGGCTAACTGCCCTACATAGTACACAAAGCTTCTTTTTTCCAAAAATGCACTCTTTGATTTTATATTATTTTTTTACTATTCAAAAATGCTATAAATCTATTATGTGCCTTTACCTTTCGACCTACCCATGTCAAAACACATCTGCTGCACTCAGCTAACTGCCCTACATAGTACACAAAGCTTCTTTTTTTCAAAAACGCACTCTTTGATTTTATATTAATTTTTTACTATTCAAAAATGCTATAAATCTATTATGCGACCTGACATTTTGACCTACCCATGTCAAAACACATCTGCCGCACTCAGCTAACTGCCCTACATAATACACAAAGCTTCTTTTTTCCAAAAACTCACTCTTTGATTTTATATTATTTTTTTACTTTATAAAAATGCTATAAATCTATTATGTGCCTTCACCTTTTGACCTACCCATGTCAAAACACATCTGTTGCACTCAGCTAACTTGCCTACATAGTACACAAAGCTTCTTTTTTTCAAAAATGTACTCTTTGATTTTATATACATTTTTTACTATTCAAAAATGCTATAAATCTATTATGCGGCTTCACCTTTCGACTTACCCATGTCAAAACACATCTGTTGCACTCAGCTAACTGGCCTTCATAGTACACAAAGCTTCTTTTTTTCAAAAACTCACTCTTTGATTTTATATTAATTTTTTACTATTCAAAAATGCTATAAATCTATTATGCGAATTGACCTTTTGACCAACCCATGTCAAAACACATCTGCTGCACTCAGTTAACTGCCCTACATAGTACACAAAGCTTCTTTTTTTCAAAAACTTACTCTTTGATTTTATATAAATTTGTTACTATTCAAAAATGCTATAAATCTATTATGTGCCTTCACCTTTTGACCTACCCATGTCAAAACACATCTGCTGCACTCTGCTAACTGCCCTACATAGTACACAAAGCTTCTTTTTTTCAAAAACGCACTCTTTGATTTTATATTAATTTTTTACTATTCAAAAATGCTATAAATCTATTATGCGAATTGACCTTTTGACCAACCCATGTCAAAACACATCTGCTGCACTCAGTTAACTGCCCTACATAGTACACAAAGCTTCTTTTTTTCAAAAACTTACTCTTTGATTTTATATAAATTTGTTACTATTCAAAAATGCTATAAATCTATTATGTGCCTTCACCTTTTGACCTACCCATGTCAAAACACATCTGCTGCACTCGGCTAACTGCCCTACATAGTACACAAAGCCTATTTTTTTCAAAAACTCTTTCTTTGATTTTATATTATTTTTTTACTATTAAACAATGCTATAAATCTATTATGCGCCTTCACCTTTTGACCTACCCATGTCAAAACACATCTGCTACACTCAGCTAACTGCCCTACATAGTACACAAAACTTATTTTTTCCAAAAACTCACTCTTTGATTTTATATTAATATTTTACTATTCAAAAATGCTATAAATCTATTATGCGCCTTCACTTTTTGACCTACCCATGTCAAAACACATCTGCTGCACTCAGTTAACTGCCCTACATAGTACACAAAGCTTCTTTTTTTCAAAAACTTACTCTTTGATTTTATATAAATTTGTTACTATTCAAAAATGCTATAAATCTATTATGTGCCTTCACCTTTTGACCTACCCATGTCAAAACACATCTGCTGCACTCTGCTAACTGCCCTACATAGTACACAAAGCTTCTTTTTTTCAAAAACGCACTCTTTGATTTTATATTAATTTTTTACTATTCAAAAATGCTATAAATCTATTATGCGACCTGACATTTTGACCTACCCATGTCAAAACACATCTGCCGCACTCAGCTAACTGCCCTACATAATACACAAAGCTTCTTTTTTCCAAAAACTCACTCTTTGATTTTATATTATTTTTTTACTTTATAAAAATGCTATAAATCTATTATGTGACTTCACCTTTTGACCTACCCATGTCAAAACACATCTGTTGCACTCAGCTAACTTGCCTACATAGTACACAAAGCTTCTTTTTTTCAAAAACGTACTCTTTGATTTTATATAAATTTTTTACTATTCAAAAATGCTATAAATCTATTATGCGGCTTCCCCTTTTGACTTACCCATGTCAAAACACATCTGTTGCACTCAGCTAACTGGCCTTCATAGTACACAAAGCTTCTTTTTTTCAAAAACTCACTCTTTGATTTTATATTAATTTTTTACTATTCAAAAATGCTATAAATCTATTATGCGAATTGACCTTTTGACCAACCCATGTCAAAACACATCTGCTGCACTCAGTTAACTGCCCTACATAGTACACAAAACTTATTTTTTCCAAAAACTCACTCTTTGATTTTATATTAATATTTTACTATTCAAAAATGCTATAAATCTATTATGCGCCTTCACTTTTTGACCTACCCATGTCAAAACACATCTGCTGCACTCAGCTAACTGCCCTACATAGTACACAAAGCTTATTTTTTCCAAAGCCCACTCTTTGATTTTATTATCAAAAAATGCTATAAATCTATATTATACATTTATTGAAAATATAAAAAAATCCAGTTGATTTACACAGCCAAATGGAACTTTGGATGGAAAACAAAATATAGTTAACTTAATAAATATAAATGATGTATGTCTACCTACAAAGAGGTAGCTTGTTTTTTTGCATTTTTGAATAGTAAAAAATTAATATAAAATCAAAGAGTGAGTTTTAAGGTCAAGCCGCATAATAGATTTATAGCATTTTTGAATAGTAAAAAATTAATATAAAATCAAAGAGTGAGTTTCTGGAAAAAAGAAGCTTTGTGTATTATGTAGGGCAGTTAGCTGAGTTCAGCGATGTGTTTTGACATGGGTAGGTCGAAAGGGGAAGCAGCATAATAGATTCATAGCATTTTTGAATAGTAAAAAATGTATATAAAATCAAAGAGTGCGTTTTTGAAAAAAAGAAGCTTTGTGTACTATGTAGGGCAGTTAGCCGAGTGCAACAGATGTGTTTTGACATGGGTAGGTCAAAAGGGCAAGCCGCATAATAGATTTGAAACATTTAACATTAAAAATTTTATAAAATCAAAGAGTAGGTTTTAGGGAAAAAGAAGCTTTGTGTACTAGAAAGGGCAGTAAGCCGAGTTCAGGAGATATGTTTTAGTATGGGTAAGTCAAAAGGTGAAGCCGCATAATAGATTGAAATCTTTTATCAGCCTAAAAAATTCATAAAATCAAAACATGGGTTTTTGGACAAAAGAAGCTTTGTGTAATATAGGCAGGCCTTGTTTAAACACATTAAAGTTGGTTTGACACAAATTTGACCCTCGTAGTCAGTGCTAAATAGATTTTTCGAATGTGTCGAATATCCAACGTCCAATATAAAACCAACTTTACCACGGTAGAAAACCGACCACACTTCCCAGAGATTTAGCTTGTTGAACCTATAATCTTCTAACGGTACCTAAACGTTAAACCACAAATAATAATATTAGCAACAATATCTTATGCTCAACTAAGTACGGGTATTGTTCTAGTCTAAACAGGGAAAATCAAAAACACAATACCCGTGCACTATTAGGCTAAGTTGCTATCACTAGAGCTCAGGTATTTACACTTCAGTCTAATTCAGTCTTCTTGCCTTTGACCTTTGTAGGCCTACAATGATGTTTTGTTTGATTACTTGCTGTTTACTTAGTGTTTTGTATGTCTTCCAGAGCACATCCTCATGTCGGGCTACACAGCTTTCTAGCCTACATTAGGTCATCACGTTAGAAGCAAAGGTTTATGATCTAACTTTTATTGTTGTGCTAGTTAGTTTCTATAAGTCTTTTTCTATTAGGCTAATACAGGTTCTTATGTGCTCGTCAATGTTTGGGAAAATCAATTCATGGGTTTCATCAGGTCACTTTCCACAGGTGTATAAAATCAAGTACTTCGATTATGAATGCAGACTGCATGGTGCTTGATTAATACACCTGTGTAAATGGACCTGATGAAACCCATGAATTGCATAACAGATATAATTGATATTACTGAATGTCTTCTTGTGGGTGTGCTACTTAGTACATCATACACCTTACCACAGTCACTAAAATATTTTTGTTTTGTGTGAGATAGTGAATGTCCTGTGTACTATTAGTATCTTGTAACTTGACAGTAATACACATTTATTTACTTTAGGTACCCAAACAGAATACTTCATGAAAAGTATGAGATTTGATACAAGCACTTCAGATACACCATGGGCATGGGGGCCTGCTACCTCTACTCCCATCAAGCCTGTTCATCCAAGGCCAGCTAGAAGACCTCGGGTTGATCAAGATGAGGTGGAGGATGAAAGTGACATCTCCACAATAACACCTGATGGCTCCACCTATGGCCCAGCGCAATCAATGAGCAATGTAACAGAATCATAACAGCCAACAAATGTGTTTTGTGTGTTGTCCCTTCGGATACCCAGGACAACACAAGCCGAAACAACAACTCAGACCTTTTCCCCTAAATAATCCCAGCACCATCTTACAAAGGATCCACTTAAACAATAATAATTTAAACAAAATAATAAATCACGGACCACCTAGCAAAAAGAAAAAAACAGTAGACCTACTTCAACAGTATATTACACAATAGGCCTTCTCACTGAACCACCTTGCTTATTGTCTTTGCACCTTGCTTATGGTGTCAGAGGATTACTATGATTTAAACTGGCATATTGTAGGTTACATCAGTGTTGCAGAACTGTTTGGATTTACATACAAGTTGGCTCAATATTGCAAACAACTCATCTATTATATTTTACCACATCTACTTGTGGAACACTTGAGAGAGCTTGTGGACCACACTTTGAGTACCACTGCTGTATGTAAATATAATAAAGCTATTTATTGAAAATTGACCTGTTTTGTATATTCGTTTTAGGAGTTGCATCAGTTTTTGTCCCTTTTAGGCTAAAGGTTTATCTTACCTTTCATATCTTCTGTCTCACAGGGGGCCATAGTTGAATGTTTAGTGCATTTTGAAGGGAGTATATTATGCTAAGGCAGACTGGTTCTAATCCTGGGTACAGGGTCATACAGACAACAGGGGTACTGGTGTTGCCCATTTTTCTAACCACATGAGCAATCCCCTTATGAAAAAGTAGTATAGGAATCTTATAGTATTTTGGGACAAAATATTATAGTAATCTTATAGCAATACGTATTTTGGGGCATACTGTAGAAGTACTAATAACTCTATAATATCCTATAACTGCTATAGTTTTTCTATAGTAGTCTTATACTATAAGATTCCTATAGTACTTTTTCCTAAGGGTCATACGTGACAGAAAACAACTTGAGTAGGCTAACCTCTGCCAATGTAGGCTATCAAAGCCATAGTTCTCATTACTGGAGAAGTCTTGCAGCACACGTTCTCTGCTTCTTGACGTGTTGCCAGAACACCAACCGTATGGACCACAGAGCAGTAGCACAAAATCAATACGTCTTACAAGGCGAAAAGGCAGAAAGGCTAGATTCAGCGCTAGCTATCAAGGTAATCTCTCTGATCTAGAAAATATGATTAGACAAATTAGGAAAGAAACTGACCAGGAATTGAATCGTAATGTTAAACCAATGACCTTGCAACCTACTCTTGAATTAAGTTCACCTGAAAGCGTGGAAGTGAATTAATGTGTTGAAGCAGATGTTGAACAATGTGCAGGATTACTCAACCAGATCACCCTGACCTCAGAAATACTTGATGATTATTGAATGTGAATAAAAGAATGGAAAATGAACCATAACTGCAAACAATGACCTCATAATAAATAATAAAGTGTGATGAATGAAATGTATCATTACAAGTATTTTAGTAGCCTGACCTTGTAAAGTCTAGGGAATTATGCATGTAAAGAATTGTATGTCTCAAACTGTGAAATGGGTAAAGTGCCTTAAACTGTTTAAATGAATGTATTCAGATTGCATTGTGTGAAGGTTAATGCCATAAGTGTTTGTAACCTGTAAGAATGTAACCGATCTCTCTTGATGACTGTAAAAGTGTATGTTGCTAAATGTAATGTGTCACATGGTTATAAATGCCATTGAATGTAAACTGTTTGTGTAACCTCTGGAAACTATCTGTAAACCTGAATGTAATGTATCATCTCCGAAATGTAACCTGGAGAAGGATGTTAATGCGTGTCATTTTAGATCAGGGGTGTCAAACATACGGCCCGCGGGCCGGATGCGGCCCGCTAGATGGTTTAATCCGGCCCAGACTTGTAGAGAATAAATTTCTGACGATGTCAAAAAAAAAAAAAATCTCTAGCCCATTCCTGTGAGGAGTTATGAATTTTCAAAGAAATAACCGAAATGCTCAATTCAGCCGCTAGGCGCAGCCAAAAAACAAAAAAAAAAGTTCGGAGTTGACTGGTCCTGTGCTGTCAGTTTGGCTACATTGTCGGGAGAAAAGCAGGCGTTGCGACAAAATTCAGAGACAAAGTGCGGCCTGCAAACGGAGGACAAGATGTTTGGGCATTTTATTGTATTTTGCACCAGGAAGTGTTGTGTTGTAAAACACTAAACTTGGATCATGTTAAAGTGTGGTTGTGCAAACTGTAAATTTAATCAGGTCGCGAGGTCTGACTCACCGTCAGTTTGACTGTTTTCTTAGCTGTAGTACGGTGGTTAAGCCGAGGTGCCGTACTCAAGCGTTTCTTTGAACTACGAGAGGAAATTGGACAGTTCTTGGAGAAAAAAGGCAGACCAGTAGCAATTTAAATGCCCGGAATGGGTGCAGGATCTGGCCTTTATGGTGGATAGCCTATTACACAGCACCGCCACCTAGCCTACAAAATTATTTGATCTGATGTTATGGTTATGGTTATGGTTATGGATTTAGCAGACGCCTTTGTCCAAAGCGACATATAAATACAAAACAACATAATAATATTTAAAAATGAACAGGGAACAGATTAAAATCTAGGTCAAATATAGTAAGGAGAATAGTTGTAGTACACAATAATATCAATTCAATCAATAGCCTAATAAAAAAAGCAATGTAAAAAAGGGGAAAGGCAATAATAAAACAATAATGTCAATTCAATCAATAATATAAAAACAATAACATGCTAAGACTACATTAAGGAGAATATCAATAATAAACAATAATGTCAAATTAATTAACAGCCCAATTAAAATAAAAACAACATTATATAAACCATAACACATAAGCGCTTAAACAACTAAGTATATGTTGAATAGGAATATCTTTAGACCCCTCTTAAACGACCCAAAACTACCACAGGAACGGAGAGCACTGGGCAGTTCATTCCACCAACATGGAACCACTGAAGAAAAGAGTCTGGAATTAGACCCAGTTTTTATGACTGGTCGACACAACATACGCTCACCAGAAGACCGCAGTGGGCGGTTGGGCATGTAAGGCTTGATTATTGAATTAAAATAACTAGGAGCAGATCGATCTAGTTAGTGTCCTATAGGCCAAAGTGAGAGATTTAAATTTAATTCTGGCTACTATAGGGAGCCAATGGAGAGTAACTAGGAGAGGAGTTACATGTGTCCTCTTTGGCTGATTGAAGACCAGGCGTGCTCCAGCATTTTGAATCAGCTGTAATGATCTTGTTACACAAGCGGGTAAGCCAGCTAATAGTGAATTACAATAGTCCAGCTTAGAGATGACCATGGTCTGAACAAGAAGTTGTGTGGAATCTTGTGTCAGATAAGGTCTGATCTTCCTAATGTTGTAAAGCATAAACCGGCATGATTTTGCAATAGAAGCTATATGCTCAGAGAAGTTAAGTCGGTCATCAATTACAACGCCCAAGTTTCGTGCCGATCTAGTTGGGGTCAGTGAAGTTGAGTCAAGCTGGATGTTAATCTGTTGGGGAATAGCTGTTTTAGCTGGAAACACCAAAAACTCTGTTTTTGAGAGATTAAGCTGAAGGTGCCGATCTTTCATCCAGGCTGAAATATCCTTAAGGCATGCAGAAATCCGGTGGGAAACACTAGAGCAGGGGTCTCCAACCTTTTTGGGAATGAGGGCTACCTGAAGACCCGAAATCATATGGAGGGCTACTCATTTAAAACAAACATACCCTCACCCCTTTTTTGCGAGGGTAGTCCTCCTAAATAATAGGCCTATGTGATTTTTACTTTTAAATGATCATTATTTGTGCAGGCCTATACGTCTTTATATATTAAGCAACTGTATTTTCAAATTTAATATCAATAACCTATGCAACACTACCAACATTTTTGTTCAGTTTGTTCATTTCAAAGTTTGCATGGGGAATCTAATCTATTTTTTTTTTTTTTTTTTTACAAAAAAACTTTCTTTTTGTGCAATTAATAATTTGGGTTACAATTTGTACCCAATTTATACCAACCCACCATTATGAATTCAGGGGATGTTTAAGTTCTGATTTCAGTGGACAATTCGGTTTTAACATTTCAATAGTAATCGCCCACACCACCCTAACATATGAAAACTCCTTTTAAAGTTATTGCACACCTGAAATGATCCATGATCTGACAAAAAAGGGTAATGCACAGTCCTGCTCAGTCATGCATGCTATAACATTTTTAGCGCTATTATACGGCAGTTGCCTACGGAGGAGAAAAGGCCTGTGAGCTAAAGCAATTGTTTTTCAGTCCTTGAACAATCATGCAAGAACCGTATTTGACGAACATGGAATGGCCACAGAACTTTTGCAAAGATATGCTTTCATTGGCTACACCAGACAAGCAAGTTTTTTCCCCCTTTACTGTCTATGCGTGCGAGCAGCGTGTGCGCTCCGCTTCCGTTGTTGTTTAAAGATTGAATGGGAAACGGATTTGAAGCCAAAGGCTAAATTTTAACGCAGCTACAATTTATAAGGTATCACCAATATCAATTTATTGTTACAGATGTATGGCTACATACATTCTTAAAATGGTTCTGGTCTAGACTTAAATATCTATTGAAAACTTCACAATGGAGCGTGTTTTTAGAGCGTGATCTGCAGGTGACCTGTTGGCTATTTTTGTTGGCTGTTGGCGCTGGGGGCGCCTCATAGCCGTCCCGCGGGCTACCTGGTGCCCGCGGGCACCGTGTTGGAGACCACTGCACTAGAGTCATCAGGTGGGAAAGACAGGTAAAGTTGAGTGTCGTCTGCATAACAGTGATAGTCAAATCCATGGGAGCGAATGGTATCACCTAAGGAAGTGGTGTAAATAGAGAAAAGCAAGGGTCCTAATACTGATCCCTGAGGCACACCTGTGGTGAGGGCATGAGACTTAGATACCTGTCCCTGCCAAGACACGTTGAAAGAACGCGCTTTAAGGTAAGATTCAAACCAGTCAAGAGCTTTTCCAGAAATTCCCAGTTCAGATAGTATAGATAGGAGAATGTCATGGTTAACAGTATCAAAGGCTGCAGATAAATCTAGTAGAATTAATACTGATGACTGAGCAGAGGACTTAGCTACTCTCAATGCTTCAGTCACAGACAGAAGAGCAGTTTCAGTAGAATGACCACTCTTGAAACCAGACTGCATAGGGTCTAGTAGATTATTCTGATGAAGAAAGTCACAAACTTGCTTGAAGACCACTTTCTCCAAAACCTTTGACAAGAAAGGAAGAAGGGAGACAGGTCTGTAGTTCTTCACCTCAGTTGGATTAAGTGTACTTTTCTTTAGCAGAGGTGTAACCCTAGCCTGTTTAAAAGAATAAGGAACTATTCCAGAACTGAGAGAAGCATTAAATACATGTGTGACTGCTGGTAGAACAGCGGGTGAGATAGACTGTAGAAGAGTGGACGGGACAGGATCTAATGGGCATGTTGTTGGACGACATCGCTGAAGCAATTGAGAGACTGCTTCCTCATCAAGAGGAGAGAAAGAGTCAAATGATGGGGTCGTACTAACACAAGGCAAAGCCCTCCTTATAGGAGCATCAAACTGAGCACTTATTTTAGCAACTTTTTCAGTGAAAAATGTTGCAAAGTCATTTGCTGACAGTGAAGTAGTTGATGGTGGTGGTGGAGGATTGAGGAGAGATTTGAAAGTAGAAAAAAGTTGTCTACTGTCAGTGGCGCTCTCAATCTTGCTTTGATAGAATGCCTTTTTTGCAAGTGTAACAGTGGATGAAAAGGATGACAGCAAAGACTGGTAGTTACTAAGATCATTTCCATCTTTGGATTTACGCCATTTCCTCTCAGCAGCTCTAAGTTCCTTTCGTACTGAGACTATACTGTTCGTCAGCCATGGATGGCGAGGTTTAGAACGAGTAGGTCTTGAGGAAAGAGGACATGCTGCATTCAGACAAGATGCCAGTGTAGAGCAGAGAGTCTTTGTAGCGTCATTAACCTCAAGTGTCAAGAATGAGCTAGGAGTAGGTAAAGCAGATGTTACTAATGTTGCAAAATGGTCACTTGAGAGGCTTCTGAGATTACGCCGGAACGAAATTATCGGAGGAGGAGCTGCTGGGTTATCCAGGAGACGCACAGAGAATCTGATAAAGTGATGATCCGATACATGTAATGGATTAACCAAAACTTTGTCTGTATTACAGTTACGTACCAGAATTAAATCAAGATCTTTACCAGCCTTGTGAGTAGGAGGACTGTGGACACGTGTGATATTAAATGAGGAGAGTAAGGACAGGAAGTCAATTGCAGACGAGTTATCCAAATGAATATTAAAATCGCCAAGGATTAATAATGGGCATGCATCCATTGGAATAGCAGACAGTAGAATGTCCAACTCGTTCACAAAGTTCCCAAGTTGTCCTGGAGGGCGATAAATAACCACCAAGTATAATTTGTATGGTTCAGTTATCATGATGGCATGATATTCAAACGAGTTGTGGACCTGAGCAGGCAGCAACTGTGTAAACCTCCAATCATCAGAGACGAGAAAGCCTGTCCCGCCTCCTCTACCAGACGAACGACTGGTATGCGAAAAAGCATAACTGGTCGACAACGCTGCAGGCGTGGCAGTATTCTCCGGCCTAATCCACGTCTCTGTAAGCGCAAGCAATTGAAGAGATAACTGTGAGGCCAGAGCAGGAATGAAGTCCGCTTTATTCACTGCAGATTGGCAATTCCACAACCCTACAGAAAAAGTAGGACAAGCCTGCTGAACTGATTGTTGCCTTTCAACACCAGTACGCTTATTAACCTGACCGGATACAGGGATATGTTGAAGGCACATTATTAGAAGGATTGTCAGCTAACAAGACAAGGTGAGACAAGAGTGAAACTTATCTGAGAGGTGCCTTGCTTGTGTCCTTGCTCGGTGGACTCGTCGCAGGTAGACTTGATTCGTCTTGACACGAGTAAGTCTTCACACTGATGTAACCTAATCGTATCAGTTGATCGTATTGCTCATGCACTGCTAACTTATGTTTGTTAAATTCATTTTATTTTTCATACATTTGCACATTTACATTTTTAAGGCAGGATGTTAACTTTCTTCATAGCTCCCACTTGAGTTTAGTGTGGTGAGTTGGTTCAGGTGGTCAGATGTAAAAATGTAGGCCTATCCACTCAACTATAAAAATAAACCAGTTGTTTATGAGAGTGAAATGCATTTTATTTCAATTTCATTGGCCTCTCTGAATAAATGTGTAATAATCTAATATATCCCTTGTCATTGTAGGCTACAAATGTAGGCTGAAGGGTAAAGCATAGCCTACTGAAAAAAACTAAGCTGGAGATTTGGAGTTGTCAAAGGATGTTTTGCAATTATTTCACTGGTCCGGCCCACTTGAGATCAGATGGGCTGTATGTGGCCCCTGAACCAAAATGAGTTTGACACCCCTGTTTTAGATTGTTGGGTAAGATCAGTGACTTCTAGAATGTATTAGCTATTGTGAGAATATTCCCAGCTATATTCCCAGCCCTCGTGGGAACTTCTAGAAGGTTCTAAACTGTCGTGAGAAAATAGGATTGATTTGTCTCAGGAATGTGTGGGGGAGGACAAGTTCACCTAGTATAAATAGGGGTCGAACTAAACGATCGGGGCTGCTTCTTCTTTTTTCCTTCCTTCAACTCGTTGGGTTTTTGCTTTATGATGTCGCGTGCGGTTGTCAGAATTCGTCCTCCGAAATTCGTTGAGAAGCAAAGTGTTGGACGTCGTGCCAGGCTGAGTCGCGGACCGAAACTCCTTGGAACCTGTTGCAGATATCAGACCTGCTACTCCGACAGAGAGTGACTGCAGAAGACAATCAGCTGACTTTTTCCCTTTTTTGAGGACTTACTTTTTTTCCTTATATTCTCTTTTTTTCCATTAGTGGATTTACTATTTTCCTATTTTGTGGATTTACCATTTTTATTGTAATCTCTTCTCCATTTGTGGATTTACTATTTTCCTATTTTGTGGATTTACTCTTTTTATATTTTTTACAACATTGTAACCTGCAAGTGGATATTACGCCGCATTTTGTAACATCACCAAAGTGCTGAAAAGTAAAGAACTCATTTAACCTTGGCATCTAATTCTCTAAGCAGTATTTTTGTCTTTTCTTGGTCTTTCTACGAATTCCAGCAGGAGGGTAAGATAACTTGTCTCTTCTGTGGTTATTCATCTGTCTTTTCTATGACTTGGGTCAGCGTGACTTTATACTGAAGGACGGTAAGAAAATCTCCATCCTTATAAAACCTGAGCAAGAAGTAGCCTATAACCTGTGTCTCTAGATAAATTCTAGGGTCAAACATCTTCGCACGTTAGCCAACTGTTCGAGACCTAGGCGTAGTCGCTCCTTATTTCACAAACATCTCAATAAATCCACCACGGAAGCCTGATCAACTTCCAAGGGGGATATTTAAAAATAGGAGTAAATAGGTTATCTGCGCCGCAGAGGGAAGACGTGCGACTTCACTCGACAGTAGGTCCCTGCTATCTACAATAACCCCAAGGGGGTATCGTGGGTCTTAACTGCCTAGGCCTGGGGTTACGTCTGAGAAACGGCTGACGTTGACTAGGTTCTGGGGGTTACCTGCAGGGGGCAACACATTCTGTAGGCATTCTGGTGCAATTCCAGCGAAATATAGTAGGTAAGTGTGTTTGCATTTAGATCTATATATATATTGGGCTATGACCAAGTGGTCTTTCAATGATAGTATCATGGAATTCAAACCATAACTATCTATTCCGATAGCATACAATTAGCAGGCTAGGTCAGTGGCTGAACTGCATTTAGGGTGCTTATAACCTGTGTTGTGAAGTAAAATATCTACTAGGAAGATTACACAATCAAAAGTCTTTGCAAAGAAATAG